>NC_044033.1:16870489-17470489 GCF_901765095.1 Microcaecilia unicolor
ACAATTGGGGTAGTGGAGGTTTAAGAAGGTACGTGATGAACTTCTGATGTTTTGTGCAGGTAAGTCAATTAGGTCTGACATGTATGATGAGCTTCTCCATGGATGATTTTATGGGTTAAGGTGCAAACCTTGAATGCAATTCGATCTTTTAGTGGAAGCCAATGTAATTTTTCTCTGAGGGGTTTGGCACTCTCATACTTCGCCTTTCCGAATATGAGTCTAGCTGCGGTATTTTGGGCAGTCTGGAGTTTCTTAATCATATCTACAAAAAGAATAATAATACACAAAGGCGAATAGCGGAATTTTCATAAGATAACTAGCCAACCAGAAGGGTAGGGGAAGAGGGAGATGGAATGAATAGTAGGGCAAGATCTATAATCAGCAGCAACTAAGCAGGCATATCAAGAAAGCAGTAATGAAAAGGACTAAATTTCAGGGGGGAATGATTGATGGAAGTAAAAGGTCTTAGGAGCAACCTTAAGTTTTTTAAAAAGAAAGTTCAAATTTAAGATCTTGCAGTAAATTGTTGCAAAGGGTTGGTACAAACACCCCCCCAAAAAGGGTCTCTTGTATGGTCTCGTCATATTAGCCTATGTGAAAGAATAGTTCAAAGATTATGATGGGAGGAACAGAGGGTTCTACCTGGAAAATATAGTATGGAATGATGAAATGCTCATGTAATAAACAAACTTATTGTCACCGTGGAAACCAGGCTGCGGAGTATCGCAAGGATCACCACTATCACCAATCCTTTTCAACCTCATGATGACTCCACTAGCCAAGACCATATCCAAGGCCTTAACCAATTCATCTATGCTGATGACGTTACACTCTACATCCCATACAAACATGATCTTGCGGAAATCACCAACGAAATCAAACTAAGCTTAAACATCATGAACTCATGGGCAAATGCATTCCAACTAAAACGCAATACAGAAAAAACACACTGTCTCATCATCTCATCCCAAGCAAAATCCACCATAAAGAAAATGTTTTTCTCAATGTGGAAACTCAAATGCATAAAACCATTCTTCCTGAGAGAAATATTTCGTAACCTGGTACAGTCAATGGTACTAAGCCACGCAGATTACTGTAATGAAATCTATGCGGGATGCAAGGCTCAAATCATAAAGAAACTTCAAACCGCCCAAAACACAGCAGCCAGGCTTATATTTGGAAAAACACATTTTGACAGCGCCAAACCACTCAGAGAAAAATTGCACTGGCTATCAATCAATCAAAGAACGTATCACTTTCAAAATCTGCACGACTGTTCATAAACTTATTTACGGCGAGGCACCGGGATACATGACAGACATCAACCTGCCAACCAGAAACACCACAAAATCTGCACGATCATACCTAAACCTCCACTATCCACTACAAGAGTCAAATACAAATCCACCTATGCAACCAGCTTTTTCTACCTAAGCGCACAACTATGGAATGCATTACCAAAAGCAGTAAAAACTACGATCGACCACCTAAAATTTTGGAACGCACTAAAGACTGTCCTGTTCAGAAGAGCTTACCTCACCGACCCAACATAAAAATACCTGGTCACATGCGACACAATGTAACCAAAGACCATAACGGACATTATCTGACTTCTTCCCCCTTTCCCTAACTCCCCCCAACGCACCGACCATACATGTAACTACCTTACCTGTACCTCATTCTACTACAATATCACTTTGTATTCATTTATACCATGTATTTGTTTAGACTGTAATCAGCTAACGCCGTTAACGGTTATATGTAAGCCACATTGAGCCTGCAAAAGGTGGGAAATTTGGGATACAAATGTAATAAATAAATAAATTCCTATATGTCACCAATTATGTCCTTAATTTTTTTTTTGTAAATTCTGCACATAAAAATATTCTCTTTTATTGCCTTCACAATACTTCACCCAATAAGACCCCACGTTTCATAAACACCTTCTTCAGGGAAATCAAAAATCGATATTATGGTTAATAGCATTAAGTCACCTCAACAAGTATTTAGGGTTAAGGACTTGTAGATCTCAAATACAGACAACCTATTAACCAAAGTCCACTATTCAACAACTGATAAATTTATAATCAGGTTTAAAGGACAAAAAGAGTTCAGTTATACAGTAGCTCAACTTTATAGCATACTGTTGCTGCCATCATAGTTAAAAACCTCCTCCTTCCTCCACACCAATTCTTACAGTATCTTCAAATTTTTCCAAAACTTATAAGATATAATGACTGCAGAATAATAACTTAGCTTATTAGGTCACGCTCTACGGAGCTTCTCTGTTTCATTTTAATTGCTTTGTCAGGAACCAACTGCGCATTTCGGTAAGTATCTTCTCAACAAAACCCATTCTTCACCCACATATTTTTCCTTCTTTAAACCTGATTAGAAATTTAATATCAGTTGTTGAATAGTGGACTTTGGTTAATGAGCTGGATATAATGATGTTAAGTCTTTTTTTTTTTTTTTTTTTTTGGTAAATTGTTTAGTAAAAGTATTTGTGTTACTGATCCATCAGGTTTTTGGGGGCATAATATTGTAAGAGGAACACACCTTTGTTAAGAAAATAAAGGTAAGAGAAAAAAGATCTTTACCGTACTTTAAACAAGTAGCTTTAAATGCCAAGCAAAAACAGCTTGATAAACTACAAGAAATTACAGAAAGAGGGGGAGAAGCAACTCTGTATTCAAGAGCAAAGATACAAATGGAAAAAAAATAGCTGCACATTAAAAAAAAAAAAAAAAAGGCTAGCAACAGAAGTAGGTCCAAATGTAGCACTGACTTATGCTGATGTCCTTTCTGTTAATATAGGCCATCACCATGACATTGTCCGCCATCACCCGGACAATGAACTCCACCAGAGCCAATCTGGCTGTTTGGGTCTCTAGAGGGTTAATAGACCACTCATCCCAAACAGTGAGTTCTCCAGCTAAGGAGACTCGCGAGTGGTGACCACCACCCAATCTGGTGGACCCTGAGGAACCCCCTGAAGAAGACAGACTGTTCTACCAGTCCATAGTGCACATCATCCTGGAAAGAAGCAGAAGCTAGGTGGAAATCCTGACAGGTTGGTGCTCAGCGAGACAAAATCAAACACTTACTGAAGGGGTCATATATGAACACATGCCCACTTCCAGAGTCACCAACATGGACTCCAAGAGCAAAAGGTAGTCTCAGACTCTGGGAGCCCCACATTTGCACAGGACACACTTCTGGGCTGGAGATTGGTCACGCGCTCTTTTTAAAGGAGCGCTGCCTCCTATGCGTGTCAAAAACAGACCTCCAGGTACTTCAGAACCTAGGAGGGAGAGAGGCGACACTTGACCTGATTCACCACACAGCCTAGACTTCCAGGAACAGAATGACCTGAGAGTTCATGATCTCTGAATCCATAGCTGAGTTGGCCTGGATCAACCAATCATCCAGAAAGGGATGGACCCGGATACTCTGATGTCACAGGTGAGCCACCTCCACAACCAGGACCTTGGAGAAGGTGCGTAGGGAAGTTGCACAGACCAAAACTGGAAATGGCAACCCGGTACATAAAAAATGGAGATGGTGCTTGTGGTCTTCCGTGATGGGAATATGGACGTAAGCCTCCATCAGATCAAGGGAGGACAGAAACTCATCCAACTGAGCTGAATAAATCAATGACTGGAGCATTTCCATCCAAAAGTCCTGTTCATGAGGCAGGCATTTACTACTTGCAGGTCCAGGTTAGGCCAAAAGAAACCACCTTTCTTTGGAACCACAAAATAAATACAGTACCGCCCCTGCCTCTACTCCATGTGTAGAACAGATTTCACTGCTTCCGGCTTCAGGAGATGCTGTATTGTAAACACAACTGCCTGTCCCTTTATCTCTGAGCAACAAGGAGATGCTATGGAGGTGTCAGGCACCAGACAGGTCAGCTCTAGGGTGCAGCCATACTCAACTACTTCCAATATCCTAAGGTGATGCAGGCCCTCTTGTGGTGAAAGAGAGAATCTACCCCCTACATGAGCCAGAAAGGAGTCCAGCACATCATTGGGCAGATATGTGCCCCCCAGCTGTACCAGACAGTTCCATGTTTTTTTGGGCCTTGAAAGCAATCTGATTTGAAGGCCCTTTCAGGGCTTGAAGCTGAAGTTGCTGCATTGCCTTTCTTATCAGAAATAACCCTGCAACTTCAGTAGCCCTTAGCCACAAAGGGACAGTGGGAGCTCTTCTGGCACAATTCATTAAATCAGAGAGGTCATGCTTCTACCGTGTCATTAACCAACTTCTACAAATCCTCCCTAAAAAGCAACTATCCCCAAAAGGGCAACTGGCTGAGGAGTTACAGTCATATCTGCCATCCAAAGCTCGAGGCCAAAGTGTTGGAGGAAAGACACACAAGGTCAGCCCTAGCCACATATCTGTCACAAAACAGCAGCCTGTACACCAGCAGCACCAGTGAAAAAGCCAAGCTTCTAGCTGTTACTCGACTTTCTTTTTGTGAAGCTTCTAGAGAGATTAGCCACCTTGCATAGGAGCAATGGTCTATTTCGTGACAGCTATGACCAGGGCGTCCAACTTGGGGTGCCTCCAGTACCTGTCCTCCTCCCCAAAGGCAAAAGAATACAATTGGTTCAGAACCTTGGACTCCCACTCTGCCAGCATCATGTGGGGAAAAGGCTTTATGAAGCAGAAAATGTTCTGGAGGCCCTGCCAAACCCTCCAACCCTTAGATAGGTCAGGGAACTGAGCTGCAGGCTCCTGCAGCGCTAGACGGATGGTGTGGCCAGCACACTGAGGCCTGCTAGTCCAAGACCCGGCATTCCAGCAGTCTTGCTGTCCTCTTGCTTCCCCACTAGACATGCTGTCTCTGTAATGCTGCAAAGGCAACTTCTTTTTTTAAGCAGCTTAACTCCCTATACAGCTTAAAAGCTAAACTGGGGAAATCCAGCCAATTTTTTTTCCATGGAGCTGAAGGAGTAGCACCAAAGAAGGTGCAAAGGCAGCCGGGGGGGGGGGGGGGGGGGGGGGGGAAGAAGACAGATGTGTGAACTTCCACCCCCTATACCAGGGCCCCATGGGGTCCAGCCATAAGCCTCACTTAGTGCTCACCTGAAGGAGATGACTGGGGGCAGCAGAGACAAGCTCTGTACTCAACCAGGCCGGTCCGTCAATCCAGAAACCTGAGAGCCAGTTGTTAGGCTTGACCAAGCTGTGAGGCGAATGCATACACTGCTGCGAGTTAGGCCAGTGACCAGGAGAACCAGCCTGAACAACCTACTTTCTTCTGGAAGTAGAGAAATACTGGAACTTTCCTAGGAGCACCAACAGGTTATACTGGTGAGGTCACTGGGAAAGATAGGTTTCTCTACCTCCCTCTGCTGGCTGGAAGAGATAAACACCCTTCAGTCAGAATGATGCAGCCAATAACATAAAACAGACTGATTTAATCTCTAGGATTTTTAGGCACATGGGAAGCAATTCTATAACTAAGTGGCTCTATTTCGGCTCTTCCAGGCTACGTGGTAGGTGACTATTCTGTAACAGAACCTACACATTTAGAATACATTGTAATCCAGAACAGTACCAAAGAGCTGTCTAAATTCAGCAGAAGCACACAACTGTACTAGGCTGCAAATTTGGTTTGCAAAATATTACAAGCAAAAAATTCAACAGGAATTAGAGAGAAAAGTCTTTTTATTCTTACTCACCAGCACAGCATCAGATATCAGTAGTAACAACCTTACAAAATCTAACATCAGTACCTCTGGTAATTATAAGTAATCAGACTAATTATATAAAGAAGAGAAAAAGGAGGAAGGAAAGCTTATTCCTCATACAAAGGTCACAGAACAGAGAGAAAGAAAAAATGAATGAATGAAAAAAAGATTCTTGATATAGAGAATTAGTTTCTACGAAGGGGGGAGAACACCCCATTCTGGAAAAAATAGGCCACTGGACGGATCTGAAACTCTCTTTCCAAGCATGCCTAGTTTTTCAGTTTCTTTCTCTGCAGCGTGGTTTTCTAGGCTGTGGTGAGCATTTATTTAATTATTGCATTTGTATCCCACATTTTCCCACCTCTTTGCAGGCTCAATGTGGCTTACAATACATCATGTATAGTGGAAATACATAAGAAAAATATACATTTGGTATTACAGAAGGATCTTGGGTAACATGATAATGACACCCTGGACCAATCATAGGTGCTGCATATGTGCTGGAGGCTTGCAATTGGTGTCCTTGCCATACCTCTTCTCAGTAAATTCCTCAGGGGTCTGTGCTAGGACTGCTGCTTTTTAATATATTTATAAATGATTTAGAGATGGGAGTAACTAGCGAGGTAATTAAATTTGCTGATGACACAAAGTTATTCAAAGTCGTTAACTCGCGACAGGATTGTGAAAAATTACAGAAGGACCTTACGAGACTGGGAGGCTAAATGGCAGATGACGTTTAATGTGAGCAAGTGCAAGGTGATGCATGTGGGAAAAAAGAACCCAAATTATAGCTACGTCATGCAAGGTTCCATGTTAGGAGCTACGGACCAAGAAAGGGATCTGGGTGTCGTCGTCGTCGATAATACACTGAAACCTTCTGCTCAGTGTGCTGCTGTGGCTAGGAAAGTGAATAGAATGTTGGGTATTATTAGGAAAGGTATGGAAAACAGGTGTGAGGATGTTATAATGCCATTATATCGCTCCATGGTGCGACCGCACCTTGAGTATTGTGTTCAATTCTGGTCGCCGCATCTCAAGAAAGATATAGTGGAATTGGAAAAGGTGCAGCGAAGGGCGACTAAAATGATAGCGGGGATGGGATGACTTCCCTATGAAGAAAGACTAAGGAGGCTAGGGCTTTTCAGCTTGGAGAAGAGACGGCTGAGGGGAGACATAATAGAGATATAAAATAATGAGTGGAGTGGAACAGGTGGGTGTGAAGCATCTGTTCACGATTTCCAAAAATACTAGGACTAGGGGGCATGCGATGAAACTAGTGTAGTAAATTTAAAACAAATCGGAGAAAACCTTTCCTCACCCAACGTGTAATTAAACTCTGGAATTCGTTGCCGGAGAATGTGGTGAAGGCGGTTAGCTTGGTAGAGTTTAAAAAGGGGTTAGGCGGTTTCCTAAAGGACAAGTCTATAAACCGCTACTAAATGGACTTGGGAAAAATCCACAATTCCAGGAATAACATGTATAGAATGTTTGTACATTTGGGAAGCTTGCCAGGTGCCCTTGACCTGGATTGGCTGCTGTCGTGGACAGGATGCTGGGCTCGATGGACCCTTGGTCTTTTCCCAGTGTGGCATTACTTATGTACTTATACTAGGTAGCTGAGTTGCCCTAGCAACATGAGGCACCATCAGAGTTTGTGACCAGCCAGAAATTCCTTCATGTGGCTGACAAAGAAAGATGGGGGATGGGAAATAGTGCAGCATACCTGGAGTAGAACTTTATATCTAAAAATTTATAGACATAACTTACAGGATTCTGTAAGTTACACATCTAAGTGGGAACCACAGTTATGTCGAGCCCCAGTAATGTCCTGCTCATACTCCTCGGTGTACATCCTCCTTGCAAATACCTGCACTGTAAATTAAGTGGGTATTTGCAGAATAGCACCTAGGCACCCTGCTAGCAATTATGTGGGTATGTGCACACCTATGAGCGCAAATGCTTGCATGTGGGCACCTAGATTATAGAATCTTCTTTACACTGGTCTGAGCACGAAAGCACACATATCTTTTTCTATTTGAAGTGTAAACTTTTAATATTTCTTTTCATTAGCAGAAAATATTATTGTAAAACACCATGAATGCAGTGCTCTTGGAAGTATACCAAATATAAACAAACTTGAAACCATTAAGCAGATCCCACAATCCCAACTGGCTGGTAAGGGGGCCCAAAGACTTATTATTAAGTTTCCAAACTAGAACAGAGTTTCACCACTTCTTGTCAGCATCAAGATACATACCAGCAAGAGGTTCCAGTCCCTCTCCTTCAGGAAGCATGCAGGGAAGAAAAGAGGGTTGAGCCTGAATCAGACAAAGCAGAGAACCGTTTTGCTTCCTAGTTCTCTCCCTCCTGCCCTACAGGGAACAGGAGAGGACGAATAATCCTGAAGATATTACAGAGCAAGGGACAGACATAAAAAGGGGTTGAACCTGCATAGATCTGAAATTTGTAAGCAGTAATGCCAGTCCTCAGCGCTTCAAAATATGCTAACTCAAGCCCTTGAGAGCTTAATTTCTAGTGCAGAAAGTATAAAATAATACATGTCCCACAATGCTGTAAGTTTTTATTTTGAAGCTGGAGTTACAGTGGATACATTTTTACCGACTCCAACCCACCCAAAATTGCTTCTGACTCCATAGCCCTGGCTACTTCCATGTTCTGCTTTTCTACTGGTCAGCGCACATGCAGACTCTGCATCCTCTGTCCTATTACTTCTCCAGCAAGTCCAGCAGCAGGTCCCAGCTAGCTCCAGCAATAGCTCTCACAGCCAATGGAAAGGCAATAAGCAGCGAAGGGCATTAGCTTTGAAGCAGAAATGCAAACCAGCTTAACTTGGCCACTTCTGATTATATTGCAGCCATAACCAGTTTCACTCACCCAATAAAACTACCATTACAATTTAATTTAACCTAATGTCACGCTAACATATATATATTTTTTTACACCTGGGGGAATTCTGTGCATCACAGAATTCCCCACCCCGCAGCATGCTGTGCAGAATTCAGGGCACGCACAGGCAGCAGCGGCTCTGCTCATACTTTCTTCCCCTACAATGCTAAGCTCGCACGGCAAGAAGTAGAGGAAGTGAACTGCAGCACAACAGGTCACTTCCTCCTTCTGTGCTGGCTTAGGTCAGACTGTTTATGTGAACCGCGATTCCGTGGTTCACATAAACATTCGGGTCTAAGCAGGCACAGAAGGAGAAAGTGACCCACTGTGTGGCGGTTCACTTCCTCCTTGCCAGGGGAGCTCAGCGGGGGAGGGGAACAGAGAGTGAGCAGAGCCACTGCCATGACTGAAAATAAGGCCAGAGAAAAGGTGAGTGTGCAGTGGGGGATTAGGGGTAGAGGTAAGGGGTGAGTCGTATGCCATGGCGGGGACTGGGAGCAGAGTAAAGGGGTGAGTCATGTGCCATGGGGAACTTGGGGCAGAGAAAAGAGGTGAACGTGCCACGTGGGGGTTTAAGGATAGTGTAAACTACAAAGGGGTGAATGTGCTGTGGGGGTGGGAGCAGAAAGCTGGTCATGAATGATAAGGTGAGGGAGGGGGAGACACAATGATAGCTTGGGGGGTGAGGATAAAGAATCAAAGGTTGCACATTTATTTACTACATTTATATCCCGCCATGTAACAATAATCATATATAAGGTCTTAACCAGTCGTCACATATATAGTTTTAGACAGGTAGCAGTCGCTAAGCATACGAGGATGAAACATGCTCCACAGAATGTCTGTAACTATAAACAAACAAGGAAAGAACAGAAAAAAAAAAAAAAAAGGAGAGTCAAGTTCTCATGTGACCAGAAAGGCTTTTGTAAACAGATGCATTTTCAGCAACCATTTGAACTGTTCTTCACATGATCTCAGATATCCAGGTAAAGCATTCCACAAGGTTGGGGCGGCAATGGAGAAGGCTCCTAGTTTTGTTTCTGCTTTAGGGAAGGTAAACAGAGCTGGTAGAAGAGTTTAGGGGCAGACAGAACTATGGGTCATGCTGGGATTTAGAGGGAGAAAGAACTGCAGTTGGCATGAGAGGGGGAACTGAGGAGGCTGGAATCTGACAAAAAGGCAGGAAGGGATTTCAGGCCTTATGATGGGGGAATTCTATGCAAAACACTACAAATAAACTTTGCATAATTTTAAAAGTGTGTGCAGGATTTTCAAGAATTTTGTGCAGAATTCCCTCAGAATAATTATTAAAGTAAATCATATACAGTATAATCATTCATTCAGTCATTCACATGGAACACTCCAATCCCAACCGATAAAATTTTCACAACAATGGGATGTTTCCCTTTCTCCAGAGACCAGTAGGGATCATACAGAAATATATGATACTGAAGTCACTCCACTGAGCCTGCGTGCCAGTGCTCTATCCAAGCTAAATAAGCCTTTGACTTAGCAGGAATGAACAGAATTTCCCATGCCTGTTGCAGCTCCAACAGTGTCTGTCCACTTAGCTTTTTTTTCTCTACCTCTCCTGAATGATCACAACTCTCTCTTCTCTGTAATTTTACCTCAGTAGCTCCCCCCCCCCAAAAAAAAAAAAAAAAAAAACTATGATCAACAAAAGGAAAAGAAGAAAAGCTGGCACAACTAAAGAACCATAAAGCCTCTTCAGTCAACAGTACCATGACTCATTCCCTGGCAACTCATGGTGCAGAGTCCAGGGACCAAGTATCAGGTAAGGGACTTAAAAAATCCAAGCACACAGATCAGAGAACCTCTGATGCCTCTTCTCAGCAATCCAATCTTGGCAACAAATGCCCCCCTTTTACCACCAATCACTCAGAACGGCACCACCACAATGCCCCTTCCTCGCCCTTGAGCTGTCTCTTTCCCATATCTTGGGGCCAGACTGCATCCTAGCTACAATAGTTTACACAGGATAGCGTAGCCTTGCTTTAATATCCCCAAGAAGCACCAGCCTCCAGACCACAGCAAGGTCCCTCATGGCCCCAACAGTGGAACCACGCCATATCACAATCATCCCTGGCTCCACCAAGTTCCTAGACTCCTGAGAACAATGCCCAGATTCCTTCAAATTCAGTGAGAACTCTGCCCCTCACTCCATTTTTCCCCAGAACAACTACTGAAAGTCGGTATACTCTGATCCTCAGGAAGAAAAGTTGGCTGGCCTGCAGAACCTGCCAGCTTCTGGAATAATTTTTTTTAAATATATATTTTATTGCAACAGTCAGAAAAGCAATAATAAAAAAAAAATGGCTGAGGGGGGAATGTGATTAAGGTCTATAAAATCCTGAGTGGTGTAGAACCGGTACAAGTGAATAAATTTTGGCAGCTTTTTTTAAAAGTACAAAGTACATAAGTATTGTCATACTGGGAAAGACCAAAGGTCCACCAGCATCCTGTTTCCAACAGTGGCCAATCCAGATCACAAATACCTGGCAAGATCCCAAAAAATACAAAACATTTTATACTGCTTATCCCAGAAATAGTGAATTTTCCCCACGTCCATTTAATAACGGTCTATGGACTTTTCCTTTAGGAAGCCGTCCAAAACTTTTTAAAACTCCGCTAAGCTAACCGGCTTTACCACATTCTCTGGCAACGAATTCTAGAGTTTAATTACACGTTGAGTGAAGAAACATTTTCTCCGATTAGTTTTAAATTTACTACATTGTAGCTTCATCGCATGCCCCCTAGTCCTAGTATTTTTGGAAAGCGTGAACAGATGCTTCACATCTACCCATTCAACTCCACTCATTATTTTATAGACCTCTATCATATCTCCCATCAGCCGCCTTTTCTCCAAGCTGAAGAGCCCTAGCCTCTTTAGCCTTTTCTCATAGTGAAGTTGTTCCATCCCCTTTATCTGCACTTTTTCTAATTCCACTATATCTTTTTTGAGATACAGCGACCAGAACTGAACACAATATTCGAAGTGCGGTCGCACCATGGAGCGATACAAAGGCATTATAACATCCTCATTTTTGTTTTCCATTCCTTTCCTAATAATACCTAACATTCTATTTGCTTTCTTAGCCGCAGCAGAACACTGAGCAGAAGGTTTCAACGTATCATCGACGACGACACCTAGATCCCTTTCTTGGTCGGTGACTGCTAACGTGGAACCTTACATGACGTAGCTATAATTTGGGTTCCTCTTTCCACATGCATCACTTTGCACTTGCGCACATTAAACGCCATCTGCCATTTAGACGCCCAGTCTCGTAAGGTCCTCTTGTAATTTTTCACAATCCTCCCACAATTTAACAACTTTGAATAACTTTGTGTCATCAGCAAATGTAATTACCTCACTAGTTACTCCCATCTCTAGGTCATTTATAAATATGTTAAAAAGCAGCGGTCCCAGCACAGACCCCTGGGGAACCCCACTATCTACCCTTCTCCATTGAGAATAATGACCATTTAACCCTACTCTCTGTTTTCTATCTTTTAACCAGTTTTTAATCCACAATAGAACACTACCTCCTATCCCATGACTCTCCAACTTCCTCTGGAGTCTTTCATGAGGTACTTTGTCAAACGCCTTCTGAAAATCCAGATACACTATATCAACCGGCTCCCCTTTATGCACGTTTGTTCACCCCTTCAAAGAAATGTAGATTAGTGAGCCAAGATTTCCCTTCACTAAATCCATGTTGACTGTCTCATTAATCCATGCTTTTGAATATGCTCTGTAATTTTGTTCTTAATAATAGTCTCTACCATTTTGCTCGGCACCGACATCAGACTCACTGGTCTATAAATTTCCCGGATCTCCTCTGGAACCTTTTTTTTTTAAATCGGCGTTACATTGGCCACCCTCCAGTCTTCTGGTACAACACTTGATTTTAAGGATAAATTACATATTTCTAACAATAGCTCTGCAAGCTCATTTTTCAGTTCTATCTGTACTCTGGGATGAATACCATCCGGTCCAGGAGATTTGCTACTCTTCAGTTTGTAGAACTGCCCCATTACATCCTCCAGGTTTACAGAGAATTCATTAAGTTTCTCCGACTCGTCAGCTTTTGAATACCATTTCCGGCACCGGTATCACTCCCAAATTTTCCTTGGTGAAGACCGAAGCAAAGAATTCATTTAATCTCTTCGCCTTGGTGGGTTGTGTCCATCTACCAGCAGGTAGAGATAGAGATTACAAAGCTGATGGCAGTGATACCAGACGGCCAGCTCTTTCTCCAACTCAGTACATGTCTCATCACCAAGCAGAATCAGACAAGAAACCAGGAAGCCTTCCTCACCAACCATACAAAAACTTGTCAGTCTGACTTAAGAGAAACCACAACTGTGATGGAGTCCTCTTCAATGGTTTCTGTTCTCGTTCCTCTTCTTTTTTTTTTTTTAAACTAAACTAAAGACCAGGACAAGAACAGATAGCAAAATAAGCACGGCTGACAAAGGGCGGGATCCTGGATTCATCTGCTGCTACTAAAGGAATGAAAATTATCAGCAGGTAAGGCATAATTTGACCTTCCTTTGTGTATGCAGCAGATGAATCCAAGAACTGGTGGGATGTACCAAAGCAATCCCTATGTTGGGTGGGAAGTCACCACTCCCCGAGACAGAACCGCTGCTGCAAAGGCAGCATCTGAATAGTGAAAGCACACCCGTTCCACCCAGAAGTAGATAGCAAACTTGTGAAACGAGACTGGAATGCCACCAGCGGGACACAACCTTTTCAAAAAAGTCACAAAATATCTGCAATCTTACGAGAAACAAAATCAGATCAGAGGCTGCTGTCCCACAACAAGAACCAGCGACAAAGGCAAAGAGAAGATCTGAACGCTGAAAAATATGCAAAATCTGGAAATACCGAAGAGACCTCTGAACATCCAGAAGTGCCATGTACTCCAGGTGAAAATCCCCCTCCCAAAAGGAGGGAAAAAAAGAGAGGCTGAACAAGAAAAGCCAAACCACAGCCGGAAAAGAAAGAAGGAACTGAAAGCAAGGTCACTCCAGACTCAGCAAATTGCAGAAAAAAAAAAAAGTTCGGCATGGCTGTGCTAAAAATTCAGACCCTCTGCATGCCCAAGAACTGGCGACCAAGAACACTGCTTGTAAGTTCCTAAGCGAAGCATTCTGCAAAGGAACAAAAAGGAGTCTGAAGCAATGCTCGGTAGACAAGGAGCCCCAAGCTAGACTCAGAGAAAACGAACGAGATTTCAAGAAGAAAAAGGTCGCAGCAGCGGAGGAGTAAAGCACTCTGAAATAAATGCACCACCTCCGAGTGCAAGGCCAGACCAGGCCCTTCTGCATCCTGCAGAAAGAACTCAATCGCTGAAAAACAGACGCCCATAAAGAAGACCAAGCGTGGGCCGCAACCAGTCCCAAAAAATCCTTAACACTCGAGAATATGAGGTTGCAGTGGAACGTGGACCACATACAAGATCGCAACAGAACAGTAAGCATCGCATCCAAAGAACTCTGTTCCTCAGAGTCGGCCTCTCAAAAAAACAGGCCGTAAAACAAAGCAAGAGGGATCATATACTCAGGAGCGGACCCAGAAGAAAGAGCCCGGAGTCAAGCGGATCCAAAACAAAGGCACCACCAAGGGCGCCGTGGTTAATCCGAAGCTACCAGAATAACTCGACCGCAGTGGAGAGCGATCCGAAAAGAACTCGGCCGCAGAGAGGCCACGGAGGAAACACTATCGAAAAACGTCCTCCGGCTAAGGAAGCAATAGAACAACCAGCCCTGCCGAATCACCTTCTCTTCAATGACAGAAGGAAGAAGGCACCTGAGCATCCATCTGGGACGCTTTCAGATCTACCTATGGAGCTCTCTACCTGAGGCCATGCTGGAGAAGCACTGGTGCGGAAAAACCATTCTGCAGAGACCAGAAGACGGCAGAAAAAAAGAACTCACCATAGGAAAAGCCCGCTATGTGGGCCACTTAGAAACGGAACACGAGGTCCTCTGCCCACTCCATGGGGGCGACATGCCCTAATGGCCACGGTCTGACTCAGAGACCCACTCTGTCAAGGAAGCAGCCACTGCCTCATCTTCTCCGACGGCACAAAAGCAGGTCCAGGCAGGGGAGACGGCACAAGCACTGCCTGGCCTGCAATATGTCCTGAAAGGCTAGAAGACGAACAGCACCAAAAGCAGATCCAGGCGGGAGATCGGTTACACTGTCTCCTGTGCCATCCACCACCCCGGAGACGGAAGAAGGAAGCAAAGGGTGCTCCAGTCCGAGAGATTTGCATCCGTGACCACCACCATTCACTGTGGAGGCGCCAAGGCATCCCTTCCACAGGGAGGAATTGCGAAGCCACCAGTTCATGCGCAGGTGTACCGAGAACAGCCACGGAAGACACTGCTGACACTCCTGGAACACAGGAGACTAACCGTCGAGAAGCAAGAGCTGTAGATGTCATCTATAAGCACCGCCCACAGCACTATCTCCAAAGTGTCCGCCAAAGAGCCCAAGATATGAATGCATAGCCAAGCCCGAGGACTCAGCTACCTGAGCAGACTGCACACCCAAGTCTAAACCTAGATCCTCCAGTCCTCGGTCAAGAAAATAAATCGTACCAGAGCTGTCTGGAATGGGATGATGTGGCTCATTTGAAGGGTGACCACCCAGCTCAAGGACTCCTAGAAGACCCGGGAAGATAAACTCTCAGACCTTGTCTAGAGCGAGGTGCACTCTGATGCTGTCCTTGCGGAGAATGCCACAAAACTCCCACACCTAGGAAAAGGTGAACAGAGCCATAGCCATGCTGACAGGCAAAGCCTGGAACTGAACATGAGGGGTCAGAATGGCCAAATAGAGAAACCGCAGATGATGGGGAAAGAAGAGGAAAGAAAAGAAATGCTTCCTATGGGAGATGTGCAAGCTAAATTGAAGTAGGTCTGAATATAGCTAGCTGTCCAATATAAAGAAAAAGTGCAATAAAGCCTAAGAGACACTGCAACAGACAGCTAGCTAGAAGTGCCACAGATACAGTGGAAGCTGGAATGCAATACTTTGATCAGTGTCCAACAGCAAAACTAGAAGAGCAGAGCTGCTGTGGGAAACCACCACTGCTAACCTCTGGCACTGTAGCCTAGTGTAAACTGTCCCTGCTATGGAAAGAACTGCTTGTCAAGGCAAGCAATATGAGAAAGGTAAGTAAAGTATGCCCCACAGAAAAGGAGCTGAGGGCCACAGTTTCTAATATGATGCACAAACCAGCCTTAAACCTGTGACCTTCAGGCTGAAAGTCAACCATCTTCCAGAAAAACTTAACTATATTGCTGAAGCTACTGCATCTGGAGAAAAAAAAACCCATGACAACAGCACTGAGGTTGCATGGTTACCATGGAGACCAGAGCACTAGCCCCAGAAAACAACAATATGTGTAACATTTCCCACAGAAACTGGAGCCAAAGGCACTAAGCCTAGAAACTCCCACCTGTAAAGGAGCAAAAGGTGCAGAAAAAACAAGAAAACCTACTGCACCTGGTATCCCCAGGCAGTGTCCCAGCCAAGTAGAAACCAGCCCAGGGCCCAACCCTGCTGAGCTTCCAAGATCAGAGATCAGGCACACTCAGGGTGGTGGTGTGCTCATAGACAATGCCTGTACTGCCAGTATAAAAAGAGTTTCAAAAAGGAAGGAGGGAAACTTCCAAGCTGTTCAAGCAACTGCCCTCAGAGAAAAACTGAGGGGACAGAAAAGTCTGTAAATAAAAATACTAAATAGCTCTTTCACAGGCCCAACACACAAGGAGCCCTGCTCTGATGCTGTTCACTGTTTCCCACACCAGGAACAGCCTTTAGCCAACGCAGGAACGATAAGAAAATCTAAACTCACCACAGACAGTCAGGCCTATTGCTATCAATGTACCCACTTAGGCAAACATGGCTTTCCAGCTCAGGTGATTCTTACTGCCTTTGTGCAGAAAGGGACTGCCCTAAAAATACTCCCTCCGAATAGCAGAAGACAGGGGAGAAATGGACCCTACTGCTGAGCTGGAGAGAAAACATCCCCTCTTCGGGACAGGGTCTATAAGACGAGACAGGCAGGGAACAAGCCAGAAAACTCCAAAGGCTGAACTAAAAATGAACTGTTAGCTCCAGGGTTGCCAGGTGGAAAATATTTTTCCAGCCTAAAGGAGCCCAAAATCCAGCCCAAAACCCGCCCAAACTCAAACCCCGCCCCTGACACCCCCGCCCCCGCGTCATCACCCCCGCCCCGCCGTCATCAACCCCGCCCCCGCCGTCATCAACCCCGCCCCCGCCGTCATCGGCCCCGCCTTCCCCGTCACTAACCCCGCCTCCCACGTCACTAACCCCGCCTCCCACGTCACTAACCCCGCCCAAAAACGTCACTAACCCCGCCCACCGCGGCCGAAAAAGCCACCTAAAAAAACCGCCCGAAGCACAAAAACCAGCCCAAAAAACCGCAACCCGCCGCGGGCAAAAATTTCCCGCGGCGGGTCGCGGAAAACCGCCCAATTGGGCGGTAAAACCGCCCACCTGGCAACACTGGTTAGCTCCCCTACCAGACTTCTGCAACATATAGGCATACAGAGCAGCAGAATGAGCTCGGGGGTGGGGCGTGAAATCAGAAATCCCCTGCCCCAAAGAAGCCTCCAGTGGCTGACATGCATCCTGAAAAAAATAAACAAGGCACATCGCAGGACCATCAGATTCCTTCTGGATACAGAAACAGCTTAAAGTAATTCTGTTCTTCCCTTGGATCCCCTTGCATAGTGGGGGCAGTTTAAGAAGAATGTGTGCCACTGCCCCAGCTACATGCAAACAGTTTCTGACTCAACAGTGATTTTGGTAAACGAAACCAAAGGCTGGATAAAATAAAGGGGAATTCCCTGGACCAGCAGTCTCTAATGGAACACAAGGTCCTTTAGGAGAAGCCGCCCCTCCCCCCTGCCCACATCAAGGCCGCAGGGCGGGAAAGGATCCGAGCTGATAGGAGAAAAGAGAGGGCTGTGCCACCAAAAAGGTGCGCGTTCCCGCCATTTTAGCGTAGGAAAAGGCTGCTCAGGGAAGGGGAACTTCAGCACTTCCCTCCCCAGCGTTCAAACTTGCCACCAATCAGAGTCCTGCTGCAGAGCATCTGCTATCGCAGCGAGAATAGTTTTCAAATGCCAGCGTCGTCCACATTAAAGCACGGACCCCCGCGCCGAAAAGAGAAAGGCTGGGACTCACCGAACAGCAGGTGTCTCCGAAAGAGAAGCAGAGTCCCACAGACGCAGAGCCCCACAGTCACACAGACAAAGCACAGCACTAAGACAGGGAAACCCTGTACTGCCCAGTCCTGTCAGAAATCTTCCGTTTCTTCTGGGTTTTTGTTTTTTTTTTAAACACCGAAAGAAGGCAAAGAAGCTCTCCTGGTTTTTGTTTTTTAACTGGTGAGGAAGGCTAGAGCTCTAAAGACTGGGAGGCAAGGGGGGAAAGGGTGAAGAAGGGACCCAGAAGACTGAGTATGCCCCCAAAGTCAGCACCACCAGCCAGACACCCCTAAACTCAACTGGCCCACAGGACCCAGGAGTATCCCCAACAGACAAATCCAGGAGCTGCTGAAGCGCCGTTCACCACCTGCTGGAGATAGAGATGTACTGAGGTGAAGGAGTTGCTGGCTGTCTGGTATCACTGCCTTCAGCTTTGTAATCTCTATCTTCACCTGCTGATATATGGACACAACCCACCACTTCTTGGATTCATCTGCTGCATACGCTAAGGAATGCCTTAAAATTTTTTAAACTATTGTAAAACTTTATCAGAAATACAGATATAACTAACTTGTTAGTCTCACACACACACACACACAAGGAGTGGCTTGGGCTATTCTAGCTGAGATAATATTTAACCATCTCTCTGACCTCATGTGCAACTTTCTTAAATAAGTCACCTTTCTTTCTAACTCTTCCTATCTATATGTTCCATCTTTGCTTTACCCTTCACTATCAATTAAAATGTTCTATTACGTATTGTGTTGACATTATAAGTAGTATACTATGCCATACTTTGTATTGTTATTTGAATATTTGTACTGCTGTAATTGCCAATTGCTCATGTTTGATTTATTCTTACTGTACACCGCCTTCAAAAAGGCGGTAAATAAATCCTAATACATATTCAGCTTAAAAATAAGGATATCATAATTCACTGTACTGAATGCAGCTGTGAGAACAAATTGGAGTAGGATGAGTGCTGTACCTCTGGCCAGAAAAGACCTAGCATCTGAAAGAAGAGAAAGTAAAGCTAATTCTGGAAATGAAAACGGTAACAGAATTCAAACATGCGTGGGATAAACATAAAGGAATCCTATTCAGAAGGAATGGATCCTAAGGAGCTTAGCCGAGATTGGGTGGCAGAGCCAGCCGGTGGTGGGAGGCGAGGATAGTGCTGGGCAGACTTATACGGTCTGTGCCAGAGCCGGTGGTGGGAGGCGGGGCTGGTGGTTGGGAGGCGGGGATAGTGCTGGACAGACTTATACGGTCTGTGCCCTGAAGAGGACAGGTACAAATCAAAGTAGGGTATACACAAAAAGTAGCACATATGAGTTTGTCTTGTTGGGCAGACTGGATGGACCATGCAGGTCTTTTTCTGCTGTCATTTACTATGTTACTATGGAAAGGTCCAAATTGTAATGAACTTAAGCAACTGTGTTTGTCCAAATAAGAAGTTAAATGACAGGCCACAACAGACTCCTAAGGCTTTGTTTACTAAGCCGCTCTGTAAGCGTGCTAACTTTTTAGCGCTCACTAATGACAGACACCCATTATATTCCTATGGGTGTCTCTAGCGTTAGGGCGTGCTAATTTTTAGCGCACGCTAAAAGGTTTGCATGCCTACAGCGCGGTTTAGTAGACAGGGCCTCAAATAATAATATTGAAGAGAGAAAGAGTAGACAACAAAATTAGGAGCACCTATCCGATGCTGTTATTTTTTCTGTTCTATAGATCTCTGAGGAAGACAAAGAGATAGTAGAGCTCAGAAGCTGGTGTGGATGGGCAGACCTGGAAGACCATATGGTCTTTATCTGTGGTCATTCTATGTTTTTAGCTTGAAATAAAATTTTTAAAAAACATGGAATCAAAAATTTCTTTGCATAACTAGGCATCAAGAAATGAACCAGTGTACACTATGAAATTTTTCTTTAAATCTTTTACACAGTACAGCTGGTATCTGAGACTTATGTGCAACCCTGCCTGAAGGTATCTCAATCAGGTAAAACCTGAAAAATCCACACCTCCTTCACAATTAGCAGCATTAATATTCAGTATGCTTTTTCCCCCACACAGATCATCTCCACTCCTTGTACTTGTTTTCTAGACTTAATTGGGACACATCCCAACACCATCCTCAAACTGGAATGGAAATTGAGAAGTTTAAGAATTAAGCACCAGAGAAGACTCAATATCACCAGACATCCTTATTAAAGCACCAAAAATCAGTGATGCCAGGTAGTGTTGGAAAAACAAGAAAGGTTTTCCTTAAACAATCCCCAAACAAGCAATATCAGTTCATAAAATAAGCCCAATTTTTTACATGATGTGAAGTGAAAGAGGCTATTAGAGCCAAAAGAACATCCTTGAAAGAATGGAAAAAGGATTCAAATGAAGAAAATAAGAAGCACTGATAATGAAGAATATTATAATGCCCTTATTCACTTGTTCATAACCCTTAATTTATCATCCTCACTTTAATATTCCCTTATTTCTTGTTTGTCCTATTTGTCTGTCCTAATTAGATTGTAAGCTCTATCAAGCAGGGACTGTCTCCATGTTCAAGTGTACAGCGCTGCGTACGTCTAGTAGCGCTTTAAAAATGATAAGTTGTAGTAGTAGTAAAATAGTATATGAAGAAAAACTTGCCGCAGAGACAAGAACACAGCAACATCTTTTCCAGGTACATCAGAAGCAGAAAGCCAGCGAGGGAATCTGAGGGACAGTAAGATCATGAAGAAGCAAAAGGGGAATCAGGGAGGACAAGGCCATAGCAGAGAGAGAGAATGAATTATTTGCTTTGGTCTTCATGGATGATCTACCTGTACCAGAAATAGTTTTCTGGAGGAAATGAAAGAAATCTCAGTGAATCTGGAAGACATAGAGGGGCATAACTGAACGAAAACGTCTATCTCCATGGGCGTTTATCTCTGAGAACGGGTCCGTGAAGGGGCGGACCGAACTGTATTTTCGAAAAAAATAGACGTCCATGTTTTATTCGACAATTTGTGAGCTGGGCGTTTTTGTTTTTCAGTGATAATGGAAAATGAAAGCGACCGGCTCAAAAACGAATAAATCCAAGGCATTTGTTCGTGGGAGGGGCCAGGATTCGTAGTGCACTGGTCCCCCTCACATGCCAGGACACCAACCGGGCACCCTAGGGGGCACTTTTACAAAAACAAAAAAAAAGGTAAAAGAGCTCCCAGGTGCATAGCACCCTTCCCTTGTGTGTTGAGCCCCCCAAATCCCCCTCAAAACCCACTGCCCACAAGTCTACACCATTACTATAGCCCTAAGGGGTGAAGGGGGGCACCTACATGTGGGTACAGTGGGTTTGGGGGGGTTGGACGACTAAGCATTAAGCAGCACAATTGTAACAGGTAGGGGGGGATGGGCCTGGGTCCACCTGCCTGAAGTCCACTGCACCCCCTAACAACTGCTCCAGGGACCTGCATACTGCTGCCAGGGAGGTGGGTATGACATTTGAGGGTGAAAATAAAAAGTTGTGAAACATCATGTTTTGTGGTGGGAGGGGGTTAGTGACCACTGGGAGAGTCAGGGGAGGTCATCCCCGATTCCCTCTGGTGGTAATCTGGTCATTTAGGGCACTTTTTGGGGTCTTATTCGTGAAAAAACAGGGTCCAGGAAAAGTGCCCTAAATTCTAGCTACAAACGCATACTTTTTTTCCATTATCGGCGAAAGGCGCCCATCTCTCCTCGGCCGATAACCACGCCCCAGTTCCACCTTCGCCACGCCTCCGACACGCCCCCGTCAACTTTGTACGCTTCCGCGATGGAGTGCAGTTGAAAACGTCCAAAATCGGCTTTCCATTATACCGATTTATTCGTTTTTGTGAGATAAACGTCTATCTCCCGATTTGGGTCGAAATCTAGGCGTTTTTCTCTTTCAATTATAAGGTGGATACTGAGCCAAATCAACAAGTTAAAGGGCCCCGTTTACAAAGCCGCACTAGAGGCGCATTAGTGCTTTTAGCGTGCGTTAACTGTGTAACATAGTAGATGACGGCAGAAAAAGACCTGCACGGTCCATCCAGTCGGCCCAACAAGCTAAACTCATACGTGCTACTTTTTGTGTATATCTTACCTTGATTTGTACCTGTCCTTTTCAGGGCACAGTCCATATAAGTCTGCCCAGCACTATCCCTGCCTCCCAACCACCAGCCCCGCCTCCCACCACCGGTTCTGGCACAGACCGTATAAGTCTGCCCAGCACCATCCCCGCCTCCTGCCACCGGCTCTGCCACCCAATCTCGGCTAAGCTCCTTAGGATCCATTCCTTCTGAACAGGATTCCTTTATGTTTATCCCACGCATGTTTGAATTCCGTTACCTATTTCATTTCCACCACCTCCCGTGGGAGGGCAGTCCAAGCATCCACTACTCTCTCCGTGAAAAAATACTTCCTGACATTTTTCATGAGTCTGCCCCCCTTCAATCTCATTTCATGTCCTCTCGTTCTACCGCCTTCGCATCTCCGGAAAAGGTTCATTTGCGGATTAATACCTTTCAAATATTTGAACGTCTGTATCATATCACCCGTTTGTCCTTTCCTCCAGAGTATACATGTTCAGGTCAGCAAGTCTCTCCTCATGCGTCTTGTAACGCAAATCCCGTACCATTCTCGTAGCTTTTCTTTGCACCGCTTCAATTCTTTTTACATTCTTAGCAAGATACGGCCTCCAAAACTGAACACAACACTCCAGGTGGGGCCTCACCAACGATTTATACAGGGGCATCAACACCCCCTTTCTTCTGCTGGTCACACCTCTCTCTATACAGCCTAACAACCTTCTAGCTACGGCCACCGCCTTGTCACACTGTTTCATCGTCTTCAAATCCTCAGATACTATCACCCCAAGATCCCTCTCCCCGTCCGTACTTATCAGACTCTCCCCGCCTAACATATACGTCTCCGGTGGATTTCTATTCCCTAAGTGCATCACTTTGCATTTCTTCGCATTGAATTTTAATTGCCAAACCTTAGACCATTCTTCTAGCTTCCGTAGGTCCTTTTTCATGTTTTCCACTCCCTCCGGGGTGTCCACTCTGTTACAGATCTTAGTATCATCCGCAAATAGGCAAACTTTACCTTCTAACCCTTCGGCAATGTCACTCACAAATATAATGAACAGAATCAGCCCCAGCACCGATCCTTGAGGCACTCCACTACTCACCTTTCCCTCCTCCGAGCGAATTCCATTCACCACCATCCTCTGGCGTCTGTCCGTCAACCAGTGCCTAATCCAGTTCACCACTTCGGGTCCTATCTTCAGCCCATCCAGTTTATTTAAGAGCCTCCTGTGGGGAACCGTGTCAAAAGCTTTACTGAAATCTAAGTAGATTACGTCCATAGCTCGTCCCTGATTCAATTCTCCTGTCACCCAAAGAATTCAATGAGATTAGTTTGGCACGATTTCCCTGTGGTAAAACCATGTTGTCTCGGATCTTGCAACTTATTGGCTTCCAGGAAATTCACTATTCTTTCCTTCAGCATCGCTTCCAATACTTTTCCAATAACCGAAGTGAGGCTTACCGGCCTGTAGTTTCCAGCTTCTTCCCTATCACCACTTTTGTGAAGAGGGACTACCTCCGCCGTTCTCCAATCCCTCGGAACCACAAAAATCCTTATGGGCGCCTACACAGTTAGCACGCACTAATTTTATGCGCACTCTAAAAATGCTAGCGCACCTTAGTAAACAGGGCCCAAACAGTTATAAAACACCTGGACCTGAGGTATACATCCCAGGGTACAGAAAGAGCTCAAACATGAAATTCCTGATCTGCTGTTAGTGATCTGTAGCCTGTTAAAATCATCCATAGTATCTGAAGATTGGAGGGTAGCAAATGTAAAGGAACTCCTCCCATATGAGGAAAGGCTAAAGAGGTTAGGCCTCTTCATCTTGAGACAGCTGGGGGGGGGGGGGGGGGGGAATATGACTGAGGTCTACAAAATCCTGAGTGGTGTAGAACGGGTAAAAATGAATCGATTTTTCACTCTTTAAAAAAGTACAAAGACCAGGGAACACTCAATGAAATTACATGGAAATACTTCTAAAACAAATAAGAGAACATATCTTTTCACTCAAAGAGTAGTTAAGCTCTGGAACTCGCAGCCAGAGGATGTGGCAACAACAGCCAGCGTATCTGGGTTTAAAAAAAGATTTGGACAAGTCCAGTCTGTCATTGAGATGGACATGGGGGAAGCCACTGCTTGCTCTGGGATTGGTAGCATGGAATGTTGCTACTATTTAGGTTTCTGCCAGGTACTTGTGACCTGGATTGGCCACTGTTGAAAGCAGGATACTGGGGTAGATGAACCATTGATCTGACGCAGTATGGCTATTCTTATGTTCTTATCATACGCTAAAGAACACTCTCAAATGTTAAACATGTTGATATGTATGAACACCACATATCTCAAGTACATTCATTGCACATTCTCAGCTGAGGCCAATCTGAATCTATGTCAATCAAAATGTCCAAGACATCGTTATCATCAAGTCCCAATACATGTTTTCATTAAAACGTTGCAGCATAGTAACATAGTAGATCACAGCAGAGAAAGACCTGTACGGTCCATCCAGTCTGCCCAACAAGATAAACTCATGTGCTGCTTTATGTATATACCCGACTGATTTTTATCTGCCATTTTCAGGGCACAGACCGTAGAAGTATGCCGCTGAGCACAAACCCCACCTCCCAACCACCAGCATGCAACTGGTTGGCACAATGCTGGTACAGTAAACACCGTAGAATATTTTTTTTATTAGTCACTTCTATTCTGTAACACCTCATCTTATTCTACGCAGTACTTATTACTAATCTGTACTCTCTAACACCTCTTCTTGTTCTGTATAGTATTATTGCTGTAATCAGCTCTATTCTGTAATACCTCCTCTTAGTCTGTACAGTACTTATTATATACTCTCCTGACATTACTTAGAACTCCATGGAAATAAAAATCTGCAATGTCATATACTTGCAGTGTTATCCCTCTACCTTCTACAATAAACCGAACACCGACAATTGGAACAGGCCCAAAAAAGAAGCAAGTACCCAAAAATAAGCCACCCAAAAGTGGGAAAGCCCTTAAAAAGTGCCGCATAAATTCTGAGGTTACTGCGCATAAAATCCTGCATTAAAACATATTAACTTTAGTGTGCTTTAAGAAAATACACGCTGAAAAGTGCATCCCTGATAGAAGTACAGCAATACGCCTATGCCTTGCTTTTGACAGATAGGCTCCGCTCATGAGGACAGAGCCAAAAATACAGTACTACTACTTACACTACTACTTATCATTTGTATAGCGCTACCGGATGTACGCAGCGCTTCACACTTGAACATGGAGAGACAGAGCTTACAATCTAATTACGACAGACAGACAGGACAAGTAAGGGATAAGGGTTAGGACAGACAGGACATATCAGGGTTAGGGGACAGTTGAAGGTTTAGGTTTAGGAGTTAAAAGCAGCATCGAAGAGGTGGGTTTTTAGCCTAGATTTGAAGATGGCCAGAGATGGAGCTTGACGTACCGGTTCAGGAAGTCTACTCCAGGCATATGGTGCAGCAAGATAAAAGGAACGGAGTTAGCAGTGGAGGAGAAGGGTGCAGATAAGAGAGATTAACCCAGTGAACGGAGTTCCCGGGGAGGAATGTAGGGAGAGATGAAAGTGGAGAGGTTCTGAGGAGCTGAAGAGTGAATGCACTTATAGGTCAACAAGAGGAGTTTGAACTGTATGCGGAAATGGATAGGAAGCCAGTGAAGTGACTTGAGGAGAGGGCTAATATGAGCCTAACGACCCTGGCGGAATATTAGTCATGCAGCAGAATTTTGAACAGATTGAAGAGGAGACAGATGGCTGAGTGGGAGACCTGTGAGAAGCAAGTTGCAATAGTTTGAGAGAGAGGTGATAAGAGTGTGGTTGCATACTGAGAAAGGAAAGGGTGAATTTTGGTGATGTTATAGAGGAAGAAACGCCAGATTTTAGCAGTCTGTTGAATATGTGAAGCGAAGGAGAGTGAGGAGTCGAAGATGACCCCATGGTTACGCGCTGATGAGATGGGAAGGATGAGCGTATTATCCACAGAAATAAAGAAAGGGGGAAGAGGAGAGGTCGGTTTAGGTGGAAAGATATCAATAGAAATCAAACAAAATAAAACATGGAAAAGAAAATAAGATGATACCTTTTTTATTGGACATAACTTAATACATTTCTTGATTAGCTTTCGAAGGTTGCCCTTCTTCGTCAGATCGGAAATAAGCAAATGTACTAGCTGACAGTGTATATAAGTGAAAACATTCAAGCATTACTATGACAGTCTGACAGGGTGGGAGGATGGGGGTGGGTCGGAGGTATGCATGGGGACATCAAAGCATATCATTGATATTCTAACAGGATGGGTGTGGGTAGGTGAGGGGAGGGTGATCAACAGAGACATACATACATACACCCCCATCCTCCCACCCTGTCAGACTGTCATAGTAATGCTTGAATGTTTTCACTTATATACACTGTCAGCTAGCACAGTTGCTTATTTCCGATCTGACGAAGAAGGACAACCTTCGAAAGCTAATCAAGAAATGTATTAAGTTATGTCCAATAAAAAAGGTATCATCTTATTTTCTTTTCCATGTTTTATTTTGTTTGATTTCTATTGATAACCTTAAGAGTGGACTAACACGGCTACCACACTCCTCGACTTAAGGTGGAAAGATAAGAAGCTCAGTCTTGGTCATGTTTAGCTTCAGATGGCAGTGAAACATCCAGGCAGTAATGTCAAGACAGGCAGGCTGATACTTTGGCCTGGATGCCTGAAGAGATTAATTCTAGAACAGCCCCTCCCCTGCCCACAATCTGCACCAACTGGCAGACCTGAAAGAAGCTCTGGGGATGAAGGGGGGATAATGTCTACAAACGTGTTAATTTTGCACATGAAAATAGTAATTATGCCAACTTCCAACCCAGGGTATACTTGGTGCAGACAAAACACCAGAGTTATCAGAGACACCCAGGAACGTAACGACCTCATAACTTGGTTGATCTCATCCGTATATTAATGAACCTCAGGGTACTAACAAATGTTTTTTCTCTAGTCAGTTTCTGGGAATGGCATTCGTTATTCGGCTTGACAGCAGCACACGCTAAACGACTACCAGTAAATTTCAAAAGAAATAAAATCCCAACGGAGGAACGAGAGGCGACGAAAGCCCAGGACGGGGGAGAAGGAACAAGGCTCCATCGCACCTCTCTCTCCTCACCTGAACTGCTGCTCCAACTGCCGCCTCGCGCACCCGCAACGCTTCACCCCTAACGGGCACCTGGCTGACGTAGCTCCTGCCGCGCGGGCAGCGGCCAATCCACAGAGCGCCCCGGAGCAACGCCATGTCCCCGAGCGCGAGCTTCTCGCTCTACTCTTCTACCCAGGGGGCCACCAGCGCGCTGCTGCAGCCCATAACCCTTACCCCGGCCCGCGTGGCCACTCCTCCGACCAGGAGGGGGCGGGACTACGCGGCCGCAGCCAATCGCCCGGCTTCAGCGCGCGTCCGGAAGCGCCTCCGTGTCCCGCGGCATGGTGGGAGTTGTGGTTTGGTGGCTACATAGGGGGGTTGAGGATCAGTGGGATACTGGTTGGTTTATTTAAACTTTAAAGTTTTATTTTATGACTCTTTCTGAATTAACACAAAACTGATACAACAGGGCTGGAATCACCTGTTCTTTTTCTTTCTTTCTTTTTGCAAGTTGCTTGACAGAAATTAAAATGTAACTGAAGGCTTCACAAAGTCCAACCTGCAGCGTATATTAAGTAAAGGATGCAGCAAAGGTCAAGGCAGCGGAGGAGAGGTGCAAGATTTCCTGGGTGCAGATTGCCCTGGACGTGTCCTCTTTTTAAACAGACTGTTTTTTTACAGCCAGCCCGTTGGTCCAGGGTTGCAGGCGAGCACAGGGGATAGAGGAGATTATTTAATTTATTTATTTGGATTTGTTTACCACCTTTTTGAAGGAATTCACTCAATGCAGTGTACAGTAAGAATAAATCAATCATGAGCAACAGACAATTACAGCAGTAAAAATATTCCAATAACAATACACAGTATGGCATTGCATAAATGTCAACACAATATGTAATAGAAATTTTAATTGACAGAGTAAGGTATAAATGGAAGATATAGATGGGTAAGAGGGGTTAGAAAATAAGGTAACTAATTTAAACTTGTGGGGACGAGCGGGGATGAAGAAGATTCCAGCAGGGACAGGCGGGGACGAGTGAAAGTTTTGTCCACGTGCAACACTTTCCTTCATCCATGACCTCTTTATCACTCGTACTCGCCATCTGCTTCCACTAACTGAGACTTGGCTTTGCCCTGAAGACTGCTTCAGCTACTGCCCTGTGTTATTGAGTTTACCTCTTCTCCCATACACTTAATCCTGATGGCCGCGGAGGTGGTGTCGGACTGCTACTCTCACCCTCTTGTAGATTTCAACCTGTTCTTTCACCTCAGTCTCACGCTTTTCTTCCTTCGAAGTCCACTCCATCTGTCTATTCACTCCTCTGCTTCTCAGAGTAGCAGTCATTATCGACCCCCTGATAAGTCCCTTTCTTCCTTTCTTACTGATTTTGACTCCAGGCTTTCCTGCTTTCTTGAACCTTCATCTTCTTCCCTCATTCTTCATGTTGATAATCCCTCTGACTCTTATGCCTTTCAGTTTGTCACTTTAACATCCTCTTTCTTGTTGTGCTCTATTATCCCTACTCACCAGAATGGCTACTGTCTTGATCTTGTCTTCTTCTCCAACTGCCCACTCTCCAATTTCTGAACCTCTGTTCTTCCCTTCTCTAACCATCATCTGATAATTTTCACACTTAAACACCCTCCTCCCCCAGTTCCGTCCAATCTCCACCAATACATTTAGGAATCTTCAGGCTATTGACCCTTGCACATTCTCCACAAGTGTTTCATTCCTTTTCTCAATCACTATCCCCGTTTACTAAGCCACGCTAGCGGCTGCCATGCGCTAATGCTGACACAGCCCATTTACTTTGAATGGGCTGTGTCGGCATTGCCGCGTGGTGGCAGCTAGCACAGCTTAGTAAACGGAGGCATGTTATTCAAGTCTGTCAGTGAGGCTGTCTCTTCCTATAATATTATTCTCTCCTCTCCTCTGGATACTCTTACGCCTCCCATTTTCCGTTCTGTAAGGTGTACCAAACCCCAGCCTTGGCTGACCTCTAGAATCTGCTACCTACATTCCTGTGCCCAATCTGCTGAACGCCTTTGGCTAAAATCCCATGTCCATACTGACTTCATACATTTCAAATTCTTGCTGACCTCCTTCTAGTCTGTTTTCACTTGCCAAACAAGACTACTACATCCATTTGACAAACTCTTTTGGATCAAACTCTCGATGTCTCTTTGCCACACTGAACTCTCTCCTCAAAGTGCCTTCACCTCCAACCCCCCCCCCCCCCCTTCACTTTCTCCCCAGATTATGGCTGAATACTTCCATAATAAGTTTCACAAGATTAACCTTGAGTTCTCAACTAAGTCACCTCTTCCTCTCCTTCCCCCAATCCATCCCGTCAACCGTCCTTCAACCCCTGCCACCTGTTCTTCCTTTTCTGAAATCACTGAGGAGGAAGCTGCCCATATTCTTTCCTCCTCCAAACTGACTTCCTGTTCCCCTGATCCTATTCCTACCCATCTTCTCAGCATTATCTCTCCTACTGTCATCCCTTCTATCTGTCATATCCTTAGTCTTTCATTTTCCACTGCCTGATGCCTTCACACATGCCGTAGTTACACCACTCCTCAAAAAAACCTTACCTGGTCTTCCAACTATCATCAAAGGGAGCGTGGTGTGGCGGGAAGTGGGCATGGATTGACCGGAGAATGAGTGTGGCCTGGGCAGATCCTCAATTCTGACTGACTGCCGTGATTGGAAGTGGACATGGCCACCTGTTAAAATCAATTAAAGATAATTAGCGGTTGACCACGGGGTCATCTAGAAGCAAAGGGATCTTGGATTCTCTGCAGGAAGAATTGTTTCAGCAGCGGGTAACGGAACTGACGAGGGATGGAGCTATTCTTGACCCGGTGCTTACAAATGGGGACATTGTTTCCGAAGTTAAAGTGGGAGATCATTTGGCAGCTAGTGATCACCAAATGGTGTGGTTTAATATTAAGACAAAGGAAAAGAGGGCTAATTCGAGATTAAAGGTCCTAGATTTTAAAAAAAACTAACTTTGTGGAGATAGAAGAATTTCTCAAGGAAGAGTTAGTTGGATGGGAACAGTTGAAGGGAGTAGAACAGCAGTGGGCAAAACTAAAAGGTGCTATTTTAAAGGTAGGCTCTTTTTAACCAGAGAGACAGACGTATGATTAAAAATAGTTGATTGGTAGCATCAAACAAATATATGACTCAACACAGCTGTGTTTCGGCGCCGTAGCCAGGGTTGCCAGGTGGAAAAATTTTTTCCCACCCAAACGAGCCCAAAACCAGCCCAAAACCCGCCCAAAGTCAAACCCCACCCCTGACACCCCCACCCCCGCCGTCATCAACCCCGCCCCCGCCGTCATCGGCCCTGCCTCTTCCATCACCGCCCCTGCCTCCCCGTCATCGGCCCCGCCCAGAATGTCACTAACCCCGCCCAAAACATCACTAACCCCGCCCAAAATGCCACTAGCCCCGCCCCCTGCGGCCCGAAAAAACGCCAAAAAAAACGCCGGAAGACCCCAAAACAAGCCCAAAAAACCGCAACTCGCTGCGGGCAAACATTTCCCACGGCGGGTCGCAGAAAACCGCCCAATTGGGCGGGAAAACCGCCCACCTGGCAACACTGGCCGTAGCACTCCCTTTGATGATGTCACCGGAGAGGACATCACAGCCCTGCCCACAACCCACCCTTTTGCATAATTCTGTCCCTAGCCCCACCTTATTTGAAGTACACCACCCCATTTTGCATAGCCCTTCCCCAAACCCTTCCGCTTTTTGGTGCCATCCAGGAAGTGAGATAGTAGCCATGCCCTTTTTCCAAGTTGGCAGTGACTACTGTACACATCACACTACTTCCTGCTTCACATTACTCGCCGCTATCTTGGATGGGGGTCACATGATGGGAAGTGATTTCAAAAGCACCCAACACCGCCTTCTACAGCCTAGGAGGACCATGCAGTTTAAGCCTTTTTTTTTCTCTCTCTCTCAGAAAAGAAAATAGGCATTTTTTTTTAGCCTTCACAGTACTTTAAACTCCTTTTTGCTGAACAGTGGAGCAAAATGAAAAAGGCACTTCTTAGCCTTCAGACTACTTTAAACTCCTTTTTCTGAACAGTGCTGCAAAATGGCTTGATCCCAGATCCCCTTCCTCCTCCTCCCAAGTCCCGGTGTCAGACAGATGTTTTTCTTTCTCTCAGGAAAGAATGCCGCTAACCCAGACACCCCTCCCTCCCTCCTCCCGGAACAAACACCAGCTGACAGAGCAATGTAATATATTGTGTGAGAGAATCCTCTTGTCCTCCCTGAGTGTCCCTTGTGCACCTTCATGATCTAACGGTCCCATTGATTCTTTCACAGGCAACAGAAAATAAGCTTTTTTTTAAACCTTCAGACTACTTTCAACAGGGCTGCAAAAAGGCTTGACCCCAGACCCCCCCGAGCTCTGGTGTAAGACAGATTTTTTTTTTCCTCTCAGGAAAGAATGATGCTAACCCAGACTCCCCTCCCTCTTCCCGGAACAAACACCCAGCAGACGGAGCGATACACTGTATTGTGTGAGAGAATCCAAGCATCCTCCCCCTCACCCCCTCCCATATTCCCTTCACCCAGTGGTGTGCTGGAGCAGGCTCTCACAGGCTCTCGAGAGCCGTTTGTTAAGTTTTTAAGAATTTTGGGAGCCGGTTCTCCATGGCTACTTTAACAAATGGATCCCAAAATGTGGGCTTGGGCCCCTCCTGAATTCTCTTTTACTTTGCTGGCGAGAGCCCCCTGTTAACAATTTACCAGCACACCCCTGCCTTACCCCTCTTCCTTCTTTCACAGCCCTCCTATTTCAAGGTTTCATAAGAGTTTCCCTATTTGTGTGAGCTCAAACAGGCTCCTCCTCCTCCTCCTATCTGTCAACTAGAAGCTGATCGAATTTCAGCTTCAGCACTGAAATCTGCCCTTAATTCATGTTCAGCCTTGTTTAGATTTCAGCCGAAGATGTGGGCGCACTTTTGACTGGATCCAAAGCTTTATTCTGGGTCGCCTAGCTGTCCTTTACCTCCTGCACAGAATGAGCCCCCCATCCCTCTTTCCCTCCCATGTATAGAATGAGCCCCCTCCCTGTCTTTCTCAGTTCCCTCCCCCCATACACAGAACAAGTCCCATCCCAGGCCTACCGTCCATCCCCTGGTGGTTTAATGGGTAGACAGGGCAGGAGTGATCCCCAGTCTCTCTTGCCCATGCTGACATAACCTTCAAAAAGATCATTCAAGACATCTTACAAAAGGCAAGATTTGGCTTAAATTTGATGGAAACCTGGGCCTCAGAATCCAAACTAAAGCTAAATAAAGAAAAAAACTAAGTTCATGGTCATTACTAACCTATTTGACCAAAACGACTACGACAGTTTCACAGTTGAGAACACTTCATTCCCCATCGACAATAATCTCAAAATTCTAGGTATAATTATAGACAAACATTTAACGTTTGATATTCAAATTTCCTCAGTAATCACAAAATCTTTCAGGTCTCTTTGGAAACTAAAAAGGATCAGACCCTATTTCTCATCAGAAACATTCAGACTATTGGTACAATCATTAACATTATTCCAATTCGATTATTGTAATGCCATATGTGCTGGCTGTAAGGAGTACCTGTTGAAAAAACTCCAAACAGCTCAAAACACTGCAGCCAGGTTCATATACAAAATCTCTCGTTTTGAAAGTGCCTCCCCTTTATTAACCAAATTACACTGGCTTCCCATCAAAGCGAGAATCGCCTTCAAATCATGTACCTTTATCTTTCAAATCCTAAATAGCACAGCTCCAGACTATATGGTACCATTAATAAACTTACCTCAAAGAAACGCTACACCTCTCAAATTGCAAAAACGTGATCTACAAAACTGTCCACTCTGCAGACTTCACTTACCTAGGAACCAAATGGTGGAAATCCTTACCAACCAAAATAAGAAATATACAGGAATATACTAGATTCTGCAAAATCCTCAAATCATTCCTATTCAAACAAACCCTCACAACAACCATATCTCAAACAATTATTACCTGGATTAGTTATTACTCTATTTACCATTAACCGTCTCTTTGCTTCATGTACAATTTCTCATTCATAATAGATTTTCTAAATGTTAAACATCCATAGCTATCCCAGTACGTTTATGATATTGTAAAATTGGATTCTTACAACAAATTACTATCTTATGATTATTCTTTCTTTATAGTATTACCAAAATTCATTCTTTCCTTTCTGAGCCCACTACCAGAACCCTTATCCACACTGTTTATCACCTCTCGCTTAGACTATAGCAACTTGCTTCTCACAGGTCTCCCACTTAGTCATCTCTCTCCTCTTCAATCTGTTCAAAATTCTGCTGCAGGACTTATATTCCACCAGTGTCGCTATGCTCATATTAGCCCGCTTCTCAAGTCACTTCATTGACTCCCTATCCGTTTCCACATACAGTTCAAACTCCTCTTATTGAGTTACAGTGGGGGAAATAAGTATTTGATCCCTTGCTGATTTTGTAAGTTTGCCCACTGACAAAGACATGAGCAGCCCATAATTGAAGGGTAGGTTATTGGTAACAGTGAGAGATAGCACATCACAAATTAAATCCGGAAAATCACATTGTGGAAAGTATATGAATTTATTTGCATTCTGCAGAGGGAAATAAGTATTTAATCCCTCTGGCAAACAAGACCTAATACTTGGTGGCAAAACCCTTGTTGGCAAGCACAGCGGTCAGACATCTTCTGTAGTTGATGATGAGGTTTGCACACATGTCAGGAGGAATTTTGGTCCACTCCTCTTTGCAGATCATCTCTAAATCATTAAGAGTTCTGGGCTGTCGCTTGGCAACTCGCAGCTTCAGCTCCCTCCATAAGTTTTCAATGGGATTAAGGTCTGGTGACTGGCTAGGCCACTCCATGACCCTAATGTGCTTCTTCCTGAGCCACTCCTTTGTTGCCTTGGCTGTATGTTTTGGGTCATTGTCGTCCTGGAAGACCCAGCCACGACCCATTTTTAAGGCCCTGGCGGAGGGAAGGAGGTTGTCACTCAGAATTGTACGGTACATGGCCCCATCCATTCTCCCATTGATGCGGTGAAGTAGTCCTGTGCCCTTAGCAGAGAAACACCCCCAAAACATAACATTTCCACCTCCATGCTTGACAGTGGGGATGGTGTTCTTTGGGTCATAGGCAGCATTTCTCTTCTTCCAAACACGGCGAGTTGAGTTCATGCCAAAGAGCTCAATTTTTGTCTCATCTGACCACAGCACCTTCTCCCAATCACTCTCGGCATCATCCAGGTGTTCACTGGCAAACTTCAGACGGGCCGTCACATGTGCCTTCCGGAGCAGGGGGACCTTGCGGGCACTGCAGGATTGCAATCCGTTATGTCGTAATGTGTTACCAATGGTTTTCGTGGTGACAGTGGTCCCAGCTGCCTTGAGATCATTGACAAGTTCCCCCCTTGTAGTTGTAGGCTGATTTCTAACCTTCCTCATGATCAAGGATACCCCACGAGGTGAGATTTTGCGTGGAGCTCCAGATCTTTGTCGATTGACAGTCATTTTGTACTTCTTCCATTTTCTTACTATGGCACCAACAGTTGTCTCCTTCTCGCCCAGCGTCTTACTGATGGTTTTGTAGCCCATTCCAGCCTTGTGCAGGTGTATGATCTTGTCCCTGACAGCTCCTTGCTCTTGGCCATTTTGTAGAGGTTAGAGTCTGACTGATTCACTGAGTCTGTGGACAGGTGTCTTTCATACAGGTGACCATTGCCGACAGCTGTCTGTCATGCAGGTAACGAGTTGATTTGGAGCATCTACCTGGTCTGTAGGGGCCAGATCTCTTACTGGTTGGTGGGGGATCAAATACTTATTTCCCTCTGCAGAATGCAAATAAATTCATATACTTTCCACAATGTGATTTTCCGGATTTAATTTGTGATGTGCTATCTCTCACTGTTACCAATAACCTACCCTTCAATTATGGGCTGCTCATGTCTTTGTCAGTGGGCAAACTTACAAAATCAGCAAGGAATCAAATACTTATTTCCCCCACTGTACATATTCATTCACTCTGCAGCTTCTCAGTACCTCTGCACTCTTATCTCTCCCTACATTCCTCCCCGGGAACTCCATTCACTGGGTAAATCTCTCTTATCTGCACCCTTCTCCTCCACTGCTAACTCCAGACTCCGTTCCTTTTATCTTGCTGCACCATATGCCTGGAATAGACTTCCTGAGCCGGTATGTCATGCTCCATCTCTGGCCGTCTTCAAATCTAAGCTAAAAGCCCACCTTTTTGATGCTGCTTTTAACTCATAACCCTTACTCACTTGTTCAGTACCCATGTTTTATAATTCCCACTTTAGTAATTCCCATATTACTACTGTTACTACTACTTATCATTTCTATAGTGCTACTAGACGTACACAGCGCTGTACACTTGAACCCCTGATTTGTCCTGTTTGTCTGTCCTAATTCGATTGTAAGCTCTGTCGAGCAGGGACTGTCTCTTCATGTTCAAGTGTATAGTGCTGCGTATATCTAGTAGCGCTTTAGAAATGATAAGTAGTAGTAGTAGTAGTTACGTATCCTATACTGTTTATTGTAAGCCACAATGAAGTTGTTTGGGATAATGTGATAAATAAATAAATATCAAATGCAGAAATGAACATAAACATAGTGCAAAAGCCCAGTGGGGAAATTTTACTTTAAAAAACAAAATTTTCTAAATTTTACAATGAAAAAACACGATATAATACTTGTTAAAGAAAACAGGTGATCAGAGAAAAATAAAAATTGTATCACATGTAAGCTAAGAAAATATGATAAAAACACAACAGGAGTAACCCTGAGCACTAACCCGAGTTCCAAAAATAAGATAGATTGGAATCAGATTCACCAATCAAAGGGATTTACCCCCCCCCCCCCCCCCCCCACACACACACACACATAAAAAAAAGGCTGATTGGACAATGGAATTCATTTTTTTTTGTGAGACTTGGCTCTTAAGTTGTTAAAGGAACGCTGGAAGCACAGTTCTATGACAGAAGGACAGGCCCAGACAACCTTGCATTGAGAAATGCTGATGTAGAAATTGCAGTAATTTTAGCATTAGAATATAGCCGTTAGTAGCTGCAGTGATTAAGAGATGAAGAAATAAACATGTGAAATCAGAATTTTAATTAATATGTGAATGCAGTTAATCTTTTCACCCTTTTGTCGTCTATAAGCAAGAAAAAACCTAATCCCCGCACCTTTGCTTATTAGTCAGAACACCTCTTGTTCTCCACATACTAGTATGGATAAAAATAATTAATTATTTGAGCACATCTGTTGCTCTGAATTAATTTATTACCACAGTGATACCGGTTGGATGTAAAAAAAATGGAAGCGGTGCAAAGAAAAGCTACGAGAATGGTATGGGATTTGCATTCCAAGACGTATGAAGAGAGACTTGCTGACCTGAACATGTATACCCTGGAGGAAAGGAAAAACAGGGGTGATATGATACAGACGTTCAAATATTTGAAAGGTATTAATCCGCAAACGAACCTTTTCCGGAGAAGGGAGGGCGGTAGAACAAGAGGACATGATATGAGAGTGAAGGGGGGCCGACTCAAGAAAAATGTCAGGAAGTATTTTTTCACGGAGAGGGTGGTGGATGCTTGGAATGCCCTCCCGCGGGAGGTGGTGGAGAGGAAAACGGTAACGGAATTCAGACATGCCTGGGATATACATAAAGGAATCCTGTGCAGAAGGAATGGATCCTCAGAAGCTTAGCTGAAATTGGGTAGCGGAGCTGGTGGGGGGAAGAGGGGTTGGTGGTTGGGAGGCGAAGATAGTGGTGGGCAGACTTATACGGTCTGTGCCCTGAAAAAGACAGGTACAAATCAAGGTAAGGTATACACACGAGTTCATCTTATTGGGCAGACTGGATGGACCATGCAGGTCTTTTTCTGCCGTCATCTGCTATGTTACTATGTTGAGGATCAAAAAAACACAAAACTTTCTTCCTGATACTGGATGGAAAAATTATGATTGTACTACTGAAAATAAAGAGACTTCAGGTGTGTGCCGGTGTGCCAAGGTTATACTTCAAGATATTGAGACTTTACAGTTAACAAGTCTTAAGAGGCTTGACATTAAAAAAAAAAAAAAAAAAAGTAAAAACTAAATAGTTATTGAAGGAAGTGAAGACAGTTTCAGCAGGACAAGCGTGCCTCAAGTCACTTCACTGGCTTCCGATCAGATACCGTATACAGTTCAAGCTTCTCCTACTAACCTACAAATGCACTCGATCTGCGGCCCCTCCTCACCTCTCTACCCTCATCTCCCCCTACGTTCCTACCCGAAACCTCCGCTCACAGGACAAATCCCTCCTCTCTGTACCCTTCTCCACCACCGCCAATTCCAGGCTCCGCCCTTTCTGCCTCGCCTCTCCCTATGCTTGGAATAAACTTCCTGAGCCAAGCACCCTCCCTGCCCGCCTTCAAATCCTTGCTCAAAGCCCACCTCTTCAATGTCGCCTTCGGCACCTAACCATTCTACCTCTATTCAGGAAAACTCTAGACTGCCCCAATTTGATTGTCTGCACATTTTGTCCATTTGATTGCACATTTTGTCCATTAGATTGTAAGCTCCTTTGAGCAGGGACTGTCCTTCGTTGTTAAACTGTACAGCGCTGCATAACCCTAGTAGCGCTTTAGAAGTGTTAAGTAGTAGTAGTAGTTTAAAAGAGCCATCTGAACTGCATTTGATCAAACCAGGAAAGTTAAGCTTGTGAAGAGGCAGATTCATGTAAGTTAATCAAACCAGGAATGAAAGGGTGAATCAAGTAAAAAACCAAACGTTCTGGATGTTAACCGGTCTGCACACAAGCGAGCTTTTAGCTAAGAAAAGCAATGTTTGGAACTGTTTAAGTGCGTTTATCAGAAGAGTTAAGTTTGTGAAGAAGCAGATTTGTTTGAGTTAATCAAACCAGAAAGGAAAAGTGAATCAAGTAACTGTGCTTCTATTATTCTGGATGTTAAAACTGATCTGCATTCAAGTGAACTTGTAGCTAAGAAAAGCAATGTTTGGGACTGTTTAAGGGCATTTATCAGAAAAGTTAAGCTTATGAAACCCCCCCCCACCCCAGAAGATTTGTGGAAGTTTAAAACCAGAATCTTTGAGAGACTGTGCTAGCACTGATCACATTCCTAAGAGCAATTAAGTCAAGTACCTTCCTTTTGTCTTTCAAGCACTTTTCCCTGCTCAAGAGCAACCCCTCCCCTCTGGGTCATCAGCAATCAAAGGCAGCCAGAGAAGTCAGGAGGAAAACTGTTTTTGTGTTGTTAAATCTATGAAGATTTTAACATTTTAAGCAAGCATAAGAAGGATTAAGAAATGAAATTAGCTTAAAGTGACTGTTGCAGAATTGATCGGAAACTTTGAAGCAGGATATCAGAGTGAGACGGAATCTTCCAACTTGAGTTCTTTGTGTTGCATTTGTCACACCTCTGTGCTAATTACCTTGAAGGTGCTCTGAAGTTCCCCTCCCTTCTTCCTCCAGCCAAAGCCAGAAATCTGAGCCCTGAAGATCCTCTGGGCAAGGAGGGTGGGAAGCAATTAGTTGCTGATTGAGGGAGGACCCTGACTCAGAGGTACTCTCCCCCCTCCCATCTCCTCTTCTCATTATCTTATCACTGAAACCTGATCCAGTACTGATCTCAACAGCTTGAAAGGCGGACCCTCTTCTTAAGTCAGTGAAGAGAGGGAAGCAACTGCAAGCAAGTCCCAGCACAGCTTTCATACCGAGTAGTCTTTACACCTCTAGCCTCCCCTCATACAAGAGCAGACTCCTCACCTAATCAAGAAAACAAACAAACAAAAGCGATCGTTCAGAACAGCTGGCAAGAAAATCAACGGCAGGATCTAAGGGAATTTCGAACTGTAGATCAAATTCATCAACTGACGAGGCAGACAATGAAAGTGGCCCAAAACAGCCCAACCAAAAGGTAACACACAGCCACACATTGCCTAACCCAAGGAAAACATACTGAGAAATAGTGCAGGCAGACAAGATCTCAAACAGTCATACACAAACAAAAACCAAATCATACACTAACCTCATGCACACACACATATATAACGCCACAGCGAAAAGAAACCAAAATGAATACCTTCAAACTACTCCTAATAATCTACTCCTTAACACTGATCCACTTAACACTAACCACCCCTCTTGCAGAAAGTAACATTATATGCATACTATACAATCATCAAAGATTGATCAGATACACCATACCTCATCAAACTGACAACAACTTAAACAAAGGAAGAACACCAACATGCGGACAACCACCACAGAATGCAAAGAAGGGTCCAAACAAACTCACCTGAACAAAGAAATGACAACTAATAAAAGTCCACACAACACCAGACGCAGAAGACCCATTCCAAACAATCTAAGTGGGCTACATCAACACCAGATCCACAGTAAACAAAACAGCAATACTAACAGACTGGATCATGGCAGAAGACCTTGACCTACTCTTCATCAATGAAACCTGGATCCACGACCAAAAGGTCCTCATAATCCTAGACCTGTGCCCTCCAGGATACAAAATCACACACTGGACCAGAAAGGAAAAGAGAGGCGGAGGCATAGCACTAATCTGTCGATCCCACTGAAAACACTGCCGAGTCCATGACACCTCAACTTGAAATTGCCTCAATCAGAATCCACAACAAAACCCTAAGCGATCATTTGAATTGTGTCTTGTTTTACAGACCTCCAGGTAATTGGAACGAAGCCCAGACTAACTTCATGGACTTCATTTCAAACACATGTGTAACCAACTCCAATGTACTAGTATTAGGAGACATCAACCTTCACTTAGAAGACCCAAACTCAATCAGTGCACGAGAATGTAAGAAATTCCTCCACCTATGGGATCTCAAATGGCCACAAATGCAAGCAACCCACGTCAAAGGGCACACACTTGATCTTATCTCACACATACTTTCAACAGAGCAGAACCTAATAATAACAGATATTAAATGGACAGAAACACCCTGGATTGATCACTACAAATTAAATTTATCCCTACACTGGCGGAAGAAGAGATTACACCAAATACAAGAACACACATCCTACCGCACAAGAGGTCAAGTAGACACAAAAACATTCTGGCAACAGATATAGAACAATGAATGGACAGCACAAACAGACTCCATATATTACCTCGTGGAATGGGATAAAAGATGCAAATGCATACTAGATGAAATAGCACCCTTACGAACAAGAACTTCACATAAGCATAACTCGATGCCATGGTTCAATGATGAACTGAAAAAGCTAAGACCACAATACAGGAAACTCAAACGAGCATGGAGAAAAACAAAAGACAAACACACACTCAACACATGGAAACAATCACAAAGAAAGTACAAGTACGCAAGACAGACCAAAAGATCATACTATAAAACTAAAATAGGGACAGATTACAAAGACACGAAGAAATTATACCAACTCGTGAACAAATTCCTAGCACCAACTTGGTCACTATATCAAATATAGACATCCTATCTGCAGACAAACTTGCTAAGTATTTCAATGAAAAAATTGCAAACCTACGCAACACGCTACCTCAGGACAACACTGACATCAAAATCTTCCTTAATGAGTTCAACCCAAGCACTGGAGAATACCCGGCTGACCGAACCTGGTTAAAATTCGCCCTCCTTACCATCGATGCAGTTGCACAGGCGATCAGCAGGTTCTCCAACACTCATTGTAAACTAGATACCTGTCCCAACTACCTAACGAAATCCGCCCCTGACCGCTTCATAGCAGACCTCACATCCCACCTAAACTACATGCTTCAGCAACGTCTCTTCCCTAAAGAAAATGGCAATATCCTACTCACTCCCATACCAAAAGACAGCAAGAAAAAACCAAATGAAATCACTAACTACTGTCTAGTAGCATCCATTCCGTTGTCAGTCAAACTGATGGAAAGCATGGTAGCCAAAGAATTTACAGATTATATAAACAAATTCTCAATAGCACAGAAACAGTACTTCTCACTCTCCTAGCCAAATTCAAGCAGGAAATAGCAATAGGCAAAAACATCCTCCTCCTCCTCCAATTCGACATGTCTAGTGCATTCGACATGGTAAACCATAATATATTAATAAGATTACTAGATAAGTTCAGGATTGGTGGAAACATACTTAGCTGGATCAAGGGTTTCCTAACCAGAAGAACATATCAAGTAAAATCAAACTCAAACATATCATCACCGTGAAAAGCTGACTGCAGAGTACCACAAGGATCACTGCTATCACCGATCTTCTTCAACCTAATGATGACCCCACTAGCCAAGTCCTTATCCAACCAAGGCCTTAACCCTATCGTAGTGACAGGGTGGACCGGACTGGTGGAGGGGTAGCATTGTATATTAATGAGAGCCTTGACTCAGATAGATTACAAATTCAGCAGGACACAAATCACACCTTTGAAACATTGTGGGTTGAAATTCCATGTGTAAAAAGGAAAAGGACGGTGATAGGAGTGTACTACTGTCCGCCTCGCCAGGATGAGCAGGTAGATGCAGAAATGATAAAAGAAATCAGAGACGCAAACAAAATAGGCAACGCGATAATGGGTGACTTCAATTACCCAAATATAGACTGGGTATATGTAACATGGGGACATGCTAGAGAGGTACAATTCCTTGATGAAATCAAGGACAGCTTTATGGAGCAGCTGGAGCAGGAGCCGACGAGAGAAGGAAAAATTCTAGACTTGGTCCTTAGTGAAGCGCATTTTCTGGTGAGGGACGTTATGGTACTGGGGCCACTTGATAACAGTGATCATAATATGATCAGTTTTGATATCAACCTTGAAGTAACTATACACAGGAAGTCAAATACGTTAGTGTTCAACTTTAAAAAAGGAGACTATGATAAAATGAAAAGAACGGTGAAAAAAAACTTAGGGGGGCAACTGAGAGGGTAAAAACTGTACAACAGGCATGGACGCTGTTCAAAAATACCATCCTGGAGGCCCAGGCCATAAGTACATAAGCACATAAGTAATGCCACACTGGGAAAAGACCAAGGGTCCATCAAGCCCAGCATCCTGTCGACGACAGCGGCCAATCCAGGCCAAGGGCACCTGGCGAGCTTCCCAAACGTACAAACATTCTATACATGTTATTCCTGGAATTGTGGATTTTTCCCAAGTCCATTTAGTAGTGGTTTATGGACTTGTCCTTTAGGAAACCGTCTAACCCTTTTTAAACTCTGCCAAGCTAGCCGCCTTCACCACGTTCTCCAGCAACGAATTCCACAGTTTAATTATGTGTTGGGTGAAGAAACATTTTCTCCGGTTTGTTTTAAATTTACTACACTGTAGTTTCATCGCATGCCCCCTAGTCCTAGTGAACAGATGCTTCACATCCACCTGTTCCACTCCACTCATTATTTTATATATCTCTATCATGTCTCCTCTCAGCCGTCTCTTCTCGAAACTGAAAAGCCCTAGCCTCCTTAGTCTTTCTTCATAGGGCAGTCGTCCCATCCCCGCTATCATTTTAGTTGCCCTTCGCTGCACCTTTTCCAATTCTACTATAACTTTCTTGAGATGCAGCGACCAGAATTGAACACAATACTCAAGGTGCAGTCGCACCATGGAGCGATACAACGGCATTATAACATCCTCACACCTGTTTTCCATACCTTTCCTAATAATACCCAACATTCTATTAGCTTTCCTAGCCGCAGCAGCACACTGAGCAGAAGGTTTCAGTGTATTATCGACGACGACACCCAGATCCCTTTCTTGGTCCATAACTCCTAACGTGGAACCTTGCACAACGTAGCTATAATTTGGGTTCTTTTTTCCCACATGCATCACCCTGCACTTGCTCACATTAAACGTCATCTGCCATTTAGATGCCCAGTCTCCCAGTCTCGTATGGTCCTTCTGTAATTTTTCACAATCCTGTCGCGAGTTAACGACTTTGAATAAATTTGTGTCATCAGCAAATTTAATTACCTCGCTAGTTACTCCCATCTCTAAATCATTTATAAATATATTAAAAAGCAGCGGTCCTAGCACAGACCCCTGAGGAACCCCACTAACTACCCTTCTCCATTGTGAATACTGCCCATTTAACCCCACTCTCTGTTTCCTATCCTTCAACCAGTTTTTAATCCACAATAGGACATTTCCTCCTATCCCATGACCCTCCAATTTCCTCTGTAGCCTTTCATGAGGTACCTTGTCAAATGCCTTTTGAAAATCCAGATACACAATATCAACCAGAAGATGGCCGGCAATCTCCTTCGAAAATAAGCTGGCTGGTCATTTAGGGCACCTTTTTGTGCCTTATTCTTTATAAAAACAGGTCTAACTCAAAACATCTTAGTGTTAGTCTTGGACGGTTTTGTTCTGTTCCGTTATGGCTGAAAAACGTCTAAGTGTTTTGAATGCCCAAATCCAACCCTTAACACACTCCTGACACACCCCTTGTGATTTGAACGCACTTCTGACGGACTTCATAGAAAAACGTCTAAAAATTGGTTTTGAAAATACCAATTTAGACTTTTTGTGAGAAAAACATCCAAATGCAGATTTATGCCACTTTTTGGATGTTTTTCTCTTTTGAAAATGAGCCCAATAGCTGGATTAGCAGTAGGCACTAAATGTGAATATTCAGTGGGTGGGGGGAATATTACTGTGCCAGATGAGGGCTATGGGAGGAAGGACTACAACATCTGGATATCATTGGCTTTGACTCTATATTGAAATGAATAGGTAGGATTTTGTTAATAAGGTGTCCAATTAATTGTTGTAATCTGATAATTTGGGGATAGAAAGGATCCTATTTTAATAAGGCGAATGATGTTATTATCGGCTGTAGTTTTTAATGACATTACTTTTTGTTCAAATAACAATAAAACAAAGAAAGGGGTAGATCAATCTGGTTCCAAAGCAGCAGATTTATTTAAAAAAAGGACTCAAGGCAGATCTATGTTTTGACGCCACACACGCCTACCTCAGGAATTATGTGTTGCCATACTGGGACAGACCGAGGGTCCATCAAGCCCAGCATCCTGTTTCCAACAGTGGCCAATCCAGGTCACGAGTACCTGGCAAGATCCCAAAACAGTGCAATACATTTTATGCTGCTTATCCCAGAAATAAGCAGTGGATTTTCCTAAGTCCATGTTAATAATGGCTTATGGACTTTTCTTTTAGGAAGTTATACAAACCTTTTTTAAACTCCACTAAGCTAACTGCTTTTACCACATTCTCTGGCAACGAATTCCAAAGTTTAATTACACGTTGAGCGAAGAAATATTTTCTCCGATTTGTTTTAAATTTACTACTTTATAGCTTTATTGCTTGCCCCCTAGTCCTAGTATTTTTGCAAAGAGTAAACAAGCGATTCATGTGTACCCATTCCACTCCACTCAGTATTTTATGTACCTCTATCATATCTCCCCTCAGCACTCTTTTCTCCAAGCTGAAGAGCCTAGTCGTTTCAGCCTTTCTTCATGGGGAGCAAATTATCTCAGCAACGGATGATAATAGTAAACACAAGGGCTAGAGAGTCCAATAATGCAGCGGTTTATAAATCCCTTTCTAAATTCCATTTAAATTAAATCCCAGTTGTGATTCCAGCCAGAACGCAGCTTCTAGGGCTGTTTTAACCCTGAAAGGGCTCCAAAGATAGAAAATACACCTTCAGCTGCAGGGGATTTAATGACACCCGGGTCTTAGCAGGAAGAAATAGGAGCACTGCTAGTTTGTAATAATTTTCAAATATTTCCTATTATCTCCTTTGCACCCTCCTCATTTTTCACAGGATCGTTTTCATGGAAAGAATGGCTAATAATGCTTATCAGAAGGAATAATATATCTCAAAAATTATTAGTTGACGTCCAAAGCAATTCCATGGTACTTAGCTAGTAAAATGTTATATTTACAACAGTTATTTTTATGGAACTTGCCACTCTTCCACACATGTCCTAGAGGCTCATTGTGCCACCTTGCCCTTCTTTGGTGGGTATGCAGTTATAGTTTGTGGAAATGTTTGCAACCTCAGCTGTATCAGGAAGAGGCATTATAGCGGCTCACTAGTTAGGCTCTATGGGTGACGAAAGTAGGACAGTGTCATGTCAGGGTAAAGCAGCCAAGGTTGTTATTACATAAGAACATAAGAGTAGCATAGTGGGTCAGACCAATGGTCCATCTAGCCCAGTATCCTGTTTTCCAAACAGTAGCCAAGCCAGGTCACAAGTACCTGGCAGAAACCCAAATCGTGGCAACATTCCATGTAGAACCTCATAGAATAGCAAGATTCTGGAATCCTAAAGAGTGACAAGATTCCATGCGGAATCTCAAAGAGTAGCAACATTCCATGTAGAACCCCAAAGAATAGCAAGATTCTGGAATCCCAAAGAGTAACAAGGTTCCATGCAGAATCTCAAAGAGTAGCAACGTTCCATGTAGAACCCCTAAGAAAAGCAACATTCTGGAATCCTAAAGAGTGACAAGATTCCATTCAGAATCTCAGAGTAGCAACATTCCATACTACAAATCCCAGGGCAAGCAGTTGCTTCCCATGTCTGTCTAAATAGCAGACTGTGGACTTTTCCTCCAGGAATTTGTCCAAACTTTTTTTAAACCCAGATAAACTAACCACTGTTACCATATCCTCCAGCAAAAAAGTTCCAGAGGTTAACTATTCATTGAGTGAAAAAATATTCCCTCCTATGTGTTTTAAAAGTATTTCCATTTAGCTTCCTCGAGTGCCCCCTAGTCTTTTGGAACCAGTAAAAAATCGGTTTACTCGTTGTACACCACTCAGGATTTTGTAGACCTCAATCATATCTCCCCTCATCCGTCTGTTTTCCAAAATGAAGAACCCTAACCTCTTTATCCTTTCCTCATACAAGAGGAGGAGTTCCATCCCCTTTATCATTTTGGTCGCTTTTCTTTGAACCTTTTCGAATTCTGCTATATTTTTTTTGAGATATGGCGACCAGAACTGAACGCAGTACTCAAGGTGCGGATGCACTATGGAGCAATACCTGTGTGGGGATAGAGGCAGAGTTGGATCTTTCCTTTACCCTTGGTACAGGCCACATCAGTGGTGGCAGCCCTTTTTCATCCTATGAGAAAATCTTCTCCTGCCATTTGCCACTCTCAGACTTCTGCTGCTTTAGGTACAAGCCCAGTTTGCCTGTCCAGAAATCCAGGCCTGATTAAAACTACTTAAGGGAAGTAACATACAGGTCTAAATACCCATTACGAGAAACTTCTAATTTATTTATGTTATTTTATTGCATTTGTATCCCACATTTTCCCACCTCTTTGCAGGATCAATGTGGCTTACAATACATCATGAATAGTGGAAATATATTAGAAAATAGACATTTAGTGTTACAGAAGGATCATTGGGCAACATGATAATGAAGAAAACATGATAGTAATATTACAAGCAAATATTATAAGACAGTGCTGAATATATGTGGAGGAGTTGTGTATGTTCACATTGGTTGATCTTTGTGGTATGCCTTGTTAAAGAGATGGGTCGTCAGTAGTTTGCGGAAGTTCATTAGTTCATCAATCGATTTTAAGTTGTGCGGTATTGCATTCCATAACTGTGTACACAAGTATGTAAAGTTTGACGCGTGCATTAATTTGTATTTTAGACCTTTGCAGTTAGGGAAGTGCAGATTGAGGAATGAGTGGGAATGGGTAGCTCAAGTGGAAATATAATGCTTTGAATCAGCTCTAAGTCTCCAGAACAATCGTCAGTGTACCCTAGCTTCAAGTCCCAACCCAAACCATACTGGAATAGGTAGTCTTCTGCTTCTGCAGCTAGAATATTCTGGCTGATATTCTCAGGTGGCTTTGAGATAAGCATCAAAAAACCAGGACTGACTCAGAATGCCCTTGTTTCTGTATGTATGTATGTATTTATTTATTTACTAGTAAAAAAGGCCCGTTTCCAAAACAAATGAAACGGCTGCTAGCAAGGTCATCAGTTTCTGGTATTAATGTTTCCTCCCTTCCTTTTTCGCAGTTGCAGGTTCCCCCCTCCCTCCCTCCCTCCCTCCCAGTTACAGGGTCTGTCTGAGTCCCCCCTCTTTTTAAGCAGCAGCTGCTAGGTTTGCTTGTTTGTGAGTGTACAGCTATGACGGCTGCATAGTGGAGTGGAAACAGAGATTAACCAAAGGGCTTCATTGCTTCTGCCATTTTCTTTCATGTTATTGTGCCCTTCCATTTCCCTGCATCTGTCATTTTACTGAAAGGTTAATTCTGTGTTTGTTTGTTTTTTCTTTCACTGAGGTGGGTGTGTGTGTCACCATTTTTCTTTTTATTGTGCCTTGCCTGTTTACGTCGCGTTGGCAATGGGGTCCGTGTAGTTTGCGTGTGAAATCATTTTTTGCTTTTTTTTTTGTTCCGTTTGTGGGGGAGGGGGGCGGGGTTGTGTTTCGGAGAGGTCTCCTTCTGGAGTTCCGTTTCTGTTCTTAAGCTGGCAGTGGCTATGTGTGCCATGTATTTTGCTTGCGAAATGTTAGCTATCCTTTTTTTTCAGCTTCTGGTAGACCTTCCCTCATTGTTGTAGGTTGTTCTGATAGGTACTTAGTGTGTCTGTCGTCACGTTTCATCGCGTAGCAACGGGTTTCCGATGGGATTCCTTCTGTGTGTTTGCTCCGCCCTCGTCGTCATCACATTCGATGTGTGGGCAGGACAGACACTCATGGTGTAAATCCGATCTGGACCATGACATTTTTAGAACGTTCAGTGAATTGTGGCCTCATTAGAACGTTGGAGGTGCGTTTTATATAGAGAGATTCTTGTATCCCACCATTATGCAAAAACAAGTTTTGGTCCAAAGTGGCTTACAATTTACATTTTGGTGGAGTTACAATAGTGTTGTGCAATGTGGAGAGGGCATCTATAGTTCGCGTGATTACTACTACTACTACTACTTAACATTTCTAAAGCGCTACTAGGGTTACGCAGCACTGTACGATTATTCATATAGTTTTTGAAGAGGTAGATTTGAAAGGAAGGCGCAATATCTTTGTGATTAGCTGTAGAATTTTTTGAAGAGGTAGGTTTGTTGACCTGGAGAGAGAGAGAGAGAGCGAGCGAGCGAGCAGCATTTTCACCTTTGACCACTAGATGTCCTCATAGCACTTCCGTTATCTTTTAGAGCCATCAGCTTTCCTGACAGGTTTTTTTTTTTTTTTTTTTAACTTTAATATCATGGGCTGAATAATGCCAACAGATCAAGCCTTGATGGAAATCCACATTTTATTAAAGCAGGCCTTTGGATTTTGTAAATATATTTGGTCAGATTATTCTCCCTTCTCTCTCACTTTCTTATGCCCCTCCCATTTTTGCTTCATCCCAACTTAATCCACGATCAAAAGGCCTGTGTATGTCCAGTGGTGCTGAAGCGATTAGAAATATTTATGTATTTGGATTTTGCTCATTCCTTTTTCAGTAGTAGCCGCAGGTGAGTTGCATTCAAGTACGCCCTGTCCCTGGAGAGCTCACAATCTTAGTTTGCACCTGAGGCAATAGAGGGTTAAGGGGTCCTTTTACAAAGTCGCACTGAAAAATGGCCTGCGGTAGTGTAGATGCATGTTTTGGGCACGTGCAGAATCATTTTTCAGTGCATCAGTAAAAAAAATGCCTTTTTAAAATTTTTGCCGAAAATGGACGTGCGGCAAAATGAAAATTGCCCCGTGTCCATTTTGGGTCTGTAAGGTCTCAAGCGGTAATGTTCTTTGCACTTAAAATGCCGACTACCGCCCGATTACCGCCTGCCAGAAAATAAAAATATTTTCTGGCACGCGTATCGGACGCGTGTCAAAAATGAAATTACCGCAAGGGCCACATGGTAGCCGAGCGGTAACTAAAAATTGATGAGTGACTTAGCAAAAGGATCCCTAAGCGACTTGTCCAAGATCATAAGGAGGAGCAGTGGGATTTGAGCCAGGGCCGCCGAGAGGGGGGGACAGGGGGGACAAAATTCCCCGGGCCCGGGCCTCCAGGGGGGCCCGGCACCGGAGTCCCACCCCGCCCTCCGTCATCAGGACTTCGCACCTCCTGGGGCCCTGCAGTGCTTCCTTCCTAGTTGCGACGCTCTCAGCTTCATTTTTTTCCAGCCGCGCTGCATTTAAAAAGTTGCAGCGGCGGCGAAAACGCAGGCTCGCCTCTTCTTTAAGCCCTTCCCCTTCTCTCTCAGCGTGCACTAATGCAATTTCCGGTTTCCGCGAAGGCGGCACAGTGCACGCTGAGAGAGAAGGGGAAGGGCTTAAAGAAGAGGCGAGCCTGCGTTTTCGCCGCCGCTGCAACTTTTTAAATGCAGCGCGGCTGGCCTGGAAGGAAGGAAGGGCTGTCCCTCGTTCTCTTCATTTGTGGGTAGCATTTTTATTTATTCTCACTTATATTTTCAAACGTGCCGGCTTGTGCAACATAGGAATGTACACAGGGGAAGTATAATAACGGAACAACTTTTTGTAGTAATTTGTCATTTGGAGGGGCTGTTTATAGGGACTCCCTAGCACGTGTTGTATTCGTGCAGACATTTTTTTTTTCCGCCTGGTAAAGGGTCACTAAAACAGACATCATTTATGAGATTCAGGTGCTCAACACTTAGAGTTTTTATCTGCTTATTTATTTACTTATGACACTTATGTGCTGGAAACCTGAGGGCACAGCTGGGGCTGGGAACTGAAACTGGGGGGAGGGGGTGACGAGGGGGGTAAGTTGGGGCAAGTCACTGGACATGGAGGGGAAGGGAGGGAGGACAGGTAGCAAAGGAGAATCACTGGGGATGAGTAGGGAGGGCAGGGGAGTGAGGAGAGTTGCAATGGATGGAGGGTAGGGTAGGAGAAATGCTGGACATGGAAGTGAGGGAAGACAGGAAGGAGATGCACATGGATGGAGGGGAGAGGAGAAATTCTGGATATGGATGAAGGAGAGGGGAGAGTTGAAATGCTGGACATGGATGGAGGAGAGGGAAGAGAGAGGAAGGAGATGCATCCTGACGGAGATGAGGGAAAGGGAAAAGAGGAGAAAAACTGCACATGGCTGGAGAAAATAGGCAAAAGCTGGATCCACTCTATACCTACCTCTTCCAGTCAAGTCCATGGAGGACCCAGCTTTTACCTATGGATGTAGGGCAAGAAATGAAGAAGAAAGGAGGAAAGTAAAGAAATAAATGGAAAGGAAGCCCTGGAAGTGGAGTTAAGGGAGCAGATAGAGAGCAACAGAATCAGAGACTGGGACCAACATGATCTGAAAAACAGTCACAAGACAGCAAAGGTAGAAAAAATCATTTTATTTTCATTTTAGTGTTTGGAATGTGTCCAATTTGAGAATTTACATCTGCTGTCTTATTTTGCAATGCATAGCAATGTTCTGTTTTTCTGGTATTGTGCTGCATGCAGAATCTGTATGCTAATTTGGTTTCTGTCATTTTGGGTATACTGGGGGTGGGTGGGCTCTGAGAACTGGTCTGCACAGCTCCCTGCAGTTGCTAAGACCGGCCCTGTCCGTCGTCGACCGTCTGCCACCAGGCCGGGCCCCCTGCATTGAAATCACAGCGCGTCTTACCTCCGTGTGAAAGCGCTGCAGGCAGCAGCAGATCGCCTCCCTTCGGGCTTCCTTCCCTCTCTGTGTCCCGCCCTCACGGAAGTTACGTCAGATGAGGGCGGGACACAGTGAGGGAAGGAGGCCCGAAGGAGGGAGGCAATCTGCTGCTGCCTGCAATGCCTTCATATGGAGGTGAGAGGCACTGTGATTTCAATGCCGGGGCCCGCTGGTGCGCGGAGGGGGGATGGGTGGTGGGGAAGCGGTGGTGACCTCGGGGGGGGGGGGGGGGCGGGGGGGGCCTTGTCCCGGGCCTGGCCCAGTCTCTCGGCGGCCCTGATTTGAGCCGGCCACCTCTGGATATTAAGATCAGTGCTCTAACCACTAGGCCACTCCCCCACACCAAATAGTATCAAAATTGGGGCCTAAAGCTATGATTAGAAAAAGGTTAAAGACACAGGACCCAATATTCTTAAAGACTTATATGTTTGGCAGTAGCTGCTAAACACATAAGTCCCCTATCTGTGAATTTTTAGCAGTAATATTTGGATAGCGCCATTGAACAATGAAAAAAGGCTGTCCCATACCCCGCCGACCCAACATAAACGCCTGCACTCTGCAACACAACATAACCAAAGCTTGTACTGGACACTAAATAATCTTTCTTCTCCTTGATTCCCATTGTAACTGAAACATATGTTCCTTACTCAACCATAATACCAACTGTATTTGTTTCTTTACCGGACTGGCGAATGCCTCTCCGGTACTATGTAAGCCTCATTGAGCCTGCAAATAGGTAACAAATAAATAAAATATTGCCATTATCAGTATAGTCACCAGAGTCAAGCATTTTCCACATTTATTCAGCACTGCCACCTATCTGTCTAAAAGGTGCTGAATATATGTATATTTTAAACAGTACAGCTGGCCTTTACAAAAAAATGCTTGCTGTTAGTTTTGAAGATTGACCCTGTAGCCAATTCAAAGGGCTGAGTTAATAGTTTACATATTAACATACTAGAAGACAACAGATGAAAACCAAGATGGGTCATCCAGTCTGCACAATATGGAGGTTAGGGTTATAACTGCTGCTTTGTGCAAGTTACCTCTCATGATTTCACTGCTGCGTTGAGGCGAGGCATTACATACTTGGTTTCCATCCTCTTGTTATTTAGGAATCATATGCGAATGTGTATATTCCACTCCTTTGTGGATTTGTCACTGTTTTTGTCTTCACCTTCTCTGGAAGGGCATTCCAGGCCTACGCCAACCTTTCAATAAAAAAATGTTTCTACTACTACTACTACTACTTATCATTTCTATAGCGCTACTAGACGTACGCAGCGCTGTACACTTGAACATGGAGAGACAGTCCCTGCTCGACAGAGCTTACAATCTAATTAGAACAGACAAACAGGACAAATAAGGGATAAGGACAAAGGGTAGCAAGATTATGGAATCCCAAAGAGTAGCAAGATTCCAAAACCCAAAGAATAGCAAGATTCCGGAATCCCAAAGACTACTACTACTTAACATTTCTATAGTGCTACTAGACATACGCAGCGCTGTACACTTGAAGATGAAGAGACAGTCCCCGTTCGACAGAGCTTACAATCTAATTAGGACAGACAAACAGGGCAAACAAGGGATAAGGACAAAGGGTAGCAAGATTCCGGAATCCCAAAGAGTAGCAAGATTCCGGAATCCTAAAGAGCAGCAACATTCTGGAACCCAAAGAATAGCAAGATTCCGGAATCCTAAAGACTACTACTACTTATCATTTCTATAGCGCTACTAGACGTACGCAGCGCTGTACACTTGAACATGAAGAGACAGTCCCTGCTCGACAGAGTTTACAATCTAATTAGGACAGACAAACAGGACAAACAAGGGATAAGGACAAAGGGTAGCAAGATTCCGGAATCCCAAAGAGTAGCAAGATTCTGTGCGGAATCCTAAAGAGTAGCAACATTCCGGAACCCAAAGAATAGCAAGATTCTGGAATCCTAAAGACTACTACTATTTATCATTTCTATAGCGCTACTAGACGTACGCAGCGCTGTACACTTGAACATGAAGAGACAGTCCCTGCTCGACAGAGCTTACAATCTAATGACGTTGCTCCGTGCAGCTTCATATCATGTCCCACTAGATCAACAGTTCTGTTGGATAGGTAATAAGTAATGCTGACAGCCTAACCCCTCCCCCCCCCCCCCCCCCCCCCCCCCCCCCCCCCCAGTTTACTAAGCCGCGCAGCAATACATACACAGCCCATTCAAAGTGAATGAGCTGTGTCGGTTCTAGGTCAGTTCCCACCTGGACTGGTCCCACTGGACAGTTCCCACCCACCAATTCCCATCTGGACAATTCCCACTGAACCAATTCCCACCACACCAGGGAGGCCAATTCCCACCCATAACCCAAAAAACACACTAGGACAAATAATCTCCCTCCCTTTTCTCTTCCATATCGTTTGGGGGGCTAGTACCCCCCTCCCCCATAACATTATCTTTTACACATTCCTTTCCCCTTCCAGACATGTAGTTCATGTGTGTGTGTGATGGGGGGGGGGGCAATGCCCTCCATACCCCCCAAACTAGGTTTCAACCTAATTCATGTTTAATCTGGGATCTAAATGTCATAAATAAGTAAATAGATAAATACAAAGTGCAGTTCATGTGGGGGTCACAACTAATCCCCTTTTCACATTTTTAATTATTCATTGGTGGCACAGTGGTCCCCAATGCTCCGTTTCAATAATGGAGTCATCGGATTGAAACAGAACATCGCTGATGATATCAGCGCGTTTTTTAACATCGCGCCCCCATCTACTGCGTTCCCTGGTCTCCTACAGGCCACAGGGAGCCCGGGGCTTTTCCTGCCAGGTCTGCCCTGCCTCCTTTCATCCTGGGGTGGTGTGGAAACAACGCGGATCTCGGCAAAAACACGATCCCGCCCCCTGGCACCAAATGCATCCTGGAGCCTCCCCACAGCTCCCAAGGGCCAGGTAATTATATAAAAATAATTTTCATACTGGTTACACCAAGTATTGCCCCCCCCCCCGTGTCTCTGTCCGTTCCACAGACAGCATCTTTTCTGTGTCTTTGTCCCTTCCCATGTCTCTTCCTCCTGCTCCCCATCCTCCCTGGTCTGGCATCTCTTTCTTCCTCCCCCTGTTGGTCCAGCATCTCTCTCCCTCTCTCTCCTGGTCCAGTCTCTATCTCTTCTCTCTGCCCCACCAGTCCAATATCTGCCCCCTCTCTTCTCACTGCCCTTTGCTCCAGGTCTCTTTTTCTCTTTTCTGTCTGCTTCCCCCCCCCCCCCCCCCCCCCCCCCCCTGGTTTGGCACCTTTTTCTTCCTCCCTCTGCTGGTGTAGCATCTCTCTCCTTCTGTCCCTCCACCAACCAGTTTGGTATCTTTCCATCCCTCCACCCTGTGCTCAGGCCTGGCATATCTCCCTTCCTCCCCCCCCCCCCCCCCATGCATGTGGGTCCTGTGGCAGAGGAAAAGCTCCACCGGCCAGAGAGGCTGCTTTCAGAACCTTCTATGCCATGAGCCGCTGCTGCATGTGGAGGACCAGCCTGGTGGGGTTGGAAGCTGTAGCAATGCCAGTCCCAGGGAGGGAGGGAGGGAAGACACAACTTCAGGCGGCCCCTACCATTGGGAGGCCCTGGGCATTTGCCAGACTTGCTGAATGGTAGCTGTGCCCCTGCTCAGCTTTAAAGGGACCTGTAGGGGCTTGAAGATCTAGGTATCCTGTCTCAGTTGATAGGAAAGTAACCCTGAGGGGAGGAGAGGACACTGGCTGCATTATGTTTTAATTATGCTTTAATTTTTCCATCAAGATTATCTGATATCCTAGTCATTCTACTTTAAAAGTTACTTCAGATATGTGAAGATATGGTATCATCAGCATTACTGAGTATCACGTGTTCAACAACAGCATCTCCGATTGGCTCCTACTTAACCAACCAGCAAATTACCTTAGATTCAATCTAACCAGTAAAAACATTGCCCTTGCATCCTGCTTAGACAGCTAGGAATGAAACTCTCCAGAGTATCATGTATTACTTTCCAAAGATTCAAGGAAATGCAAACTGAAGTTGAATTTCAGTTTATACTGTATTGCCTCTTGTGGCCTGCATGCAGCAGAAAATTTGACAGTCTTTCTTTGATTGATTATACGTGCGAGTTTATCTTATTATGGTTAGATAGATGTAGTTCCACTCAGGCAATATTAGTCACATTTCAAATCTCTTGTGTGATTTGCAAGAGCCTAAATTGTGCTATTTTATGAGACCTTTACAAAGAATTGTTTTTTGGGTTTTTTTTTGCAAGTTTACTGAACAAAAATGTTTCTTTGAAATACACTAAGAACATATTTATTTTATTATCCTTATTTATACCCACAACCACAAATGCTTAGGGTCAGGTTTATTTTTGGGGATTTTGTTCACACCTTTTTCAGTAGTAGCTCAAGGTGAGTTACATTCAGGTACTCTGGATATTTCTCTGTCCCAGGAGGGCTCACAATCTAAGTTTGTACCTGAGGCAATGGAGGGTTAAGTGACTTGCCCAAGATCACAAGGAGCAGCAGTGGGATTTGAACCAGCCACCTCTGGATTCAAGGCCAGTGCTCTACCCACTAGGCTACTCCTCCACTAGCAGCATGCCACGTAGAAGCTTGTCCTTACAGATCAGCAATGCGGCTGCGCAGACTTCTGTTTCTGTGGACCTCAGACTCACAGAAACAGAAGCCTGTATGGCCACATTGCTGATCTGCAAGGACAAGCTTCTACAGGGCATGCTGCTAGTGGAGGAGTAGCCTAGTGGGTAGAGCACTGGCCTTGAATCCAGAGATGGCTGGTTCAAATCCCACTGCTGCTCCTTGTGATCTTGGGTAAGTCATTTAATCCCTCCATTGCCTCAGGTACAAACCAAGATTGTGAACTTTCCTGGGACAGAGAAATATCCAGAGTACCTGAATGTAACTCACCCTGAGCTACTACTGAAAAAGGTGTGAGTAAAATCTACATAAATGATCAGAAATGCAATAAGTAGAAAATGCCTTTTTTGACCTGCATTGTAAATGGACTTAGCATGCAGGAAAGACCTGCGTTAAGCTTATTTCTTAGGCCCCTTAGACTTGAATTTGTTGCCAGTCCCACTGGCTATGAAAATAATCATGGTCCCATGTAACTCTCCGTCCAAAGCCTTGTGCAATAGTATGTTACAGGCTGACTGACGGATTAAAACCTACTTATTCAAATATATTTCTGGATGGTTGGTATAAACTCGATACTAGAAAAAGAAATCTTCCAGTGTTCACGCTGGAGCTAAATTAATGTCCAGCTGCTCAACCTACATAGAAATGTACAATATGGAGCCAGATAAGGACTGCAAAGCCCGCTTTCTTTTCAGACCTTTCCTTATCTGCAGCTTTCCCCTCTGTGCTTGCCATGTACTTTAATTCTGTTACTGTTATTATACCTATCATTTCCATTAGCAGATGGCTCCGTGCATCCACTGCTCTCTGGGAAGAATTTCTACCTTCCGGTACTTCTTTCCAACCTCACATTATTACGTCTGGTTCTTGATTGCCTTTTCTACTTACTCCAAGAAAAATACATAAGCTATTTGATTGTCCCCCAACCCTCTTGTCCTTTCGTGCATACAGATTAAGTATAAGGACCTAATTGTGAATGATTAAGTTTGATTTACCTGTGAAGGTCACTGCAGTATTCTGGGACAGGTTCATTTCTATGAATCTGAACCATCGTATAGGCATGAGTGGAGGAGTGACCTAATGGTTAGAGCAGAGTTCTTCACATCCAGAGATGCCCAGTTCAACTCCAACTGCTGCTCCTTGTAATTTTGGGCAAGTCACTTAGGAGTCCTTTTACTAAGCCAAGTAGGCACCTATCAGCGGCATAATCGAAAGAGAAGGACGCCCATCTTCTGACACAAATCGGGAGATGGGCGTCCTTCTCCCAGGGTTGCCCAAATCGGCATAATCGAAAGCCGATTTTGGGTGTCCTCTACTGCTTTCCGTTGTGGGGATGACCAAAGTTCACGGGGGCGTGTCGGCAGTGCACCGAAGGCAGAACGGGGGCGTGGTTAAGAGATGGGCATCCTCGGCCGATAATGGAAAAAAGAAGGGCGTCCCTGACGAGCATTTGGCAGACTTTACTTGGTCCAATTTTTTTCATGACCAAGCCTCGAAAAGGTGCCTGAACTGACCAGATGACCACCGGAGGAAATGGGGGATGACCTACCCTTACTCCCCCAGTGGTCATCAACCACCTCTCACCCCCCCAAAAAATTAAAAAACATTTTTTCCAGCCTCTATGCCAGCCTCAAATGTCATACCCAGCTCCATCACAGCAGTATGCAGGTCCCTGAAGCAGTTTTTAGTGGGTGCAGTGCACTTGAGGCAGGCGGACCCAGGCCCATCCCCCCCTACCTGTTACACTTGTGGTGGTAAATGTGAGCCCTCCAAAACCCACCTGAAACCCACTGTACCCATATGTAGGTGCCCCCCTTCACCCCTTAGGGCTATGGTAGTGGTGTACAGTTGTGGGGAGTGGGTTTTGGGGGCTTAGCACCAAACATACGGGAGCTATGCGCCTGGGAGCAATTTGTGAAGTCTACTGCAGTGCCCTCTAGGGTGCCCGGTTGGTGTCCTGGCATGTGAGGGGGACCAGTGCACTACGAATGCTGGCTCCTCCCACGACCAAAGGGCTAGCATTTGGTCATTTTTGAGATGGGCGTCCTCGGTTTCCATTATCGGTGAAAACCGAGGTCGTCCATCTCTAAGGTCGACCATCTCAACATTTAGGTCGACCATCTCTTAGGTTGACCTAAATGTTGAGATTTGGGCGTCCCTGACCGTATTATCGAAATCAAAGATGGACGCCCATCTTGTTTTGATAATACAGGATGCCCCGCCCCTTCACGGGGACGTCCTCAGAGATGGACACCCTTAGAGATGGGTGTCCCCGTTCGTAAATGCCCCTCCATGTGTGCCCAACATGCATCAATTTTGAGTTACTGCCTGGCTACTGCATGGCCCTTGTGGTAATTTAATTTTTGACGTACATCCACTATGCGCACTGGAAAATATTTTTATTTTCTGGTATGTGGGCAGTAATCAGGCGGTAATCATCATTCTATACACGTATACCATTACTGCCCGGTTAGCGGCGAGACCTTACCGCTAGATCAATGGCTGGCATCCAAAATGGATGCGCGGCAATTTTTATTTTGCCGCACGTCCATTTTCAGCCAAAATTTTTAAAAGGAACAGGTGCGTTGAAAAATGATTTGCGCGCCCAGAACACGCATCTACATGACCGCAGGCCATTTGTCAGCGCGCCTTTGTAAAAGGGTCCCGTAGCCCTCTATTGCCTCAGGTACAAACTTAGATTGTGAGTCAACAGAGAAATACCCAGTGTACCTAAATGTAACTCACCTTGAGCTACTGCTGAAAAAGGTGTGAGCAAAATCCAAATAAATAAAATAAATGATTCAGTTGATGGCATCACAGTTCATTTTTCTCGACTGGTTTTGCTGGGTGTTGAGCATTGATGACTTTAGTGGGGCAGTAGGGAGAGAGAACGTCTGTATCCATGTTGTAACCATAAGAGTAGCCATACTGGGTCAGACCAATGGTCCATCTAGCCCAGTATCCTGTTTTCCAAACAGTGGCCAAGCCAGGTCACAAGTACCTGGCAGAAACCCAAATCGTGGCAACACTCCATACTACAAATCCCATACTACATACTCCATACTACCATGAACAGTGCTGGTTTACTGATATCTCTTGCTTACCTGTTGACCTGGAAACTTTTCAAGAAAATCATCTTTATGGGGCCACCATCTGCCACAACAGATCGAAGCGCATGCGAAGAAAAAGAGCAGGATAATTTCTTGAGTCTTGAAAATCTCTGCTGTGTCTCTACTGCCTGCGAACCTTTCTCCACTGCATGATTAGAAGAAGAGAATGAGACCAACTGATGCCCCAGGCAGGGATGGTATTAGATGTGCTGGGACCCATGGCAGAAATTTGGAAGTGATCTCAACACCTGCCAGCAGACTGTGCCTTCTTCTATTTCAAGTAGACTTGGGGCTCCCTATGGCATGGGGGTCCAGGGCAGTTGTCCTGTTGTCACCACCATAATTCTAGCTCTGGAACCAGGACTGGAACCTATGTTACTGGTATCACAGTAACATAGTAGATGACGGCAGAGAAAGACCTGCACGGTCCATCCAGTCTGCCCAAGAAGATAAACTCATATGTGCTACTTTATGTGTATACCTGGCCTTGATTTGTATCTCACTATATTAAACTTGGGTTCAAAATAATTTATCTTTTTTTATGTATGCACTTTAAAAAAATACTATAAAGTGTTTTAAATTATTTTAAATGTGCTCAGACCATACCGTTTACACCCATTATATCCCCAAGAGGAATATGTGGTGGTGTCACAATGGAACTATCATTGCACATACGATGTTCCACCTCCTAATATTTGTGTATGTACATACAGCTGAGCCCAAGTAGATCTTAATCACCGGTGTATGCGTATATTTATAATACATATGTATAAGTCATGAACTATTCACATTAAATATTGCTAGACTTGAGCTCAAACCTCCACCCATAAATTATGGTGCTTTCCTTATTACCATCTAATACATGGATAATAAAACATACCATTCAACATTTGTTTGAACCTAAAGGAGGTAAATGTTAATTCATGACACCCTTTAAAGGGAGCAGTTATTTTGATGGCAAGATTGGAATGGATGAATGATATGTGATTTTAATGAAGCACAAGCACGAGCACAATACACCCCAAGGGAAGTGAAATAATTATGTGAATATGGGTGTATATCGCATTGTGGGTTGGTTTATGTAAGATATGTGGGAGAAGAGAAATCAGGGTGTCATGAATTAACATTTACCTCCTTTAGGTTCAAACAAACGTTGAACTGTATGTTTTATTATCCATGTATTAGATGGTAATAAGGAAAGCACCATAATTTATGGGTGGAGGTTTGAGCTCAAGTCTAGCAATATTTAATGTGAATAGTTCATGACTTATACATATGTATTATAAATATACGCATACACCGGTGATTAAGATCTACTTGGGCGCAGCTGTATGTACATACACAAATATTAGGAGGTGGAACATCATATGTGCAATGATGGTTCCATTGTGACACCACCACATATTCCTCTTGGGGATATAATGGGTGTAAACGGTATGGTCTGAGCACATTTAAAATAATTTAAAACACTTTATAGTATTTTTTTAAAGTGCATACATAAAAATAAAAAAAGATAAATTATTTTGAACCCAAGTTTAATATAGTGAGTTTAAGGTTTAACTTGGTTTGTGGATTTGTTCTTCCTGATTTTTTGTGACTTGATTTGTATCTGCCATTTTCAGGGCACAGACCGTAGAAGTCTGCCCAGCACTAGCCCCGCCTCCCACCACCCGGTGCTGCCACCCAATCTCCGCTAAGCTTCTGAGGATCCATTCCTTCTGAACAGGATTCCTTTATGTTTATCCCACAAATTTTTAAATTCCGTTACTGTTTTCATCTCCACCACCTCCCGCGGAAGGGCATTCCAAATATCCACCACTCTCTCCGTGAAAAAATACTTCCTGACACTTTTCTTGAATCTGCCCTCCTTCAATCTCATTTTATGTCCTCTAGTTCTACTGCCTTCCCATCTCCGGAAAAGGTTCGTTTGCGGATTAATACCTTTCAAATATTTGAACGTCTATATCATATCACCCCTGTTTCTCCTTTCCTCCAGGGTATACAGGTCAGCAAGTCTCTCCTCATATGTCTTGTTACGCAAATCCCATACCATTCTTGTAGCTTTTCTTTGCACTGCTTCAATTCTTTTTACATCCTTAGCAAGATAGGCTTCCAAAACTGAACACAATACTCCAGGTGGGGCCTCATCAATGACTTGTACAGGGGCATCAACACCTCCTTTCTTCTGCTGGTCACACCTCTCTCTATACAGTCTAGCAACCTTCTAGCTGTTTATTCACCTTCAGATCCTTAGATACTATTACCCCAAGATCCCTCTCCCCGTCTGTACATATCGGACTCTCACCACCTAACACATACATCTCCCGTGGATTTTTACTCCCTAAGTGCATCACTTTGCATTTCTTCGCATTGAATTTGAATTGCTAAACCTTAGACCATTCTTCTAGATTCTGCAGATCCCTTTTCATGTTTTCCACTCCCTCCAGGGTGTCCACTCTGTTACAAATCTTGGTATCATCCGCAAATAGGCAAACTTTACCTTCTAACCCTTCGGCAATGTCACTCAGAAACATATTGAACAGAATCAGCCCCAGCACCGATCCCTGAGGCACTCCACTGCTCACCTTTCCCTCATCCGAGCGAATTCCATTAACCACCACCCTCTGACATCTGTCCGTCAACCAGTTCCTAATCCAGTTTACCACGTTGGGTCCTATCTTCAGCCTATCCAGTTTATTTAAGAGCCTCCTGTGGGGAACTGTGTCAAAAGCTTTGCTGAAATCTAAGTAGATTACGTCTATAGCACGTCCATCAGTTAGAGGAGGGGAGTGAGTGGGGTCAATCATGGTCCTAAGGGGTGTGCACCAGCACTGCTGGGAGGAGAAGGAGCAGAGCAAAGTAACAGTAGCAGTGAGGTGAGGTGACGGGGAGAGGATCTGTGGTGAAGTTAGGCTGGAAGGGACGAGAGACACTGGTAGGGTCTCACTAGTTGGAGAGAGATGGCACCTGCTGCCAAAGAGAGAGACAGAGGCTATGGTAGCTGCTCAAAAACGTAGATATTGGAGAGGAAAATGATAAAGAGCATGTGAGGAAGGGCTGACATGTAAGTTTTAAAATAATTTTGCTGCTGGTCAGTCAGCTCATAATCCTTCTTGGGCCCACAGAGAGTGGAGGTCTGAATGGGGAGGGACAAGAGAAATTTGCCTAACCCAACCCAGTACCTTATTTTTCAGAAAATCACTGTTAGCTGTGGGCATGTGGAACAGACAAAAACGGCCAAAGTTTTTCTTCCATTTCTAGGAATGTGAGTTTCGGAAGAGTTATTACAAAAAATGCCAAGCTCTTTCTCTGTTCCCAGGGCTGGTATTTCGTTCCGACCCGACCAGGAACTTATACCACGTCCCATGATTTTGGTTCAGAACCTGCATTTTCTACTTGCAACCTCAGCAGCTACAACCACATTATTTCTACCCCTCGATTGGCGCATGAGGTTGCTGCATAATCTCCGAGGGGGCCCTTTTACTAAGCAGCGGTAGGGCTAACGAAGCGGTAGTGCACGCCAAATCAGCACTGCCGCTGGGGTAACACGGGCACCCGGCAGTAACTGTGAAGATAGTGCACGCAGTTTCCCGAGGTAGAAAATAATTTTCTAATTTCTACATGGGGGCGTTCCCGACGGTAATCAGCAGCGCGGCCACATTGCCTGATTACAGCGCGAGTAGCGTGTGAGCCATTACCGCCGAGTAAACAGGTGGCGGTAAGAGCTCAGGCAGAAAATAGGCACACGCCACTTTAGTGTCCAATGTTCCCATCAATCTGATCCCATGCGGCTTATTATGGGAACATTGGACACTAAAGGGTTAATGTTAGCGCACGGCCATTTACCGCTCCATTAAAAAAAGGGCCTTTTTACCTGCTGCGGTAAAAAATGGCCCAGCACGTGCCAACTTTGAATGCTCAAACTAGCCCAGGCCACATTTTACCGCAGCTTGGTAAAAGGGTCCCTGAATTTGGTAAGAAATCCAATCCCCCTTGCCTCTTTTCTCTCCCTCTTCCTGAGCCGAGGACGTTTATTCATTGCCAGAAGCAGTACAGTAGGCAAAATGCCAGTGTCGCCTGCATGTACTGATCCCCCTGCGCTGCCAGTGCATCTGTGCAGGGAGACAGACAGAAAGACACAGAGGGCGAGCAGTGCCCGCTCCCTGCTCTTTCTGCTGTGTCATTACCATTTCATGTCTTGAACAGCGTCTTCTGCCTGGGGAGCGGTACATTTTATTTTTCCCTGCAAGCACAAGGCAGCGCTCCAGCTGTGAAATTACATCTGTAATCCTTTTGACCCTGCAAGAGTGAAGAAGGGAGAAGGGATGCTTAGAGCAATTCCCAAGCGTAAGAAGCAGTATCTTGTGTATTAGAGGATTTACAAATATATACATATATATATATATATATATATATATATATATATATATATATATATATAGTGCAATCCGCTTAAGTGTAAGGGTCTGGGACCAAAGAAATATATGCAGTTAACCGGAGCGTGCACTTAACCGTTGTGACCCAAAGAAGCTTGACATCTGATAAACATATGTACAGTACTGTTTATTATACATACAGTATACAGTCTCTGTTAACTGACATTATACCGTCTCCGTTAACTGACGTTAGGCTTACTTGAAGTAATCAGTTATAGTCCTCTGTACACTATTGGGTCTGTGAGTTGCAAAGACTACGTCTGCCAGACGGTAAAATACTGTCATAGCACTGACATCCAGTGGCCTCCAGATAGGCCCACACGGTGTTGAGACTCTCCAGCGCTCTTGCAAAAGTGACAGGAGGAGATTGTTGAATTTCGTCAGCATGTGCCTCGCTGCTCATTTAATCATCTGTTTCATCACCAGCCGTTGTTGCCTGCGTGTAGGCGCATATCTCGACATCAGTGCTGTCGTCAGCTGTTTGTAGATCGTAATCAACAGCTACATAACGATGAAACTCCCCTTCAGTAACACCAGCTGGGATGTTACCTTTAAAAGTGGACTAACACGGCTATCACACCACTTTACTTCATATAGACTAAAACTGAATCAAGAAGAAACTAAATTCTTGTGGGTGGGTTCACTAACCTTTTTGAGAAATAATCATGTTATACAGATTGATAGTTTTAAGCTTAAACTGGACTGTGTTTCTAGAGTTTTGGGCGTCGAGGTTGATAGTCAGTTGTCCTTAAGTGCTCAGGTCAGTAAAATAGTAAAAAAAATTCCTTTCTGCTACTTAAAAATTAAGAGTTATTCTTAAGTTTTTTTTTGATTTAGCAGTATTTAGATTATTGGTGCAATCTTTAGTACTCTCACAACTTGATTTTTTTTTTCTCAAAATATTTTATTAGTTTTCCAAATCTATATATATATAAAACTCACCCTCAACGTTCTATTGGCTGCTGACGTCACTGAAGCCAAGGTTCGTATGTTCGAAGCTCTGAAGCCTCGAAAATCACAGTCTCTGGGCCCCGCCCTCGCGTCAAATGTTATGACGTTAAGGGCGGAGGCGGAGCAATTCACCCACATCGACGACGGGTGGGGAGGGGGCCACAGGAAAGCCTTGCTAGCGCCCGTTTCATTGGCTCCAGAAACGGGCCTTTTTTTACTAGTATAACAATAACAAGGAACAATAAAGGATAGGGATGGGGAACAAAAAAAAAAAGATAGGAAACAAAAGTAGGTAAATTGACCAGGTGTCTGACATATAAGTCCTCTCACAACTTGATTATTGTAATTCAATATATATTGGTTGTTGTAAGGCCTTGAAAACCAAACTGCAAAGAGTGCAGACTACTTTGGTGAGGGTAATGTTTGCCTGAGCGGTCATTCCATGTCAAGTGGTCTGGTGGTCCCTGCGCGACCATCATGGATTTCGATGAAATTTTCTGTGAACATTCATACATGTCCCCAGTGAACATTGGTAAAGTTCTACGTTCGCCGATGCAATACTTGCTGAGATATAGTAATCTGTTTGACCCCATACTGCAGCCTTCGCGCAGGGACCACCAGACCAGTTGACATGGAATGACCCAGTTGCCAGATTACAGTTCAAGGTACCTGTGTCGGTCTTTAGGCTTTTCATGGGGAGATTCCCGCTTATTTGACTGACCATTTTTCTTGTTTGAATGGAGGGATTTTTAGAGGGAAATTTACGGAAAGAACCAAAACACATAAAGCTCACACTCACTGTTCAGTAATACATTAATACATCCATTTCTGAACTCTCAACCCTTAATCTCACCACACTCATACCTCTACTCACAGAAAAATGTACACCACACACTTCATATAGCGCCTCTAATTTCCTGTTCTCTCCTTCCACTGTCTCATTGTTCTTCTCAATTGATTGATTCCTTAATGATTTTGATTTCATCTCGTCAACTCTTCACAATGTAATCCATAACCTGAATTGTAACAAATTGTATTTCCACTATTCATAATGTATTGTAAGCCACACTGAGCCCGCAAAAAGGTGGGAAAATGTGGGATACAAATGCAATAAATAAATCAATAAATCTAGTAGGAATCATTTGTTAGGTTTTTATTCTGTTCAGAAAATTAAAGCCTTTCGACCATTTAAGGCCTTTTATTTACCATATCAAGCAGCATCGTGTTGGAATTTTCTGCCTCTTTTTCTTAGGAAAGCGCGAGGTACAAATGTAACAAAAATTAAAAAAATAAAAAAAAATAAAATAGACAAATACATAACTATTATCCATTCAGAAAGCTGTTCAAGACGTTTCTCTTTAGAAATTTTTTTATGAGTTTAAATCATTGATCTATTTTTTTGTTTTATTTAAGTAGGTTTGATATGGGGTTATTTGAGGCACTGTGAATCTCTGGAGAATGCTTCAGATTTTTTTATTGTTACCCGCAGTGAACTTGATGGTTATTGCGGGATACAGGACTGTAATGTAATGTAATAGAGATTCCATTCCATTTTTGTATAAAATCCTGAATTTGAGTGAATCAAGTTTTATATTATATTTAACAATCAATGGTTAGATACTGAAGTTGAAGATTCCGGAAATTTTTAAACATCGACATATACATGTACTAGGGCTATTCATTTAATACGATTAATTGCATCAACATTTTTAACGCGCACCAATAAATTTAACTTTGATTAATCGCATCATGCTGCACTCTCCTATACGGAGGAAGAAAAATGGCAGAAAGTTGAATGTGAAAGATGTTATAGGGGAAGAAGTGAAGAAGGGAGGAGGATAGAAAAGAAATAGTGAGGAGAGAGGAGGCCCTGAAAATTGAGTTCAGAGGAATAGAACCAGAGACAGGGAATAAGATGATTAGAAAAATAAAATCACCAAACAAAGGTAAGAAAAATGATTTTATTTTCAGTTTAGTAACTGAAGTACAATATGCCAGTTTTGAGAAAAGCTACGAGAATGGTATGGGATTTGCGTTACAAGACGTATGAGCAGAGACTTGATGACCTAAACATGTATACTCTGGAGGAAAGGAGAAACAGGGGTGATATGATACAGACATTCAAATATTTGAAAGATATTAATCTGCAAACGAACCTTTTCTGGAGATGAGAAGGCGGTAGAACGAGAGGACATGAAATGAGATTGAAGGGGGGCAGACTCAAAAAAGATGTCAGGAAGTACTTTTTCATGGAGAGGGTGGTGGATTCTTGGAATGCCCTCCCACGGGAGGTGGTGGAGAGGAAAACGTTAACGGAATTCAAACATGCGTGGAATATACATAAAGGAATCCTGTTCAGAAGGAAGGGATCCTCAGGAGCTTAGTCGAGATCGGGTGGCAGAGCCTGTGGTGGGAGGCGGGGCTGGTGGTGGGGAGGCAGGGAAAGTGCTGGGCAGACTTATACGGTCTGTGCCAGAGCCAGTGGTGGGAGGCGGGGCTGGTGGTTGGGAGGCGGGGATAGTGCTGGGCAGACTTATACGGTCTGTGCCCTGAAGAGGACAGGTACAAATCAAAGTAGGGTATACACAAAAAGTAGCACATATGAGTTTATCTTGTTGGGCAGAACTGGATGGACCGTGCAAGTCTTTTTCTGCCTTTATCTACTATGTTACTATGTTATATGCTAGCCTCTTTATGGCAGAACTGGAAGGGACATGATTTGGGCTGAGGGAAAAGAGATTCAAACATTTCTACAATTTTTAATCATGATTAATTGTGCGATTAAAAATTGCAATCGATGGACATCCCTAACATATACATAAATAAAAATTAGCTACTTCTAGGACAGCTTATTTTAATGGACTTATTCAAATGTTATTATTCTCTTCTGTGCTTATTCCCTAATGCAGAAAAATCAAATCTTCTTACTTTCTAAAACTGCACAGTAACAGGAAAAAAACAAGGCGACCTAGGAAAAGACGGATCGATGATCTACAACAAAGCTGGAACAGACACAATTTACTTAACCCCAGAGAGATAACTTTATTGAGTAACACAGGAGATGATGGCATAAAAAAACCCAGCTGCCTCATCCACTTTGTCCACTTACTGCTGGCCACACTGTCAAGGACATACCCCAATACATTACCTAGTGAGAATACCAGGGCAAATAAGACTCCTACGGATCTCCACACAGAAACTACATGCTAGCAGAACAATGCACCTTGGATAAATTTTAGTTTGTTTATTGCATTTGTATCCCACATTATCCCACCTATTTGCAGGCTCAATGTGGCTTACATAGTTTTGTTTACATAGTCATTGCAGGGTGACAGATCCATTTAATACTGTGCCGAGGTTAAGTAAGGGTAGAAGGAAGAAGGAAAAGGGTGATTAAGGTAGTTATAGTCGATGAGCTATCTTGACTGAGTGGGTTGTCGGGTGGATTAGAGTGACTGTTAGTTCTCGTTGTATGCCTTGTTGAAGAGATATGTCTTCAGAGATCTGCGAAAAATAGTTGCTTCGTTGATTGTTCTCAGGTCTGTAGGCAATGCATTCCACAGTCTCGTGCCCAAGTACGAGAATGTAGTATCGTGCATCTGCTTGTACTTTAGTCCTTTACAACTGGGGAAGTGCAGGTCGAGGAATTTGCGGTTGAGTCTTCAACGCTTTATGTGGCATCAGCAAAGAATGCTGTAAAACAGTTTTTACTGTATGTTGCATATTTTATGGTTATTCAATTTTTGATCTACTGCCTTTCTGTGGTACAGCCAAAGTGGTTTACATATTACTGACAGGTAATTTCTCTGTCCCCAGTGGGCCCAGAATCTTAAGTTTAGTACGTGTACAGGAAGTGTAAGTGAATGGACAGGGTGCATTATTAGGAAAGGAATGGAAAGCAAAAACGAGGATGTTATAATGCCTTTGTATCGCTCCATGGTGCGACCGCACCTCGAATATTGTGTTCAATTCTGGTCTCCGCGTCTCAAAAAACATACAGTGGAATTAGAAAAGGTGCAGAGAAGGGCGACGAAAATGATAAAGGGGATGGAACGACTTCCCTGTGAGAAAAGGCTAAAGCGGCTAGGGCTCTTCAGCTTGGAGAAAAGGCGGCTGAGGGGAGATATGATAGATGTCTATAAAATAATGAGTGGAGTTGAACGGGTAGATGTGAAGCGTCTGTTCATGCTTTCCAAAAATACTAGGACTAGGGGGCATGCGATGAAGCTACAATGTAGTAAATTTAAAACGAATTGGAGAAAATGTTTCTTCACTCAACATGTAATTAAACTCTGGAATTCGTTGCCAGAGAATGTGGCGGTTAGCTTAGTGGAGTTTAAAAAAGCTTTGGACGGCTTCCTAAAGGAAAAGTCCATAGACCATTGTTAAATGGACGTGGGGAAAATCCACTATTTCTGGGATAAGCAGTATAAAATGTTTTGTACTTTTTTGGGATCTTGCCAGGTATTTGTGATCTGGATTGGCCACTGTTGGAAACAGGATGCTGGGCTTGATGGACCTTGGTCTGTCCCAGTATAGCAATACTTATGTACTTATATATGTACTTATGCAGAAGAATTTTATCAGTTGAGCACTTTTGAGCTGCGTTTGCAGAGCAAGTCCAGAAAAAAGGTTGGGCATTGGAGAGAGCTTGGCAAAAGGCAGCCTTAACCCCCGACAAGCAACATTAACATGATCGACTCTGGGGAGCCCCCATGCTAGTGCATTATAGTGACTCGATCTTGGGGATTTGAATTGGTGGCCTAGAGGTGAAAGACTCTCTGATGCCTTGAGCGGTTACCATTCCTCTCAGAGCTACAATAACCCCCTTATTCTGTATAGGTCACCCAAATTTGGGCACGGTTCTCAGATCCATGCAAAAACGAATTAGTCAATTAGATGCTAATAGTCAATTATTGGAGTTAATTGGCACTAATTAGGAGTTATGCCTGCCCTATGCCCTATTCTGTAACATGTATGCATAAATTTCATAGCACACAACTCAAAATGGGGTGTGGCCATGGGAGGATCAGGGGCGTTACCAGAAATTAGGCTCAATGTTATAGAATACCTGCATTTGCACACCAAACTGCCATGAATTGGGCACAGTAGTATTCAGGCATACATCCAATTAACATAGTGAAGGGAGTGTACCACATAAAGAAAAACAAAGGGGACTACCTTAAAACAGCAGTGTGGGAAACATGGATCTATGTCGGTGATATTGGGTCTCCACCGTATACTATCTACTATGGCTGAAAAACTAAGTATTAATGTGAAATTTAAAGATAAAAAGAACGATGGAAAAAGCAAGATAAATAGGATAAATGATATAAATGAATGTTATGAAGCAGTGGCGTTCCTAGGGGGGCGGACACCCGGGGCGGCGTCCCGCCCCCCGGGTGCAGCGCCTCCCCGATGCAGCGCAGACCCCCCCGGCGAAAGACCCCCCCCCCACGAAAGAGCCCCCCCGGGTGCATGCCGCTGGGGGGGGGGGTGCCGCAGCACGCGCCTGCTGCGAGTTTACTAACTTTGCTCGTTCACTGCAGCTCCCTCTGCCCCAGACGCCCCCACTGCCCCCCCCCTTGGTACGCCACTGTTATGAAGAAAATATACGTTAAAAATTTAAAAACTGGGATTGATGAGGATTGCGATACCGTCTCTTTAACGAAATGCTTGGCTCATAATATTTTTAGCCATTATAGAGACAGGTACGCTGATCTGATGATCCTATTAAAGCGCCTCTGATTACTAAATGATACTAAGGGTGTAACTGATGTGAAGTTGAATATTCTGAAAGTGATTGATGAATTGGGCACAACAAGTATTTACACCAGTAAGTGTTCATGCCTAGAGTTAGACATGAGGAACACACTGAGCTAGTATTCTGTAAAGCTCATTCCATGCAGAACGCCCTTCACAGAGTATTTTTAGGGGTCCTTGTACTAAGGTGCGCTGAAAAATGGCTTGCGGTAGTGTAGATGTGGGTTTTGGGTGCGCGCCGATCCATTTTTCAGGTGTTTAAAAAAGTGTTTCTGCTGAAAATGGACGTGCAGCAAAATCAAAATTGCTGCGTGTCCATTTCGGGTATGAGACCTTACCGCCAGCCCATTGACCTAGCAGTAAAGACTCACACGGCAACCAGGCGGTAATGACCCATGCGCGACAAGTGCCGCTTGGTGCGCGTCCAATACGTGCCAAAAATGAAATGGCCGCAAGAGCCACGTGGTAGTCATGTGGTATCTCCATTTTGGCGCACGTTGGGCACACATAGACACTTACACAGCTTAGCAAAAGGGACCCTTAGCGCGGATCGTTACGACACCTTACTTTGGGTTCCATTTACTGAATCTGGACCTAAAAGTACAACCTCTCTAAAGAAGGAACGATCTCATAACTAAGTGTTCACCAAAGCAATTGCATACTATCCCAGAGCCAAAGCAAGGAGGTCATAAGGACTGTAGCTTGCTAAAAACAACTGAAATGCAGTCATTAACAGTATGAAAATACAGCAGATGGTGCAGAGGAGGCACAGGGAACAACTCCAAGATTTCTTTCCCAAATGCACCTTCAGGAAGTTGTGAGGGCTGCAATCTGGGTAACGCGTAACACAGCCCACACTTAAATAAAAACCGAGGTTTCCATAAATACTTCGCTGACTATTATGTTATCCAAACTGTGTCAATGGATCAATGCAAATACAGAACACATTTCGAAAAACTACGTAGATTATACTCTCAATAAATGTGTTTCAATAAATGGAGTGCATATTTAAAACAAAATATATTGAAAACATGATCTGTGCAAAAGGAGTGAAGCCTGTGAAACTGGGATTACTTTAATCGGTGGGAATTGGATCAGAGATTCAAGTGTTTGTATTGTTAAATAATTTCTGGTTTTAAAAGGGGGAAAAATGAAATCAGGTGTATTATTTCCACTAATATTGGACAATAAGTATGTTTTCAACTAAATTAATTGACTATACACCGTCTTGGGTTTGAAGAAGCCAACCAGACGATCAATGTGGAATAATGATTCAGATAAATAATAACTGGGGATAATCAGGTTAATACCACGTTTTCTTGGTTTACTGTTGTTTAATTGATCTCCTTGTCTTGTTTCACTCTCCCTATTTATTTTGTGGTCTAAGAAAGAGAAAGATTGTATATAATCCATTTATCCAGTTGAGATTGTTTTCTTCTAATATTGTATTAATGTACAGTCATCTCTGTACAGTGGTGTAGCAAGGGGGGGGGCGGGAGGGGCGGTCCGCTCCGGGTGTCAGCTCGGGGGGGGTGCTCCCTGCCAGCTTCCCCCCTCTCGGCGAATCGATACCCCCCCAACCAGCTCCCGCACCCTACCTTTAAAAAGAATATCGGGAGGCAAGGCGCAGCGCCTCGCGCCTGCCCTTTACGTAAATGAAATGTGGACCGTCGGGCCTTCTCTCGCTCTATCTGTCCCGCCCTCCGCTGACGCAACTTCCTATTTCCGCAAGGGCGGGACAGACAGAGCGAGAGAAGGCCTGACGGTCCACATTTCATTTACGTGCAGGGCAGGCGCGAGGCGCTGCACCTCGTCTCCCAATATTCTTTTTAAAGGTAGGGTGCGGGAGCTGGTCGGGGGGGGTGTCATCGTGCTGCACCCGGGGGGGGGGGGGGTGCAACGACGAACCGCCCCGCCCCGGGTGGCAGCCCCCCCTGCTACGCCACTGTCTCTGTATTACTGTTTGCAAGTGACCCTTGTAAAATGAAAAATGATAAATAAATGATTAAAAAAAAAAGAAAACATGATCTATGTAGTTTTCTGAAATGCATTCTGTATTTGCATTTCTGTACTGAAAAACACTAAGAACAACAACAACAACAAAAATCATAAAACTGCTGTCAAGTAGCATGGCATCGATTCACCAGCCCCCAGCCAGTGTCCATTACAGATAAGGCGATTTACCATTGAGTTGCATGAAAACAGCCATTTCTTCTTCTAAGTAGGATATATGGACATAGAAGTATAAATGACATTAATGCATGCATAAACTGTTTCTAAACATATTTATCTCCCAAGCCTTTATGTCCACTGCTTATGTCTCTCCAAAAGCACGCTCGGATTTGTAGTTTCAATGGAAAAGGCAAGACTTTGAAGCTCGAGGGATGAGAAGTGCGAAACAGGTGAGGATGAAAATGGTCTGGTGCTAAGTGAGTGGCCAATCCATCACGATGTCAAGGGCTTATTCAAGTAATGAGCAAAATGATTATGAGATACCATTATTCACCTTTATCTTTCTGTAGCGATGTTACAAAAGCAGACACAGCTATTAAGACACAAGAACAGAGGTATTGGACTATTACTCTGAGCTCGAAAGCCAGCTGAAAGAAGGTTAGAAAGGAAAGGGTTCACATTACAGGAACTTTGGAAACGTGTAGACAGCCACCTTTGTGATGGAAAGCCTGGCTACCAGTTTATTTATTTATTTATTTGTTGCATTGGTATCCCGCATTTTCCCACCTATTTGCAGGCTCAATGCAGCTTACATATAGTACCGTGATGGCGATCGCCAATTCCGGCAAGAGACATACAGAGTGGTCTTGCGTTAAAGTTCCTAACCACCTTATAATCAAAAGAGAAAAACGTCTAGATTTCGACCCAAATCGGGAGATAGACGTTTATCTCACAAAAACGAATAAATCGGTATAATTGAAAGCTGATTTTGGACGTTTTCAACTGCACTCCGTCGCGGATGCGGACAAAGTTGATGGGGGCGTGTCAGAGGTGTGGCGAAGGTGGAACTGGGGCGTGGTTATCGGCCGAGGAGAGATGTACGCGTTAGGGCGATAATCGAAAAAATAAAGGTGTTTTTAGCGAACATTTAGGACACTTTTGTTGGACCCTTTTTTCACACGAACAGGTCCCAAAAAAGTGCTCTAAATGACCAGATGACCATCGGAGGGAATCGGGGATGACCTCCCCTGACTCCCCCAGTGGTCACTAACCCCCTCCCACCACAAAAAATGATGTTTCACAACTTTTTATTTTCACCCTCAAATGTCATACCCACCTCCCTTGCAGCAGTATGCAGGTCCCTGGAGCAATTGTTAGGGGGTACAGTGGACTTCAGGCAGGTGGACCCAGGCCCATCCCCCCTACCTGTTACAATTGTGCTGCTTAATGCTTATTAGTCATCCAACCCCCTCAAACCCACTGTACCCACATGTAAGTGCCCCCCTTCACCCCTTAGGGCTATAGTAATGGTGTAGACTTGTGGGCAGTGGGTTTTGAGGGCGATTTGGGGGGCTCAACACACAAGGGAAGGGTGCTATGCACCTGGGAGCTCTTTTACCTTTTTTTTTGTTTTTGTAAAAGTGCCCCCTAGGGTGCCCGGTTGGTGTCCTGGCATGTGAGGGGGACCAGTGCACTACGACTCCTGGCCCCTCCCACGAACAAATGCCTTGGATTTATTTGTTTTTGAGCTGGGCGCTTTCATTTTCCATTATCACTGAAAAACAAAAACGCCCAGCTCACAAATTGTCGAATAAAACATGGACGTCTATTTTTTGCGAAAATACGGTTCAGTCCGCCCCTTCACGGACCCGTTCTTGGAGATAAACGCCCATGGAGATAGACGTTTTCGTTCAATTATGCCCCTCTAAGTGACAGTGACAGTTAAGAGTATTCATTGACTCTAGGAAGTTATGATTTTTCTACATTCTAACTAATGTTTAAGTTGTAAGAAATTAAGGAAGAATTGATATGTGCAAAGTCTGTTCTTTAGTTATATTTCCCTATATTTTTCCCCATTTATTCTTAGTAACGCCTTGCTTTTGCTCTTATTTTGTGATATAAAAAAAGGCATTAATGTATCTTCTTAAGATGAATGTGATAATTCTATAATACTTTCTGTCTGATTTACTTAAGCAAGTTTGTCTTGTATTGTAAAGTTTTTGAAAGTATAAATAAAAAAAAAAGTTCATAAGTGACAGTGTAAGTTAAGTGGAGTGGAGGAGTGGCCTAGTGGTTAGGGTGGTGGACTTTGGTCCTGAGGAACTGAGTTCAATTCCCACTTCAGGCACAGGCAGCTCCTTGTGACTCTGGGCAAGTCACTTAACCCTCCATTGCCCCATGTAAGCCGCATTGAGCCTGCCATGAGTGGGAAAGCGCAGGGTACAAATGTAACAAAAATAAAATAGATACTATTGGAGATTCTACATGGAATGTTGCTACTATTGGAGATTCTACATGGAATGTTGCTATTCCACTAGCAACATTCCATGTAGAAGCCTGAGCGACCACATTGGTGATCTGCAAGGGCCAACTTCTACATGGAATGTTGCTAGTGGAATAGCAACATTCCATGTAGAATCTCCAATAGTAGCAACAGTGGAGGAGTGGCCTAGTGGTGGTGGACTTTGGTCCTGGGGAACTGAGTTCAATTCCCACTTCAGGCACAGGCAGCTCCTTGTGACTCTGGGCAAGTCACTTAACCCTCCATTTCCCCATGTAAGCCGCATTGAGCCTGCCATGAGTGGGAAAGTGTGGGGTACAAATGTAAAAAAAAAAAAAAAAAAGTAATTCAAGGAGAAAGAGTTAAGTTTTGTCCAGTTCTGGTATGAGTTTCGATTGTGTCGCGGGGTTCAGGTGTTTAGGTTGGATCATTCTGGTATGCCTTTTTGGACAGGTTGGTTTTTAATGATTTCCGGAAGTTTGTTAGGTCGTGCATTGTTTTCATGACGTTTGGAAGTGCATTCCATTATTGCGTGCTTATATAAGAGAAGTTGGTGGCAAATCTACTCAACAGTTTTGAGAGCGAGAGAGATGAACTATATTCAAAGTGGTTTATATATTATATACAGGTACTTATTTGTACCTGGGGCAATTGAGGGTTAAGTGACTTCCCAGAGTCACAAGGAGCTGCAGTGGGAATCGGACTCAGTTCCTCAGGATCAAAGTCCACTGCACTAACCGCTAGGCTACTCCTCCACTCGAGGTTCTGACTGGTTTTGTCTACTGCCTTTTCTGCAAGTCTGTTCACTTGGGGAAAATATGTGATGCTTATCATGTGGTGGGCATCATATTCAGAGCTGCCAAGGGGTCCTATGAGATGGAGATTTTAGTACACGCCCCCAACCCGCCCTACTTTGCCTTGGCTCCACCCACTCTACATGGCTCCGCCCCCTGGCACACCTCAAACCCACGGCCATTTACTTTTTCTAATTGTGTTTCTCCCAGTCTCTTGATGCTGCTTTCCTTCATCGTCTCTTAACTCTTTTGCCAGGGTTTCCTGTCCATTTGTCATTTTTCCTTCCTTTTTCTTTGTTTTCTTCAATATTTTTCTGCCTCTCTCTCTGTCCAGATTTAATTAATTCTTACTGTCCATTCTTTAATTTCCTTCTTTTTACTTTATCTACTTATGGCTTTTCATCTTTTTCTCACCCTTGTTCTCCCCTTGCCCCTTCCTCTTATTCTCCAGTCTTTCACTTCTCTCCTTTTCCATCCAGCAGCTCCTCTTGCTCTCTCTTCTCTCCCATCTTCATGGCTCTCCCCGGCTCGCCGTCCCATCCTTCCAGTAGGTCTACCCTCTCTTCCTTCTGCATCCTTCCAGTCAGTCGTCATCCCTCTTCTCCCATCCCTTCCATCAGCGTCTCCCTCTTCTCCTCCCATCCTTCCAACACTAACCTCTCTCGCTGAGCCTTCCATCTAATGTCTCTCTCCTACCTCCTTCTAACCAGTGTCTCTCTATTCCTCTACCCTTTTCTGTTCAGTGTCCCCTTCTCTCTCCCCATCCTTCTAGTCTCTCCCCTTCCTCTCTGCATCCTTTCATCCCATCTCCCCTCTTTCTCTCCCATCCTTCCATCCACTGTCTCTCTCCCCATCCCTCCGTTTTCCCTCTTCTCGCTCTCCCCATCCTTCCATCTGCTTTTTCCCTCTTTCTCTCCCCATCCTTCCATCTGCTTTTTCCCTCATTCTCTCCCCATCCTTCCACCCATCTACCCTCTCTCCTGATCATTCCATCTAGTTTCTCTTTCTCCCCCCTCCTTCTATCCAGTGTCTCTCTAGCTCTCTACCCTTTTCTGTTCAGTGTCCCCTCTCTCTCCACATCTTTCCAGTCTCCCCTCTTTCTCTCTGCATCCTTTCATCCATCACCTCTCTTTCTATCCCTATCCTTCCATCCAGTGTCTTTCTCTCCCCCATCCTTCCATCTGTTTTCCCTTTTTCTCTCCCCATCCTTCCATCCATCTAGCCTCTCTCCCGATCGTTCCATCCAGTGTCTCTCTGCCCCCTTTTTTCCATCCAGTGCCTCTCTCTCTACCCTTTTACATTCATCATGTCCCCCATCTTTCTCCCCATCCTTCAATGTCTCTTCTGTTTCTCTCCCTACCGTTCCTTCCAGTGTCTTCCCTCTTTCTGCTCTCAGCCAGGTTCCCCCCACTTTCTCCCCATCCTTATCTTCAGCAGCTTCTCTCTTTCTCCAGCCCTTCTCCATCTCCCCTCCTTTTCTCTCCATCTTCCCACTCTCTCCATTCTACCTCCTGCCTCCTGCTCCCCCTTCCACCTGATATTCATTTTCTGGCCACTGCTGCTTCTCCTGTTGAAAAGCAAGTGCGGCGCTGCAGCGGCCTTCAGGCATTGGCTGTCGGCTCTGCAGCCGCTCCTCTCTCTGTCCCTGGAGGAGCGTAGCAGGAAGTTGATCTCAACTTCCTGCTCCAGGGGCAGAGAGAGAAGAAAGGAGCGGCTGCAGAGCCGACAGCCAATGCCTGAAGGCTGCTGTGACCCCATTCTTGCTTTTGTTTTTATTTTTTTTGGTCGCAGCCGCTGCTGCTCAACAGAAGCAGCAGTGGCCAGGAAATGAATACCAGGTGGAAGAGAGAGCTACCTCCACGGTGTCTCAGCGGAAGCCTTTCCCGCTTTGGCGGGAGTGCGGGAGAAGACCCGCCAAAGCTAAATGCGGGAGACTTGGCAGATCTGCCTAAGAAGTCTTCATAGTAAATGAAGACCAGTATGATTCATCTAATCTGCTGTAAGGCAGGTAGATTTATATTTGAATCTCTGTGCAAATTACACCTCTGTCTTTATTTAGTATTGAGCTTGCCACGCTGTGCAGGTTACACCCCTCTATGACTTTTTGAAGTGTGAAAGTCATTTAAGCATGGGTGTAGTTTGGGGGGGGGGGCAAGGGGAAGGCATTGCCTCTCCAAACGGCTTGCCACCTCCCACTTCGCCCCAAGTGGTGCAGCATCTCCCTCTGTTCTTCCACACCCTCCCTGCAGCCCTGCAGTATCTGGGTTCACTCTACCCCCTCCCTCTGACACTGCAGTCTTCAATCTGTCCGGGCTGCCAGCAGCATTACCAATGTATACACACTGCCTTTGGCCAAAGGAGGTTAGATGAAAACAGGAGACAGGGTGAGCCTATCTAGCCCACTGTATGGGCTGAAGCCAGTAGGTGGAGCTTGCTGGCAGTAGGCAGAGATTGCTGCCATTTTTGCTCACCCAAAACAATAGCCAAAGATTATTAGAAATATGTGTGGTCCATTCTGTAAAAAGTCTAAAGTTGTTCCACTTGGATAGGCAGTGCCTTAAAAAGGTGGAGGACAAAAGGTTTGGGTTTTTTTTTATTACTTATTTGACAGATTTTTAATTTATTGAAAGCTTTCCATATGTAGATATAAATATCATGAAATAAACATTGAATATTACTAAAACAGCAGCAATAAACTCATTTTTCTACACTGTTCTATACAATACAGATGGCTAAATTACAGTAAGGATATCCTGTTTTCTGTTGTAATCTGCCTTGGGAAGCCTGCTGTTATAAAGATGGAATACATTGAAATTAAATGGAAGTAAAATTAAATTCTCCTTTCACTGGGGCACATGGAATCACATCTTCATCTGTTGTGTAGAAGTTTACCTTTTGGATACACAAATGGATTATTCTATTTTGATCGTGTTTCAGGGACAAGTGTTTTTATAAGTTGGATGAAGAAATGTTTACAGAGATTAGGAAAGCTGGCAAATTGGGCAATGCTATAATAATAGGTGATTTCAACTACCCCGATATTGACTGGATAAATGTTACATCAGGGCGTGCCAGGGAGATAAAATTTCTAGATGTAATAAACCACTGCTTCTTGGAGCAGCTGGTCCAGGAACCGACAAGAGGGAGAGCCATTTTGGATCTGGTCATTGGTGGCGTGCAGGGCATAGTGCGAGGGGTAGTGGTGTTGGGTACCCTGTGAAACAGTGATCATAACATGATTAAGTCTGAGCTACTATCTGGGATGAACCCGCAAAAGAAATCTACTGTAGCTGCATTTAATTTTCGAAAGGGCGACTGTAATAAAATGAGGAAAATGGTTAAAAAGAAACTAAAAGGATCGGCTGCAAAGGTTAGGACTCAGTCATGCGTGGATGTTATTCAAAAATACCATCTTGGAAGTCCAGTCCAGATGCATTCCACGTATTTACAAGGTGGAAAGAAGAGAAAACGTCAGCCAGCGTGGTTAAAAGGTGAAGTAAAAGAGGCCATTACAGCCAAAAGATTGTCCTTCAAAGAATGGAAAAAAGACCCAAATGAAGAAAATAAGAAGCAACATAAGCAGTGCAAGGCAGATACAAAGCATTAATAAAAAAGGCTAAAAAAGATTATGAAGAGAAACTTGCCGCAGAGGCTATAACTCACAGTAACAACATTTTTAGGTACATCAGAAGCAGAAAGCCTGCGAGGGAATCCGTGAGACTGTTAGATCACGAAGGAGCAAAAGAGGTGCTCAGGGAGGACATGGCCATAGCAGAGAAACTGAATTAATTCTTTGCTTCTGTATTTATGGAAGAAGATGTAAGAGATCTGCCTGTACCGGAAATGGTTTTCAAGGGTGATGATGTGCAAGAACTGAAAGAAATATTGGTGAACCTGGAAGATGTATTGAGCCAAACTGACAAATTAAAGAGTAGTAAATCACCTGGACTGGATGGCATACATCCAAGGGTACTCAAAGAACTCAAGCATGAAATTGCTGATCTGCTGTTAGTAATATGTAACCTGTCATTAAAATCATCTGTAGTACCTGAAGATTGGAGGGTGGCCAATGTGATGCTGAATTTTAAAAAGGGTTCCGGGGTGATCCGGGAAATTGCCCGAAATTTGCCTGACGTCGGTGCCGGGCAAAATAGTGGAAACTATTATAAAGAATAAAATTATAGAACACGTAGACAAACATGGTTTAATGGGACAGAGTCAGCATGGATTCAGCTGAGGGAAGTCTTGTCTTACATGTGGATAATGGTAAGCCGGTTGATGTAGACAGTATCTAGATTTTTAGAAAGCTTTTGATAAAGTTCCTCATGAGAGACTCCTGAGAAAAATAAAGAGTTACGGGATAGGAGGCAAGGTTCTGGTGTGGATTAGGAATTGGTTATTGGACAGAAAACAGAGGGTAGGGTTAAATGGTTATTTCTCTCAATGGAGGAGAGTGAACAGTGGAGTTCCGCAGGAGATAGGTACTATTTAACATATTTATAAATGATATGGAAATCGGAACAACGAGTGAGGTGATCAAATTTGCAGATGATACAAAACTATTCAAGGTTGTTAAAACATGTGCGGACTGTGAAATATTGCCGGAAGAACTTAGGAAATTGTAAGACTGGGCATCCAAATGGTACTTGAAATTTAATGTGCACAAATACAAGGTGAGGCACATTGGAAAGAATAATCCGAATCACAGTTACCTGATGCTAGGGTCCCCTTGGGGGTCAGCGGTCAAGAAAAAGATCTAGGTGTCATTGTAGATAATACACTGAAATCTTCTGCTCAGTGTGCGGCGGCCAAAAAAGCAAACAGTATGCTAGTAATTATTAGGAAAGGGATTGTGAATAAGACCAAAAATACTATAATGCCTTTGTATCGCTCCATGGTGCGCCTGCAGCTTGAGTATTGCATTCAGTTCTGGTCACCGTATCTCAAAAAAGATATAGCGGAATTAGAAAAGGTTCAAAGAAGAGCGACTGAAATGATAAAGGGGATGGAACTCCTCTCGTATAATGAAAGGCTAAAGAGGTTAGGGCTCTTCAGCTTGGAAAAGAGACGGATAAGGGGAGATATGATTGAGGTCTACAAAATCCTGAGTGGTGTAGAACAAGTAAAAGTAAATCTCTTAGGGCTTTAAATCAATCCAAACTCTTGGTTAGTCCATGTATGCAAATATGCATGCAGCTCACTATTCCAGTCAATGTTATTTCTTCCACAGATTCTTCTCACGATACTAATCCACACCTCGCCTTTCAGGACTGGGATAGTCTGTCCCTGACACCTCCCCTGCAGTCTCTACCCCAGACTACAACCACCCCAGCAGGGTCTCAGGAATCTACCCTGAGTAAGATGGAATGGACTAAGCCCAAATGGTCTTCCTATACTTGGCTAGGGACAATGGCTCTTGTTTAGGAGATCTATTGCCTAACAATGGGATGTATATGCTATCACAAATGTGAGCAAGTAGATACATCTGAAACATTTACCAAAGTTGAAATTAGCACATATACCCAACTGGGTATTTAAAAGTCTGTTCTTTAATAATCAGAAATCATAGCCATAAGTATACACAATTATCCAAATATTATCATATGCACACACCAGAACAGGCATCCATACACACACTGCAAAAGTAAACAACAGAGTACATCCAAAATTTATTTTTTTATTTCTTCTGTTCTATCTTCCAAAATTCCAGAAGCAGATGTACAGATTAGCAGGACCCAAAGCAGTCCAAAACAAGTAAAGTCAGAAACAACACAGTTTATACCTAATTGTTCAACCACCCTTAGGATTCACCTTTGGGTTTAAAAAGCAAAACCACGTGTATGTAAAAACTGGATAAACTAGTTAACACAACGTTTAAAGCAAGTGCCCTTAATATGTAATACTTGGTATCAATAATGAAACAGTGATGGAATATTCACATTGCAAGCAGCTTGAACCAACAGATTTATTGTCCATTGAACATAGTTAACTTTGTATAAACTTGGCAGCTAATAGTGTGCTGAACTGGACAATGTTGGTACATTTAGACTGACGACAGAACTTCTGCATGATGGAAGCCCTTCCCTCATTATTCAATATCTCTCTGTGAAATAGTAGTAATAAAAAAGGAAAGTTCATTTTTATAATATACCACTAATTGCAGTTGCCATACTGGAGTAAATACTTGTTCCCATTTATATTTATATAATATACCACTGCAATCCACAAAACAAAAGGAGCAAGTTCCCACGTGCCATTTTTCTTTTGACGAAGGCAGTGGAAAAAAACATTTTAAATGCTCCCAGGTTTTAACCTAATTAGTGTTCTTTAAAAAACTGTACTTATAAATAGTAAGTCTGATTGTTAAGCACCTGATTCTCATAGCATGATGTCTGTTTTGGTGGCCCTTGACTAGGTGAAAACAGTGGCGTTCCTAGGGGGGCTGACACCCAGGGCGGATCGCCAATGCGCCCTGCCCCCCCCGGGTGCAGAGCCCCCCCCGGTGAAAGAACCCCCCCTCCCGGGTGCACGCCACTGGGGGGGGGGGGTGCCGCGCGCCTGCCGGCTCTTCGTTTTCATGCTCCCTCTGCCCCGGAACAGGAAGTAACCTGTTCCGGGGCAAAGGGAGCATGAAAACGAAGAGCCCACAGGCGCGCGGCACCCCTCCCAGCGGCGTGCACCCGGGGTGGACTGCCCCCACCGCCCCCCCCCCTTGGTACGCCAATGGGTGAAAACATCTCTGCACGAATACAGGGAGTCCCTATAATGAGCCCCTCTAAATGACACAACGATTTAAAATTTAGAACTAATTACTACTCTATCCGATGAAACCAGTACTTCCTCTGTGTACATCCATATGCTGCACAAGCCAGCATGTTTAAAACTATGAGTGAAGTCAAATAAAAATGCTACCATCAATAAAGAACGACAAAGTGGCTAGAGCAGCTCATAGGTTTGCTTGCTTTGTTTTGAGTTCATTCATTGATACCAGCTGATTGTTCTTGTCAAGGCCCTTTCTCCTCTTTATAGATATTCCAGCAAAGCTTCCTGTAACAGTTTTTCTAGGCAGTATTGAAGAGTCAACTAACTTGTTTATTTTGCTTTCCTAGTTCTTTCTTATACATCACTTTCATTTGTGGCATGTAATCAATTAATGGGCTTGAAACAGTCTTAGTCTGGCTTCTTCCCAAAGGCCGGCCTGAAAAGCGAGGCCCTATGGCATTGCTCTCTCATTCACAGAAGCTTGCAAGGCGGCGTCTCCTCAGAAGGCATTATTATTGGTTATTATCATTTGTATATAAGACGTTTCTTTTAGATATGTAAGTGATAGGAATCAATGGAAAAATGGCATTGTGAGACTCAAGAATGAAGGGGAGGAATATAGAGACTAATAAGGATAAGATGAAGGACCAGGAGTGGGACAACAGAAGGCAAACACAAATAGGAATTGAAGTGTAGTAGACCTTGAACATTTTTCAGAGGACTATGTTTGTGAGGAACTAGCTAAACTAACGGTGGGCAAAGCCATGAGGCCGGTTGGCGTACATCTGAGGGTACTGAAGGAACAGGGAAGTTCTGGCATCTCTGCTGTCTGATCAATGCTTCTCCACAGCAGGGGCGTAGCCAGACCTCGAGGTGGGAGGGGGCCAGAGCCCAAGGTGAGGGGGCACATTTTGGTCACCGCCCCATTGCCGCTGGCCCCCTCCTCCACCACCGCCCCCTCTGCCACCCCCCCAGCTGCTGCTGTACATTTTGGCTGGCGGGGGTCCCCAACCCCTGCCAGCTGAAGCACCGCCGCCACAAATACCTTGGGTGGCAGGGGTCCCCACCAGTTGAAGATTTCGTCCAGCGCTGGTCTCCGGCACTGCCACATTGCCTGCCCTGCTGTCTCTTTCCCTCACATCCGGCGTGCTCCTTTTAGTGAAACTGAGCGTGCCCGATGTGAGGGGAAGAGAGAGCAGGGCAGAGCGTGCCCGACGTGATGGGAAGAGAAAGCAGGGCAGGCAATGCGGCAGCACTGCCGCAGACCAGCGCTGGACGAAGTCTTCAGTTGGGGGAGGGGGGAGTTAGGGACCACCACCAGCCAACCAAGGGCCCAGAGCAAATTTGGGGGGCACAGGCCGCCGTGGCTCCACCTAGCTACGCCACTGCTCCACAGTTAGGCGTGGTCCCAGAGCACTGAAGGTAGGCAGATGTGGTCCTTCTCTACAAAAGCAGAAAGTGAGGAGGTTGTGAACTACAGGCCAGTTAGTCTGTCTTCTTTGGTAAGTAAATGAATGAAAAAACTTCTAAAACAGAGAACAGTGAGGTTTCTGGAATCCAGCTGGGGTGGGGGGAGGAAGGAAAACAAACATGCCTGACCATGGGGTAGGCAGGCAGAAAGAGAGATGCTAGATGGAGGGGAGGGGGGAGGAGGTGAAGGAGTTGGCTTGGAGAAAAGAGAAATTGGATAATGCATGGAGAAGAGTGGGAAAGAGGCTTGAGCCACAGAGGGAGAGGGAGAGAGAGAAAGATGCTGGGATGGGGTGCGGATGAGGGTAGGCAAAGGGAAGAGAGAGAGACCAGACCGGGGTGGGGGTAGAGTGTGGAGAGAAGAGTAGGAGAGGCACTGGACCCAAAGATGGAGAGAGAGAAAAGAATGGCCCCAAAACACCTCAGAACCCACCAGGACCCACATACTGGGTACGTTTTAATTTACCACCCCTTTACAATATGTTGAATGTTCTAGTTTGTAAAATGGCTGTTTGTGCTGGACTTCTGTCTCACATATTTTCAAACAGGAAATCCTCTCTCCTTTTTCTTCCTTCTCTCCACCTTCTCCACCCCAGGTCCATTATCTCTTTCTCCCTTCCTTCATCCTTCTCTCCCTCAATTGGCATCCCTCTTCCCCCCTGCACACAGTCCAATATCTCTCCCTCCCCTTCTGGCCTTGCCAGTCTAATATCTCTCCCTCCTCCTGCTGCCAACCCCCCTGAGGTTCTCTCTCAATGCCCTCCCTCCCCCATCCCAATTCTCTCTCAGCTCCCTCCTTTGTTCACTCACTCGCCCGAGGCTCTCTCTCATTTCCTGCCCATTGGCCAAAGGTTCTCTCTCAATTCCCACCTGCCTCCAGTTCTCTCTCAATTCCCCCTCCACTCCTCTCCCCCATGCCCGTGGTTCTTTCAATTCCTCTGTGCCCTTCTTGTGGTTCTTTCTCAATTCCCTCCCCTTCCCCCACAGTTCCCTCTCAATGCCCTCCCTCTCCAGCCTGCCCGCACAGTTGGTCCAACATCTCTCCCGCCCCTCTCGGACTGCTGGCAGCTCTCTCTCCCTTTTCCTTCCCACCAGCCCAACCCGGTTTATCTTTGCAGGAAGTCTTCTCACTGCAGCGCCAGTGGCAGCCATATCGAAAGTCAGCTTTCACCGTGACTTTCCCTCTGAGCCATCCTGCCTCCTTCTGAACAGGAAGTTGCATCAGAAGGGGGCGGGGCGGGTCAGAGGGAAAGGCCTGGTGCAGGCTGCAGGCAGCCTTTAGTATGGCTGATGCTGCAGGGCGAAGACTTCCTGCAAAGGAAAACCGGGTTGGGAGGGAAGGGAGGGAGGAAGGTTATCTACCAGCTGCGATTAAATTTTATATTCACGATTAATTATTGGCACGTTAATCATATCATTAACTGCCATTAATGTGCAGCCCTAATATTAATCAGGAACTATCCTTTTAAATAATAGTACTTAGATCCTTAGATATATCTGTGGAACTCATTAAATATCAATCCAAAGTGTTAAATATTCTCTTGGCTTTAACAATAAAGATAATTTTAGTTAATTGGAAAAATGTTAGCCTCTTGAACTTTAGTTTGTGGTGGGACGCAATTTGTCTGACTTACAGCTATGAGTTATCTGCAGGAGAAAAATCTAAGGCTTATGGAGCTGTTCAAAAAACTTGGCAGCCAATAAAGGATTATCTGGAGGCAATCTAGCCCTGCTGCGAAGTAGGCGTTGGACGTCTGCAGTCATTCCTAAGTTGGTGTGGCCCACCCCCTCAAAGTATATACTTTATAAGTCTATGTGCTTTGAAAATCAGCACCTTTATGTGTTCACCAGGCACAGTTTGTACGTTTTTTTTTTTGTTCGTTTGTTTGTTTCTGTAGAAGCTATAGGAAAGAAATGGCGTAAAAGTACCAATAGCTTTGGTATAAGAGAATGTAACCAACTACCATAGAGTAAAAGATGGTTTATAGAAACATGACGGCAGTTAAGGGCCAAATGGCCCATCCAGTCTGCGCACCCAAGTAGCCACTAACTCCTCCTTTTCCTAAGGGATCCGACATGCCTGTCCCACGCTTTCTTAAATTCTGACACAGTCTTTGTCTCCACAACCTCCACAGGGAGGCCATTCCACGGGTCCACCACCCTTTCCGTGAAAGTGTATTTTCTTAGATTCCTCCTAAGCCTATTTCCTCTTAACTTCATCCTATTGTCCTCTCATTCCAGTGTTTTCCTTCATTTGAAAAGTCTCTTCTCCTGTACATTAATGCCACTGAGGTATTTAAATGTCTCTATCATATCCCCTCTCTCCCGCCTGTCTTCCAGCGTATACATGTTGAGGTTCATAAGCCTGTCCTTATACGTTTTGTGACGAAGACCGCTTACCAATTTTGTAGCTGCCCTCTGGACCCACCCCATCCTGTTTATATCTTTCTGTAGGTCTCCAGAATTGCATACCGTACTGTAAATGGGGCTCACCAGGGACTTATACAAGGGCATTATCACCTCTTTTTTCCTGCTGGTCATCCCTCTACTTATGCACCCAAGCATCCTTCTGGCTTTGACCTTCGCCCTTTCTACCTATTTGGCCACTTTAAGGTCATCAGACACAATCACTCCCAAGTCTCGTTCTTCTTCTGTAGATAGAAGAACTTCACCCCCTATATTGTACCGTTCTCTTCGATTCTTATAACCCAAGTGCATGACCCTGCATTTCTTAGCAAATCTTAATTGCCAATTATCAGACCATTCTTCAAGCTTTATATACCATATACAGCAAGAAACATGGAAACAGAGCAAAATATAGGCAGATAAAGAATGTATTGCCTATCCAGTCTGCCCATTCATATCATCTACTCTCCCTAGCACTCCCTTAGAGATCCTATGTACTTGTCCCAAGATGTCTTGAATTCAGATACTGTTTTCATCTCCACCACTTCCCCCAGGAGGCTGTTCCACGAATTTATCACCCTTTATGTGAAGAAGTGTTTCCTTAGGTTACTTCTGAGTCTGTCCCTTTCACCTTTATCCTATGCCCCCCTCGTTCCAGAGCTTCCTTTCAATTGAAAGAGACTTGTCTCCTGTGCATTTATGCCGTATAGATATTTAAACCTCTATAATATGTCCCCTCTTCTGTCTTTTTTCCAAAGTATACATATTGAGATCTTTAAATCTGTCTCTATACAAAGACCACTGACCATTTTAGTAGCCACCCACTGGACTGATTCCATCCTGTTTTTATCTTTATGAAGGTGCATTCTCCAGAGCTGTACACTATATTCTAAATGAGGTCTCACCAGAGTCTTATACAGGGGCATCATTATCTCCTATTTCCTATTGGCCATTCCTCTCCCTATGCACCCAAGCATCCTTCTAGCTTTCGCTGTTGCCTTTTCTACCTGTTTGACCACCTTAAGATTATCACATACAATCACACCCCGCTCTTCTTTCATGCACAAAATTTCGTCACCCCCCTAAACTGTAACATTCCCTCATGTTTTTGGAGCCAAAATGCATGACCCTGCATTTTTTTGCATTAAATCTAAGCTTCCAAATTCCAGACCATTCCTCTAGCTTTGCTAAGTCCTTCCTCATGTTATCCACATCATCCGGGGTGTCTACTCTATTGCAGATTTTGGTATCATCTGCAAAGAGGCAAAGCTTACCATATAGCCCTTCAACAATATCGCTTACAAAAATGTTAAAAAGAACTGGCCCAAGAACCAAACCCTGTGACATCCTTTTCCTCAGAATGAGCTCTATTTACCATTACTCTTTGTCGTCTTCCACTCAATCAGTTTCAAACCCAGTTGCTTACTTTAGAGCCCATGCCAAGGGCACTCAGTTTATTTATTAGTTGTCTATGTGGAACCCTGTCAAAGGCTTTGCAAAAATCTAAATAAAGCACAGCTAATGCTCTCCCTTGATCCAACTCTCTGGTCACACAGTCAAAGAAATTAATCAGATTTGTTTGACAAGACCTGCCTCTAGTGAACTCGGGTCCTGTAATTCATTGGATTCCAAAAACTATTCTATTTTCTGTTTTAAAAATGTTTCCATTAATTTACTTAATGGCTCCTTATTTCCCAACTTATTCCTTACTTCCGCTTTTGTGAAGAGGGACCACATCTGCTCATCTCCAGTCCTCTGGGATGACTCCTGACTAGAGAAACATTGAAAAGGTCAACCAGAGGAGCTGTTATAACTTCTGTAAGTTCCTCTAGTACCCTCGGCAGAGGCGTAGGCAGACCTCAAATTTTGGATGGGCCACTGGGCAAATTGGGTGGGCACATGTACTGTAGTCTCCACAACCCCTCCCTCCCAGTGCCATGTCAAAACTTCACGCTGTGGGGATTCCCAAGCCCCACCAGCTGCAGGAGTCCTCCGGTGGCAAGAACAGTTCCCTCTCCTTCTTGCTGCAACTGGCGGTACTGTCCATGCGCTGCCGCTGCCCCACCCCTTTGCGCATGCTCAGGTTTCACGCATGCATGAAGAACTGAGTGTGTGTGGCAGGGGAAGGCCAGCAAGACAGCAGAGTGTAGACATTGGCGTCGATTGGAAAAAGTAGGAAAGGGAGCTGTTCTTGCTGCCAGTGGACCCCTGTAGGTGGTGAGGCTTGAGGATACCCACCAGCCAATAACCAGTGTGCAAGAATTTTGGGTAAGCCTGAGTTCAAAGTAGATGGTCTCGGGCCCACCCATGACCACACCACTGACCCTCGGATGTATGCCATCCAGCCCCATTGCTTTGTCCACCTTTAGTTTAGCCAGCTCCTCACAAACACAATCTTCTGAAAATCGTTCAGGGTCTACCATCCCTCCATTCCTATTTGTGTTTGTCTTCTGCAGTCCTGCTCCCAGCCCTTCAGCACAGAACAGAAATATTTGTTAAGCAATTTCACCTTATATTTATATCATCTTCTACATATTCCTCCCCTTCACCTTTGAGTCTCATAATGCCACTTTTAAACTTACTCCTATCACTGACATATCTAAAAAATATCTTGTGTCTCCTCCCCCCCCACCCCCCCTCATTTTACTGTATTGGCTATTTGTCTTCCATTTGCATCTTTGCTTTCCTGACTACTCTACCAGCTTCTCTTAGCTTTTCCAGATATCGTTGCCTGTCTTCCTCTTTCTGTGATCCTTTGTAGTTTATAAAGGCTAGCCTCTTTTTCCTTACCTTTTCAGCTACTTCTTTTGAGAACCAAACTGGCCTCCTTTTTATCTTAATTTTATCTACTTTCCTTACAAAAAGGTTTGTTGTCCTTACGGTAGATCCTTTCAGTTTTGCCCACTGCTTTCCAACTTCCTCCAGATGTTCCCATCCAGACCATAGGCGCCAACTCCATGGGTGCTGTGGGTGCTCGAGCACCCCCAATATTCCACCCACCGGAAGTAGTTTGTTCCCTCCCTACCTCCCAGTTCCAGGGTCATCGTCTCTCCCTTCCTCCCTCCCTTCCTTTGAGTTCCAGGCCCCCCCCTCCCTCCCTCCTTCCTTCCGAATTTTAAAAGTCATCTCTTGTCTTGACTTACCTCGTCGGGGATAGGTTACGGCGGCCAGCAGCAGCGGTGATGAAATGCGTGCAGGCTCGGCCCTTCTCCCTCTCTGTCTCTCAGCTCTGGTTCCGCCCTCATTTCCTGTTTCCGCAAGGGCGGGACCAGAGCTGAGACAGAGAAGGAGAAGGGCCGAGCCTGTATGCATTTCATCACCGCTGCTGCTGGCCGCCGTAACCCGTCCCTGACGAGGTAAGTCAAGACAAGTCAAGAGATGACTTTTAAAATTCGGAGGGAGGGAGGGGGGGGCTTGGAACTCAAAGGAAAGGAGGAAGGGAGGGAAGACGACCCTGGAACTGGGAGGGAGGGAGGGAGAGGGGACCCTGTGGAACTCAGAGGGAGGGACCCTGGAACTTGGAGGGAAGGGGAGGGAAAGGAGAGAGAGAGGGGAGGGAGGGGGCCTGGAACTCGAAGGAAGGGAGGGAGGGAAGGGGCCTGGAACTCGGAGGGAGGTGGAGGGGGGACGAGAGAGAGGGGAGGGAGGGGGCCTGGAACTCGAAGGAAGGGGGGCCTGGAACTCGAAGGAAGGGAGGGAGGGGGCCTGGAACTCGGAGGGAGGTGGAGGGGGATGAGAGGGAGGGGGAGGGGGGACTGCACCACCTGTAAAAACAAAAATTTCAGCACCCCCCCCCCCAATCATTTTGAAAACTTGGCTCCTATGATCCAGACAACAATACTTTGAGGTAAGAAATACATAGTATTGACTGAGACCTTTCAGCTAGCAAGAAGGTAACCCTCCCCCCCCCCCCCCCCCCCCCACCGTTTTCTTTCTGATTGTCTGTGTTTATGCCTTTTCTTTTTTGTTTCCAGTATTAAACACATAGCGCAAGTGAACATAAGCCATGGTGTCCTAGGGTGAGCATTCCACATTAAAAACTTTGCATGACATAAATAGAGATGAAGCTATTGGATAATAAGGAAAAAGAGGGCTTGCACTGTACAGAGAACGAAGATAAGGGGATAATTCCCTTTGTCCAATTGCATTTATATTTTATTAATTGTATTTATGTACTTATTAAATTATTAATCACCACACTTGGCTAGTGGTATATACTTAAACTCAGAATCACAGTTGAGTATGGAAAACAGAATAATTTAATGCGATTAGCAAAGTTTTATGCAGTGCAGTTCACACTGTTTGGTTCTACTGTGAGAGAATGATCATGCTTGAACAGAAATGGAAATTAAGTGATCCATTACCATCAAGAGGTTCATCATTGACAATGATAGAACAGGCAGTGCAATCCCATCAGCAAGACATCAAAGTCTCACCCAGGTAAAAGAAACATCAAGTGATATTAGGAAACAATCAAGTAAGTAACAGCCTGAAGTAAAACAGGGGTAATATATACTGTAGCTGTTATAATGAGGTCTGGCTTAAACCATAACCCAGGTGAGGCACTTGCTGAGGGCAACAAAGCCCAAGGACACAAACAGCCAGAAACCCAAATCGTGGCAACACTCCATACTACAAGGGCAAGCACTTGCTTCCCATGTCTGTCTCAATAGCAGACTATGGACTTTTCCTCCAGGAATTTGTCCAAACCTTTTTAAAACCCAGATACACTAACTGCTGTTACCGCATCCTCTGGCAAAGAGTTCCAGAGCTTAACTTATAGTAACATAGTAAATGACGGCACATAAAGACCTGTACGGTCCATCCAGTCTGCTCAACAAGATAAACTCATTTTACATGGTATGTGATACTTTATATGTATACCCCAGTTTGATTTGTCCTTGCCATTCTCAGGGCACAGACCGTAGAAGTCTGCCCAGTACTGTTCTTGTACTAAGTTCTGAAGCTAACATTGAAGCCCCTTAAAATTTGCACTCCAGTCCATCCCTATCTATTCAGTCACGATCAGGGCATAGACCGTAGAAGTCTGCCCAGCTCCCGTTTTGTTTCCAATTACCGGCGTCGCCACCCAATCTCCGCTAAGATTCCATGGAACCATTCCTTCTGGACAGGATTCCTTTGTGTTTATCCCACGCATGTTTGAATTCCATTACCGTTTTCATCTCCACCACCTCCCACGGGAGGCCATTCCACATATCCACCACCCTCTCCGTGAAAAAATACTTCCTGACATTAGTCCTGAATCTGCCCCCCTTCAACCTCAATTCATGCCCTCTAGTTCTACCACCTTCCTGTCTCCGGAAAAGGTTCATTTGCGGATTAATACCTTTCAAATATTTGAACGTCTGTATCATATCACCCCTGTTTCTCGTTTCCTCCAAGGTATACATGTTCAGGTCAGCAAGTCTCTCCTCGTATGGTTTGCAACGCAAATCCCATACTATTTTCGTAGCTTTTCTTTGCAACGCTTCCAGTCTTTTTACATCTTTAGCAAGATACGGCCTCCAAAACTGAACACAATACTCCAAGTGGGGCCTCATGAACGACTTGTAGAGGGGCATCAACACCTCCCTTCTTCTGCTTGTTATGCCCCTCTCTATGCAGCCTAGCATCCTTTTGGCCATGGCCGTTGTCTTGTCGCATTGTTTCTTCACCTTCAGATCCTCCAACACCAACACCTCAAGGTCTCTCTCCTATGTCGAGCTTATTTATTTATTTATTGTTACATTTGTACCCCGCGCTTTCCCACTCATGGCAGGCTCAATGCGGCTTACATGGGGCAATGAAGGGTTAAGTGACTTGCCCAGAGTCACAAGGAGCTGCCTGTGCCTGATGTGGGAATTGAGCTCAGTTCCTCAGTTCCCCAGGAGCAAAGTCCACCACCCTAACCACTAGGCCACTCCTCCACTCCACTGTCGAGCTTACTAATCTCTCCTCTCCTATGCGGTATCTCTCTTTTGGGTTTCCGCACCCCAAGTTCATCACTGTACACTTCTTGGCATTAAATTTTAACTAAACAACACTTGCAAACCCCCAAACATATATTCAAATATCTATTAAATTAAAACAAATTGTGAAAAAATGTGCAAAACAACTTTTTTTCTTTTTTTACGCTAATTGTGCTCAGTGTCAGGGTATCCCATATTGCATCGGCTGGTCATTCACATTTTGGGATTTAACCCTCTAACATTATAGCACCCTACCGCCTGCCATGGTGTCTGTCCAAATTCAAGTCTGCTGTAAATACTTTATCACATATTTTTCAGTTTCTCAGCTGATGTTTGCACTACCACGTAAGCAGGGTACTTATCTCGATGCCTGAAGAAATGGCTCAGCTCCTGCAGGGTATGCCCCGATTTAGGGGCAGATGCACTAAACTTAAGGAGCCCTTAACAAGCAAGTAGTAAACCCAGGCATGCATTAAACACTTTTTTCCGATGACGGTAGCAGTTAACGAAAATGAAATGCAGATGAGCAAATCGTGTAGAAACCCCATTGTAATAAGATGCATTAACGTTTTCCAATTGCCTTAACGCTGGACAACGCTGTACCTCTCGTTGGGGCTGCGCAGGATTGGAAAACTTATTAAAATGTAAAAAAAAGACGCCGCGCTGCTCACCCCCACTCCGATGCGGCTCGATGCAGAGGTGCAGTTGAGGACGCCCATTCAAAAAAAAAAAAAAACCAGTCTATTTTGGCCATCTTTCCCCCCTTGCAATAATAAAAACGTCTTTTTTAGCTGTGCTTCACTCAGCTGAGTGTTACATCATATCAGCTGTTCCCCACATGTATACATGTTTCGCCCTAAGCGTCCTCAGGGGAACAATTGGACTAGGAAAGATAAAACCCAAAGAGTAATTAAAATATATAAACTTCATTGTTCAATAGTGTATAACGTCTTACAAAATTGACTGCTGTGCTAATGTCCTGGATTGTGATAATTTCTTAGATACGTGCTGGCATTCTTCTTGTAATAGTCATGTGAGACATACTCCGAGGCCGTTGCATAGATTTTGTTCATGGTGGTCTTCCCTTTCCAGTAAGTGTGTCCAGGGCAGGGGAGAATAATCCTGATACCCCCCCCCCCCCACCTCTCTCCAGCCTCATTCTGATTTCCTGAAATCTGCAGGTGAGGGTCAGGCCAAGGTTGCCAGTGGAGGAGCACCTTGCATTGTGGCTGTCATATCATTTGACATTTTTTTTCAGATAATGGCATTCTCATCGCTCAAATTGCTTTGCTTACTGCTGAATCTTCTGTGTCCTAACCTGTAACATGAAAGGACCTCAATTATGTGAAATGGGTGAATCATTCAAATGCACCTTATGAATCATGTCAGAGTGAAAGCAGAGCACGTTCTCTGTCCAAGCTGGATAATTCATGGCATTGAAAAGTAAGGGTTCTGTCTCTTCCCCCGTGACCTGCCTTTTTACACACTTACACATAATTCACACCTGAGGATCTGGCAAGTTTGGAGCTGGCAGGGAGGAAGCTTCTATATAGAGAAAACCTTAACCCTTTAACTGCTGAATTATTAGGATTCTGAAGGGAAAGGAGAGGGAATGGGAATTTTCATATACCGCCTTTCTGTGGTTACAATCCAAGTAGTTTACATATTTTATTTATGTATTACATTTGTATCCCACAATTTCCCACCTATCTGTAGGCTCAATGTGGTTTACATAATTCCGGAGAGGTGGCTCCGGGCTCCAGGGTGAACAGATACAGAGTGTATAGTATATTTAAGAAGATCTGGTGTGGACCACCCCAAGTACAATGCAAGGGGAGGGATCGTGCAGCCAGGTATCAGTGTTGCCAGGTGGGCGGTTTTCCCGCCCAATTGGGCGGCTTTCCGCGACCCGCCGCGGGAAATTTTTGCCCGCGGCGGGTCGCGGTTTTTTGGGCTGGTTTTTGGGCTTCAGGGCGGTTTTTTGGGCGGCTTTTTTGGCCGCGGGGGGCGGGGTTAGTGACATTTTTGGGCGGGGTTAGTGACGTGGGAGGCGGGGCCGATGACGTGGGAGGCGGGGCTGATGACGTGGGAGGCGGGGCCGATGACGTAGGAGGTGGGGCCGATGACGGGGGAGGCGGGGCCGATGACGGGGGAGGCGGAGCCGGTGACGGCGGGGGCGGGGTTGATGACAGCGGGGGCGGGGGTGATGACGCGGGGGTGGGGGTGTTAGGGGCGGGGTTTGAGTTTGGGCGGGTTTTGGGCGGTTTTTGTGCTGTTTTGGGTGGGAAAAAAATTTTCCACCTGGCAACCCTGCCAGATATTGAGAATTGTTCATTTCCTAGTTTGGATGTTGTTTATGCTTGTTCTGTGCCTTTCTAAAAAAGTGGGCCTTTAGGGTTTTTTTTTGGAAGTTTAGGAGATTGTTTGTGAATTTCAGGTACTTATTTTGTAGGTTTTGATACCCTTTAAAGCTGATTATAGAAAGAAATTCGGACTGTAATCCTTCAAGAGATCATTCTAGCGAATATCTTTAAACTCTGGCCATCTTCAAATCTAAGCTAAAAGCCCACCTTTTTGATGCAGCTTTTAACTCCTAACCCTTATTCACTTTGTTCAGAACCCTTATTTTATCATCCTCACTTTAATATTCCCTTATCTCTTGTTTGTCCTGTTTGTCTGCCCTAATTAGATTGTAAGCTCTTTCGAGCAGGGACTGTTTCTTCATGTTCAAGTGTACAGCGCTGTGTACGTCTAGTAGCGCTTTAGAAATGATAAGTAGTAGTAAGTAGTAGGGACTTGTAGTTCTGATTTCGCAATTGCATTCCCTAAGAAAAGCAAGACTACAAGCCCCAGCATGCACTGGGGTAAACCCAGGACTGGATCAACCCTGGTCTGTGAATCTGGATTCAGTTGGCAGCTCTAATTTACTATCCAAGGGGTCCTTTTACTAAGCTGTGGTAAAAAGTGGCTTGCGGTAGTGTAGGCGCGGGTTTTGGGCACAAGCAAAAATATTTTTCAGAGCACGTACCAAAAATGCCTTTTAAATATTTTTTTCTGAAAATGGATGAGCAGCAAAAAATCAAAATTGCCGCGCATCCATTTTGGGTGTCTGACCATACCACCAACGATAGACCTAGCGGTAAAGAATCTACGCGGTAACGACCTAAGTGTGTCAGATGCCACTTGGCGTGCGTCCGCTACATGCGTTCGAAATGAAAAAATATTTTTCAGATGTATGTAGCGGACATGCGCCAAAAATGAATTATCGCATGAGGCACGCGGTAGTCAGGCAGTAAGTTCATTTTGTGCACATTAGGCACGCGTAGACGCTTAAGGGAGACGTATGTGTTAGGCGGTGAGAGTCTGATAGGTACGGATGGGGAGAGGGATCTTGGGGTGATAGTATCTGAGGATCTGAAGGCGACAAAACAGTGTGACAAGGCGGTGGCCGTAGCTAGAAGATTGCTAGGCTGTATAGAGAGAGGTGTGACCAGCAGAAGAAAAGAGGTTTTAATATCCCTGTATAAGACGTTAGTGAGGCCCCGCCTGGAGTATTGTGTTCACTTTGGGAGGCCGTATCTTGCAAAGGATGTTAAAAAAATGGAAGCGGTGCAAAGAAAAGCTATGAGAATGGTATGGGATTTGCGTTACAAGACGTATGAGGAGAGACTTGTTGACCTGAACATGTATACCCTGGAGAAACAGGGGTGATATGATACAGACGTTCAAATATTTGAAAGGTATTAATCCGCAGACGAACCTTTTCCGGAGATGGGAAGGCAGTAGAACTAGAGGACATGAAATGAGATTGAAGGGGGGCAGACTCAAGAAAAATGTCAGGAAGTATTTTTTCACGGAGAGGGTGGTGGATGCTTGGAATGCCCTCCCGCGGGGAGGTGGTGGAGATGAAAACGGTAACGGAATTCAAACATGCGTGGGATAAACATAAAGGAATCCTGCTCAGAAGGAAGGGATCCCCAGAAGCTTAGCCGAGATTGGCTGGCAGAGCTGGTGGGGGGAGGCGGGGCTAGTGGTGGGCAGATTTCTACGGTCTGTGCCCTGACAATGGCAGATACAAATCAAGGTAAGGTATACACAAAAAGTAGCACACGTGAAATTATCTTGTTGGGCAGACTGGATGGATCGTGCAGGTCTTTTTCTGCCGTCATCTACTATGTTACTACGTTACTACGCTAGTAAAAGGGGCCCCTAATGACAAAGGTGAGGGTATCCTATCTTGAGCAGCAGGTACGACACTAACCATCTTTGGCTTCTGGGCAGAGTTGAAGGGCCAGACTTGACTTTATCTGCCATTAGTTCTGTTTTTATATTTGAATTGGTTAAACTCAGCAGCTCTGAACAGTACATGCCTGAGTGATTATAAATTCCTATTAGATTGCAAGATCGGATTTAATGATGGTAAGTCGATTGCTGAAATGAGAACTGTAGTTGACTTGTACAACTATGACACAGTGTGAGTTATAAATTTTATATGCCTGTGTGTGATAGAGAAAGAGAGGCGTTTTATCTTGGTTATAAAATGTTTGGAGATGTATTAGGGCACAGGTGAAATGTGAGCTGTTATTTCAGGGATTCCCAAACCTGTCCTGGGGGAACCCCAGCCAGTCAGGTTTTCAGGATATCTGCAATGAATACTCATGAGATTGATTTGCAGTGCTTCCACTGCATGCAAATTTCTCTCATGCATATTTTATTTATTTATTTATTTGTTGCATTTGTACCCCACATTTTCCCACCTATTTGCAGGCTCAATGTGGCTTATATAGTACCGTCAAGGCGTTTGCCTAGTCGGTTAATAACGGATACAAGGTTGTATAGTGATCGTATGAGGTATAAGTGGAGGGTTGGAAGGGATGAAGATTGCGTGTTGTCCAGTACGATCATATATTTATATTTAGTGAGGGTATCCAGAAAACCTGAGTGGCTGGAGTTCACCCAGGACTGGTTTGGGAATCCCTGCAGTAAGCACAAACCCCTGCTACTACTACTACTATAAATCACTTCTATAGCGCTACCAGTCGTACGTAGCGCTTTACAATTGAACATGAAGAAGACAGTCCCTGCTCAAAAGAGCTTACAATCTAAATCAGGACAAACAGACAGGACCAAAAAGGATAAGGGAAGGACAGACAGAAGGACACATAAGGATAAGATAAAAGTTACAAGTGAGGAGTCGAAAGCAGCATCAAACAGGTAGGCCTTTAGCCAGGATTTGAAGGCGGCCAGGGATGGAGCTAGACGTAACGGCTCAGGAAGCCCATTCCAGGCATAAGGTGCGGCGAGATAGAAGGAGCGGAGTCTGGAGTTAGCGATGGAGGAGAAGGGCGCAACTAGGAGAGATTTGCCTAGCGAACGGAGTTCTAGGGAAGGAGTGTAGGGAGAGGTGAGGGTGGAGAGGTAGTGAGGGGCTGCAGAGTGAATGCACTTATAGGTCAACAAGAGGAGCTTGAATTGTATACGGAAACGGATAGGGAGCCAGTGAAGCGATTTCAGGAGAGGGCTGATATGGGCATAACGACTTTGGCGAAAAATTAGTCGTGCGGCAGAGTTTTGAAGAGATTGAAGAGGAGAGAGATGGCTGAGTGGAAGGAAGACCTGAGAGAAGCAAGTTGCAGTAGTCTAAGCGAGAGGTGCTGAGAGTGTGGATGAGGGTTCTGATAGCGTGTTCAGAAAGGAAAGGGCGAATTCTGGCGATGTTATAAAGAAAGAAACGACAGGTTTTAGCAATCTGTTGAATATGGGCCGAGAAGGAGAGGGAGGAGTCGAAGATGACCCCTGTTTGTGTCAGTGGCGTAGCCACAGGTGGGCCTGGGTGGGCTAGGACCCACCCACTTAGGGTTCAGGCCCACCCAACAGTAGTACACGTTTAGCGGTAGCTGGTGGGGATCCCAAGCTCTGCCAGCTGAAGACTTCCCCCTGATGGTAACAAAAATGCTGCTCTCCACGATACTAATACCGGTGACTGCTCAGTTTTCAGCACATGCCTGCTGCAGATTGCCAAGGTGGAGCGATATTTTTTTGATGGACGGTAGGGGGGAGAACACTTGGTGCCCACCCACTTCTTGCCTAGGCCCACCCAAAACCTGCTGTCTGGCTACGCCCCTGGTTTGTGTATCAGCCAGCGTGCATCCGGAAGCTTATATTTTCCTTCCTGTCTGCTAGGTCTGTTCTACGGCTGATAGGTGCATCTATAGCAAATGCGAAAACCACACCAGCCACTGTTAGAGATACTACTACTACTACTACTATTTAGCATTTCTATAGCGCTACAAGGCGTACGCAGCGCTGCACAAACATAGAAGAAAGACAGTCCCTGCTCAAAGAGCTTACAATCTAATAGACAAAAAATAAAGTAAGCAAATCAATTAATGTGTACAGGAAGGAGGAGAGGAGGGTAGGTGGAGGCGAGTGGTTACGAGTCAAAAGCAATGTTAAAGAGGTGGGCTTTCAGTCTAGATTTAAAGGTGGCCAAGGATGGGGCAAGACGTAGGGGCTCAGGAAGTTTATTCCAGGCGTAGGGTGCAGCGAGACAGAAGGCGCGAAGTCTGGAGTTGGCAGTAGTGGAGAAGGGAACAGATAAGAAGGATTTATCCATGGAGCGGAGTGCACGGGAAGGGGTGTAGGGAAGGACGAGTGTGGAGAGATACTGGGGAGCAGCAGAGTGAGTACATTTATAGGTTAGTAGAAGAAGTTTGAACAGGATGCGAAAACGGATAGGGAGCCAGTGAAGGGTCTTGAGGAGAGGGGTAGTATGAGTAAAGCGACCTCTGTTTGTTTGACTCCTGCTATATAATACTTTAATACCATGATGAACACAGTTCAAAATAATTTCCTGCAGTGTTTTGTCTTCTGTAGAACTGGATTAGTGGTTAATACTAAATTTCATTTAATAATAGGAAACCATGAAATGTGTGGTTCCTGCTACTGACCCATACAGCTCTGTAGAAGGATGGATGGAGTCAGAGAAAATGAGGTTGGCTTTCTGTTTGGCTTAATTTCAGTGGCCTGCCATGAGGGCTGTATGGCTCAAGGAGTTGGTTATATCACATCACTACTATGCCTTTTGCCTCTAGGCCACCTGTCCAAATCCCAGTTTAAGTGGCCTTTGTGAAATAAGATGCTGGTCTCAGCCCAGTTCCATAGGACGAAGCGGACGTGATCACAGTGCAGCTAAGCTTTTTAAGAAACACAAAAATTATGTAACAAAAAAAAAAAGGGGGAAATATTTTTTAGGGAGGAGAAAAAACACCAAAACAATTCTTAAGCCCACATCAACAGAAGCACTTGATGTTAAATATAAACTGAAATATATAAAGGAAAAGCCATACTTATATCAGTATGCTAACTAATGCTGTTTCTTAAATAACCCTATTGTAAGCCACATTGAGCCCGCAAAAAGGTGGGATAATGTGGGATACAAATGCAATAAATAAATAAATAAATAAAAACCCTATGTACCAACCCTTTACCTATGGTTTGCAAACAACTGACTCCATATCTAATAAGACATTTTCTAATTGACCAGGATCGAGAAAAGCGTAATTGCTACTTTAAAACGTAACACCGGCTTGTACTGAAAGCTACTAATCTTTCACAGTTTCCACAGAGATATACCAGAATTTTACAAAGGAAACTTCAAAGCTTCCCAGTGAGGAAATTTGATAATGAATAAAAGTACCACCACCTGGTACACCTCAACTGCAAACGGAGCAGGGTAATATCACTGGCAGGGGAATAAAAAAAGAATCAATACAAAACTTCTAATGGAGAAAAACAATTGGTTTCAAAAACTCCCCCCTATATCTCATGAAAATACGGAACTATGAAAGAATGTGCTTTATAAAGAAACTGACACATCAAAAAATGGTGGAACAGCTTGCACTTACCTAACCAGAGAAGTGTTCCAAACTTCGGTCTTTCATATAGACCAGTTTGATTTCCCGCTTAGTATTTTTGAGGTATGCACTTTAAAACGTAGTCATAAACTTCAGAAAAAAATTAGTTCCCACCACAGGAAGATGGGATTTCAGTTCAGGAAATCTTTTATTCTTCACCTGTGTGGCTCTTCATCCAAAGCTTATGACCAGAGTATAAAGCCTCCTTCTCTTTAAAATAAGCACGCAGAACCAAACATTTATCCCTCTCATAAGTACGTAAGTATTGCCACACTGGGACAGACCAAAGGTCCATCAAGCCCAGCATCCTGTTTCCAGCAGTGGCCAATCCAGGTCACAAATACCTGGCAAGATCCCGAAAAAGTTCAATACATTTTATGCTGCTTATCCCGGAAATAAGCAGTGGATTTTCCCCAAGTCAATTTAATAATGCTCTATGGACTTTTCCTTTAGGAAGCTGTCCAGACCTTTTTTTAAACCCTGCTAAGCTAACTGCCTTTACCACATTCTCCGGCAATGAATTCCAGAGTTTAATTACATGTTGAGTGAAGAAAACGTTTCTCCGATTCGTATTAAATTTCCTACTTTGTATCTTCATTGCATGCCGCCTAGTCTTAGTATTCTCTCGCATAAAACTAATCAAGGGGTCTTTTTACTAAGGCGCACTAACAGATTTAGTGCATGCTCAGTGCTCAGACGCCCATATGGATGTCTTAGCATTTTGCACGCGTTAATTGTTAGCGTGTACTAAATCCATTAGCGCACCTTAGTAAAAGGATCCTCAAAAGAATAGCATGGTGTTGGAAATCATCTAGAGATGCTTCTAAAAATTTGGCGAAATCAAATTCAGAATCATGTCCAAGCAAATGCACAGTTCAACTTCTAGCGTCTTCCTATGGATCCTGCCGCACACCATGGGAGCAGTTCTACAAGGAGCATCAAGGTTTGTTAATAGGAATTTCTAGTAATATGTTGAGAGCCCTTCAAGTTGTTCAAAATTCTATAGCGAGAGTAAATAAAGGAGGATCCCGTTATGATCATGTGAGTCCAATTCTAAAATCTTTGCACTGGCTTCCTGTAAAATTTCACATTGAGTTTAAAATCTCAACCATGGGAAACAGCGCACGCCAATTTTGAAATTATCCCCAGGCGCCCATGCTACCCCGGTGGTCGTGTCGATTTGGCGCATGCTACCCTCGCGTTAGCTCTACCGCTGCTTAGTAAAAGGGCCCCTTAACCAGCTATGCATTAGCCGGCTCCAGAAACTCGGAAATTCAATGTCGGTGCCCGGACATGGCCCAGCATTGAATTTCAGGGTTTAACGCCAGTGGCGATTAGCAAAATACTGATCGTCACCGGCTGAATATCGGGCCTTAATTCTATACCAGCATCTGGGCAGCCAGATTTCATTATTTGTTCTCATACCTCACACGAACATTATCGGCTTTTGTCTAATCTAGAATGTAAACTGTACTGAACCCTGGAAAGGGGATATTAGCAGTAATACAAGAATTGATTTGATTTGATTATAGCATTTACGTGCTAACGTTTAGGTGCGCCCATTATGCCATGTCAGTAGCGAGCATAAATACCTGCACCCAAATGCAGCACTTTAGAATGCAACTTGTAAGTTATTCGAGTAAATGTGGGACCTGCCCTTGCCCTGCCTGAACTCCATCCATCCCTTGCATTCATGCACTAAGCATGTTGCATGTCTATGTTATAGAATACAGTTATCTGTATAACTCATGCATGCAACTGGTGCCTGTCATGGAGGTGATGAGGGAGCAAAGGCCATCCCAACCATTAGGCAAGGCTAGGCATTCCGCTGGGGTGGCAGCTTCAACTCCAGTCGCAGCAAAAGAATAGGTCCCGACAGCCACAGCAACTCGAAGAATTATGAGCATATATTTTTAGCCTGCATTCGTATGGGATTTTGTGTGATGATGATGATTTTTTAAATTTAATGATCCAAACACCTTGGGGAACACTGTTCCCTCTAAGCTGGGGGCGGGGGGGGGGGGGGGAGTCCTCTAACTGCATTGCTGCTGCTTCAATATTGTGTCTTCAGTCACTAGGGTCAGGCAGGTTCCCTGGAGTCCTGCAGAGCTTTGCCTGACTCCCATTATTGAAAACTAGTGGAACCACGCCCGTTTCCTCAACAATGAAACGGGCCCTAGGAAGGCTGTCATGAAAGCTTTTTTTCTCTCTCTCCCCTGCCCTACCCTCCATGTCCAGCAATTCTTCCCTCCCCTCCCCTCCATGTCCAGCGATTCTCCTCTTCCCTGGCCTCCTCTACTGTCCTCCCATCCCATCCAAGTCCATCAATTCTCCTCTGCCCTGCCCTGCCCTCCCCTTCCCTTCCCCCTCCCTCCCCTCGATGTCCCGTGATTCTCTCCTCCCCTCGATTTGTACCTAAACGTTCTCTGGCTGGCTGGCGCTGGCTTCCGTTCCATTCGTAACATCCCTCCTGACATCAGCTCGCCTCCAGCGTTCCCTTCCCTCTCACTGTTCCGCCCTCTGACGTCATTACGTCTTGACGCGAGGGCGGGACAGTGAGGGGGAATGGAACGCTGGAGGCTAGCTGACGTCAGGAGATGTTACGAACCCAGGCAAAGCCAGACGTGGAACGTTGGAGGTGCAAATTATTATATAGGATGTGATAGTGAAACAGCACCCTGTACAGGCAGAACTATAGCTGAAGGACTCCCGCTCAGCTTAGAGGAAACATTGGGGGGGGGGGGGGGGGATGGTTTTACGTTAGATGTAGGGTGCCACTACTCAAACAGTCTGATCATTGAAAAGGGGTGAATATGATCTGCTGTGCTAAGGGTTAACCAAAAAGCAGTGGCGTACCAAGGGGGGGGGGGCGGTGGGGGCGGTCCGCCATGGGTGCCAGTGGGTGGAGGGTGCTCCGCTCCCGCCGCCTCCCGTGGCTGTTCCCGCGGCACCGCACATTTAAAAAAACGGCGAAGCAGCGTCGCAGGCAGCGCCTCGTGCCCTGCTTGTAAAAAAAAAATCAAATCTCCTTCCTCCTTCTCCTCCTCGTCGACGTCGACTCGGGCCTTCCAATCAATTTGATTGGAAGGCCCGAGTCGACGTCAAGACGAGGAGAAGGAAGGAGATTTGATTTTTTTTTTTACAAGCAGGACACGAGGCGCTGCCTGCGACGCTGCTTCGCCGGTTTTAACGGGACTGAGGTGGGGAAGGAGAGGGGCGAAAGGGACTCGGGTGGGGGTGTTCAGAGGGGAGAAGGGGACTGGGGTGGGGATCTCAGAGGGGAGAAGGGAAGGGGAGGGGAGAAGGGGACTGGGGTGGGGGTGTTCAGAGGGGAAAAGGGGAGGGGAGAAGGGGACAGGGGAGGGGAGAAGGGGACTGGGGTGGGGATCTCAGAGGGGAGAAGGGGACTGGGGTGGGGGTGTTCAGAGGGGAGAAGGGGACTGGGGGGGGGGTCTCAGAGGGGAAAAGGGGAGGGGAGAAGGGGACTGGGGTGGGGATCTCAGACAGGGGAGGGGGAGGGGAGAAGGGGACTGGGGTGGGGATCTCAGAGGGGAGAAGGGAAGGGGAAGGGAGAAGGGGACTGGGATGGGGGTGTTCAGAGGAGAGAAGGGGACTGGGGTGGGGGTCTCAGACAGGGGAGGGGAGAAGGGGACTGTGGTGGGGGTCTCAGACTGGAGAAGGGGAGGGGAAAAGGGGACTGGGTGGGGGTGTTCAGAGGGGAGAAGGGGGCTGGAACTGGGGGCTGAAAAAAGGGGCAGAGAGAGAGGGGACAGATCCTAGATGGAAGGGGGAGCGAGAGGGAGGGCAGACCCTGGATGGATGGGAGAGGGAGGGCAAATGGTGGATTGAAGGGGCAGAGAGAAAGGGCAGGCAGTGGATGGAAGGGATGGCAGAGAGGGCAGACACTGGATGGCAGAGAGAGAGAGAGAGAGAGAGTGAAGACAGATGCTGGATGGAAGGAAGACGGTGAAAAGAAGATGAGGAAAGCAGAAACCAGAGACAACAAACTGTAAATAAAATATATTTTTTTATTTTTTTTGCTTTAGGATAAAGTATTGTAGATGTGTTAAATGTTTATAATAGAACATGTAAATAAGGTAATCTTTTTATTGGACTAATTTTAATACATTTTGACTAACTTTCGGAGAACAAAACCCCCTTCCTCAGGTCAGGATAGGATACTGTAACAGCACTATACTGTACTGACCCGAGGACGGAGGTTTTGGCCTCTGAAAGCTAAATGTATTAGTCCAATAAAATGGTATTATTTTACTTTCTATATTTGTTTTATTTCTATTTGTTAATTTGTAAAGTGGTGATTGGTACTTGTTAGGTTTTTTTTTTTCAAATTTACATCTGCTGTCTTTATATTTTGCACAGTACTAGGGGACAGTTTCTGTTTCTGTGGCGTTGCATTGTATGCAGAGTCTGGCATCGGGGGTTCAGTTTAATTTTTGTCTAAATAGAAAGTTTATGATTACTTATTCTATAGTGGATTAGGGTGTATCTGTGTTTGTGAAAAAGACATGGCTTTCAGTTGGCACTGACTGTGCAGGATCTACGATCTGTACTATTCTGTCTGGTTTCATTTTACAATAGGTGAATTGATGTTCTAGTGCTCACTGTAGTGTTTAAGATGCTTTCCTTTTCCTTGTGTGACTCGTAGAAATGACTGCTTATGGTGTGGTAGAATTGCTCTATAGGTCCTGAGTGTTTTGTATTCTCGGCATGCCTAGTACTGGATTTGGGGGGGGGGGGGGGGGGGGGAGTTAAAAAATGACCGGCCCCGGGTGTCAACTACCCTAGGTACGCCACTGCCAAAAAGACCTGTGCAGACTGATGGCATCATACAGATTCAATACAATAGCATTCAACATGGGAAATACCAGTGCAAAGCATCGCCCAGAAGGATGATTTCTGTGAAGAGTTATCATGTCTGTGGGAAATGCAGGGAGTCTGTACAGCATCTGCATTGCATTTACTGCATGGGGCATAACACATGGACATTCAGTGTTAGATAGACTCCACCGGCACCCCTCAGCCCCCCCCCCCCCCCCCAATCATCATCATCGGGCCCTACCTGGAGGGGTGATTGTTGGTCCAACGGGCCGGGGTGGGAACAGTTCCCCTCTGCTCCTGCAACTCTCAAAATGGTCGCAATGACTGATGCTGGCACTGTCACTCAGGCTCAGTTCAGTGACTGAATTGAGCGCGGGAAAGCCAGCATCAGTGGCTAAGGTCTGAGGGTGACTTCCACGCTGCTCAGGCAGCATGGGTGGGTGGGGACTTGGGGGAAGGGAAGGGAAATGGGACTTGACATACCACCTTTCTGAGGTTTTTGCAACTAAATTCAAAGCGGTTTCCATATATTCAGGTACTTATTTTGTACCTGGGGCAATGGAGGGTTAAGTGACTTGCCCAGAGTCACAAGGAGCTGCAGTGGGAATGGAACTCAGTTCCCCTGGATCAAAATCCACTGCACTAACCACTAGGCTACTCCTCCACTCATTCCACCAAAAAGAGCCAACCTCATCAGTGATGTCACAATGGCTTGATTGCCCGATACTTGGCTCACTTCTGATATTGTGATGTCATAAGGGACAGGGGGAAAGGGAAATGGGACTTGATATACTGCCTTTCTGAGGTTTTTGCAACTACATTCAAAGCAGTTTACATATATTCAGGTACTTATTTTGTACCTGGGGCAATGGAGGGTTAAGTGACTTCCCCTGAGTCTCAAGGAGCAGCAGTGGGAATTGAACCCAGTTCCCCAGGATCAAAGTCCACTGCACTAACCACTAGGCACTCCTCCACTGGAGCTGATACTGTGATGTCATAATGCCTCATTCCACCAATGCCTGAGCCAGCCTCATCAGTGATGTCACAATGGCTTGATTGCCCGATACTTGGCTCACTTCTGATATTGTGATGTCATAAGGGAAAGGGGGAAAGGGAAATGGGATTTGATATACCGCCTTTCTGAGGTATTTTGCAACTACATTCAAAGCGGTTTCCATATATTCAGGTACTTATTTTGTACCAGGGGCAATGGAGGGTTAAGTGACTTGCCCAGAGTCACAAGGAGCTGCAGTGGGAATGGAACTCAGTTCCCCTGGATCAAAATCCACTGCACTAACCACTAGGCTACTCCTCCACTCATTCCACCAAAAAGAGCCAGCCTCATCAGTGATGTCACAATGTCTTGATTGCCTGATACTTGGCTCACTTCTGATATTGTGATGTCATAAGGGGGAAAGGGAAATGGGACTTGACATACCACCTTTCTGAGGTTTTTGCAACTAAATTCAAAGCGGTTTACATATATTCAGGTACTTATTTTGTACCTGGGGCAATGGAGGGTTAAGTGACTTCCCCTGAGTCTCAAGGAGCAGCAGTGGGAATTGAACCCAGTTCCCCAGGATCAAAGTCCACTGCACTAACCACTAGGCTCCTCCTCCACTGGAGCTGATACTGTGATGTCATAATGCCTCATTCCACCAATGCCTGAGCCAGCCTCATCAGTGATGTCACAATGGCTTGATTGCCCAATACTTGGCTCACTTCTGATATTGTGATGTCATAAGGGAAAGGGGGAAAGGGAAATGGGATTTGATATACCGCCTTTCTGAGGTATTTTGCAACTACATTCAAAGCGGTTTCCATATATTCAGGTACTTATTTTGTACCAGGGGCAATGGAGGATTAAGTGACTTGCCCAGAGTCACAAGGAGCAGCAGTGGGAATTGAACTCAGTTCCCCAGGATCAAAGTCCACTGCACTAACCACTAGGCTACTCCTCCACTCTTGGGCAGCAGACCTCTTTGGCTGGCAGAACTTGGGCAATCTCCACCAGCAAAGTTAAGATTTAAAGGGGTGGGGGGTGGGGGGTGGAGAAGCTGAGAGGAAATATGTGGCCCCCTCAGTCCACCACTGGGTCTCCCTCCCAAATGGACTTCTGGCTACACGTCTACTTATTTATTTGTTACATTTGTATCCAACCAGGGGCTCCCCAATGGTCCCGTTTCGCCACTTGGGGCTTCGTCAGGGGAAGAGCACCCTGCTACACCAGTGAAGCCGCCAACAAAATGTGTGCAAAATGGGCGCACATTTTGTTGGCGGCTTCACTGGCTTGCCGGTTGTTTACCACAGTTTGGCGTAGCAAGGTGCTCTTCCCCTGACGAAGCCCCAAGTGGCGAAACGGGACCGTTGGGGAGCCCCTGGTTGGAGCAATAAGCTAAGTAGCTGTGGTGATTGATATCTATTTATTTATTGCATTTGTATCCCACATTATTTATTTATTTATGGGTTGCTTATATGCCACATTGTCCCACTCATGCAGGCGCAATGTGGCTTACAGAAAGTTAAGTCAAAATTACAAAGGTAAAAGCACAGAAAAGCATATAAGATGCAAAAAGGGGGAGGAGACTCTAACAGTATGAGCTAGGCAGGGAAGGGACAAGGGGGTGCATCCCAATTCTTTGCAGGCTCAATGTGGCTTACAACTACTACTACTACTACTACTATTTGACATTTCTAAAGCGCTACTAGGGTTACGCAGCGCTGTACAATATAACATAGAAGGACAGTCCCTGCTCGAAGAGCTTACAATCTAATGGACAAATGTATAGACAATCAAGTAGTGGCAGTCAAATTGGGGCAGTCTAAGGTTAGGTGCCGAAGGCTTACAATTCTTCAAGGGTGATGGAGGTAGAAGAGAACATACAATTGGTTTAACAGAGGGTTTTGGGTTACATGGTGGTGAAATACATGATGATTTTAGAGCAAAAGACATTAAAGAGCATTTCTGGATATGTTAGAGATAGTGCAGTTATACGTGTTGATCTTTATGACATATGTTGTCAAAGAGGTAAGTTTTCAGTAGTTTGCGGAAGTTGGTCAATTCATAGACCGTTTTCAGGTTGCGTGGCAGCGCGTTCCAGAGCGGTGTGCTTGTATACGAAAAGGCTGATGCATGCATTGATTTGTATTTCAAGCCTATTAAATATGTTTGTGATATTCAGCACTAACAAACATTAGAAACACACGAATATAGAGGGAGGAGGCTGGTAGAGGACCAGCGATTACACGTTTGTGACCACATCAATTTAATCTCGTTGATTAAAAAAGCGTCACTGGTCTGAGGTCCTCTCCCCCTCTGTCACTTATTCACAATCGACATGTAATACCCGCTGTATTCTGGTTGTTATGATTTATAATCCAGCCGAGTGATCCCTATTTGTTTTGTTACATTTGTATCCCACATTTTCCCACATTTGTAGGCTCAATGTGGCTTACATAGTACCGGAGAGGCGTTTTCCGGCTCCGGTGAGAACAAATACAAAGTGATGCTGTGGTAGGATAAAGTTCAGGTAGCACAGTCACATTTAGGGAAACGTACAGACGTACAGCGGAAGAGTTGAGTTATGTCCATTACGTACAAATGTTTTGTACTTACTGCATGCTAATGTTTGCTTTTAATGTGGTAAGTGCCAAATCTTACCCTACTTTAGTAAAAGGGCCCCCCTGTAAATACCGGCTTTCTAAAATCAGGTTCTCTCACATGTATTTAATATACATGCACAAATGCTGGGATTTGCACGTCAATTGTGAACAGGGCTTCTAAAATAAAGCTCCCTATCCGTTTCCGCATTCAATTCAAACTTCTCTTACTGACCTACAAGTGCATTCACTCTACCGCTCCCCAGTACCTCTTGTCTCTCCCTACACCCCCCCTCGGGTTCTACGTTCTGTGGATAAATCTCTCTTATCTGTCCCCTTCTCCTCTACTGCTAATTCCAGACTCCATTCCTTTTATCTCGCTGCACCTCACGCCTGGAATAGACTTCCCAAGCCTGTACGTCTAGCTCCGTCTTTGGCCGTTTTCAAATCCAGGCTAAAAGCCCACCTCTTTAACGCTGCTTTTGACTCCTAACCACTACTCACTTGCCCTGTACCCTTTTATCTCCACCTCTTTAATTCCCTTACCTCTTAATTGTTCTGTCTGTTTTGTCTGTCCTATTTAGATTGTGAACTCTTTGAGCAGGGACTATCTTTTCAAGTATGGTGTACAGCGCTGCGTATGCCTTGTAGCACTATAGAAGTGATAAATAGTAGTAATGTAGAAGCCTGCCCTTGCAGATCAGCACCTCAGCCGCGCAGGCTTCTGTTTCTGTGAGTCTGACGTCCTGCACATACGTGCAGAACGTCAGACTCACAGAAACAGAAGCCTGCTCGGTCGCGTTGCTGATCTGCAAAGGGCAGGCTTGTAGATGGAATGTTGCTAGTGGAGGAGTAGCCTAGTGGTTAGTGCAGTGGAACTTGGGATGTTGTTACTATTTGAGATTCTGGAATGTTGCTATTACTTGAGATTCTACATGGAATGTTGCTACTATTGGAGATTCTGTTGCTACTATTTGAGATTCTACACGGAATGTTGCTACTATTGGAGATTCTACATGGAATGTTGCTATTCCACTAGCAACATTCCATTTTTAGATTGTGAGCTCTTTGAGCAGGGACTGTCTTTTCATGTATGGTGTACAGCACTGCGTATGCCTTGTAGCGCTATAGAAGTGATTAGTAGTAGTAGTAAAGTTCATAGTGTATTTGGATTTGCAGAAAGCATTTGATAAAGTCCTTTATGAGATTTGTCAGGAATTTAAAAAAATCATGGCTTAAGAGGCAAGTATCCTGTCATGGACTGAAAATTGATTAAAAGACAGGAAGCAGAGTAGGATTAAATAGTCCAAGGGGGGGGGGGGGGGGGAGGTCAATAGCAAAATGCCCCAAGGATCTGTACTGGGATTTATGCTATTTAATATATTCATAAATGATCTGAAAGAGGAGTGAGGAGGGGGGGGGGGGGGTCAAATTTGCAGATGACACAAAATTATTCAGACTTGCTAAAAAAAAAAAAAACCACAAAGGATTGTGTGGAATTGCAAAAGGATCAATTGAAACTAGGATAATGGGCAATTGAATCGAAAGTGGGCACCTACAAAGCAATGCACATAGGGAAAAATAATGCTCAGTACAGGTACAAAATGCTTTGTGCTGAGTTAGGAGTCAGTAGCCAAGAAAAAGATCTATGAAACTGAAATCCTTGAAATTGTCAGGTCAGTGTGGCATAGTTGCTAACAAAGAATGTTAAGAGATTATTTGAAAGGGATGGAGAACAAAATCGAGGCTGTCATTATGCCTATTTATAGGTCCCTGCTGCATCTACACCTTTAGTCCTATGTTCATTTCTGGTCACCTCAACTCAGAATGGCTATAATGGGATGAGAAAAGAAGGGCAACAAAAATGACAGTGGGGATAGGAGAACTTCTTTGTGAAGAGATGCTAAACAGGGTTAGGCTTGTTCAGCTTGGAAAAGAAACAACTACTACTACTACTTAACATTTCTAATGCGCTACTAGGGTTACGCAGCACTGTACAACTGAGAATAGATATGGTAAAAATGTATAAAATCATGAGTGGGTGGAATAGTTAGATTTGGTAAAAATGTATAAAATCATGAGTGGGGTGGAACAGCTTTGGTAAAAATGTATAAAATCATGAGTGGGTGGAACAGTTAGATATGGTAAAAATGTATAAAATCATGAGTGGGGTGGAACAGCTTTGGTAAAAATGTATAAAATCATGAGTGGGTGGGACAGTTAGATTTGATAAAAATGTATAAAATCATGAGTGGGTGGAATAGTTAGATTTGGTAAAAATGTATAAAATCATGAGTGGGATGGGACAGTTAGATTTGGCAAAAATGTATAAAATCATGAGTGGGGTGGAATAGTTAAATATGATAAAAATGTATAAAATCATGAGTGAGTTGGAACAGCTTTGGTAAAAATGTATAAAATCATGAGTGGGGTGGAATAGTTAAATATGATAAAAATGTATAAAATCATGAGTGAGCTGGAACAGCTTTGGTAAAAATGTATAAAATCATGAGTGGGTGGAACAGTTAGATATGGTAAAACTGTATAAAATCATGAGTGAATTGGAACAGTTTTGGTAAAAATGTATAAAATCATGAGTGGGTGGAACAGTTAGATATGGTAAAACTGTATAAAATCATGAGTGAATTGGAACAGTTTTGGTAAAAATGTATAAAATCATGAGTGGGTGGGACAGTTAGATTTGATAAAAATGTATAAAATCATGAGTGGGTGAAACAGTTAGATATGGTAAAAATGTATAAGATCATGAGTGGGATGGGACAGTTAGATTTGGCAAAAATGTATAAAATCATGAGAGGGGTGGAATAGTTAAATATGATAAAAATGTATAAAATCATGAGTGAGTTGGAACAGCTTTGGTAAAAATGTATAAAATCATGAGTGGGGTGGAATAGTTAAATATGATAAAAATGTATAAAATCATGAGTGAGCTGGAACAGCTTTGGTAAAAATGTATAAAATCATGAGTGGGTGGAACAGTTAGATATGGTAAAAATGTATAAAATCATGAGTGGGGTGGAACAGTTTTGGTAAAAATGTATAAAATCATGAGTGGGTGAAACAGTTAGATATGGTAAAAATGTATAAGATCATGAGTGGGATGGGACAGTTAGATTTGGCAAAAATGTATAAAATCATGAGTGGGGTGGAATAGTTAAATATGATAAAAATGTATAAAATCATGAGTGAGTTGGAACAGCTTTGGTAAAAATGTATAAAATCATGAGTGGGTGGAACAGTTAGATATGGTAAAAATGTATAAAATCATGAGTGGGTGGAATAGTTAGATTTGATAAAAATGTATAAAATCATGAGTGAGTTGGAACAGCTTTGGTAAAAATGTATAAAATCATGAGTGGGTGGAACAGTTAGATATGGTAAAAATGTATAAAATCATGAGTGGGATGGGACAGTTAGATTTGGCAAAATGTATAAAATCATGAGTGAGTTGGAACAGCTTTGGTAAAAATGTATAAAATCATGAGTGGGTGGAATAGTTAGATTTGGTAAAAATGTATAAAATCATGAGTGGGGTGGAACAGTTAGATTTGGCAAAATGTATAAAATCATGAGTGAGTTGGAACAGCTTTGGTAAAAATGTATAAAATCATGAGTGGGTGGGACAGTTAGATTTGATAAAAATGTATAAAATCATGAGTGGGATGGGACAGTTAGATATGGTAAAAATGTATAAAATCATGAGTAGGGTGGAACAGTTAGATTTGATAAAAATGTATAAAATCATGAGTGGGATGGGACAGTTAGATATGGTAAAAATGTATAAAATCATGAGTAGGGTGGAACAGTTAGATTTGATAAAAATGTATAAAATCATGAGTGGGTGGAGCAGTTAAGATAGAGATGGTCCCAAAAAACAAACAGGTAAAGCTTCTGAGGATCAATTTCTTCTGAACAGGATTCCTTTATGTTTATCCCACGCATTTTTGAATTCCGTTACCGTTTTCATCTCCACCACCTCCCGCGGGAGGGCATTCCAAATATCCACCACTCTTTTTGCAGGCAATGAAATGAAGCAAATTGGTGAGGCAATATTTCCCCATGCTGACTCTGTCCCAATAAACCATGTTTCTCTACTTCTTCCATAATTTTATTCTTTATAATAGTTTCCACTATCTTTCCTGGCACTGACGTCAGGCTTACCTGTCTGTAATTTCCTGGATCACCCGGTACCCTTTTTAAAATTCAGTGCTACATTGGCCACCCTCCAATCTTCAGGTACTATGGATGATTAACAGGTTACAGATCACTAACAGCAGAGCAGCAATTTCATGTTTTGAGTTCTTTCAGTACCCTTGGGTGTACACCATCCAGTCCAGGTGATTTATCACCCCTTAATGTGTTGATTTGGCTCAGTACGTCTTCCAGGCTCATCGAGATTTCTTTCAGTTCGTCCGCATCGTCACCCTTAAAAACCATTTCTGTTGCAGACCAAAACAAAGAATTCATTCAGTCTCTCCACTATGACCGCGTATTCCCTGACTGCCCCTTTTTCTCCTTCATGATCTTACGATCCTATGAATTCCCTCACAGGCTTTCTGCTTCTGATGTACCTGAAAAAGGTGTTACTATGAATTTTTGACTCTGTGGCAAGTTTTTCTTCATATTCTAGGGGGCATACAATGAAACTGCAAAGTAGTAAATTTAAAACAAATTGGAGAAAATATTTCTTCACTCAACGTATAATTAAACTCTGGAATTTGTTGTCAGAGAATGTGGTAAAGGCGGTTAGCTTACCTTGGTTTAAAAAAGGTTTGGATCATTTCCTAAAACTTCATAAGCCATTATTAAGATGGGGAAAATCCACTGCTTATTTCTAGGATATGCAGCATAAAATGTATTGTACTGTTTTGGGGTCTTGCCAGGTAATCTGCAGCCTGATGATCAAAGTCACTAGCGCTGTACTAGCGCTCGCATTTACCTGTGCCTCCCTGATTATCGGGCTAACAGCGCCCCGAGTGAAGGAATAGCGCAGAGCCCATTTAGATTTAAATGAGCTCTGCTTGTATTCTTCCCCTAGGATCAGAGAATAGTGCTTTGATCGTAGGGGCGGAATAGAGCCTTAACCCTATGCCAGCTCAGAGCTGGTGTTAAGAGTTAAGGCTCTGTTCTCACCTCCCCCCCCATCAGAGTCAGGAAGCCCGGGCTGTTACTGTCAGCCAGGGCTGCCACCGTGTCCTGGGAGTCCATTGGACCCCTGGCCCACCTCCTCCAAAAGCGAAGTCCTGGTGGCCTAGTGCCCCCCCAAGCCCCCACACCTCTGACCCCCCCCCCAACATGAGGGTAAGGGGGCTTGAGGTCTGGTGGATCTCCAGCCTTCCTAACCCTCTAAAACAAACAAAAAAAAATCCCTGGTGGCCCAAGTGGGCTGCCACACCAATCCTTCACCCACCCTTGTGGCATAGTGGATCCTTCTCCCTTCCCCTGTACCTCCACGTTGGAGGAGGGAGTAGCACACTTCCTCCTGTTTCCAGTGCTACCTTCAAAATGGTGGCACCCAGCCCTTCTCAGTTTCTCCCTTATATGGTTGGGAAATCCTGCCCAGTGCATCCCAGGATACACTGGGCGCTGCCATTTTGAAAGTGGCAATGGAAAGAGGAGAGAGTGTGCTACTCCCTCCTCCGACATCGAGGTACGGAGGAGTAGGACGGGTCCGCTACACCACCAGGGCAGGTGGAGGATTGCTGGGCCACCAGAGATTTTTATTTGGGTTTGGGGGAGGGGCTGGAGATTCACCAGACCTCCAGCCCCGTGCCCTCATATCCGGGGCAGGGTCAGGGGGCTGGGGGTCTGCTGGACCTCAAGCTCCCCGTGCCGCAGTTGGAGGGGGGGTAGGTGTGGGGACTTGGGGGGCAGTAGGCTACCAAGGCCTCACTTTTGGAGGGGAGTCCAGAGGTCCCATGGACCTCCAGCCCCTGTTTGACAGGTTGGTCTTTTTATTTGTGTTACATTTGTACCCCGCGCTTTCCCACTCATGGCAGGCTCAATGTGGCTTACATGGGGCAATGGAGGGTTAAGTGACTTGCCCAGAGTCACAAGGAGCTGTCTGTGCCTGAAGTGGGAATCGAACTCAGCTCCTCAGGACCAAAGTCCACCACCCTAACCACTAGGCCACTCCTCCACACAGCCCAGACCTGTCAAACAAGTCCGGGAGGATTCGCTCAGGCACAATTCTCCCACGCTATCACCAGATGATCAATGCTAATAACGCACATAAATTTGTATGTTATTAGCATTAATAATTGGGGAGTAATAATTCCCCGTGCTGTTCCAGTGCTATATTTAGGGCACCATTTCTGAACAGCATGGGGAATTGATCATCGAGACCCTGGATTGGCCACTGTTGGAAACAGGGTGCTGGGCTTGATGGACCTTTGTTCTGTCCCAGTATGGCAAAGCTTATGTTCTTATCAATGCTTTGCATCTAGCTCGACAGTGCCTATGTTACATAATTACATAAGTATTGCCATACTGGGAAAAACGAAAGGTCCATCAAGCCCAGCATCCTGTTTCCAACAGAGGCCGATCCAGGTCACAAATATCTGGCAAGATCCTCAAAAAGTACAAAACATTCTATACTGCTTATCCCAGAAATAGTGGATTTTCCCCAAGTCCATTTAATAATGGTCTACGGACTTTTTCTTTAGGAAGGCGTCCAAACCTTTTTTAAACTCCGCTAAGCTAACCACCTTTACCACATTCTCTGGCAACGAATTCCAGAGTTTAATTACACGTTGAGTGAAGAAACATTTTCTCCGATTGTAGCTTCATTGCATGCCCCCTTATCCTAATATTTTTGGAAAGCGTAAACAGACGCTTCACATCTACCTGTTCCACTCCACTCATTATTTTATAGACCTGCTTCTTATTTTCTTAATTCAGATCTTTTTTCCCCACTCTTTGAAGGTTGCTCTTTTGGCTTTAATAACCTCTTTCACTTTACCTTTCAACCATGCTGGCTGTTGTTTGCTTCTTTCCAGCATTATTAATATGTGGAATACATCAGGTCTGGGCTTTCACAATGGTATTTTTAAACAACTGTGGACACGATACGGAAGATGCTTATATTCTCTCCTGAAGAAGGAACGAAACAGTGAGAATTGTATGGCTGTCGAGAGAGAGAGAGACAGAAATTTTAAGAGATCTAGAGACTGACAGCTTGTATTTCTTCGTATGTGGAGGCGCCTCCCGTCTACTCTTTACCCGGGATTTGAAGCTAAGTACTCCAAGTATTATCGAAGTGGTTTACAGCTATTTTGGTCTTTTTTTTTCTTTTTGCTATTTTTTCTCCCTTCCGATTGATAATTTGTCATCTTTATGCTCTTATATTGTTGACTACACTATCAATTTGGTCCAATATTTGATTTATTATTACTAATCATCTCTCTGTTTTTTACTACTGATTGTTTGAAGTATTTCACTCTGTAGGTTTTTTCAGAGAGTTGTTGGCCCATGATAACTACTACTACTACTACTACTTAACATTTCTAGAGCGCTACTAGGGTTACGCAGCGCTGTACAAATTAACAATAAGGACGGTCCCTGCTCGGAAGAGCTTACAATCTAAAGGACGAAATGTCAAGTTGGGGTAGATAAGTTTTCTGAGAGGAGGTGTAGTGATTAGGTGCCGAAGGCGACATTGAAGAGGTGGGCTTTGAGCATTGATTTGAAGATGGGTAGGGAGGGGGCCTTATCAGGTGTGTCCACTGAGTTGGTACCCTGGGCTCTTTATTTAAAATCATTGATTATATGGACATTAATGTGGTCACTCTATAGAGCTATTTAGAGCTTTTTGCTTAGTTTCAGTTTATAGTTTGCTCTATGCAGATTTGTTTAATTTTTAAACAACTTCCATGCCTGATTTAAAGTCCTAACCTTTGCAGCTGATACTTTTAACTTCTTTTTAACCATTTTCCTCATTTTGTCGTAGTCGTCCTTTTCCAAAATTAAATGCTGCTACAGTAGGTTTCCTTAGTGACTTCTCTCCAGATATCAGCTCAAATTTGATCATGTTATGATCACTGTTTCCCAGTAGATACAAACCCGTTGCCTCTCGTACTATGCCTTCATTCCACTAAGGACTAGATCGAAAATAGCTCACTCTTTCGTTGGGTCTTGGACCAGTTGCGCCAAGAAGCAGACATTTATTACATCTAGAAATATTACCTCCCTGATGTAGAGAATCCACTAAACGTGGAGAACTCAACGAAGTCCCACGGATAGTCACAACACAACAAAGCACTGCTTTGTTGTGTTGTGACCTCCCTGACGTAACATTTATCCAGTCAAAATTAGGGTCATTGAAATCACCCATTATTAGAATGTTGCCTAATTTCTGTAAACATCTCTTCAGCTCCTTCCTATGTTCTAATGCTCCTTTTAAACACATATGAGGGTGATCTCCTTTTACAATAAATCAAATATCTAGAAAAGACAGGAGATTCTGTATGCAGGTAATAGGCGTATCAAGCTTACATTAACGTTTGAACCACTCTCTTGTTGTTTGAGGAAAAGGCCCCAAGAAGCCCCCAGCTTTCTATATTAGCTTCGGGGGCTGGACTGCTTCATCACTGGCCAAAAAACCTCGTAATGTGCAACGTTACTCTGTTGCTAAATTACTCTACATTAATATAGATTCTATAAGCGTGAAACAACTTAGCTTGTCTGTTGTCTCCTTTTCCTTAGGGTCTGTCCTGCACCTCAAATCCTGACCACGACCATCTTCGCACGGGTGGAGCTAAGGAAGACCTAATGCTCCTTTTGCCACTTGGTGGGCATGTACTAAAAATGCAACTACAATTTAGGTGTGTAGCAAACCGGACCATACCCCTGTAAATTTAAAGAGTGCATTTAATAAGTGACCACAAAGGCTTTACAGATATCTGTAACCTTAATCACCGGAATCTTAAGAGAACTTGTTTACGTAAAGTAAGGGACTGTACAATAATATTAGTTTATTACTAAAACGGGAGAGTAATTTTACTTGGAAGCTCCGACACAGAAGCATTTGGTCAATGAATTAATCCTTCCTTTTTAACCAATGAGGACAGTAATGACAGTATACAAGATACATCACTGTCACTCTTACAAAATGAGTTTGATGTTCTAGCCTTGGTTCATTAGCTACTAGACAAGCATGGCCCATAGGATTACTGACAGCTCCTTGGCTGGCCTGGCTGCCTTGAGAGTGCCGGATCCTTTTCAAAGGTAACAGGAAACACATGCACTCTTCAGTCATTTATAACCAGCATATCCCGGGACCCTCCAGACCCTCTGACACTGTGCCAGCACAAATTAGAGACTTGCACGGGAATGGGGTTCGCCCGCGGGGTTCCCACCGGGACGGAAGCATTTCTGTGGGGTTCCCGTGGGGATGGAAGCCGTTCCTGCGGGGTTCTCGTGGAAATGTACGCTGCATTTGTGCCAGTCTCTCACTTACCGAGTACCAAGTTCTTTCAGTGCTGTCTCCTTCTCCTCCTCCTCCTTGCTTTAACAGCACAGATGCAGAAACTCTTCCATTAAGGAGGTGGTAAGAGACACAAAGGGTGAAAATTAGAAAATGTGTCGAGTGACGCTTAGATGGTGACTCAGGCTGTGATGAACTAGGGCCGATACTGGGCACACTTGTATGGTTTGGGTCTCATATATGGCAGCCTGGTTTAGGATGGGCTGGAAAGGGCTTAGACAGCAACTTCAGTGGCTGGAACATAAGGACAGTGCTGGACAGATTTTTACAGTCTATATCCCACAAATGAGAAGACGAATATGCTGGAGTGGGCTTCAATGACAACTCCAGCAGTTGGAACATAAGGATAGGGCCGGGCGGACTTACATAAGTACATAAGTATTGCTATACTGGGAAAGATCAAAGGTCCATCAAGCCCAGCATCCTGTTTCCAACAGTGGCCAATCCAGGTCACAAATACTTGGCAAGATCCCAAAAAAGTACAAAATATTCTATACTGCTTATCCCAGAAATAGTGGATTTTCCCCAAGTCCATTTAATAATGGTCTATGGACTTTTCCTTTAGGAAGCCGTCCAAACCTTTTTAAAACTCTGCTAAGCTAACTGCCTTTACCACATTCTCTGGCAATGAATTCCAGAGTTTAATTACACGTTGAGTGAAGAAAAATTTTCTCTGATTCATTTTAAATTTACTACATTGTAGCTTCATCGCATGCCTCCTAGTCCTAGTATTTTTGGAAAGAGTAAACACAGACGCTTCACATCTACCCGTCCAACTCCACTTATTATTTTATAGGCCTCTATCATATCCCCCCTCAGCCGCCATTTCTCCAAGCTGAAGAGCCCTAGCCGCTTTAGCCTTTCCTCATAGGGAAGTCGTCCCATCCCCTTTATCATTTTCGTCGCCCTTCTCTGCACCTTTTCTAATTCCACTATATCTTTTTTGAGATGCGGCGACCAGAATTGAACACAATATTCGAGGTGCGGTCGCACCATGGAGCGATACAAAGACATTATAACATCCTCATTTTTGTTTTCCATTCCTTTCCTAATAATACCTAACATTCTATTTGCTTTCTTAGCTGCAGCAGCACACTGAGCAGAAGGTTTCAACATATCATGAACGACGACGCCTAGATCCCTTTCTTGGTCCGTGACTCTTAACGTGGAACCTTGCATGACGTAGCTATAATTCGGGTTCCTGTTTCCCACATGCATCACTTTACACTTGCTCACATTAAACGTCATCTGCCATTTAGCCGCCCAGTCTCCCAGTCTTGTAAGGTCCTCTTGTAATTTTTCATACAACCCTCCCGATTTAATGACTTTGAATAACTTTGTGTCATCAGCAAATTTAATTACCTCATTAATTACTACCATCTCTAGATCATTTATAAATATGTTAAAAAGCAGCGGTCTGAGAACAGACCCCTGGGGAACCCCACTATCTACCCTTCTCCATTAAGAATACTGACCATTTAACCCTGCTCTCTGTTTTCTATCTTTTAACCAGCTTTTAATCCACAATAGAACACTACCTCCTATCCCATGACTCTCCAATTTCCTCTAGAGTCTTTCATGAGGTACTTTGTCAAACGCCTTCTGAAAATCCAGATACACAATACCAACCGGCTCCCCTTTATCCACATGTTTGTTCACCCCTTCAAAGAAATGTAGTAGATTGGTGAAGCAAGATTTCCCTTCACTAAATCCATGTTGACTTTGTCTCATTAATCCATGCTTTTGAATATGCTCTGTAATTTTGTTCTTAATAATAGTCTCTACCATTTTGCCTGGCACCGACGTCAGACTCACCGTTCTATAATTTCCCGCATACCTCTGGAACCATATTTAAAAATTGGCATTACATTGACCACCCTCCAATCTTCCGGTACTTTGCTCGATTTTAAGGATAAATTGCATATTACTAACAATAGCTCTACAAGCTAATTTTTCATTTCTATCAGTACTCTGGGATGAATACCATCTGGTTCAGGAGATTTGCTACTCTTCAGTTTGTGGAACTGCTCCATTACATCCTCCAGGTTTACAGAGAATTCATTAAGTTTCTCCGACTCATCAGCTTCGAATACCATTTCTGGCACTGGTATCTCACCCAAGTCTTCCTCGGTGAAGACCGAAGCAAAGAATTCATTTAATCTCTCTGCTACGGCTTTGTCTTCCCTGATTGGCCCTTTTACTCCTCGGTCATCTAGCGGTCCAACCGATTCTTGTGCCGGCTTCCTGCTTTTAATATACCTAATAAAATGTTTACTATGTGTTTTTGCCTCCAACGTAATCTTTTTTTCAAAGTCCCTCTTAGTCTTCCTTATCAGCGCTTTGCATTTGACTTGACATTCCTTATGCTGTTTCTTATTATTTTCAGTCGGTTCCTTCTTCCATTTTCTGAAGGATTTTCCTTTATCTCTAATACCATCCTTCACCTCACTTTTTAACCAGGCCAGCTGTCGTTTGGTCTTCCGTCCTCCTTTTTTAATACGCAGAATATATTTGGCCTGGGCTTCCAGGATGGTGTTTTTGAACAGCATCCATGCCTGATGTAAATTTTTGACCTTTGCAGCTGCTCCCCTAAGTTTTTTTTTTCACTGTTCTTCTCATTTTATCATAGTCTCCTTTTTTTAAAGTTAAACGCTAACGTATTTGATTTCCTATGTATACTTACTTCAAAGCTAATATCAAATCTGATCATATTATGATCACTGTTATCAAGCGGCCCCAGCACCATTACCTCCCGCACCAGATCATGTGCTCCACTAAGGACTAGATCTAGAATTGTTCCTTCTCTCGTTGGCTCCTGTACCAGCTGCTCCATAAAGCTGTCCTTGATTTTGTCAAGGAATTTTACCTCCCTAGTGTGCCCTGATGTCACATTTACCCAGTCGATATCGGGGTAATTGAAATCACCCATTATTATTGTGTTACCCAGTTTCTTTGCGACCCTAATTTCCTTTAACATTTCTGCATCCGTCTGTTCATCCTGGCCAGGCGGACGGTAGTACACTCCTATCACTATCCCTTTCCCCTTTACAAATGGAATTTCAATCCACAGTGATTCCAAGAAGTGTTTTGTTTCCTGCAGAATTTTCAGTCTATTTGATTCAAGGCTCTCGTTAATATACAATGCTACCCCTCCACCAATTCGATCCACCCTATAACTATGATATAATTTGTACCCCGGTATGACAGTGTCCCACTGGTTATCCTCCTTCCACCAGGTCTCAGAGATGCCTATTATATCTAATTTTTCATTTAGTGCAATATATTCTAACTCTCCCATCTTATTTCTTAGGCTCCTGGCATTCGCATATAGACATTTCAAAGTATGTTTGTTGCTCCTATTTACATCATGCTTAGTACTTGACAGTATTAATTTGCAATCTTTTGTCTGATTTTTATTTTTATTTAAGGACACCTGATCTACTACGGTCTCTTTTGCAACCTCACTATCAGGATACCCTATCTTCCCTGTTTTGGTAATATCTTTGAAATATACCTTATCCCGAACCATGCGCTTTTGAGCGACTGTCGGCCTTCTCCCCCGTTTCTAGTTTAAAAGCTGCTCTATCTCCTTTTTAAATGCCGACGCCAGCAGCCTGGTCCCACCCTGGTTAAGGTGGAACCCATCATTTCAGAATAGGCTCCCCCTTCCCCAGAATGTTGCCCAGTTCCTAACAAATCTAAAACCCTCCTCCCTACACCATCGTCTCATCCATGCATTGAGACTCCGGAGCGCTGCCTGTCTCTCGGGCCCTGCACGTGGAACAGGTAGCATTTCAGAAAATGGTACCCTAGAGGATCTGGATTTGAGCTTTCTACCTAAGAGCCTAAATTTGGCTTCCAGAACCTCTCTCCCACATTTTCCTATGTCATTGGTACCCACATGTACCAAGACATCCGACTCCTCCCCAGCACTATCTAAAATCCTATCTAGGTGACGCGTGAGGTCCACCACCTTCGCACCAGGCAAGCAAGTCACCAAGCGATCCTCACGTCCACCAGCCACCCAGCTATCTATATGCCTAATGATTGAATCACCAACTACAACAGCTGTTCTAACCTTTCCCTCCTGGGCAGCACTTACAGACATATCCTCGGTGCGAGAGGATAGTACATCCCCTGGTGGGCAGGTTCTGGCTACAGGAATATTTCCTACTTCACCAGGGTGATGCTCTCCTTCTAGGAGACCTCCCTCCTCCAAGGTAGCACAGGGGCTACCAGATTGGAGGTGGGACTTCTCTACAACATCCCTGTAGGTCTCCTCTATGTACCTCTCTGTCTCCCTCAGCTCCACCAAGTCTGCTACTCCATGGTGCAACTGCATCTGGAATACTGGTCACCGCATTTCAAAAAAGACATAGTGGAATTAGAAAAGGTACAGAGAAGGGCGATGAAAATGATAAAGGGGATGGGATGACTTCCCTATGAGGAAAGGCTAAAGCGGCTGGGGCTCTTCAGCTTGGAGAAAAGACGGCTGAGTGGAGATGTGATAGAGGTCTATAAAATACTGAGTGGAGTGGAACAGGTGGAGGTGAATCACTCATTTACTCTTTCCAAAAATACTAGAATTAGGGGGCACACAATGAAGGTACTAAGTAGTAAATTTAAAACAAACGAGAGAAAATATTTCTTCACTCAATGTGTAATTAAACTCTGGGATTCATTGCCAGAGAATGTGATAAAAGCAGTTGGGTTAGTACGGTTTAAAAAAGGTTTGGATAATTTCCTAAAAGTCCCTAAGACATTATTAAGATGGGAAATTCCACTGCTTATTTCTAGGCGAAGCAGCATAAAATCTGTTTTACTGTTCTGGGATCTTGCCAAGTGCTTGTGACCTGGGTTGGCCACTGTTGGAAACAGGATACTGGGCTTGATGGACCTTTGTTCTGTCCCAGCATGACAACGCTTATGTTCTTAAGTCAGTTCTTTCATTTCTTCTACAGTTTTCTGTGACTTGTCACTATCTCCCCATCTCTTTCATCTTTGCTAGATTGATTTCTCTGTCTCCGACTCCAAGTCTCACTTCTAACCCATCAATACTTTTTAGCATTTTACTTATTCTCTCTCCTCTCTCCAGGTACCAGTTCAATATTTATCAAACAAAACTTCCTTTACTTAACGGCATAACCCTGTAACGTACAATCATCCCTGTGAATGTTTAATTCATTTACATTAGGCCGACATGCAACAATTTACAATGACATCACATGCCAAGCTGTTGTACCGCTAAGTCCTCTAATGCAAGTCAGCTGTAATTTGCCACTTATTTTTTATATATATATTAATGGCTAGAATTGAGTCATTTTTATCATTATCACAGTAGTGAACATTGGTATTCTGAGAGAGAAGAAACTGGGCAATGAGAGTAAGCCTGCTTTATTCTAAACACGAACAGAATAGCTTTCTGGGCATCATTACTAGACTTTGTGAAATGACTGAGAAAAATCAAACACTGTGATTTGGAATCGATATTCAAAAGATTTACCCAGCAGAAATCAGGTTTTTCCCCTTTAACCTCCTAAATTTGGGTAACTAAAATCTCAAGCCACACACATTTATAGAACAATGTCATCACGAACATACCTCAATCTACACCTCCCAAACTGCAAAGGTGTCAAGTACAAAACATACTATGCATCCAGTTTCTCCTTTCTGGGTAGTCAGCTTTGGAATGCTCTCCCAAGACCCATCTGAGCTATTAATAACTATTTACCTTTCAGGAAAATGTTAAAGTCCCATTTTTTCAAGCAAGTTTACCCTAATAGACCAGCTTAATTCCACCAGATCACCTACGATACTCCTGCTAAGACGTCGACGTTATACTCCATCCCTCATCTTCTTCCCTCCATCCTTTACCATTTCCCTCCCATTCCCCTTCCCTTTCACCTATCATATCCTTGTCTACCTTCCCTATTCTAGTTCATTACGTCCTTTGTAATGCCTTTCATAATGTAAGTAGTTATGATCATCACAATTTATAATACTGTTCCTAAATTTCCTTGTTTTTACTGTATTCTTTACCATGTAAGATGCTTTCTTTTACTATGTAAGCCACACTGGACCTGCTGTATGTGGGAAAGAGCAGGGTACAAATGTAATAAATAAAATAAACCCCAAAGAACAGCAAGATTCTGGAATCCTAAAGAGTGACAAGATTCCATGCAGAATCTCAAAGAGTAGCAACATTCCATGTAGAACCCCAAAGAATAGCAAGATTCTGGAATCCTAAAGAGTGACAAGATTCCTTGCAGAATCTCAAAGAGTAGCAACATTCCATGTAGAACCCCAAAGAATAGCAAGATTCTGGAATCCTAAAGAGTGACAAGATTCCATGCAGAATCTCAAACAGTAGCAACATTCCATGTAGAATGTTATACTCCATCCCTCATCTTCTTCCCTCCATCCTTTACCATTTCCCTCCCATTCCCCTTCCCTTTCACCTATCATATCCTTGTCTATCTTCCCTATTCTAGTTCATTACGTTCTTTTCACATGTCCTTTGTAATGCCTTTCATAATGTAAGTAGTTATGATCATCACAATTTATAATACTGTTCCTACATGTCCTTGTTTTTACTGTATTCTTTACAATGTAAGATGCTTTCTTTTACTATGTAAGCCGCACTGGACCTGCTGTATGTGGGAAAGAGCGGGGTACAAATGTAATAAATAAAATAAACCCCAAAGAATAGCAAGATTCTGGAATCCTAAAGAGTGACAAGATTCCATGCAGAATCTCAAAGAGTAGCAACATTCCATGTAGAACCCCAAAGAATAGCAAGATTCTGGAATCCTAAAGAGTGACAAGATTCCATGCAGAATCTCAAAGAGTAGCAACATTCCATGTAGAATGTTATACTCAATCCCTCATCTTCTTCCCTCCATCCTTTACCATTTCCCTCCCATTCTCCTTCCCTTTCACCTATCATATCCTTGTCTACCTTCCCTATTCTAGTTCATTACGTCCTTTGTAATGCCTTTCATAATGTAAGTAGTTATGATCATCCCAATTTATAATACTGTTCCTACATTTCCTTGTTTTTACTGTATTCTTTGCCATGTAAGATGCTTTCTTTTACTATGTAAGCCGCACTGGACCTGCTGTATGTGGGAAAGAGTGGGGTACAAATGTAATAAATAAAATAAACCCCAAAGAATAGCAAGATTCTGGAATCCTAAAGAGTGACAAGATTCCATGCAGAATCTCAAAGAGTAGCAACATTCCATGTAGAACCCCAAAGAATAGCAAGATTCTGGAATCCTAAAGAGTGACAAGATTCCTTGCAGAATCTCAAAGAGTAGCAACATTCCATGTAGAACCCCAAAGAATAGCAAGATTCTGGAATCCTAAAGAGTGACAAGATTCCATGCAGAATCTCAAACAGTAGCAACATTCCATGTAGAATGTTATACTCAATCCCTCATCTTCTTCCCTCCATCCTTTACCATTTCCCTCCCATTCTCCTTCCCTTTCACCTATCATATCCTTGTCTACCTTCCCTATTCTAGTTCATTACGTTCTTTTCACATGTCCTTTGTAATGCCTTTCATAATGTAAGTAGTTATGATCATCACAATTTATAATACTGTTCCTACATGTCCTCGTTTTTACTGTATTCTTTACCATGTAAGATGCTTTCTTTTACTATGTAAGCCGCACTGGACCTGCTGTATGTGGGAAAGAGTGGGGTACAAATGTAATAAATAAAATAAACCCCAAAGAATAGCAAGATTCTGGAATCCTAAAGAGTGACAAGATTCCATGCAGAATCTCAAAGAGTAGCAACATTCCATGTAGAACCCCAAAGAATAGCAAGATTCTGGAATCCTAAAGAGTGACAAGATTCCATGCAGAATCTCAAAGAGTAGCAACATTCCATGTAGAACCCCAAAGAATAGCAAGATTCTGGAATCCTAAAGAGTGACAAGATTCCATGCAGAATCTCAAACAGTAGCAACATTCCATGTAGAATGTTATACTCCATCCCTCATCTTCTTCCCTCCATCCTTTACCATTTCCCTCCCATTCTCCTTCCCTTTCACCTATCATATCCTTGTCTACCTTCCCTATTCTAGTTCATTACGTTCTTTTCACATGTCCTTTGTAATGCCTTTCATAATGTAAGTAGTTATGATCATCACAATTTATAATACTGTTCCTAAATTTCCTTGTTTTTACTGTATTCTTTACCATGTAAGATGCTTTCTTTTACTATGTAAGCCGCACTGGACCTGCAGTATGTGGGAAAGAGCGGGGTACAAATGTAATAAATAAAATAAACCCCAAAGAACAGCAAGATTCTGGAATCCTAAAGAGTGACAAGATTCCATGCAGAATCTCAAAGAGTAGCAACATTCCATGTAGAACCCCAAAGAATAGCAAGATTCTGGAATCCTAAAGAGTGACAAGATTCCATGCAGAATCTCAAAGAGTAGCAACATTCCATGTAGAACCCCAAAGAATAGCAAGATTCTGGAATCCTAAAGAGTGACAAGATTCCATGCAAAATCTCAAACAGTAGCAACATTCCATGTAGAATGTTATACTCAATCCCTCATCTTCTTCACTCCATCCTTTACCATTTCCCTCCCATTCCCCTTCCCTTTCACCTATCATATCCTTGTCTACCTTCCCTATTCTAGTTCATTACGTCCTTTGTAATGCCTTTCATAATGTAAGTAGTTATGATCATCACAATTTATAATACTGTTCCTAAATGTCCTTGTTTTTACTGTATTCTTTACCATGTAAGATGCTTTCTTTTACTATGTAAGCCGCACTGGACCTGCTGTATGTGGGAAAGAGTGGGGTACAAATGTAATAAATAAAATAAACCCCAAAGAATAGCAAGATTCTGGAATCCTAAAGAGTGACAAGATTCCATGCAGAATCTCAAAGAGTAGCAACATTCCATGTAGAACCCCAAAGAATAGCAAGATTCTGGAATCCTAAAGAGTGACAAGATTCCATGCAAAATCTCAAACAGTAGCAACATTCCATGTAGAATGTTATACTCAATCCCTCATCTTCTTCCCTCCATCACCATTTCCCTCCCATTCTCCTTCCCTTTCACCTATCATATCCTTGTCTACCTTCCCTATTCTAGTTCATTACGTTCTTTTCACATGTCCTTTGTAATGCCTTTCATAATGTAAGTAGTTATGATCATCACAATTTATAATACTGTTCCTACATTTCCTCGTTTTTACTGTATTCTTTACCATGTAAGATGCTTTCTTTTACTATGTAAGCCGCACTGGACCTGCTGTATGTGGGAAAGAGCGGGGTACAAATGTAATAAATAAAATAAACCCCAAAGAATAGCAAGATTCTGGAATCCTAAAGAGTGACAAGATTCCATGCAAAATCTCAAACAGTAGCAACATTCCATGTAGAATGTTATACTCAATCCCTCATCTTCTTCACTCCATCCTTTACCATTTCCCTCCCATTCCCCTTCCCTTTCACCTATCATATCCTTGTCTACCTTCCCTATTCTAGTTCATTACGTCCTTTGTAATGCCTTTCATAATGTAAGTAGTTATGATCATCACAATTTATAATACTGTTCCTAAATGTCCTTGTTTTTACTGTATTCTTTACCATGTAAGATGCTTTCTTTTACTATGTAAGCAGCACTGGACCTGCTGTATGTGGGAAAGAGTGGGGTACAAATGTAATAAATAAAATAAACCCCAAAGAATAGCAAGATTCTGGAATCCTAAAGAGTGACAAGATTCCATGCAGAATCTCAAAGAGTAGCAACATTCCATGTAGAACCCCAAAGAATAGCAAGATTCTGGAATCCTAAAGAGTGACAAGATTCCATGCAAAATCTCAAACAGTAGCAACATTCCATGTAGAATGTTATACTCAATCCCTCATCTTCTTCCCTCCATCACCATTTCCCTCCCATTCTCCTTCCCTTTCACCTATCATATCCTTGTCTACCTTCCCTATTCTAGTTCATTACGTTCTTTTCACATGTCCTTTGTAATGCCTTTCATAATGTAAGTAGTTATGATCATCACAATTTATAATACTGTTCCTACATTTCCTCGTTTTTACTGTATTCTTTACCATGTAAGATGCTTTCTTTTACTATGTAAGCCGCACTGGACCTGCTGTATGTGGGAAAGAGCGGGGTACAAATGTAATAAATAAAATAAACCCCAAAGAATAGCAAGATTCTGGAATCCTAAAGAGTGACAAGATTCCATGCAGAATCTCAAAGAGTAGCAACATTCCATGTAGAACCCCAAAGAATAGCAAGATTCTGGAATCCTAAAGAGTGACAAGATTCCATGCAGAATCTCAAAGAGTAGCAACATTCCATGTAGAACCCCAAAGAATAGCAAGATTCTGGAATCCTAAAGAGTGACAAGATTCCATGCAGAATCTCAAACAGTAGCAACATTCCATGTAGAATGTTATACTCAATCCCTCATCTTCTTCCCTCCATCCTTTACCATTTCCCTCCCATTCTCCTTCCCTTTCACCTATCATATCCTTGTCTACCTTCCCTATTCTAGTTCATTACGTCCTTTGTAATGCCTTTCATAATGTAAGTAGTTATGATCATCACAATTTATAATACTGTTCCTAAATGTCCTTGTTTTTACTGTATTCTTTACCATGTAAGATGCTTTCTTTTACTATGTAAGCCGCACTGGACCTGCAGTATGTGGGAAAGAGCGGGGTACAAATGTAATAAATATATAAATTTAGGGGCCATTTCTTTTCTGCCCTAACTATGTTAACTTATTCCTCATGTCCCTTCTAGGACCCTCTGTGATGGAGCTGGGTATGACATTTGAGGCTGGCATAGAGACTGGCAAAAAACTGTGTTTAAATTTTTTTTCGGGGGTGGGAGGGGGTTGGTGACCACTGGGGGAGTAAGGGGAGGTGATCCCCGATTCCCTCCGGTGGTCATCTGGTCAGTTCGGGCACCTTTTCGAGGCTTGGTCGTGAACAAAAAGGGACAAAGTAAAGTCGGCCAAATGCTCATCAGGGCCGGCCTTCTTTTTGCCATTATCGGCCAAGGCTGGTCATCTGTTAACCACGCCCCCATCCCGCCTTCTCTACACTGCTGACACGCCCCCTTGAACTTTAGCCAACCCTGCGATGGAAAGCAGTTGAAGCCAGCCAAAATCGGCTTTCGATTATACCAATTTGGCCGGCATTAGGAGAAGGCCGGCTATCTCCCAATTTGTGTCGGAAGATGGCCGGCCTTCTCCTTCGAAAATAAGCAGGATAGTAACATAGTAGATGACGGCAGAGAAAGACCTGTACGGTCCATCCAGTCTGCCCAACAAGACAAACTCATATGTGCTACTTTATGTGTATACCTGACCTTGATTTGTATCTGCCATTTTCAGCGCTCAGACCGTAGAAGTCTGCCCAGCACTAGCCCCGCCTCCCAACCACTAGCCCTGCCTGACACCACCTGCTCTGTCACCCAATCTCCGCTAAGCTTCTGAGAATCCATTCCTTCTGAACAGGATTCCTTTATGTTTATCCCACGCATTTTTGAATTCCGTTACCGTTTTCATCTCCACCACCTCCCGCGGGAGGACATTCCAAGTATCCACCACTCTCTCTGTGAAAAAATACTTCCTGACATTTTTCTTGAGTCTGCTCGTCTTTAATCTCATTTCATGTCCTCTAGTTCTACCGCCTTCCCATCTATGGAAAAGGTTTGTTTACGGATTAATACCTTTCAAATATTTGAACGTCTATCATATCACCCCTGTTTCTCCTTTCCTCCAGGGTATACATGTTCAGGTCAGCAAGTCTCTCCTCATACGTTTTGTAACGCAAATTCCATACCATTTTTGTAGCTTTTCTTTGCACCGCTTCAATTCTTTTTACATCCTTAGCAAGATATGACCTTCAAAACTGAACACAATACTCCAGGTGTGGCCTCACCAACGACTGATACAGGGGCATCAACACCTCCTTTCTTCTGCTGGTCACACCTCTCTCTATACAGCCTAGCAACCTTCTAGCTACGGCCACCACCTTGTCATACTGTTTCGTCGCCTTCAGATCCTCAGATACTATCACCCTAAGATCCCTCTCCCCGTCCGTACGTATCAGGCTCTCACCGCCTAACACATACGTCTCCCGTGGATTTCTATTCCCTAAGTGCAACACTTTGCATTTCTTCGCATTGAATTTTAATTGCCAAACCTTAGACCATTCTTCTAGCTTCCTCAGATCCTTTTTCATGTTTTCCACTCCCTCCTGGGTGTCCACTCTGTTACAAATCTTAGTATCATCCGCAAAAAGGCAAACTTTACCTTCTAACCCTTCGGCAATGTCACTCACAAATATATTGAACAGAATCGGCCCCAGCACCGATCCCTGAGGCACTCCACTACTCACCTTTCCCTCCTCCGAGCGAACTCCATTCACCACCACCCTCTGTCGTCTGCCAGTCAACCAGTTCCTAATCCAGTTCACCACTTTGGGACCTATCTTCAGCCTGTCAAGTTTATTCAAGAGCCTCCTGTGGGGAACCGTGTCAAAAGCTTTGCTGAAATCTAAGTAGAGTACGTCTATAGCACGTCCATGATTCAATTCTCCGGTCACTCAGTCAAAGAATTAAATGAGATTCGTTTGGCACGATTTCCCTTTGGTAAAACCATGTTGTCTCGGATCTTGCAACTTATTGGCTTCCAGGAAATTCACTATCCTTTCCTTCAGCATCGCTTCCATTACTTTTCCAATAACCGAAGTTAGGCTTACCGGCCTGTAGTTTCCAGCTTCTTCCCTATCACCACTTTTGTGAAGAGGGACCACCTCCGCCATTCTCCAATCCCACGGAACCTCTCCCGTCTCCAAGGATTTATTAAACAAATCTTTAAGAGGACCTGCCAGAACCTCTCTGAGCTCCCTCAATATCCTGGGGTGGATCCCGTCCGGTCCCATGGCTTTGTCCACCTTTAGATTTTCAAGTTGTTCATACACACTCTCTTCCGTGAACGGTGCTATATCCACTCCATTCTCATATGTAGTTTTGCCAGTCAATCGTGGTCCTTCTCCAGGATTTTCTTCAGTGAAAACAGAACAAAAGTATCTATTTAGCAAATTTGCTTTTTCTTCATCATTATCTATCTACGTAGCGGTTTGCAGCGTCTTTCAGTCTCACAATTCCCTTATTTGTCTTCCTCCTTTCATTAATATACCTGAAGAAATTTTTGTCACCCCTCCTTACATTTCTAGCCATTTGTTCTTCCGCTTGCGCTTTCGCCAGACATATCTCTCTCTTGGCTTTCTTCAGTTTCCTCCGGTATTCCTCTCTGTATTCGGCTTCTTGAGTTTTGGTGTATTTCAGGAACGCCAACTCTTTAGCCTTTATTTTCTCAGCCACTTGCTTGGAGAACCATATCGGTTTCCTTTTTATCTTGCTTTTATTTACTCTCCTTACATAAAGGTTTGAGGTCATATTTATAGCTTCTTTCCCCGGATTCTATAGAGTGTGACTTAAGTTGCGCACGTAAATCCAGTCGTATCCTGGATTTGCACATGGAACTTAATTAGTTAACAAGCCAACCGGTGCTGATAACAAGCAATTATTTAGCCTAATTGGCATTAATTAGAATTTATGGCAGTGGCGTAGCCAGACCTGATATTTTGGCTGGGCCCAGAGCTAATATGGGTGCCCACCCATATTACCTAGGGCAATGAGGAGCCCATCCCCACCCAGAAATTCCCCAACAATAAATTTTAATAGTGACCACCAGCCCCAGGCAGGCAGCAGGCCCCAGCTAGCTCAATTTAAAAAAAATTACACAGCACACGTCACACAATGTTAAAAATTATGATGAAAAAAAAAGTATTTAAATTTTTATTACCGACTCCTATTGCTGCTGGGCTCGCCTTGAAATAATGTCGAATCATGAAGAAGAACCTTCCAGGGCCAGGCTCGTGCTCCTCACCTCCGCTCCGCAACCCTCCTGTAAAACGTGCACTGCATGGCGTGCACGTGGTGGTGGTGGGCTGGACTGGAGTCCTGGACTGGCAGCTGAGCGGGTGCCACCATTCATTCCAGGCAGCTCCGCGCTCCGGAACTTTCATCCGATCTGGGCGCATTCAGAGCTACCAAGGGGTCCCAATTTTTGAGAGGGAGATTTTTAGTACACACCCCCAGCCCTGCCATACTCTGTATTGGCTCCACTCCCTGACACACCTTAATCCCACTGCCGTTTCAGAAAATATTTTATTTAATAGTCTAATACCCTTTTCAATTAACTTTCAGAGGCCAAATCCTCCTGCCTCAGGTCAGGATATCCTCTCCTGACCTGAGGAAGGAAGTGCTGGTCTCTGAAGACTAATCAAAAGTGTTTTAAAAATCAGTGAAGGTATCACCTTATTTTCTATTTTATGTTTTATTTGCATTTATTAGCCTTCATTAACACAGCTACCACATTGCTTTATCCTAAATTAAAAATAAAATTATTTTCTGTACCTTTGTTGTCTGGCCATTTACTTTTTCTAATTGTGTTGGTCCCAGTCAAGATTCTGCATTCCTTTGTCTTGTCTTAACTCTCTTGCCAGGGTTTCCTGTTCATTTGTAATTTTTCTCTCCTTTTTCTTTGTTTTCTTCAATTTATTTTTCTGTCTCACTGTCTGTCCAGATTTAATTAATTCTTACTATCCATTCTTTAATTTCCCTCTTTTTACTTCATCTACCTATCCCTTTTTCCTCACTTTTGTTCTCCCCCTGCCCCTTCCTCTTATTCTCCAGTATTTCATTAACTCTATCCTCTCCCCCTTTCTCTCCCTATCCTTTCAGTGTCTCTCCCTCTCTCTGAATCCAGCGTCTCCTCTTTCTCTCCTACCCTTCCATCCAGTGTCATCCCTCTTTCTCTCTCCATCCTTCCACCTATTACCCTCTCCCAATCCATCCATCCATTGTCTCCCTCTATCTCCCCTTCCTTCTAGACAGTTATCTCTCTACCCTTTTCCATTCATCATGTCCTCTCTCATCCTACCAGTGGCTTTCCTCTTCCTACCCTTCCATCCAGCGTCTTCCCTCTTTCTGCTCCCAGCATTTTCCCTCTTTCTCCCTCCTTTCATCCAGCATTTCTCCATTTGACCAGCTAAGGTCTCCCCCAGTTTCTCTCCAGCAGCTTCTCTCTCTCTCTCCTGCCATTTTCCATGTCCCCTCCTTCTCTCCCCCATCTTGCTACTCATCTGACTCTCTCTCTGTACCCCTCTTCCATCTAGCATCTTCCCTCTTGCTGCCCCTCCTTCTAGCATTTTTCCTCTTCCACCCTCCTTTCATCCAGCATTTCTCCTCTTTGTCTCTCCATCTGACCAGTCAGGGTATCTCCCTTGTTCCCCTTCCTTCTCCCCAGCAGCCTGTCTCTCCCCTGCTCTTTTCCATGTCCCCTCTTTCTCTCCCCATCTCTCTCTCTGGCTCTCCCCTGCTCTTTTCCATGTCCCTTCTCTCCCCATCTCCCACATGGCTCTCCCCTCTTTCTCTCCCCTGCTCTTTTCCATGTCCCCTCTCTCCAGCGTCCTCTTCTTTTTTTCTCTCCCCTCTGCTCTCTCAGTCAGACACCCTTCCCCTACCAGCCACGTTTCCTCTCTCACTCTGGCCCTCTGAAGCAGGAGCAGCAGCAGCGTCGTCGTCAACACAAGAAGAAAATCAAGCGCGGGGCCGCCCGCAGCAGCCTTCAGTCATGCGCTTTCGGCTCTCCCATTCCCCGCCCCCGCTGACGTCAATTTCCCGTTCCGGGAGCAGAGGACAGGCAGAGCCGACAGCGCATGAGTGAAGGCTGCTGTGGGCGGCCCCGCGCTTGTTTATCTTCTTATGCCGGCTGAACTGAAGTGGTGGCTCGGCGAAGCGCCTGTTTTTGTTCCTGCTGCTGCTTAGGAGAGAAGCGGCGGCGGAGTTCAATGGGAGACCGGAACGAAGGTGGAGATGTCGATGGGCGGGCCTGGAGGGAAAGTGGGTGGGCCTGGGCCCACCCAGGCCCACCCGTGGCTACGCCCCATGGGCAGAACTGTCTAAGCATATTCTATAATGTGATACATGTAAATTCTAAGCCACATAATTGAAAAGGGGTGTGGCCACTAGCGTGGAATGAGTGGGCCAAGGGCATTTCTAAAAATCTATGTGAGTGGTTATAGAATATACCCAATCTACGTGTAATTTAGGCATCGGCATTTATACCAAGTTTAATTGGCGTAACTGCCCGCGACTAAACTTAGTTGTGCGGAGGAGCACTTGGCATATTCTATAAACCGCACAGAAATTTAGGTTTATAGAATATACATAGTAAACATAGTAGATGACGGCAGAAAAAGACCTGCAAGGTCCATCCACTCTGCCCAACTAGATAACTCATATGTGCTACTTTTTGTGTATACCTTACCTTGATTTGTATCTGTCTTTTTCAGGGCACAGTCCATATAAGTCTGCCCAGCACTAGCCCTGCCTCCCAACCACCGGCTCTGGGACAGACCGTATAAGTCTGCCCAGCACTAACCCCGCCTCCCAACCATCAGCCCCGCCTCTGCCATCCAATCTCCGCTAAGCTCCTGCGGATCCCTTCCTTCCGAACAGGATTCCTTTATGTTTATCCCACGCATGTTTGAATTCCGTTACCGTTTTCATACATGCATGGGTATTTTGTTTTGGCGCCAATTTTTGAGGCGTGATATATAGAATCATGCGATTAAAATTCTTAATCGACTTGCAGGCCTAATAACAAATCTATTAATTTACAGGGATGGTTTTTCAGAGAATTGGGTGAACTGAGTTTTACTTTTCAACAAACTGAAACAATGAATTGCTTTTCTTACATCATGATTTTCAATTGTTTTTTAAAATCAGCTAACGAACTCATCAACATAGTCACCTTTTTCCAATCTCTAATGAACTAATTAAAGATGAATAACGGCTGTGCTTCAATTATTCTTGTACTAATACACCAATTAATTGAACCAGTGATTTAACTGTAATAAGGAATGCATTTAAACTAATCTAATCACGATTCTTACATTCCACTAAAGTCAAAGCTAGTTGGAAGTGGATCACAGAAATGTTATCTAGACATTAGTAGAGTGTATGCTAATTACTGGCACTATAATTATATCAAGGGGTATGTTTTAAGCTAGCAGTGATCAGCAATTATTTCTCCGTCACTAGCTTTATGTCCGGACTGACACTGAATAAACAGATATGGGCGTATGGCCAGCACTTAACAAGATAAGTTATACCAGCCAAAGTTAGGTCTGCTGTTTATGCAGGGCGGGTCTTAGGGTCTCTGGCGCCCCCCTGCAGACTGTAAGTTGGCGCCCGTGCGCCCCCCCTCCGGCACCCACGCGCCCCCGCCCCCCCCAGCATCTCCTTTCTCTCTTCTCCCACCCTGCCCCTGTCCAGCGATTCTCCTTCGCCCCCATCCCCCGCCGCCCTTGGTGTTTTAAATCTTTAATTTACCTCCGTTCCAGCAGCCGCGTCATTTGAAAGCCTTGCCTCATATCTAGCCTTCCCTCCCTCCCTTTGTGAGTTCGTTCTGCAGTCCCGCCCTCGAGGAAATGACGACAGAAGGCGGGACTGCGGAACAAACTCACGAAGGGAGGGAAGGCTAGAGACGGGGCAGGGCTTTCAAATGATGCGGCTGCTGGAACGGAGGTAAATTAAAGATTTAAAGCACCAAGGATGGCGTGGTATTGCACCGCAGCGGCGCCCTTGAAGGCAGGCGCCCCCCTGCGGCCTTACCCCGCTTACCGGGTTTGACCGGCCTTGTGTTTATGCCAGGAGTGTAGCTAGACCTGCCATTTCAGATGGACTCCAAGTTAACCTGGGTGGGCCCTTCCAACTCCCACCCCTGTACATGCATAACGTTAAAAAAAAAAAAAAAACTTTCTCTCTGCCCTTGCTATTGTCATCTTTTTCCTCCTCTGCCTAGCATCTGCTCCTCTTTCTTCCCTCCCTGCCCCCGCCCGACATCTGCTCCTTTCTCCCTCCCCGGTCTACCTCCAAACCGTCACTGACAGGGATTCCAGTAAACAACCTGCATCAGCACAACAGACTTCCCCCTACTGTGTCCCCACCACCAGTGAAGAAACAGGAAATTACATCATCGAGGGTGGGGCGCAGTAGAGGGAAGCCTGCAGGGCTGACAGAGGTTGCTTACAAGAATCGCTTCCGGCGATGGATTGGGGGGAGGGCTGGGTTCAGAGAGAGACAGACAGCTGCCTTGAGACAGAGTGAGAGAGAGGAGTGAGGCACTGCCAATGAGGTGCTTTGGGGGCCACTAGACTGGCTGGGCCTGAGGCAAGAATGGGTGGGCCTGTGCCCACCCAGGCCCACCTGTAGCTATGCCACTGGTTTATGGGGTCTTGTATGGCTGGCTAACTTAACTGATTAAGGGCTCAATATTGGCACATAACCGATCAAATACTGACTCCGCCCTGACTGCCCACTGAATAGCTGGTTTCAGCTTAGGCAATTAGAGCAATGAATAGCCCTGCACAGGCAGTTTAACTGTGTAGGAAGAGGTGGAGATGAAAACGGTAACGGAATTCAAAAATGCGTGGGATAAACATAAAGGAATCCTGTTCAGAAGGAATGGATCCTAAGGAGCTTAGCGGAGATTGGGTGGCAGCACCGGTGGTGGGAGGCGGAGCTAGTGGTTGGGAGGCGGGCAGGGGTGTGCTGGTAAATTTTTAACGACAGGCTCTTTCTCCGGACGTAACCAGCTCTGCAGTTGGAAGGGCCAGGGGTGGCCAGGGAAGGGGGGGAGCAACACTTGCCTCTCTCTCCTCCCTCCCTTCGTGCAGGCACGCTAGGCATACCTTTGCTGGCAGCCAATAAATGGACTGCCACCACTCCCAACGTCTTACTCTGAGCAGCATGCTGAAACTTCTCTCACATGCTCGAGAAGTCTCAGCCTGCTGCTCAGAGCTGGAAACAAGGAGCGGGGAGCAGCAGTAGTCTATTTACTTGGCTGGCAGGACTCAGCATCCCCACCAGCAAAGTAAAAGAGAATTCAACAGGGGGCCCAAGCCCACATTTTGGGAGCCAGTTGTTAAAGTAGCCATGGAGGGCCCTACTTTAACAACCGGCTCCCAAAATTCTCAAAAAATTAACAACCGGCTCTTGCGAGCCTGTGAGAGCCTGCTCCAGCACACCACTGGAGGCGGGGCTAGTGCTGGGCAGACTTCTACGGTCTGTGCTCTGAAAATGGCAGATACAAATCAAGGTCAGGTATACACATAAAGTAGCACATATGAGTTTATCTTGTGGGCAGACTGGATGGACCGTACAGGTCTTTCTCTGCCGTCATCTACTATGTTACTATCAGGAACTTCTCCTGCCCAGTTAAATCACTGGAATATTGACCCTTAAATGTAAAACCAAAAAATATTGACTAAACAGACCAATGCCGGTCAGTTTCCAGTGACCGGCATTCAATATCCTGGGTATTTTTAACCGCTAAGAAGTTAACTGGTTATGCCTATACTCAGAACTAACCGGCTAAAGACAGGACAGCTATTAATGCGGTCCTCTTTGACTGCTAAACTTATCAGGTTAGGCGCAGAATATCGGCACCTAACTGGATAAGTCACGTGATTATAGCCGGTTATGTACTAGGCACTAACCAGCAATATTCGGCGGAAGATAACCAGTTATCTTCCACTGAATGTTAGTGGTTAGGTGCCAATATGCTATTTAACCGATCAGGGGCTGTATCTGGCTAGTTAAATAGCTTTGAATATTGGTGGGACTAAGCTGAGCGGGAGTCCTCCACTTACAGTCCTGCCAGTAGGGGGTGCTGCTTCACTATCACATGTTCAATAGTGAGGGACAGACAAGCTCTGCAGGACTCCAGGAAGCTGGTGGCCTTTCCCTAGCAGCTGAAGCACCACCAGCCACTGAGAGCAATGCAGTTGGAGGGCTCCAGCTTCAAGCTGTGTTTCCCAAGTCCAGTCCTGGAGTACCTCTTGCCAGTCCCATGGGAATTTACACCAATACTGACGCCTAAATTTAGGCCTACTTTATGGAATATATAGAAACATGACGGCAGATAAAGGCCATATGACCCATCCAGTCTGCCCATCCTCTGTAACCCCTAATTCTTCCTGTTCCTAAGCGATCCCACATGCTTATCCCATGCCTTTTGAAATTCTGGAACAGTCCTCGACTCCACCACCTCCACCGGGAGGCCATTCCACGCCTCCACCACCCTTTCTGTGAAATAATACTTCCTTAGGTTATTCCTAAGCCTATTCCCATTATGACATCACAATATGAGCTCTGGTTACCAGAGACTGAAACTCTTCACACTAAGGGGGGAAAGTAAGCCAAGAATAGGACAATTGAGCCATTGTGACATCACTGATGAGGTTGGCTCTTAGGCATTGGTGGAATAGAAACATAGAAACATGACGGCAGATAAAGGCCATATGACCCATCCAGTCTGCCAATCCTCTGTAACCCCTAATTCTTCCTGTTCCTAAGCGATCCCACATGCTTATCCCATGAACAGTCCTCGACTCCACCACCTCCATCGGGAGGCCATTCCACGCCTCCACCACCCTTTCTGTGAATTAATACTTCCTTAGGTTACTCATAAGCCTATTCCCTCTTAACTTTGTCATATGCCCCCTCATTCCAGAGCTCTCCTTCATTTGGAAAAGGCTCTCTTCCTGTACATAAATGCCCTTGAGATGTTTAAACTTTCTATCATGCCTCCTCTCTCCCAGTGTATACATGTTGAGGTTCATAAGCTGTGCCTATAATTTTTGCATTCAAGACCGCTTACTAATTTTGTAGCTGCCCTCTGAACTGACTTCATCCTCTTTATATCTTTTCGCAGGTGCGGTCTCCAGAACTACATGCAGTACTCCAAATGAGGCCTCACCAGAGACTTATACAACGGCATTATCACCTCCTTTTTTCTGCTGGTCATGCCTCTCTCTCTTTTTTTTTTTTGTTACATTTGTACCCTGCGCTTTCCCACTCATGGCAGGCTCAATGCGGCTTACATGGGGCAATGGAGGGTTAAGTGACTTGCCCAGAGTCACAAGGAGCTGCCTGTGCCTGAAGTGGGAATCGAACTCAGTTCCCCAGGACCAAAGTCCACCACCCTAATTACTAGGCCACTCCTCCAAGGATGCACCTAAGGATGCACCCAAGCATCCTTCTGGCTTTGGTCATCATTTTTTCTACCTGTTTGAAAGCTTTAAGGTCGTCAGACACAATCACCTCTAAGTCCCGCACTTCCTTCGCACACTGAAGCATTACACCCCCTATACCGTACTGTTCCCTCAGATTTTTGTGACCCAAGTGCATGACCCTGCATTTTTTGGGATTAAACCTTAGTTGCCAAATGTCGGTCCATTCCTCTAGCTTTGCTAGGTCCCTCTTCATGTCATTCACACCCTCCACGGTGTCCACCCTGTTGCAGAGTTTAGTATCATCTGCAAAGAGACAAACCTTACCAGACAGCCCTTCCGCAATATCGCTCACAAAGACGTTAAAAAGAGCCGGCCCTAGGACCGATCCCTGCGGTACTCCACTGATGACCTCCTTTTCCTCAGAGCAAGCTCCATTTACCACCACCCTCTGTCTCCCACCATTCAACCAATTTTTTTACCCAATCGGTTACTCTAGGTCCCATACCGAGAGCACTCACTTTATTTATCAGTCGCCTGTGCGGAACCTACTACTTAACATTTCTAGAGCGCTACTAGGGTTACGCAGCGCTGTACAAATTAACGAATAAGGACAGTCCCTGCTCAGAAGAGCTTACAATCTAAAGGACGAAATGTCAAGTTGGGGTATATGAGATTTCCTGAGAAGAGATGTAGTGATTAGGAACCATGTCAAAGGCTTTGCTGAAATCCAAGTATACCACATCAAGTGCCCCTCCCACATCCGTTTGGTCACCCAGTCGAAGAAGACAGATTTGTCTGACACGACCTGCCACTAGTGAAGCCATGCTGCCTCGGGTCTCGCATTCCATGTAGTTCAAGAAATGTCACAATCCTCCTTTTTAGAAGTGTTTCCATTAGCTTACTCACCACCGAGGTCAGACTGACAGGTGTGTAATTCCCAACCTCTTCCTTACTTCCACCACGTGTTTCAGTCATGGGAATTTACGTCAATACTGGCGCCTAAATTTAGGCCTACTTTATAAAATATATCTAGGCATGGTGCAGGGGTATTCTATAACCACTTGCACAATCTGCCCATTCAACGCCCATGGCCATGCCCCCTTTTTGACTGCATGTCTTAGAATTTACACGCATCACTTTATAAAATACGCCGGGCAAGTTGTGTGCATAAATTCTAATTAAAGCCAATTAGTGTCAATAATTGCATGTTAAGTGGTAATTATTGGTGCTGATTAGCTTGTTAATTAATTAAATTACACGCACAAATACAGAACATGCCAGGATTTGCGGGCAATTTTTACATCTCCCTTCCATAGTAATATAGTAACATAGTAGATGACGGCAGAAAAAGACCTGCATGGTCCATCTAGTCTGCCCAAGATAAACTCATATCTTGAATTTGTACCTGTCTTTTTCAGGGCACAGACGGTATAAGTCTGCCCAGCAGTATTTCCCGCCTCCCAACCACCAGTCCTGTCTCCCATCACCAGCTCTGGTACAGACCGTATAAGTCTGCCCTCCCCTATCCTAGCCTCCCAACCACCACCCCCTCTTCCCCCCAACTGCTCCGCCACCCAATTTCAGCTAAGCTTCTGAGGATCCATTCCTTCTGAACAGGATTCCTTTATGTTTATCCCACGCATGTTTGAATTCCGTTACCGTTTTCATCTCCACCACCTCCCGCGGGAGGGCATTCCAAGCATCCACCACCCTCTCCGTGAAAAAATACTTCCTGACATCTTTTTTGAGTCTGCCCCCTTCAATCTCATTTCATGTCCTCTTGTTCTACCGCCTTCCCATCTCCGGAAAAGATTTTTTTGCGGATTAATACCTTTCAAGTATTTGAACGTCTGTATCATATCACCCCTGTTCCTCCTTTCCAGCTCTTCTCCACGAGCCAGGGGAAGTAGCAGGGTCCCCTCCCCTTTACCTGTCAGCCATAGCTCCTGGCAACCACCCGCTTCGACCCTGTGGTAGCCAGCCCTAACTCTCCCTCCCTCACCTCTTTCTTTGGAGCAACCACCTCCTCCCCCTCTGAGCCCAGCCCTCACACCAAGCTATTACTTGCTGGCCCACTTCCTTTCCCTTGGCTTTAGCCAGCCCCGCGATATCCATGGGCTCACCACCTCTTTCTCCTCCTCCTGTTCCTCTGCCCCTTTCCATTCCATGGGCTCCTCACCCCACCCTTTACCCACCTGTACTTCATCATCCTGATTAGAGTCACTCCCACTCTCCTCACATTCCCCGAACCTCCGGGCCGCATATTTCAAACTACCCTCCTTGAACTTCTCCTTAACCTCCTCCGGGGGCTGTTGGGTATGTGAGTCCTGGACTCTGTGATAGAGCTTCTGCAGTGGCTGCTGGGAATCGTAGTCCCGGCTTTAAGCGTGTCTTTCTCCAAAGGGCCGCTGGGACTGGCAGTTTCTACCTTTCCCCCTGTTCCCAGGGATAAATGCTTTCTCATCACTTGCCTCCTCCTCACAGCGCGCTAAAAACGATCGCACGCCTACACTGCAGCTTAGTAAACAGTGCCCTCAATATGTCATGCTAAACCAGAACAAAAGTCCGCTGAACCCAGAATCCTGTCTCTGGTTTGGGTCACTTCATTCCTTCCTGCTCTCATGCTCCCAGTGGCTTTCCCAAATCTACCTGGCCAATAATAGCTTATGGACTTTTCCTCCAGGAACTTTTGAAAAGCTCTTTTAAACCCAGTTATGCAAGATGCCTTGGCCATATTGTCTAGCAACAGATTCTACAGCTTGGTTGTACTGAGAGTGAAAAACTGCTTTCCCCAATTTTGTTTTAAATCTACTACCTGCAAGTTTTATGAGGTCTCTTTATCCCTGTACTGTTTTGTGCTGTGGGAGCAGTGGATCTGCTGATACTCCTTCTTAGAAAATGTTATCTTGTCTGCTTTTGTTATACATATATATAGCTTTAGCTAAACTTAAATTGTCTTCCACACTTTGTAAGTCAATCTGAAGTCTCAAGTCCCGATCCCATTCTGCAGTTCCAAATACCAGGGTGTCATCAGTGACATTCACTGCCCAGGCGAAATCTGAAAGTGTTGCTTTGATGACATTTTGAAATATCTCAGAAGAGGATGTGATACTAACATTCAGACATTTGTATCTGTTCAGTCTATTCAGTGCTGAGAAGGTGGCAACAGAGCAGAAATCAAGACCGATGACACTGCCGCAGCAAAGATAATCGAGTAATGATATTATTTCCAAGTAAACTTGCCACAGGACCTAAAGAACTAAAGCTTCTGGTTGAATATCGTTTCAGTTCAGCCTGGTAAAATTTAGCTGATTAGATTTAGGCCTGGTATTTGTGTAGCAGTGATTAACTGCTTCAACATAGCCAGTTTTCGCTAAATATTAATGCCGATCACCAGCTAAATCATAAAATACAGTCCAGTGATGACTCCAGCACTACCCATATCTTTTACCTGGATAAATATATATAGGGTTACCATATTTTGTCCCCCCAAAAGGAGGACATAGGCCCTGCCCCCACCACAACCCTGCCCCGCCCCATTTTACACCCCACCCCCTTTCACGCCCTCGCTCTGCCTCCTGTCACATTTTCCCCTCCCCCCTGTCACACACCCCATCACTCCCCCTCCCCGTCACCCCCCTCCCCTTACCTTACTACTGCCCTGGTGGTCTAGTGACCTCTTCGGGGCAGGAAAGAGCCCCCTCTTTCCTGCCCGGAGCGCTGCCCTGCATGCATCCTTCCTGTTCCTCATCTCGGCGCCAATTCAAAATGGCCGCCGAGAGTCACTAGGCGGAAGAGGTCACTAGACCACCAGGACAGTAGTAAGTAAGGGGAGGGGAGGCTAGCAATCTGCCCGTTTGTCCAGAAATCTGGACAAACGGGCAGATTGGCAAAACCCGCCCGGTTGCCTGGACATGTCCTCAAAAAGAGGACATGTCCGGGTAAATCCGGACATATGGTAACCCTAAATATATAGACCTAGCCCAGGATTCTATAAAGGTCACTTACATTTAGGCCCAGTTCTGAAATGTGCACACAACTTGTTTGGTTAAATATCTAAATATTGTAAATATGAGCCTGCAAATAGGTGGGATAATGTGGGGTACAAATAAATAAATAATTATTAAATCAATTATTGTTATAAATTGGCACCAATTAAGAGCTGCCTGCATCTACCCACAATGCTGTTCTATAACACTGGGCATACAAATCCCATAATGCACGACCCAAAAGGAGGCACAGCCATGGGAGGGGCATGGGAGAGAGTAAGGGGCATTCTGAAAACTGGGGATGTGCGCTAGGATTTACAACTGGTTTCAATAGGTGTAAGTCCTCCTCACGCCCTAAGCTGGGCACGGGAATCGTCACTATGCTCTATTCGATAAAGGATGCTAAGTCAGGAGTGTCCTTTAGAGCAGCGTTTCCCAAATCTGGTCCTGGGGTACCCCCTTGCCAGTCAGGTTTTCAGGATATCCTTCTTCCTGCCATGTTCCACTTCCTGTGAAGTAACTTCCTGTTTCCACATAGGCAGGACGCGACAGGATGAAGGACCTGTGGCCGGCAGAGCAGTCTTTTTTGATAGCTGGCTCCAGGCTCTCCTTGGAGGCCAGGTCCGGGAAATCGCCCCACCCCCACCCCCCTCTCTTGGCAGCCCTGATTCTGAGCATGAAATTGGAACCTGTTGATGAGCTTGAACTGTAATAGTACAGTGTTCCCTGGATTCTATAATGGTTCCCAAATATTGGGACACAGGGTAGATGCACATACAAATTGATTAGTTAATGAGCCAATTAACACCAATTATTGGTATTAATTGGCACTAATTCAACATGATGTGGGTGCTGAAACGAGTAAAACCATATCTCCCCCTAAAAACATTCCGCAATTTGGTACAATCCACTGTACTTACCCACGCTGACTACTGCAACAGCATTTTCATTGGCTGTCAGGCCCAAATCCTGAAAAAACTCCAGACCACTCAGAACACGGCAGCCAGACTCATTTTTGGTAAATCAGGATTTGAAAGCTCAACACCTCTTCGTGAAAAATTCCATTGGCTCCCTGTCAACGAACGAATAAACTTCAAAGTCCAATCACTGATTCACAAGATTATCTACGGAGAATCTCCAAGTTACATGACCAACCTAATTGACCTACCAGCTAGAAACGGATCAAAATCTTCTCAAACATATCTCAATCTACACCTTCCCAACTGCAAAGGTCTCAAGTACTAAAACGTACTACGCATCCAACTTCTCCGTTATAGGCAGCCAACTCTGGAATGCCTTACCTAGACCCATTCGAACAGTTAACGACCATCTACCCTTCCGGAAGTTGCTAAAAACTTACCTCTTCAAACAAGCCTACCCAAATGACCAGACTTAACCTATGAACCCACTCTACACCACTCTACACCACTCCTACCTCTACTTCCCCTGCCCATTTCACCTATCTCACTATCTCAACCTATTTCCTAACAACCACATCATACCTCTACTATTGCTACAGCTGTGTTCTTTCTGTGATATTATGTAATTCCATACTATGTAAGCTGCACTGAGCCTGCTACCGAGCGGGAAAGAGCGGGGTATAAATGCAACAAATAAATAAATAAATAATTTGGACTTACACACATCTGCCTATGTTAGGGTTACCATACGTCCGGATTTACCCGGACATGTCCACTTTTGAGGACATGTCTGGGCGTTCAGGCGGGTTTTGCCAGTCCACCCGTTTGTCCGGATTTCTGGACAAACGAGTTGGCAGGTGGCGGGCCTATCCTAGCCTCCCTTCCCCTTACTATCTACTGCCCTGGTGGTCTAATGACCTCTTTCCTGCCCAGAGCACTGCCCTTGCCCTGCATCCAGTTGCTGTGTGACGGTCTCGGGATTCAAAATGGCCGCCGAGAGTTGAAGCGGCCTCGCGAGACTTTAACTCTCGGTGGCCATTTTGAGCCATAATGAGCGCACTGGACAACACACAACCTTCATCCCCTCCGACCCTCCACATATACCTCACTCGACCACTATACAAGCTTGTATTTGTTATCAACCGACTGGGCAAATGCCTAATGGTACTATGTAAGCCACATTGAGCTTGCAAATAGGTGGGAAAATGTAGGATACAAATGCAACAAATGCAATAAATAAATAAATAAACAAACTTTGTAGAGTCTAGTAGAAGTTTTTTGCCATCATCTTTTCTGTCTCCTTCGCTGTGACTTTTTCCTTTGGCTTGACCAGTGCAGAGGATTGTTTTCTTCTGTGTTTGTCGCTCTCTCGTGTGCGATAAGTGAACCACTTGTGCACGGTCAATTTGGGAGGGGGAAGGGCTCCCCCACTAACCCAGCACATGCTGCCTGATTACCACTGGGCAAGCACCGGTGCTTCAATAATAGAAATATTTTTGTAGCGCCGGAGATGGTGCGCACTAGGGGTGGGAACTATCACCGGGCTCCTGCGGTAGTTCCGGATTTGCCTGCAGCAAGTCTATTGCCGTGTGCCAACCCTTTAGTAAAAGGGACCCTAAGTGATTCCAATTAATGCCAATCATTTCTTGTTAAAAAGCCAATTATCGCCACTAATTGGCTCATTATTCAATTACATTGCGCACACCCAAATTTGCGCACACAATTATTGGCAACTTTTGTAGAATTAGGGGATCGGAGCGCTCTTTATAGAATACAAGTTTCATGCAGGTCTTTCCGGTGCCTAAATTGGGCCGCCACTTACCAAATCCAGTCCGATACCACTGGGATCAATATGCACCTGCTGGGATTCGAGATCTCTGTCGTCCTCAGAAATCTCCTTTTGGGATGTGATCTTTTTGTGTAGAAGTCACTTCGATGCGGTACAGCTCAGTGGCTATTTTGTACAGCTGAGCTGAGGTTCATGGCTTTCTGCCGTCACATGAATCAACAGGTTGTCCTCGTTTTCTACGAGTGAATGAAGTGTACCTCAGACCTTCACATAATTTTCTGAAGGTCTGGCTTACATGACACTCTTTTGGAAATCCTAAGCCCGGTCATAGGAGCCAACTTTTCAAAATGATTGGGGGTGCTGAATTATTATTATTTTTTTACAGGTGGTGCAGTCCCCCCTCCCCCGTCCCTCTCCCCATCCCCCTCCCTCTTTTTGAGTTCCAGGCCCCCCTCCCTCCCTCCTTCCCTTCGAGTTCCAGGCCCCCCCTCCAAATTTTAAAAGTCATCTTACCTCGTCGGGGTTAGGGCGGCAGCAGCGGTAAAAAGCATGCAGGCTCGGCTCGGTGCTTAGTTGTTTTCCCTTCTCTCTCAGCTCTGGTCCCGCCCTTGCGGAAACAGGAAATGAGGGCGGGACCAGAGCTGAGAGAGAAGGGAAAACTGAACTAAGCACCGAGCCGAGCCTGCATGCTTTTTACCGCTGCTGCCACCCTAACCCCGATGAGGTAAAATAGATGACTTTTAAAATTCGGAGGGAGGGGGCCTGGAACTCGTTGGGAGGAGGGAGGGAGGAAACGAACATCCGGTGGGAGAAATATTGGGGGTGCTCGAGCACCCACAGCACCCACGGAGTCGGCGCCTATGAGCCCGGTGCCATTGTCAGTACGAATTTTGCCTGGATGACTATTCAACATGATTTTACTCTCTAAGCCACCCAGGTGAGACATCAGAAGCACATTAATTATTATAAGGGCTGATCTTTTTTTGGGGGGTGGGGGTGGGTAGTGGGATATTATTAAGTGCTAAATTTTGAAGTCTGAGAGGGGACTCCAAGCTGTCAGAAGTGCTACCTTCCGCTGAAGGAAATCCGTGTCCAGCTGCTTCTATCACTCCATGAAAATGATCTGCTTTAATTAGCAACGGATGAGTCAGCATCCTCCTGAGTTTGTTGTTCCTGTTACATCACAGAAGACCTGATGGATTTTGCAGCGGAAAACTGTTTTGGTTTCTAAAATTTTGGCAAAGCAGTTTTGCTTCTCCACAGGCATGGTAAACACTCCCTGTAGCTGATCCTTCATCTATTTATTTAGATTTTGCTCACCCCTTTTTCAGTAGTAGCTCAAGGTGCGTTACATTCAGGTACTCTGGATATTTCTCTGTCCCAGGAGGGGTGACAATCTAAGTTTGTACCTGAGCCAATGGAGGATTAAGTAAGTTGCCCAAGAGCACAAGGAGCAGCACTGGGATTTGAACCAGCCACCTCTGGAATGCAAAACCGGTGCTCCTCCTTATTCACCTAAAGGCAGGAGCTGCTGCTGCTGTAGAACGAGAGGACATGAAATGAGGTTGAAGGGGGGCAGCCTCAGGAAAGATGTCAGGAAGTATTGTTTCACAGAGAGGGTGGTGGATGCTTGGAATGCCCTCCCGCGGGAGGTGGTGGAGATGAAAACGGTAATGGAATTCAAACATATGTGGGATATGCATAAAGGAATCCTGTGCAGAAGGAATGGATCCTCAGAAGCTTAGCCGAGATTGGGTGGCACAGCCGGTGGGGGGAAGAGGGGTTGGTGGTTGGGAGGTGAGGATAGTGGAGAGCAGACTTATACGGTCTGTGCCAAAGCCGGTGATGGGAGGCGGGACTGGGGGTTGAGAGGCGGGAAGTACTGCTGGGCAGACTTGTACGGTCTGTGCCCTGAATAAGGCAGGTACAAATCAAGGTAAGGTTTACACATATGTTTGTCTTGTGGGGCAGACTGGATGGACCGTGCAGGTCTTTTTCTGCCGTCATCTACTATGTTACTATGTTATGTTACTACTACTATTTAACATTTCTAAAGCGCTGCCAGGGTTACGCAACACTGTACAATTTAACAAAGAAGGACAGTCCCTGCTCAAAGGAGCTTACAATCTAAAGGACAAAAATGCAGTCAATCAAACTGGGGCAATCTGGATTTCCTGGATAGAGGTCCAATGGTTAGGTGCCGAAAGCAACATTGAAGAAGCCTAGTAATGTTCCTTAGAGGTTTACTAGTATAGTTTGTTCTCTGGGAGGAAGGCTTTCTAGCCAAGATACTGTGTGTACTTCAGTTTCTTCTTCAGTTTTCTTGGCAGGATGTTCAGAAATTTGTCAGGCTCCTGCTGTATCTGGGGGCTTTGTGTGACTCATTTCTGCTTCATGCAGAGTTTGGCGTCTGAGACTTTACTGATCAACAGTCCTGGAACAGGATAATATATCTCCAGACCTTAGCGTGTTCATTCATTCTTCCACCTTTTTTGTTGTTTAGCCTATAGAAAGTCTAAAATCTAATTTATACCTGCCCTGCAGTGTGTGTGTGTGGCTATTTGTGAAGCTTGCACTTCTGCTGTCTGTGCTGTACCTGCAATGCATAAGTATTGGCATACTGGGACACACCAAAGGTCCATCAAGCCCAGCATCCTGTCTCCAACAGTGGCCAATCCAGGTCACAAGTGCATGGCAGAAACCCAAACAATAGCAACATTCCATGTAGAACCCCAAAGAGTACCAAGATTCTAGAATTCTAAAGAATAACAAGATTCCATGCAAAGTGTATAGAAACATTCCATTTAGAACCCTAAAGAGTAGCAAGATTCCATTCAGAATCCTAAGTAGATAAGTGTTGCCATACTGGGACAGACCAAAGGTCCATCAAGCCCAGCATCATGTCTCCAACGGTGGCCAATCTAGGTCACAAATACCTGGCAAGATCCCCACAAAAAAAAAACATTTTATGCTGCTCATCCCAGAAATAAGCAGTGGATTTTCCCCAAGTCCTTTTAAATAATGGTCTTTGGACTTTTCCTTTAGGAAGCTGTCCAAACCTTTTTTAAACCTCGCTAAGCTAACCACCTTTACCACATTCTCCGGCAACGAATTCCAGAGTTTAATTACACTTTGAGTGAAGAAAAGTTTTCTCTGATTCGTTTTAAATTTACTACTTTGTAGCTTCATCGCATGCCCCCTAGTCTTAGTACTTTTGGAAAATGTAAACAAATGATTCCAAAAGTACTAAGACTAGGGGGCATGCGATGAAGCTACAAAGTAGTAAATTTAAAACGAATCAGAGAAAACTCCTCTCATTATTTTATAGACCTCTATCATATCTCCTCTCAGCTGCCTTTTCTCCAAGCTGAAGAGCCCTAGTCGCTTTAGCCTTTCCTCATAGGGAAGTCGTCCCATCCCCTTTATCATTTTCGTCGCCCTTCTCTGCACCTTTTCTAATTCCACTATATCTTTCTTGAGATGCGGTGACCAGAATTGAACACAATATTTGAGGTGTGGTCGCACCATGGAGTGATACAAAGGCATTATAATGCGATGTGTGTGAGGACTCTGCACTACTTCTGCCTATGGTGTTGTGTGTAAATGAAGGTTGCATGTCAGCACAGCCTGAAAATGTTCATTGTATGTCTTTTCCTGTGTCATTTATGGGAATTTTCATTTTGTTAAAGGTTTTTATTTGTATTTTTTTTTGTTATTGGAGTAATATCATTAAGAATGAACACTCTTCTGAAAGAGTGTTCAATCTTTCCCAGTAGTGCGTGCATCACGCGCCGCCTAGATAAGATTTTAGACAGTGCTGGGGGCAGGGGCATAGCCAGACTTTGGCGGGAGGGGGGTCCAGAGCCCGAGGTGAGGGGGCACATTTTAGCCCCCCCTGGCACCGCTGACCACTCCCACCATTGCCGACACCCCCCCCCCCCGCCATTGCCAATCACCCGCCATTGCTGACACCAACTTTGACCCCCCCCCTTGCTGACGACCCTCTCAACCACCCCTCCCGCCACCAACCCTCCCCCGCCGTCGCCTACCTTTGCTGGCGGGGGACCCCAACCCCCGCCAGCCGAGTTCCTCTTCTTCCTTCGTTCTGTTTTTGAGTCTGACATCCTGCACGTTGTATGTGCAGGGGGCACATTTTAGCCCCCCCCCCAGTGCCGCCGACCACTCCAATCATTGCCGACACCCCCCCGCCATTGCCGACACCAACTTTGAGCCCCCCCCTTGCTGACGACCCTCTCGACCACCCCTCCCGCCACCAACCCTCCCCCGCCGTCGCCTACCTTTGCTGGCGGGGGACCCCAACCCCCGCCAGCCGAGTTCCTCTTCTTCCTTCGTTCTGTTTCTGAGTCTGACATCCTGCACGTTGTATGTGTAGGGGGCACATTTTAGCCCCCCCCGGTGCCACCGACCACTCCAATCATTGCCGACACCCCCCCCCGCCATTGCCGACACCAACTTTGACCCCCCCTGCCGCCGACCCTCTCGACCACCCCTCCCGCCAACAACCCTCCCCCGCCGTCGCCTACCTTTGCTGGCGGGGGACCCCAACCCCCGCCAGCCGAGTTCCTCTTCTTCCTTTGTTCTGTTTCTGAGTCTGACGTCCTGCACGTTGTATGTGCAGGGGGCACATTTTAGCCCCCCCCCCGGTGCCGCCGACCACTCCAATCATTGCCGACACCCCCCCGTCATTGCCGACACCAACTTTGACCCCCCCCGCCGCCGACCCTCTCGACCACCCCTCCCGCCAACAACCCTCCCCCGCCGTCGCCTACCTTTGCTGGCGGGGGACCCCAACCCCCGCCAGCCGAGTTCCTCTTCTTCCTTCGTTCTGTTTCTGAGTCTGACATCCTGCACGTTGTATGTGTAGGGGGCACATTTTAGCCCCCCCCCGGTGCCACCGACCACTCCAATCATTGCCGACACCCCCCCCGCCATTGCCGACACCAACTTTGACCCCCCCCCCCCCCGCCGCCGACCCTCTCGACCACCCCTCCCGCCAACAACCCTCCCCCGCCGTCGCCTACCTTTGCTGGCGGGGGACCCCAACCCCCGCCAGCCGAGTTCCTCTTCTTCCTTTGTTCTGTTTCTGAGTCTGACGTCCTGCACGTTGTATGTGCAGGGGGCACATTTTAGCCCCCCCCGGTGCCGCCGACCACTCCAATCATTGCCGACACCCCCCCATCATTGCCGACACCAACTTTGACCCCTCCCCCCGCCGACGACCCTCTCAACCACCCCTCCCACCAACAACCCTCCCCCGCCGTCGCCTACCTTTGCTGACGGGGGACCCCAACCCCCGCCAGCCGAGTTCCTCTTCTTCCTTCGTTCTGTTTCTGACGTCCTGTATCTATACGTCCGTATCGTACCTTTCCTCTAGGGTATGCATATTTGGGTCCTCAAGTCTCTTCTCACATGTCTTTTATTGCAAATCTCATACCATTTTTGTTGCTTTTCTCTGGACTGATTCAAGTCTTTTCATGTCCTTAGTTAGGTCTCCAAAAATCAACACCCCATGTGCACCATGTTGCACTTAACTGTCAGATCTTATTCCATTCTTCTAGTTGCTGTAAATACCTTTTTCATGTTTTCTTCTTCCTCTGTAGTGTCTACTCTGTTGGATACCTTTCTAATCCTTTAGCAATATCACTCACAAATGAACTAAATAGAATCAGTCCCAGTACTGCAAACCGTACGAGGAGAGACTTGCCGACCTGAACATGTATACCTTGGAGGAAAGAAGAAACAGGGGTGACATGATACAGACGTTCAAATACATGAAAGGTATTAATCCGCAAACAAACCTTTTCTGGAGACAGGGAGGTGGTAGAACTACAGGACATGAATTGAGGTTGAAGGGGGGCAGACTCAGGAGTAATGTCAGGAAGTATTTTTTCATGGAAAGGGGTGTAAGATGCATGGAATGCCCTCCCGCGGAAGGTGGTGGAGATGAAAACAGTAATGGAATTCAAACATGCATGGGATAAACACAAAGGAATCCTGTTTAGAAGGAATGGATCCATGGAATCTTAGCAGAGATTGGGTGGCAACACCGGTAATTGGGAAGCAAAACCAGTGCTGGGCAGACTTCTACAGTCTGTGCCCTGAGAATGGCAATAACAAATCAAACTCGGGTATACATATAAAGTATCACATACCATGTAAAATGAGTTTATCTTGTTGGGCAGACTGGACGGACCGTTCAGGTCTTTATCTGCTGTCATTTACTATGTTACTATATGTTACTATGTTACTCTTTGGGGTTCTACATGGAATGCTGCTACTAATTGGGATTCCAGAATCTTGTAACTCTTTAGGATTCCAGAATCTTCAGAACTTTTAGCACAAGAAGAGTGCTAGGCAGACTTCTACGGTCTACGCCCTGAGAATAGCAAGGACAATCAAACTCGGGTATACATATAATGTATCACATACTGTGTAAAATGAGTTTATCTTGTTGGGCAGACTGGATGGACCATCATTTACTATGTTACTGATCTCAGTGGCACTCCACTGTTCACCTTCTTTCTTCCAAATAAACTCCATTCACCACCACCTCTGTAATCTATCAGTCAACCAACCAGTTTCCGAACCTGTTTACCATCATGGGTCTTTATTTCAGTCCATTCAGCTTATTAAGTATCCTCCTATGAGAAACCATATCAAAAGCTTTGCTGAAATCCAAGTAGGGTTCATCCTTTATCCAGTTCTCTGGTCACCAAGTCAAAGAAATCAATCAGATTCATTTGGATCAATTTTCCTTTGGTAAAAACCATGTTGACTCGGATCTTGCAACCTGTTGGATTGTAGGACATTCATTCTCCTTTTCTTTAGTAGCGTCTCCATTACTTTTCCAACCACTGGAGTGAGGTTCAGGGCCGCCGAGAGACTAGGCCGGGCCCGGGGCAATGCCGCCCCACCTCCGCCCCTCCCCCAGTCGCTGTTGCCCCCCTGCAGTCCCCGATCTCACCTGCCTACGTCCTCGGCTCCGGGCCCCCTGCATTCGAAGCGGCAGTCACAGATCGCCTCCCTTCGGGCCTTCCCTCCCTGTGCCCCGCCCTCGTCTGATGTAACTTCCGGTTTCCATGAGGGCAGGACACAGGGAGTGAAGGCCCGAAGGGAGGCGATCTGTGACTGCCGCTTCGAATGCAGGGGGCCCGGAGCCGAGGATGTAGGCAGGTGAGACCGGGAACTGCAGCGCTGGCGGCCTGACCCCGGCGCCGGGCCCCACTTGGAGGCCCGGGCCCGGGGAATTTTGTCCCCCCTGCCCCCCCCCGTCGGCGACCTTGGTGAGACTCACTGGCCTTTAGTTTCCCACTTCTTTCCTGTCCCCCACTATTGAGAAAAGGACCACATCCACACTCATCTCCAATCCTGTGGAACTTCTCCTGTCTCCAAAGATCTATTAAATGAATCCTTGAGGGGTCCTGCCAGGATTTCTCTGGGTTCCAGTAATTTAAGAAATATAACCTCCACTAACATGGAGGTATAAATTCTACTTTATGGAGGAAATAGGTTATTCAGAGAGTCAATATACTGAGCTGGGAGTTTTTCGGGGACTATATGTTTTGTCTTTACTCATATGTTTCAAGTTCATACATTGTATACCATTTTTTATTGTGTAACTTCTATCATTCCTCCTGTTTCATGTGATGGATGTTTGTCCTCCCATGTACTGTTGGCTTTTATTATGTAAATTACCATGGGGCCATTTTACTAAACAGCCCAACATGCACCAAAATAGAGTTACCGCCCGGCTACCGTGTGGTTCTTGCAGTACTTTCATTTTTGGCACGCGTCCGATTCGCGCATCCGAAAAATAAATTTTCGGGCGCTTGTTTTGGGTGGGCGCCAACTGGCATTTGATGCGCATAGGTAATTACTGTCCGGTTACCACGCGAGACTTTACCGCTAGGTCAATGGCTGGTGGTCAGGTCTCAGACCCAAAATGGACGTGCGACAATTTTTGGCATGACCATTTTTGGCAAAAATTTAAAAAAGGCATTTTTTTTACAGTTGTGCTGAAAAATGATTCTGTGCATGCCCAAAACAGGCGTCTACACTACCGCAGGCCATTTTTCAGCGTGCCTTTGTAAAAGGACCCCTGTATTTTTATTTTGTAAACTGCCTTAATACTCATCGAAAGGCAGTATATATAAATGTCTGTCTGAATATTACTACTACTATTCATTTCTATAGTGCTACTAGATGTACACAGTGCTGTACACATTATATGCAATTACTTTTTCTGTCCCTAGAGGGCTCACAATCTGAGTTTTTCTACCTGGGGCCAGGGGCGTAGCCAGACAACAGATTTTGGATGGTCCTAGGCAAGAAGTGGGTGGGCTCCAAGTGTTCTTCTCCCCTCCATCACCAAAAAAATATCTCAGCACGCTTCTTTACACCTTGCCAGTTTGCAGCAGGCATGCGCTGAAAACTGAGAATGCGCAGGTGCCAGTATCATGGAGAGTAGTGTTTTCATTACCGTCAGGGGGGAAGTATTCAGCTGGTGGACCTTGGGATCTCCACCAGCTACCACTAAGCATGTGCTACTGTTGGGTGGGCCTGAGCCCTAAGTGGGTGGGCCATGGCCCACTCCACCTGTGGCTACGCCACTGCCTGGAGCAATAGAGGGTTAACCCCAGGATTCTATATATCACGCCGAGATTTCCACGTGGAAATCGATGTGTATTCCATCACAATGCACATAAGCTAATTGCTTAACAAGCTAATCAGTTACAACAATTGGATGTTAACAACCAATTACCAGCACTAATTGGTATTAATTAGAATTTACACGAACTGTCTAAGTATATTCTGTAACATGGTGTGCGTTAATTCTAAGTTGTGTAGTTGAAAAGTGGGTGTGGCTATAGGTGTAGAATGGGTGGGATGTAAGGCGTTTCTAATATCTACGTGCATTGTTGTAAAATACACCCAGTCCACGCATAATTTAGGTGTTGGATTCAAACTAAGTTTTACATGACATAATTGTACGTGACTACATTTAGTCACGTGGAGCAGTGCTCGGCGTATTCTCTACAGGGCCGCCGAGAGACTGAGCTGGGCCCGGGGCAAGGCCACCCCCAGGTCCCCGCTGCCACTGCCCCCCAATCGCTACCACTGTTGCCTCCCTCTCCTGCTCTCAGGCCGCCGGTGCTGCAGGCCCGAGTCTCCACCCACCCACCCACCCCTAGCCTCATTGACAGCCCCCCTCCATCCGCCACCATGATCCCGCCCTTGTCTGATGTAACTTCCTGTTTCCACGAGGGCGGGGCCCAGTGAGGGAAGGCCCGAAGGGAGGCGATCTGCCACTTTCACATGGAGGTGAGGCACTGCCGATTTGAATGCAGAGGGCCCAGTCACGGTGGCGGTCGGAGGGGGGCTGTCGACGGAGCCGAGGACAGGCAGGTGAGACCAGGGACTGCAGCGCTGGTGGCCTGGGAACAGAAGAAGGAGAGAGACCCCAGAGCCGGGCCCCCCTTGGAGGCCCGGGCCCGGGGAATTTTGTGTCCCCCCCCCCTCTCGTCGGCCCTGATTCTCTATACTGTGTGGAAATTTAGGCCTATTCCATAAAGTATTCCTAAATTAAGGCGTACTTTATAGAATACTCTTAGGCGAATTTCATTTCGTCGCAGATTTTGTAGGCATGATTATATAGAATGTAGTCCGAAGTGACTTACCCAAGGTCACAAGGAGCTGCAGTGAGAATCAGACCCAGATCACCAGGATCAAAGCCTTCTGCACTAACCATTAGGCTACTGCTTCATACGCGAATGTATTTCAGTCCTTTTCGGTTTGATTGGCTGAGCATAGCTTAATAGAACCACGGTTAAAGCACATTTTTCATGTGCAATGCAGTAATTTGACATTTGTTTCCATCTGGAAGTGTAATCAGGGGGCCACTGATATCAGCTTGCTGCCAGCAGAGGATTTAATAAGCCACTGTGTTACATTTATCATTTAGAACAAGCTTCCAATCCTGTGTTTTTTTCAGGATAGCTGGGGATTCAGTGGGCACAGCAGTGCATGGGCAAGGAGTTCTGCACCCTTCAGATGTCAGGTATCATCCTGTCCTGTCCTGTCTTATAATACTCGCTTGTTATACTAATATCATGCTTTTTCATTATCATGCTATCCAAGTTCTTTCCATAATACTAAACGTCTATTTCATTATATATTTCCATTATTCATGATATATTGTAAGCCACATTGAGCCTGCAAAGAGGTGGGAAAATGTGGGATACAAATGCAATAAATGAATGAATGAATATTAGAACACTGAGTGTTAGTGTTTATTATAAAAAAAAAAAAAAAAAAATCTCACAGTGTCAGACTAGATGAGGAAGCGAGGCCCATGCTCTGGGTAAGAAAGAGACAGTTACCTGCTTGTAATCTTTATGCATACATCACCATTTTCCAATTCTTGCTGCATCCAGACCTCTTTCTGGGAAATGAATTTGGAATTCTTTCTGCTCAGGTTGCAATTTCAGGCTGTACCTTGGATGGCTTGTAGAAGCGTGGGACAAATTTACAACAATCTCCATACAAAATATTTCTTCCTGCTTTTTCAAGTCTTCAGCTCACTCATAATTAGGGTCCTTCATTTACAAGTGTCCATGGATTTTTTTAAATCTCTGGTTTATGTCCCCTTTTAACTTACTTTGGTCCAGACAATCAGGATGGTCCTCGGCTGTGTTGTCTAGACAGGAAAGGGATGGGGCTTGATATACTGCCTTTCTGTGGTTACACTAACAGCAGTTTACATATTATATAAAGGTACTTATTTGTACCTGGGGGCAATGGAGGGTTAAATGAACTGCCCACAGTCACAAGGAGTTGCAGTGAGAATTGAACCCAATTCCCCAGGATCAAAGTCCACTGCACTAACCACTAGGCTACTCCTCCACTAGCAACATTTCATGTAGAATCTCAAACAGTAGCAACATTTCAGAATCTCAAATAGGGAAGGGAAATGGGACTTGACATATTGCCTTTCTGTGTTTTCTGCAACTACATTCAAGGTGGTTTACATAGTACCTTGGGCAATGGAGGGTTAAGTGACTTGCCCAGAGCCACAAGGAGATCCCTGCAGACATGGTTCTTGAACTCAGCCATTAGTTATGTCCAATCTGCATTGCACCATGACTGACCCCCTCCCCCTTCCCCAGAGAGTGAAAACACTGCTTTTTTGCAGCACGCTCAACCCTGGCTGACCGGCTGAGTGGAGAACCTCACCTAGAACCAGCTCACCTTTTCTTTATTATTATTATTTTTTTTTACAAATCCTGTTTATTACAGACTGAGAAATTTCATACAAAATACATGTCCAGGAGTAAGCATTGGATAATATTCAGGAAAGTGACAGTAACATTCCAGTAACGTTTGGTCCAGAGGACGGCTACTACTACTACTACTTAACATTTCTAGAGCGCTACTAGGGTTACGCAGCGCTGTACAGTTTAACAAAGAAGGACAGTCCCTGCTCAAAGAGCTTACAATCTAATAGATAAGAGTGAGACAAATATAGGACAATCAAGCCATTGTGACATCACTGATGAGGTTGGCTCTTAGGCATTGGTGGAATGAGGCATTATGACATCACAATCTCAGCTCTGGTTAAATCACTGCTATATGTAATACTACTACTACTACTACTTAACATTTCTAGAGCGCTACTAGGGTTACGCAGCGCTGTACAATTTAACATAGAAGGACAGTCCCTGCTCAAAGAGCTTACAATCTAAAGGATGAAATGTCAAGTTGGGGCAGTCTAGATTTCCTGAATAGAGGTATAGTGGTTGGGTGCCGAAGGCGACATTGAAGAGGTGGGCTTTGAGTAAGGATTTGAAGATGGGCAGGGAGGGGGCCTGGCGTATGGGCTCAGGGAGTTTATTCCAAGCATGGGGTGAAGTGAGACAGAAAGAGCGGAGCCTGGAGTTGACGGTGGTGAAGAAGGATACTGAAAAGGACGGCTACAAAATAGGTAAGCGGTCTTGAACACAAAAAATATAGGGACAGGCTTATGAACCTCAACATGTATACGCTGGGCGAGAGGAGGCAGAGAGGAGACATGATAGAGATGTTTAACTATCTCAAGGGCATTAATGTACAGGAAGTGAGCCTTTTTCAACTGAAGGAATCCATAGTAAGGGAATCTGGAGAAGCGGAGCCCTTACGGGGAAATGAGACATCCCTCTCCCCTCCTTCGACGTCACCGATTCCTCCGTGCCCAGCATTAGCAGCTTCGCTAGAGGGAACCCGGAACGCCACCGGAAGTGTGACGGAGGTGGAACCCAGTGGGGGACTAGCGTTGCTGCAGAAGTCGCTGAAGCCCAAGAATCTCTTGGAGCTTCAGAGAAAATTCCAGAGGTTAATCTAGAAAGGATTTGGCTGGTGGAGGAATAGTGGCAGCACAGGGGGCAAGAAAAACATGCCCCCCCTGGCAGGGGCCACCAGACTACCAGGACCCCTCAGGTAGGACTGGGGCAGCGGGGATGGCGGCTACGGCAGCAGGGGCGGCAAGGGGGGAGTTGGGCAGTAGCCGGGTGGGGGGCCTAGACCATTCTCTGTGCCTGGGGGCCCAGACCACCCCCAGTCTGCCCCTGGTATTAGATAAAGATGATGAAATAAAGATTAAAGCTAGCAAATGCCCTTTGACATGTGTAGGCCCCCAATGGGGTGTTGCTGAAATGCTAAGCCTCTCATAAATAAATTAAAATCCTTATCTCTTATAGAGTGACTCAAAGTGTACCGTAGCTGCTCTCAGAGGGTCCTGCGAGCTTTACTATTACCCGTAGCCGAATACCCCAAGCTTACAGCTCACCCCTGAGTTCAGAGTCAAACTGACCTTGTCTCCAAAGTTCTAAACCATGGAGAGGACTTTGAGACCCAGTAACCAAACAGATGGTAAGGATAAGTTACTTCTTTATTTAAAACCCAAATTGCAGTACAGAAAAATGTGTTCAGGTTAACAAAATTGGTTCTTTTGTTGCCTAAGCATATACAGTATTCAAACATTTCTTCTAGAAGAACAATTTAACTAACAATTGAAATTTCTTTGACATGCACAGCAATACTGTTCTGGAACAACACGACCCATCAGATAAGTATTGACCAAGCTATCTTACTTTCTTTATTTTACTCTATAACTTGCTTCTGGTAGTATTTGCCTTAAGAATTGATTATTTGTGATCTGTCATGTATTTCAGATGGAGACACCCAGAACCAGTCCCCAGAAAAGGTAAGTTTTACTAAACCCAGTGACTTCTCAATGTCCTTTTCTTTGCTGTATGTGGAGGTAACATAGTAACATAGTAGATGACGGCAGAAAAAGACCTGCACGGTCCATCCAGTCTGCCCAAGAAGATAAATTCATATGTGCTACTTTTTTATTTGTACTGTCCTCTTCAGTGCACAGACCGTATAAGTCTGGCCAGCCCTATCCCCGCCTCCCAACCACCAGCTCTGGCACAGACCCTATAAGTCTGCCCAGCACTATCCCTGCCTCCCACCACCGGCTCTGGCACAAACCGTATAAGTCTGCCCAGCACTATCCCCGCCTCCCAACCACCAGCCCCGCCTCCCAACCACCAGCTCTGGCACAGACCATATAAGTCTGGCCAGCCCTATTCCCGCCTCCCAACCACCAGCTCTGGCACAGACCCTATAAGTCTGCCCAGCACTATCCCTGCCTCCCACCACCGGCTCTGGCACAGACCGTATAAGTCTGCCCAGCACTATCCCTGCCTCCCACCACCGGCTCTGGCACAGACCATATAAGTCTGGCCAGCCCTATCCCCGCCTCCCAACCACCAGCTCTGGCACAGACCCTATAAGTCTGCCCAGCACTATCCCCGCCTCCCAACCACCAGCCCCGCCTCCCAACCACCAGCTCTGGCACAGACCGTATAAGTCTGCCCAGCACTATCCCCGCCTCCCACCACCGGCTGTGGCACAGACTGTATAAGTCTGCCCAGCACTATCCCTGCCTCCCAACCTCCAGTCCTGCCTCCCACCACTGGCTCTGGCACAGACCGTATAAGTCTGCCCCGCACTATCCCCGCCTCCCAACCTCCAGCCCCGCCTCCCACTACCGGCTCTGCTATCCAATCTCGGTTAAGCTCCTGAGGATCCCTTCCTTCTGAACAGGATTCCTTTATGTTTATCCCACGCGTGTTTGAATTCCGTTACCGTTTTCATCTCCACCACCTCCCGCGGGAGGGCATTCCAAGCATCCACCACTCTCTCCGTGAAAAAATACTTCCTGACATCTTTCCTGAGTCTGCCCCCCTTCAATCTCATTTCAAGTCCTCTAGTTCTACTGCCTTCCCATCTCCGGAAAAGGTTCGTTTGCGGATTAATACCTTTCAAATATTTGAACGTCTGTATCATATCACCCCTGTTCCTCCTTTCCTCCAGCAGACTTATCTTTCCTTTGGTCTCTCTTGAGGCTTCTTTTCTTTACCTTGCTTGACCGTTGGAGCTCAAGTTCTTTTCCAGCAGCTTTAGAACCTACTGCCTTGCACTTACAAATCAATAAGAGAAAATGCCTTCCCGTCTGACACCAGGAACAGCCCTAGCTCGTGCCTAGGGATTACTGGGGGCTTTCTAGCTGAGAAAATAAATGTTAATTTTGCAATCCTAAATCATTCTCCTTTACTTTTCATTGTATACAAATCCAAAATCTGAAAAATGAATTTTCCAAAAAAGCCTATACGAGCTGCTTCCGGCGCCTTCTGCAGCCTGCTGTTTTGACTCTCGTCACATCCTGCCTCACACGATCCTGCTCGTGGCATGCTGCTCCTTTTTCTTGGCTGATCTTGGATATCTCATCTGCCCTCTTTTGGATTGCCTTGCTGGAAGATGTTCTAGTCACTCAGTGTCGTTTCAGCGCCTGGACTCCAACTTTGACTGGCCTGTCTTGGACTGCCTACTTCTGTATCACCTCATCTTTACTTTCCGTCTTTCTAGCCCTTCCCCCTTTTCTTCATCCCTCTTCCATTATTCTTTTGAGATTTGTAATTCTCCCAATGTAATTTGGCCTATTCTGCACATTGTAAGGCACTTTGAGTCCGCACGACTGTGGAAAAAAAATAAATACCCTAACTAAAACAAGAGCATTCTTCATTGAACACACTGCAGCCACATTGCCCTCGGCAACTAGGTCTCTCCAAAAGGATGCAAACTCCAACACTGTCCACCTATCAAACCATACATAATACACAAGCTGTTCTACTTCAGGCCAAACATTAGGCCTTGAAGGCCAGTTTCCCTTGGGACTTCGCTCTCAGGTCAAATCCCTCCTCTCAGTACCCTTCTCCACCACCGCCAACTCCAGGCTCCGCCCTTTCTGCCTCGCCTCACCCTATGCTTGGAATAAACTACCTGAACCCATACGCCAAGCCCCCTCCCTGCCCATCTTCAAATCCTTACTCAAAGCCCACCTCTTCAATGTCGCCTTCGGCACATAACCGCTATACCTCCATTCAGGATATCTAGACTGCCCCAACTTGACATTTCATCCTTTAGATTGTAAGCTCCTTTGAGCAGGGACTGTCCTTTTTTGTGAAACTGTACAGCGCTGCGTAACCCTAGTCGTGCTTTAGAAATGTTAAGTAGTAGTAGTAGACTTAACTGGGGCTAATCCGCTTAAATAAACCTGTTTCACACAGTCACACAATCGATTTCTCGCCATTAGTCCTAATTACAAAACTTTCAAACGGCACACAGGTAATAAGAAATCAGTTTTCAGATGTTTCTAAGAAAAACCCACACCTTTCACTCCCAACTCACTTTACCTTCTCTTAGTACTTAAGCCTTAGGGGAAAAACTAACTTTCCAACACTTTTTGGCCCAGAAATCTATCACACAGTCAGAGCTCTCTCAGACTTATCCTCACTCTTTGGTGTCTTCAACCCCTCTACCCATTGCCAGGCAAGTAGTTGCTTAGGGAGATGGTGACTCTGATTGCATCAGCAGCCTCCACTAGCCAATCAGGTCTCAGATCAAAGAATGTTTTGAAGCATGGACCCTAACTGAACTTTCCACAATTTCCATTTTGAAAGAGAATTTTTCTATAGAGAATGATAGAAAAGTTTAATTTTTAATAAAAATATCACAGAAATTACCATGAAATCTATTCAAAATGCCCTGTAGCCAGTGGTGTGCTGGAGCCGGCTCGCACAAGAGCCGGTTGTTACATTTTTTAAGATCCTTCGAGCCGGTTGTTCTGCATGGCGAGCCGGCTCCGGTAAACGAGGTAAGCATGGCAGGAGGGCGCCACAGGCCATGCTTACCCCGCTTACCTCACCTCCCATAGCCCACGTTTGCCTGCGCCCACCCCACACTGCCCTGGGGGGGGGGGGGGTTTAAATCTTTTTTATTACCTCCGTCGAAGCGGCCACGTCATTGAAAGCCCTGCCCGTCTCTAGCTTTCCCTTTGTGAGTTTGTTCCCTCAGAGTCCCACCTTCTGATGTCATTTCCTCTTTCTGCGAGGGCGGGACTCTGAGGGAATGAACTCACAAAAGGAAGGCTAGAGACGGGCAGGGCTTTCAATAACACGGTCGCTTTTGACGGAAGTAATAAAAGAGATTTAAACCATGCAGGGTGGCACTGTAGCAGGAAGAAAAAGGGGGATGTTGGGGGAAGAAGAGGGCAGGCAGGTGGATATGAATGGGAGGGGAGGATGGGGCGAAGGAGAATCGCTGGACATGGATTGGAGGGGAGGGCAGGGGAGAGAGGAGAATCGATGGGTATGGATTGACGGAGGGGGCAGGGGAGAGAAGAGAAAATGCTGGGTATGGATGAATGGAGGGAGGAAGGGGAGAGAAGAGAATTTCTGGGTATTGATGGATAGAGGGGGGCAGGGGAGAGAAGAGAATTGCTGGGTATGGATGGATAGAGGGGGGCAGGGGAGAGAAGAGAATTGCTGGACATGGGTGGATAGAGTGGACATGGGTGGATAGAGGGGGGCAGGGGAGAGAAGAGAATTGCTGGACATGGGTAGATATAGGGGAGGGCAGGGGAGAGGAGAGTTGCTGAGCATGGGTGGATGGAGGGGAGGGCGGGGAGAGAGGAGGGTTGCTGGACATGGATAGATGGAGGGGAGGGCAGGGAGAGAGGAGAATTGTTGGACATGGATGGAGGGGAGGGAAGGGAAGACAGGAAGGAGATGTACACGGATGGAGGGGAGAGAGAAGAAATTATGGACATGAATGGAGGGGAGGGAAGACAGAGGAAGGAGATGCACATAGATGGAGGGGAAGGGAATTGCTGGACATGGATGGAGGGGAGGGAAGAGAGAGGAAGTGAAATGAACATGAATGGAGGGGAGAGAGGAGAAAAGCTGGATATGGATGGAGGGGGGGGGGGGAGAAAAAATGCTGGGTATGGATGGAAGGGAGGGAAGAGAGAGGAAGGTGATGAGATGAAGGAAAAGGAAGAGAGGATGGCACAGGCAGCTCCTTGTGACTCTGGGCAAGTCACTTAACCCTCCATTGCCTGCCGCATTGAGCCTGCAATGAGTGGGAAAGCGCGGGGTACAAATGTAACAAAAACAAAAAATAAAATAATGGATGGAGAAAATAGGCAGAAGCTGGATCCACTGGACAGTCAAGTCTGCGGAGGACCCAGCTTTTACTTACAGATGTAGGGCAAGAAATGAAGAAGAAAGGAGGAAAGTAAAGAAATAAATGGAAAGGAAACCCTGGAAATGGAGTTAAGAGGACAGATAGCAGCAGATCAGCATGATCAGAAAAACAAAGTCACCAGACAACAAAGGTAGAAAAAATCATTTTATTTTCATTATATTGTTTGGAATATGTTCACTTTGAGAATCAGGTGCTCAACGTTAAAAGTTTATATTTACTTATTTATGGCATTTTATCCCACATTAAACATGAATTAAATTGGAACCTGGGATCATTTAATTTTTTTTTCCTGGAGAGAGTAATGCATTGCCCCCCCCCCCCAGGCTCTCTCCCCGGCTACAGCCAGTTCTGCAATTTTGAGGCGGGTGGGGGGGGGGGGGGGTGCAGAGGTGGACGAGGGGCGCAGAGGTGGACCGGGGAGAGAGCCTGTTGTTAAACATTTACCAGCACACCACTGCCTGTAGCCCTTAGTCCCATCAAACCACACGTACTGTACTTTTTTCATACATTTTAACATAAAGACGTTCACACATTTTTGCCATAAATTACTCTCAAAACCCCCATAAAACCAGGGACATCCACTCTAATAAAATTCTACATTGTCCCATGCACACCCCCAAGTGACGCCCGCACCAAAAAACTAATTTTAATGCTCAGAACTGGCCCAAACCAAAACCTTCTCATTTTGTCACAACAATGATTTTTGCCAAAAACTTCAAAACACTAGCCCACCTCAAGAGGTTCTCAGGAACCCATAACTACCACCAGTTTCCAACAAAAATTAACCCCTTAAATGCCAATCCATTAGGACCAAAAAACACAATTTTAATACAAACCAAATAGAATCTTAGACCACCAGATTCCTTACCTGGTCCCCCCAAGGCTTCTCACTCAACCACCACCACCAGATCGGGCCCTAATGGACCCACCGCAACTGCGAAAACTGTGGAGCTCCGGCCAGGTAGGTGTCAAAATCTAGGCGCCCGGCATCTATTTGGGCCTAGTTGTGGCACCTGAGCACTTCTGTGCATGCGTAAAAAGCCATGCATGCTCTGGATCCCTGAACCAGGCCCAGACCATCCACTTTCTCCTTCATGCCCAACCGGGAAACAGCACGACTCAGCTAGACAGCATCGCTGCAAACCGCGAACAGTGCGGCTCCTGCCTGGAGGCCCCAGAAATACCTCTGGACTTCAAATAGGTCACTCTGCTGGCCACCAATGAAGAAATGGGCCACCAGAATGGCCCTAAGAACTCGGACCTTTCCAGGACCAAGGTAAAACTTTTAAACCCATTGGTTACAATACATTAAAATCTCTGAAAACACAGAAGTAGGGGTACTGCACTGCCATCTCACGAATGAACTGTAAAATAGAATCTCATAATTCTGTCATAGCACCAGGAGCACAGTAATAAAAATATATTCTCCTTATGGTTTTTAAAATATGCATTCCTGACCTGGGGGGGGGGGGGGGGGGGGACATGACTCCATTAGACATGCCTGTTCTCCTTTTAGCCAAGTCTCATTAACTCTAAAAAAAAAAAAAAAAGGCAAGGTGTCTATCCAGAATTAAATCATGCGATAAAAAACTTTCTAGGGACTGATATTTGGCTAGGGGCAGTCAACGGTTTGATGACCACCACCGGCTTTATTCCCCAATATTCAATGCCAGGCCATGTGTGGTCAGTAGAATTGATTATCCAGTTATACATGGCTGGCTAAAGCATTATGAACCACTTAAATATAGAACTGTGTTTTATGCGGTTATCCTAGTCAGTTACCTGCTAAATATTAGCATAACCAGCTAAGTGCTGACTCCACCCCTGAATCATCCATAAAGCAGCCAGTTTCAGTTTACTGCTGCTTATTATTTCTAAAGCGCTACTAGACGTACGCAGCGCTGTACACTTGAACATGAAGAGACAGTCCCTGCTCCCACAAAGCTTACAATCTAATTAGGACAGACAAACAAGAAAAATAAGGGATAAGGACAAATGATAGCAAGATTCCGGAATCCCAAAGAGTAGCAAGATTCTGTGCGGAATCCGAAAGAGTAGCAAGATTCCGGAACCCAAAGAATAGCAAGATTCCGGAATCCTAAAGACTACTACTACTACTACTTATCATTTCTATAGCACTACTAGATGTACGCAGCGCAGTACACTCGAACATGAAGAGACAGTCCCTGCTCAACAGAGCTTACAATCTAATTAGGACAGACAAACAGGACAAACAGGAGATAAGGACAAAGGGTAGCAAGATTCCGGAATCCCAAAGAGTAGCAAGATTCTGTGCGGAATCCTAAAGAGTAGCAACATTCTGGAACCCAAAGAAAAGCAAGATTCCGGAATCCTAAAGACTACTACTACTACTTATCATTTCTATAGCACTACTAGATGTACGCAGCGCAGTACACTCGAACATGAAGAGACAGTCCCTGCTCAACAGAGCTTTCAATCTAATTAGAACAGACAAAGAGGACAAACAAGAGATAAGGGAATAGATGCTAACTGGGCATTTTCAGCAGGACTATCTGCCTGGTTAGCCCTGGACAGTGGCGTACCAAGAGCGGGGCGATGGGGGCTCATAAGGGGGTGCTTCCCATTCCTCCACTGTTCCTTCTTAAGTGTGGCCCCAAGCACTTCCACCCCTTCCAGGCCTCGGTCACCGCTGCCAGACTAGCAGCAGCAGCGGAGACGGCAGCAAACAAGGATTACCGAGATGACCGATTGCAGGGTCTGCACTCTACATCCCATGAATGCCGATCCTACCCCTTTGATGCCACTTCCATTTCCGAAGCAGAGCCTGCAGCCGCAGGTATGTGGAATCCAGGCCCCGCGACTATGATAGTCTTTTGTTTAGTGTTTAACTCACTGTTTTTGATTTGTTTTTGCTGCTGCTGCAGCTAGTTTGGAGCAGCAACATTGGGGGCGGGGGGGGGGGGGGACAGAATGGAGTTACAGTTGGAGAGAAGGGAGATGCTGGATCAAGGAGAGAGGGGGGCACAGGCTGGATGGAAGGGAGAGAAAGAGGGCAGGCACCATATGGAAGGGGGAGAGGGCAGACGCCGCATGGAAGGGAGAGAGAGGGAAGACAGTGGATGGAAGGCAGAGAAAGAGGGCAGACCCTGGATGGAAGGGAGAAAGAAGACAGTAGATGGAAGGGGCAGAGAAGGAGGGCAGACATCTCTCCCTCTCTCTCCCTCTCTTCTGTTCCCCATGGGTCCAGCTTCTCTCCTTCCTTATGTAGGTCCAGCATCTCTCACTTTCTTTTTCCTTCATTCCCAGTGGTCCAGCATCTCTCTCTCTCTCATTCTCTCTCTTTCTTTTTCTCCACCGGGTCCAGCATCTCCTTCTCTTGGTGTGTCCAACATCTCCCCACCTCTCTTCCATCCCCCATGGTGCAGCATCTCTTTCTCTTACTCTCCGCCTTCATGATCCATCATCTCCGCTGTGCTCCTTTAACCTGCTATCTCTCCTGTTTCTCCTTCTGTGGGTCCATCATCTTTCCCACTTCCTTCTTCCCTTGCAGTCCCTCAAACCTGCCTTTATTGCATGTGGTTGCTGGCAGCTGAAGTGATGAGCATACACTGCCTTTGACCAACCCTAGAGCCAAGCCCCACCCATGTGGAAACAGGTTGAGTCAGGTGAGGCAGGATACATAAGTACATAAGTACATAAGTAATGCCATACTGGGAAAAGACCAAGGGTCCATCGAGCCCAGCATCCTGTCCACGACAGCGGCCAATCCAGGCCAAGGGCACCTGGCAAGCTTCCCAAATGTACAAATATTCTATACATGTTATTCCTGGAATTTTGGATTTTTCCAAGTCCGTTTAGTAGCGGTTTATGGACTTGTCCTTTAGGAATCCGTCCAACCCCTTTTTAAACTCTGCTAAGCTAACCGCATTCACCACTTTCTCCGGCAACGAATTCCAGAGTTTAATTACACGTTGGGTGAAGAAAAATTTTCTCCGATTTGTTTTAAATTTACTACACTGTAGTTTCATCGCATGCCCCCTAGTCCTAGTATTTTTGGAAAGCGTGAACAGACGCTTCACATCCACCTGTTCCACTCCATTCGTTATTTTATATACCTCTATCATGTCTCCCCTCAGCCGTCTCTTCTCCAAGCTGTATAGCCCTAGCCTCCTTAGTCTTTCTTCATAGGGAAGTCGTCCCATCCCCGCTATCATTTTAGTCGCCCTTCGCTGCACCTTTTCCAGTTCTACTATATCTTTCTTGAGATGCGGCGACCAGAATTGAACACAATACTCAAGGTGCGGTCGCACCATGGAGCGATACAACGGCATTATAACATCCTCACACCTGTTTTCCATACCTTTCCTAATAATACCCAACATTCTATTCGCTTTCTTAGCCGCAGCAGCACACTGAGCATAAGGTTTCAGTGTGTTATCGACGACGACACCCAGATCCCTTTCTTGGTCCGTAACTCCTAACGTGGAACCTTGCATGACGTAGCTATAATTCGGGTTCTTTTTTCCCACATGCATCACCTTGCACTTGCTCACATTAAACATCATCTGCCATTTAGCCGCCCAGTCTCCCAGTCTCGTAAGGTCCTCTTGTAATTTTTCACAATCCTGTCGCGATTTAACGACTTTGAATAACTTTGTGTCATCAGCAAATTTAATTACCTCGCTAGTTACTCCCATCTCTAAATCATTTATAAATATATTAAAAAGCAGCGGTCCTAGCACGGACCCCTGAGGAACCCCACTAACTACCCTTCTCCATTGTGAATACTGCCCATTTAACCCCACTCTCTGTTTCCTATCCTTCAATCAGTTTTTAATCCACAATAGGACATTTCCTCCTATCCCATGACCCTCCAATTTCCTCTGTAGCCTTTCATGAGGTACCTTGTCAAACGCCTTTTGAAAATCCAGATACACAATATCAACCGACTCCCCTTTGTCCACATGTTTGTTCACTCCTTCAAAGAATTGAAGTAAATTGGTCAGGCAAGATTTCCCCACACAAAAGCCATAGAGAAAGCTCTGAGATCTACTGGAGGCAGTGTGTGTTAATTACTGCTGCTTCTGGGTACCCATGTCAATAAAGGCAGGTTTGAGGGAGAGATGCTTGACCCATGGAGGGAGGGAGGGAGGGAGGGGATGGAATAGAGAGGGAGGCAGAGATGCTGCTGAAAACTTTGCCAAAAAAACCCCCAAACGCTCAAAACAAAAACAGTGTAATGGCAGGGCTGGGGATTCCCAGAATTCCTTGAATGCCCTGACAGCATAGCACTGGTTGAACCCCAGATATCTGCAAAGATGGTCTCTTTTGTTTGTTCTTTGCCTCCAGTCTATTCACTTTTACAACACTTGCATACCCCTTAAGTGGCAGGCATCCAGTTTTGCACACCCCAACACATGATTTTAGAAAACACCTTTTTGCATTGTAGGAAGAAATCTTTCCACTTTGCTTATTCCTCCTTTATCTTTCCTGAAGCTGTATTGCATCCCCTATCTAATAAATGTTACAGAATTAAACTGAGGAATCATTAACTGAAATGTTTCAGCTGGTAAGCAAATTATTGAGAGCTTCCAAGCAGATGGTTTGTTTAGTTCATAGCCAAGAAACTAACTATTGACATAATTTGATACCATTTTTGCATTCACAACTAGGTCTGCTGGCCAAAATGGGAAATGTGTGATGTTGAGAGATAGATATTGAATTGGGGTAGATTATATTATGGGTATCAACCACAGCAGTGTGTGAGGTCCAGCTCCTTGAAATAGAGTTTTGGCAGTTGTTCCATGATTGTGATAGATCTTGAACAGCAAGGTGTATATAAATATCTATCAGTATAGGAAAGAGCAACAATCAAGCATGAATTACTGAAAGAAAAGGTCAAGTAAATAATGTTGCAAGAGATTAAAATTGATATTGAAAAGTGCTTTGCATCATGGAATAAGATACAACCCATTAATCAGCTGGCAGGTCTTGTACTCTTCCACAGCCTTGGAATTCTAAACCAGCTTTTTAAGTATCTTGAAAAGCTGGATCTGTGAACAAGAAAACTCCTTCATGCCCACGAGGTTACTTATAAGAATCACTGTATGCCAAGATCGTATATTCCTGAAGCTGAAGGAGAAATGGGTCTCAGAGACAGATTATACACATAGAGCTATTACCATAGGCCTCTAGGCCTACTTAACAGCTTTAGTAGATCCAAATGCACAAAAAGTATTGAAATATGAATGTAAATGTTAGAGTTTATCTCCATCATTGTTAGAATCTATCTTCAACATTGCACATGAATTATGACAAATAGGTGGAATGAATTAGAATCCAGCAGTATATGCAGGGAAGGAAACGTATGAATTTGAAAGCAAGAGAGAACTCTTAAAAGAATTAGATCTGTAAAACAATGAAAAACAATAGCAATTGCACAAATAAAGTGGGAAATACAAGATATTACTCCAGACATCATACATTGATCAATCTCAAACCATGAATGGTTATAGAGAGGTCATGGTCAAAAAGGTAATGGATGGCCCTTAACTGACGGAAGGTGAAGAAACTAAGTTTGGATAAGTGTGAGATATGGGGAAGGAAGGAAAGTGAGGAATCCAGGATTATACCAAGACAGTGGAAATGAGGGACTGGGATGACAGATGATCCAAAGAATGTAACAAGGGGGGGGGGGGGGGGAACGGAGGGAGAAGAACCGGAAAACTAGCAAGCTGCAGTTTTATCACACAAGCTGATGTTCAAATAGCCATTTTACAACTGCATCCAGACAGTTCTGTAATGGGGAAAGTGATGGAGGTAATGAGTTGGTAGGATAGATAATAAAAATATCATCACTGTAAATATAAACCGAGACCTTGAAAGACTGTGTTAGGGCTGCCAATGGACTCAAGAATAAGTTGAATAAGAGTGGGGACAGAATCGAGCCCTGGGGGACACTACAGTGACGTTTTCTTTTTTTGGGGAGGAAGGGATGGGAGTGATAACCTGGAAAGAATGGTTAGACAGAAAAGAAACAAACCAAGAGAAGACTACACTGGAAATTCCCAGAGTGGATAGATGAGAAATCAATAGAGAGTGGTTAACAAGGTCAAAGGCTGCAGAAAAGATCTAGACAGACTGCAAGAACAATATTGTGCTGATCAAAGTGAGAGTGGAGTTCATTCAGTAATGCTGTAGGGACCATTTCTGTACTGAAATTGGTTCTAAAACCAGATTGACGAGGGTGCAAAGCTAGGGATTTTTTTTTTTTTCAGAAAAATCAGAGAGTTGCTAAAACATAACCTTTTCAAGAACCTTAGACATATAGGACAGATTAGAAACATAGTAACATAGTAGATGATGGCAGAAAAAGACCTGCACGGTCCATCCAGTCTGCCCAACAAGACAACTTATGTGTGCTACTTTTTTGTATACCCTACTTTGATTTGTACCTGTCCTCTTCAGGGCACAGACCGTATAAGTCTGCCCAGCACTATCCCCGCCTCCCAACCACCAGTCCCGCCTCCCACCACCAGTTCTGGCACAGACCTTATAAATCTGCCCAGCACTATCCCCGCCTCCCAACCACTAGCCCCGCCTCCCACCACCAGTTCTGGCACAGACCTTATAAGTCTGCCCAGCACTATCCCTGCCTCCCAACCACTAGCCCCGCCTCCCACCACCAGTTCTGGCACAGACCTTATAAGTCTGCCCAGCACTATCCCCGCCTCCCAACCACCAGCCCCACCTCCCATCACCGGTTCTGGCACAGACCGTATAAGTCTGCCCAGCACTATCCCTGCCTCCCAACCACCAGTCCTGCCTCCCACCACTGCCTCTGGCACAGACCGTATAAGTCTGCCCAGCACTAGCCCCGCCTCCCAACCACCAGCCCCGCCTCCCACCACTGGCTCTGGCACAGACCGTATAAGTCTGTTCAGCACTATCCCCGCCTCCCAACCACCAGCCCCACCTCCCACCACTGGCTCTGGCACAGACCGTATAAGTCTGCCCAGCACTAGCCCCGCCTCCCAACCACCGGCTCTGGCATAGACCGTATAAGTCTGCCCAGCGCTATCCCTGCCTCCCAACCTCCAGTCCTGCCTCCCACCACTGGCTCTGGCACAGACTGTATAAGTCTGCCCCGCACTATCCCCGCCTCCCAACCTTCAGCCCCGCCTCCCACCACCGGCTCTGGCACAGACCGTATAAGTCTGCCCAGCGCTATCCCTGCCTCCCAACCTCCAGTCCTGCCTCCCACCACTGGCTCTGGCACAGACTGTATAAGTCTGCCCCGCACTATCCCTGCCTCCCAACCTTCAGCCCCGCCTCCCACTACCGGCTCTGCTATCCAATCTCGGTTAAGCTCCTGAGGATCCTTTCCTTCTGAACAGGATTCCTTTATGTTTATCCCACGCATGTTTGAATTCCGTTACTGTTTTCCTCTCCACCACCTCCCGCGGGAGGGCATTCCAAGCATCCACCACTCTCTCCGTGAAGAAACAGGGCAATAATATGTTTGGTTAATAAGGGATCGAAATTTGGCTTCTTCAAGATTAGGCGTATTATAACTGATTTCTACAGGTTAGGAAAATGACCAGTAGAAAGGCTGAGGTTGATAATTGATAAAAGTGTGGGAAGAAAACAAAGTGCAGGCTGGGTGAGGCCTGCAGTGACTGCTAGTGCTGACTGGTAGCTCCTGGTGACCAGAAAGGTGAGGGGCGGTGACCTTCAGGTGTACTAACACAGGATTATTCCTGCATGTTCTGGGCTGCAGGAGGGGTTGTAGCTGGTCACAGAGATGTTATATGGCAGCCCTGTCGAGGCGGAACCTAGTAAGGCATTCCTGGTCAGTGAGGTCCAGGAAGCACGTGTGGGACCTGAGGACTCTCTGATAGGGATATCTCCTCTGGGGCCTCCCCTCCAAACTCTCATCCACCTCCAGAAAGGTGTGAGTTACCAATGATTGGTTTGTAAGTGTCCTACCACCACAGGTGCAACTTGCTGACCCCAGAAACACCAACACCTCCACCTACTGCATTGGGGTTTAAAGGAAGAATTGTAGGTTAATGATAGGCAAAATAGAAATATAAAAAGCAAATTTTATCAACTAATCTCCATAGTCTTTTCCACTTAGTTTTAAAAACTTTGTACCACAGCATTAACAGATAGAATCTAGCAGGCACTGCAGGATCTAGTTTAGTCTTCCCGCCCACCCCTAGGACAACTCTTCATTTATAGCCCGTTATTGTAATTAGGGTAACAAGCAAGGAGTGCTCTTACAGGTTTTAAATACATTTCATTACCATCTAAGAAGGAAACACTAAATAAATCATACAATATACTATATAAACTAAAAGACAGTTTTATATTAGGCTAATACCCTTAACACTGTAGCAAGTTTTAAATTATTGAAAAACTCAAAAACACTAAGATGGAATCAGCAGTCCAGCAGCGAGAGGGGTGCAATCCAATCTTTTGCACTATCACATGTATGATTATCTCCCAGTTGGTGAGATGTCATATGTGTGTGCCCGATGCAAACAGCTCTTAGCTCTCAGAGAACGTGTCCGTTCTCTTGAGGCTAGAGTAGCAGATTTGGTGGAGCTGAGGGAAACAGAGAGGTACATAGTGGAGACCTACAGGGATGTTGTAGAGAAGTCCCACCTCCAGTCTGGTAGCCCCTGTGCTACCTTGGAGGAGGGAGATCTCCTAGAAAGAGAGCATCACCCTGGTGAAGTAGGAAGTACTCCTGTAGCTAGGACCTGCCCACCAGGGGATGCACTATCCTCTCGCACTGAAGATATGTCTCCAAGTGCTGCCCGGGAGGGAAAGGTTAGGACAGCTGTAGTAGTTGGTGATTCAATCATTAGGCATATAGATAGCTGGGTGGCTGGTGGACGTGAGGATCGCCTGGTGACTTGCCTACCTGGTGTGAAGGTGGCGGACCTCACACGTCACCTAGAAGACTGGTCTAACGTTTGGCAATTAAAATTCAATGCGAAGAAATGCAAAGTGATGCACTTAGGGTGTAGAAATCCAAGGGAGACGTATGTGTTAGGCGGGGAGAGTCTGATTGGCACGGACGAGGAGAGGGATCTTGGGGTGATAGTATCCGAGGACCTGAAGGCGACGAAACAGTGTGACAAGGCGGTGGCCGTAGCTAGAAGATTGCTAGGCTGTATAGGGAGAGTGTGACCAGCAGAAGAAGGGAGGTTTTAATGCCCCTGTATAAGACGTTGGTGAGGCCCCACCTGGAGTACTGTGTTCAGTTTTGGAGGCCGTACCTTGCGAAGGATGTCAAAAAAATGGAAGCGGTGCAAAGAAAAGCTACGAGGATGGTATGGGATTTGCGTTCCAAAACGTATGAAGAGAGACTTGCTGACCTGAACATGTATACCCTGGAGGAAAGGAGGAACATGGGTGATATGATACAGACGTTCAAATATTTGAAAGGTATTAATCCGCAAACAAATCTTTTCCGGAGATGGGAAGGTGGTAGAACGAGAGGACATGAAATGAGATTGAAGGGGGGCAGACTCAGAAAAGATGTCAGGGAGTATTTTTTCACGGAGAGGGTGGTGGATGCTTGGAATGCCCTCTCGCGGGAGGTGGTGGCGATGAAAACGGTAACGGAATTCAAACATGCGTGGGATGTGCATAAAGGAATCCTGTGCAGAAGGAATGGATCCTCAGAAGCTTAGCTACAATTGGGTGGCAGAGCAGGTGGGGGGAAGAGGGGTTGGTGGTTGGGAGGCGAGGATAGGGGAGGGCAGACTTTTATACGGTCTGTGCCACAGCCGGTGATGGAAGGCGGGACAGGTGGTTGGGAGGCAGGAAAAACTGCTGGGCAGACTTATACGGTCTGTGCCCTGAGAAAGACAGGTACAAATCAAGGTAAGGTATACACATGAGTTTATCTTGGGCAGACTGGATGGACCGTGCAGGTCTTTTTCTGCCGTCATCTACTATGTTACTATGTTACTATATGATTTTAGATAGTGCTGGGGAGGAGCCGGCTGTCTTGGTACATGTGGGTACCAATGACATAGGAAAATGTGGGAGAGAGGTTCTGGAAGCCGAATTTAGACTCTTAGGTAGAAAGCTCAAATCCAGATACTCTAGGGTAGCATTTTCTGAAATGCTACCCATTCCATGCGCAGAGCCCAAGAGACAGGCAGAGCTCCGGAGTTTCAATGTGTGGATGAGACAATGGTGCAGGGAGGAGAGTTTTAGATTTGTTAGGAACTGGGCAACATCTGGGGAAGGGGGAGCTTGCGGAACTATTGTTAGTAATATGTAATTTATCCTTAAAATCGAGCATGGTACCGGAAGATTGGAGGGTGGTCAATGTAACGCTGAATTTTAAAAAAGGTTCCAGAGGAGATCTGGGAAACTATAGAACGGTGAGTCTGACATTGGTGCCGGGCAAAATGGTAGAGACTATTATTAAGAACAAAATTACAGAGCATATTCAAAAGCATGGATTAATGAGACAAAGTCAACATGGATTTAGTGAAGGGACATCTTGCCTCACCAATCTACTACATTTCTTTGAAGGGGTGAACAAACATGTGAATAAAGGTGAGCAGGTTTATATTGTGTATCTGGATTTTCAGAAGGCGTTTGACAAAGTACCTCATGAATGGAGTCATGGGATAGGAGGTAGTGTTCTATTGTGGATAAACTGGTTAAAAGATAGAAAACAGAGAGTAGGGTTAAATGGTCAGTATTCTCAATGGAGAAGGGTAGTTAGTGGGGTTCCCCAGGGGTCTGTGCTGGGACCGCTGCTTTTTAACATATTTATAAATGACCTAGAGATGGGAGTAACTAGTGAGGTAATTAAATTTGCTGATGACACAAAGTTATTCAAAGTCATTAAATCGCGGGAGGATTGTGAAAAATTACAAGAGGACCTTACAAGACTGGGAGACTGGGCGTCTAAATGGCAGATGACGTTTAATGTGAGCAAGTGCAAAGTGATGCATGTAGGAAAGAGGAACCCGAATTATAGCTACATCTTGCAAGGTTCCACGTTAGGAGTCACGGACCAAGAAAGGGATCTAGGTGTTGTCATTGATGATACGTTGAAACCTTCTGCTCAGTGTGCTGCTGCGGCTAAGAAAGCAAATAGAATGTTAGGTATTATTAGGAAAGGAATGGAGTGGCCTAGTGGTTAGGGTGGTGGACTTTGGTCCTGAGGAACTGAGTTCAATTCCCACTTCAGGCACAGGCAGTTCCTTGTGACTCTGGGCAAGTCACTTAACCCTCCATTGCCCCATGTAAGCTGCATTGAGCCTGCCATGAGTGGGAAAGCGCGGGGTACAAATGTAACAAAAAAAACAAAAATGAGGATGTTATAATGCCCTTGTATCGCTCCATGGTGCGACTGCACCTCGAATATTGTGTTCAATTCTGGTCGCCGCATCTCAAAAAAGATATAGTGGAATTAGAAAAGGTGCAGAGAAGGGCAGCGAAAATGATAACGGGGATGGGACGACTTCCCTATGAGGAAAGGCTAAAGTGGCTAGGGCTCTTCAGCTTGGAGAAAAGGCGGCTGAGGGGAGATATGATAGAGGTCTATAAAATAATGAGTGGAGTGGAACAGGTAGATGTGAAGCTTCTGTTTACGCTTTCCAAAAATAATAGGACTAGGGGGCATGCGATGAAGCTATAAAGTAGTAAATTTAAATTGAATTGGTGAAACTTTTTCTTCACTCAATGTGTAATTAAACTCTGGAATTCGTTGCCAAAGAATGTGGTAAAGGCGGTTAGCTAAGTGGAGTTTAAAAAAGGTTTGGACGGCTTCCTCAAGGAAAAGTCCATAGACCATTATTAAATGGAGTTGGGGAAAATCCACTATTTCTGGGATAAGCAGTATAAAATGTTTTGTACTTTTTGGGGATCTTGCCAGGTATTTGTGACCTGGATTGGCCACTGTTGGAAACAGGATGCTGGGCTCGATGGACCTTTGGTCTTTCCCAGTATGGTAATACTTATGTACTTATGCACCTTGTGAGCCCTGGCATCAGCCCCCTGCACCAGCACACAGTCCTGAGACACACACCAGCTGCCCAAAACACTCTCCCACCACCGACAAAGATTCCAGACACACAGCAGCAGCACAAAGCCCTCACTCTCCCAGGAACAGCACAGAACCCTCACACACACAGCAGCAGCACACAGCATAGTAACAAACTGGGACTGGACAAATAGAGGAACTCTGAGAGACAGAGGACATGCAATTAGGGATATAGAATGGGAAGTGTAGGGGTGTGGTGACAGTGAGGGATTGTTTGAGGGAAGAGGGCAAGATACAGAAGAAGGGATGGGTGTGGCTGGGTAGCTAGCAGGTGTGGGCAAGGATGAGGTGGTGAAACACAGAGGAGGCAAGTCAGAAAATATAAAGGTGAAAATGATCAGACTGGGGTAAACAGACAAAGGTAACGAGCAACTCTACACTTTTTCCCACAAACGACCACTTCTACCTTTCCACATTCTAACTCAGCAAAATCACAAATTAATCTGAAGACAGATATGGCCTTGCCCTAGACATTTTAAAATCAGGTCTAATTCTGGATGTTTTTCTTCCCTTCTCTAGGAAGTCATTTTGCTATCTGTTAAGGGCTGAAAACTTTCATTATGTAACACCGCCCATGTCATGCCCACAACATGTCTCCTCTGGAACATTTTCTTGTAAATGAATTGTTGTGTTAAGCAATTTTTTTCCCTTTTTGTGATTATGCCTGTTATGCCATATCCTATATAATAAAACGCACCTCCAACATTCTGAAGCTGACTGCATGGCTGAGGCATTCCTGCTCTCGGTATCCATCTCCTGAATTGACATCACGTACTTCCGGGTTCGTCACAAGCAGAAGTGACCAACCACACGAGGTTTCTCAGCTTCAGAATGTTGGAGGTGCATTCTATTAAATAGGATTGGTCAGTTCCTTGAAGCACAGCCAGAGATCAGCGTTCTGCACAGTAACGCTCAGACACCAGAGAGGGGGGGGGGGGGGGCTGACACCAGAGAGAGGGAGGGGGGGGCTGACACCAGAGAGGGGAGGGGGGAGGTATCTCTGTCACACACACACTTTCTCTCTCACACTCTCTCTCTCTCTCACAGTCAATGTCTTTCTCTCTCACTCTCACACACTGTCTCTCACACACTCTTTGTCTCACACTGTATCACAATCACTCTCTATGTGTCACACAGTCACTCACACACTCTCTTGGTCTCATACACTCAGTCTCACAGAGAGTCTGTGTCTCACACACACTCTCTCTCTCGCACACACTGTATCTGTGTGAAATACACTCTCTCTCTCTCACACTGTCTCACATAAGCACTTGCACACACTCTCATTCTAACACAAACACTCTCTCTCTCACAGACACACTCGCACCCAGACTCACTCTCTCTCTCACACACACACACACTCGCACATTCACTCTCTCTCTCTCACACATACACTCACTCGCACATTCACTCTCTCTCTCTCACACACAGTCACTCTCACATACACTCTCTCAAACATACACATTCTGAGGAAAACCTTGCTAGCGCCCGTTTCATTTGTGTCAGAAACGGGCCTTTTTTACTAGTCTATATAATAAAACTCACCCTCAACGTTCTGAAGACACTGACGTCACTGAAGCCAAGCCACTGACGTCACTTCCTTCATGAAGGGTTTATGGTGGTGAAGCCACCGAAATCACCAAGTCTCTGGGCCCCGCCCTCGCGTCAAACGTGATGACATCGAGGGCGGAGCAATGGCGTCACACATCGAGGGCGGAGCAATGGCGTCAGTGGCTTCACAATGACGAAGGGGTAGGGAGGGGGGGGGGGTTGGGAGGAAAACCTTTCTAGCGCCCGTTTCATTTGCTCCAGAAACGGGCCTTTTTTTACTAGTTTTTGAATGTTTTTCTGTTTCAACAATGAGCCTCTATATCATTCATTCTATGATAAATTTTTTTTTGAAATTCTGCTATAATTCTATATCCCAATTGCATAAACTTCAATCATTTGAAGTATTAACAAATGCATCAATAGATTAGGCAGTTTTACAAACTTGATTTGAGTTGGTATAATTTTCGCATTCTCATAAAGAGTAGAAAAAAGAACTTCAATTTAATTAATCGCTCCTCCTACAGAGTTCAGTGCTTTCCAGGCTTCCTTTTTCAATCCAAAAGAAAAAAAAAAATCTTCATTTTCAAAATTATACAAATACATTTGCATTACCCATCACATTTCCAGGAGACAACGACAATGACCTAGTCCACTTCTCCCACCTAATTTCCCTATGCTTATCCCATGTCCCATCCTCCTTCCGCCTCTTCTACCCCTCCTCCAATGTTCACCTACCCTTGCTCATACCTCTTCTACTCCCTTCACTCTTGCCCTTCTCTACCTACTTATTTCTTTTATTATTCTGACTAGCCGTTGAGCCCGTAAAAACGGGCTAGTAAAGGAAGGGGGGGTTTGAAAGCCCCCCCCCCCCGGATAGGTCACCGCCGCCCCTCCCCCCTGGGGTTGCCGCCGCCGCCCCTCCCCCCGGGAGTCTCCGCCGCCCCCCCCCCGGCGTCCCCTCCGCCACCCCTCCACCCGGGCCGGGTACCTGGCTTCACTATTCAAACCACCGGAATGCAGCACACAGCTCATCTGAGCTGCCGTCAGCCTTCCTTCTTCTCTGCATGTGTTCCGCCCTCGTGTGACGTAACGTCGGCGAGGGCGGGACACAGGCAGGTAAGGAAGGCCAACGGCAGCTCAGATGAGCTGTGTGCTGCGTTCCGGCGGTTTGAATAGTGAAGCCAGGTACCCGGGCCGGGTGGAGGGTGGGTGGCGGCGGCGACTCCGGGTGGGTGGGGGGAGCGGTAGCGGCAACCCTGGGGGGAGGGAGCGTTGGCGACGGCGGTTCCCTCCCTCGCAGGTGCGCAGGTTCCCTCTCTGTCACGCCCCCGTCATCACGTATTGACGCGGGGGCGGGACAGAGTGGGTCTCTACTGCGCATTTGCGAGTGAGTACGCCTCTTGCCATTTATATGTTTGATATACTTATATTTTGTTTCTTCATCAATACTCTGTAATCCCTGTTACTATGTAAGTCGCATCGAACCTGCTCTGAGTGGGAAAGCGCAGGGTACAAATGTAATAATAAATAAGTAAAATAAATGACCATGGGAGTCACCAACCTGTTGTATCCCAGTACCATAGCAAAAAAAAAAATCCCATCAGCCTGGAGCATCAGGCCATCAAGCAGCACGTCATGCTCATATAGCTGTAAACTTCTCACCTGGAATTTTCCCCTTCCTCACCAGAAGCCTTCCCCCCCCCCCCCCCCCCCCCTTCAAGCCTATCTCTGTGAAATCTCAGGTCCTTAGTGGTTGAGGCAGGAACAATCCTCAGTCACTCCTGTCTTTGCTGATGCCTTCATCCAAAATAGTGCGACGCGTTTTTACTATTATCTGTACATATAATAATATAAGTCTAAGCCGAAAGGGAAGAAAACATAGGAGAATGTATATTAAGTGAGAAGACTGAAGGGATGTATTTCACAGGGAAGACAAACGTTGAACCCTAATCAAAGAGGACAGGAATGCAAATGGGGTCCTGGATTCAGAAGGTAAGGCGTAGAGTTAGTGGGGAAGACTTTGACTTATCGGAGGAGAAAGAGTTCCATTGGGCTACCTAGATAGTGCCAATGAAGATTTGAGCAGACAGTGACAACACCATCTGGGCAGTGCTTGGGTAGAATCATGGGGGAATTGAAAATTATCTAGACCCTACTGATATTCCAATGACGGTACCTGTAAAAGAGGGGCTGAGAAACTTGGTTAGCTTAGGAGAGAAAATGGCTGTCTGATGTTAGCTGGTTAACTCTGTAGGTACCACCTCTGAATATCAGAGATACCCGGTAGGTGGACACCCAGTACGTCGAATTCAGGTTGTGGCAGACAGAAATTAAGAAAATGCTAACCACCACTGGCTGAATGCTGAACACTAAGTGTTCGATACACTCTACTATTCCTCACCTTCTATTTCACAAGTTCATCACACTCCATCATTCCACAGCCCCTCTTTCACAGTTCTCCACCATTCCTCATCCCCTCTTTCACAGTTCTTCACACTCCACCATTCCTCAACCTCTCTTTTACAGTTTGATACTCTCCACTATTTCTCATCCCCTCTTTCACAGTTCGATACTCTCCACAATTTCTCACCCCCTCTTTCACAGTTCGATACTCTTCACCATTCCTCACCCCCTCTTTCACAGTACGATACTCTCCACCATTCCACAGGCCCTCTTTCACAGTTTGATACTCTCCTCCATTCCTCAACCCCTCTTTCACAGTTCGATACTCTCCACCATTCCTCATCCCCTCTTTCACAGTTCTTCACACTCCACCATTCCTCATCCCCTCTTTCACAGTTCGATACTCTCCACCATTCTTCAACCCCTCTTTCACGGTTCGATACTCTCCATCATTCCACACCCCCCCTTTCACAGTTCGATACTCTCCACCATTCTTCAACCCCTCTTTCACAGTACGATACTCTCCACCATTCCACAGGCCCTCTTTCACAGTTCTTCACACTCCACCATTCCTCATCCCCTCTTTCACAGTTCGATACTCTCCTCCATTCCTCAACCCCTCTTTTACAGTTCGATACTCTCCACCATTCCTCATCCCCTCTTTCACAGTTCTTCACACTCCACCATTCCTCATCCCCTCTTTCACAGTTCGATACTCTCCACCATTCTTCAACCCCTCTTTCACGGTTCGATACTCTCCATCATTCCACACCCCCCCTTTCACAGTTCGATACTCTCCACCATTCTTCAACCCCTCTTTCACAGTACGATACTCTCCACCATTCCACAGGCCCTCTTTCACAGTTTGATACTCTCCTCCATTCCTCAACCCCTCTTTCACAGTTCGATACTCTCCACCATTCCTCATCCCCTCTTTCACAGTTTGATACTCTCCACCATTACTCATCCCCTCTTTCACAGTTCTTCACACTCCACCATTCCACAGCCCCTTTTTCTACAGTTCTTCACACTCCACCATTCCTCAACCACTCTTTCACAGTTCGATACTCTCCACCATTCTTCATCCCCTCTTTCACAGTTCGATACTCTCCATCATTCCACTGGCCCTCTTTCACATTTCAATACTCTCCACCATGCCTCACCCCCTCTTTCACAGTACGATACTCTCCACCATTCCACAGGCCCTCTTTCACTGTTTGATACTCTCCTCCATTCCTCAACCCCTCTTTCACAGTTCGATACTCTCCACCATTCCTCATCCCCTCTTTCACAGTTCGATACTCTCCACCATTCTTCAACCCCTCTTTCACGGTTCAATACTCTCCATCATTCCACAGCCCCTCTTTCACAGTTCGATACTCTCCACCATTCTTCAACCCCTCTTTCGCAGTTCGATACTCTCCACCATTCCTCACCCCCTCTTTCACAGTACGATACTCTCCACCATTCCACAGGCCCTCTTTCACAGTTTGATACTCTCCACCATTACTCATCCCCTCTTTCACAGTTCTTCACACTCCACCATTCCACAGCCCCTTTTTCTACAGTTCTTCACACTCCACCATTCCTCAACAACTCTTTCACAGTTCAATACCCTCCACCATTCTTCATCCCCTCTTTCACAGTTCGATACTCTCCATCATTCCACTGGCCCTCTTTCACATTTCAATACTCTCCACCATGCCTCAACCCCTCTTTCACAGTTTGATACTCTCCTCCCTTCCTCAACCCCTCTTTCACAGTTCGATACTCTACACCATTCCTCATCCCTTCTTTCACAGTTCTTCACAGTCCACCATTCCACAGCCCCTTTTTCCACAGTTCTTCACACTCCACCATTCCTCAACCCCTCTTTTACAGTTCGATACTCTCCACCATTCCTCACCCTCTCTTTCACAGTTCGATACTCTCCACCATTCCTCATCCCCTTTCACAGTTCGATACTCTCCACCATTCCTCATCCCCTCTTTCACAGTTCTTCACACTCCACCATTCCTCAACCCCTCTTTCACAGTTCGATTCTCTCCACCATTCCTCAGCCCCTATTTCACAGTTCGATACTCTCCCCCATTCCTCAGCCTGTCTTTTACAGTTTGATACTCTCCCCCATTCCTTACCCTCTCTTTCACAGTTCGATACTCTCCACCATTCCTCATCCCCTTTTTCAGAGTTCGATACTCTCCACCATTCCTCATCCCCTTTCACAGTTCGATACTCTCCACCATTCCTCATCCCCTCTTTCACAGTTCTTCACACTCCACCATTCCTCAACCCCTCTTTCACAGTTCGATACTCTCCACCATTCCTCAGCCCCTATTTCACAGTTCGATACTCTCCCCCATTCCTCAGCCTGTCTTTCACAGTTCGATACTCTCCCCCATTCCTCAGCCTGTCTTTCACAGTTCGATACACTTGGGTTTTTTTTTTTTTGTTCTTTTTGTACTTTACTATTTCGCTCTATAAATGATCAAGATTTGGTGCTCCCAGGTCCTAAGCAGGCCCATCTGGAATCTACCCGTCACTGTGCATTTTTCTTTGCTGCCCCATTCTCCTAGAACTCACTTCCATTCAAACTCCGGGATGAAGTATCCTTCAATAAGTTTAAAATCGCCCTCAAAACCTGGTTTTTCCACCTTTCTTTTGATCGTACCTAGGACAGCTCTAGTCGTTCTGTCATTGGAGTTCCAAATCTTCCCGCCTTTTTTGCCCTTTCAGTTTATTCTTTTCAGTCTCCCTCCTTTGTCTCCTTCCCTTAATTTTCCTTTCTTCTATCCCCTAAACATGATGATTTTGATTTTTGCATGTGTTTTCCTATCTAGATTTTGTAGTTCTTTTTTGATAACTCTTGGCTTTTAGAATGTGAACCGTCTTGATCTACCAGTTAGCAAAAGCGATATGGAAATTATGAATAAACTAAGCTAAACTGTTCTCTCTGACGCTGAGTACCTCTTCCACAGTTCCTCCATATATAAACCTGATGGTTCACATTGCTTCGTGGTTGTGTAGTGTATAAGGAGACTCATTCACAGTTCCCCACACTCGACGGTTCCTCAGCTTCTCTTTCACAGTAACACTCACTCCATGGGAAGAGCCAGAAATAATCTAAGAATATTGAACTTAATTGCTTTTAAAAGATTGCTTTACGTCTCTCTGAAAATGAGAAAATGCAGGCTAGATCAGTTGAAAAATATTTTAGGCTATTTTAAATGGATATTATAAATAAAACTGTTAAACATAGACGTTATAAAGATATATTTTCATCAGCTTTTTATAGCTGAATGAGAGGATTATTACACATATGGATGCAGCGCTTAAGTTATTCACTGTGGGTTTAATATGAACAAAAAAAAAGTACCCTTCAGGCCTGAAAATGCAAATGAAGCAATAGGAACAGAGCACCATTAACCACTGTCTGCTTTTAAGACAGGTATTATGACAGTTCTTGATCTAGGCCCTCCGGCATCCAGAAAGATCGGGGCTGATTCAAGTTTTATGTGGATTCCAAGAATATGTTTTATCAAAATGTCCCTCAAACTCATGTTTACACAGCGGCTCAGTCAGTCAGCCCATTGATGGATTGGGTCTCGCCAGGGTTTCAGCTCAGATGGGAGCCATATGGAAAGCAGTCACCTGCTGAATTCAATTTGCTCTTTACTCAGATTTAGTTAAATGATCCTGCAGCTCTGCTTCCCGTTGTTTGCTTTCTAAATCCTAAACTGAACGATGCCCTGAGGTCTCTTCTCACCCAAATGTCTAAGAGCATTCCACCATAGACACCCTTGTGTGAGGTATATGTCAAATAAAAGAGTTAGATATAATGCTGATGCAAATTGGGTCCAGCTGGGAACGCTCATGTTGAGAAGGGACGTCCGACTGAGTCCACTGACCAGGTCTCTAACAGTGAATAGCAGCTGTCATTGGAGCAGATGTTTGGTAGGGGGATAAAAGGGAAGAAAAGATATCACCAAAGGCTGCAACAAAGTAGTTTGGAGCTAGGGGAAGGGTGAACCACCATAGACGCTCCAGCTACACCAACTGTTCCACCGAGAGACACATCTAGTCACCCAATTACATATGTGCCTTTATTCTTTCCCAGCAGTCCTCGGAACCACATATATTTCCTTCTGCCAGAGTCGGTGATAAAACTGGGACATAGCTCTCCCTTTTAAGTCTTTTTTTCACACCCTAACAAAAATAAGAAAGGCTATCTTGTGTTAGATATAGGTGGATGCAGATGATCAAATGACTCTCATGTTTCCTGCCCATTATTGCTTCTGTCTAGTAGGAAGTGGGAGAACATTTGTTGGTTGATACCATCCATGTGTAATAGGCAGCTTGGAAACACTGATTTCCTATGCACTCATAGTAACATAGTAAATGACGGCAGATAAAGTATGGTCCATCCAGTCTGCCCAACAAGATAAACTCATTTTACATGGTATGTGATACTTTATATGTATACCCAAGTTTGATTTGTCCTTGCCTTTCTCACAGCACAGACCGTAGAAGTCTGCCCAGCACTCTTCTTGTACTAAAAGTTCTGAAGATTCCGGAATCCCAATTAGTAGCAACATTCCATGAAGAACCCCAAAGAGTAACATACTAACACAGTAAATGAAGGCAGATAAAGACCTGTATGGTCCATCCAGTCTGCCCAACAAGATAAACTCATTTTACATGGTATGTGATACTTTATATGTATACCCAAGTTTGATTTGTCCTTGCCTTTCTCACAGCACAGACCATAGAAGTCTGCCCAGCACTCTTCTTGTACTAAAAGTTCTGAAGATTCTGGAATCCCAATTAGTAGCAACATTCCATGAAGAACCCCAAAGAGTAACATATTAACACAGTAAATGAAGGCAGATAAAGACCTGTATGGTCCATCCAGTCTGCCCAACAAGATAAACTCATTTTACATGATATGTGATACTTTATATGTATACCCAAGTTTGATTTGTCCTTGCCATTCTCAGGACACAGACCATAGAAGTCTGCCCAGCACTGTTCTTGTACTAAGTTCTGAAGCTAACATCGAAGCCCCTTAAAATTTACACTCCAGCCAATCCATATCTATTCAGTTATGATCAGGGCATAGACCATAGAAGTCTGCCCAGCACTGGTTTTGCTTCCCAATTATGGGCATTGCCATCCTCTGAATATATTGAGAGTTATATTGAGAGGGCACGATTCAAAAGAATTTACAGGGGTTACGTGGGTTTACTTGCATAAGAATGTCATTGGAAAACTGTCAGTCCCCTTATGTCCCTATTTATAAGGGATCCTTTTACTAAGGTGCACGGAAAAATGGCCTGCGGTACTGTAGACACGTGTTTTTGGCTGCACACAGATTTATTTTTTAGCTCACCTACAAAAAATGCTTTTTTTTTTTTTAGTTTTGCTGAAAATTGACGAGCGGCAAAATGAAAATTGTTGCATTGCCATTTTGGGTCTGAGACCTTACCGAAAGCTATTGACCTAGCGGTAAGGTCTCATGCGGTAACCGGGCGGTAATGGTCTACGCGCGTCAAATTCCACTTGACATGCGTAGCTGCCGTGCGTTAGAAAATAAAAAATATTTTTCAAACGCGCGTAGTGGACGCGTGCCAAAATTGAAATTACTCCAAGGCCACATGGTAACCGGGCGGTAACTCCAATTTGGCGCTCATTGAGCGTGTGTAGGCGCCTACAGCTTAGTAAAAGGGCCCTTTAGTGTGAGTTAAAGTGTGTGTTGTGTGCATAGTTTCATCCCAGTCTGGGACAAGAATTAGGTCGGGGAGCAAATGTGGTGATTTTATTTTGAAAGGGCCCAGAAATACCTTGCAGGACCATACAGGGCAGTCTTAATATCCACAGTCTGTGCGCTGATAAATTTTAAATGGGAAATTCCATAAGGACTAAACCTGTAAGCTGCTTGGAGACAGGGCCCAAGGGAAGCTGGGATACCAAAATTGTGTCCTCTATATTGGCTTCTCTTGCTGACATCATGCAAGTGGGAGGGGCAGGAGCGTGGTGGGAGCATGTGGGGGCGTGTCACACAGAGTGCATTTATGGATTGTGACGCTCCTGCTTGAGGAGACCAAAAACTACCCTGTCCCTCCACAGTTTCAACCTCACTTTTTATAGATGAACTGATCTTATGAGGTCTTCATGCTTATCTGCCCTATCCCCAGATAGAGAGAGATCAGTCACTTTCCCCTCACTTCTCATGTGCCTCTGGTAACATCGATCCCTTGAATTCTCTTTATCTATTTCCTACAGTGAAATTGGCCAGTGTAGTTGGGTTCTCAGTGAGACAATCAATCAATACTCATGCTCTGTCTATTCAAATCCAGGCTAAAAGTTCACTTTTTTGAGACTGCTTTTTAAACTCTTAACCCCTTATTTGCCTGTTTAATAGCACTCTGTAAGAGTAACCTAATGGTGATGCAGTGGCCTGATATCACGGCCCTGCCACGCTGAGTGCATCGCGGCTCACCTGCTTCTGGGGTCGGGCTTCGTAGCATTCCCTGAGCTCCCGCCTGTCACTGCCACTCCTCTTGTCAGTGCAGGAGTCTTGGTGTCCCTGGGCTAGGGTCTCCAGGTGTTTTTCTGTTGCTTCCTTCAGGCGTAGGCAGTGAGCTGCTCCTGTACTATTATTATTATTATTAGCATTTGTATAGCGCTACCAGACGCACGCAGCGCTGAACACCTGATACAAAGAGACAGTCCCTGCTCAAAAGAGCTTATAATCTAAATAATACAGACAGACAAGACAGTTACGGGTGAGGGAAGTAATAGGTGAGAAGGGAGGAAGGGACAAGGGGAGGGCAATTGTGGCTAGGAGCTAAAAGCAGCAGTGAAAAGGTGGGTTTTCAGCATAGATTTGAAAACAGGTAGAGATGGAGCTAGACGTATAGGTCCAGGAAGTCTATTCCAGGCATAAGGTGCCGCGAGAGAAAAGGAGCGAAGCCTGGAGTTAGCAGTGGAGGAGAAGGAGGACGGCAAGAGAGATTTGTCAAGTGAGTAAGTTGTGCTGCTGAGTGTGCTGGAGAGAGAACTACTATTTTATCACATAGGTAAGGAAAGAATGGATCCTCGAAACCATAGGCGCCCGGTATAAGAGGCTTGGGGAAGCTAAGCCTCCCCAGCCACAGCAGGAAAGAGTTAGGCGTCGTCGTGAGTCTCCCTGTTCCCTCCCCTTGTTTACTAACTGCCCCGCGCCATCTTTAATTTACCTGCGTCCCAGCGTCGGCCCGCCGCATCATTTCAAAGCCCGCACTGCTGCCTGTCTCTATTCTTCCCTCCCTTCGCGACGTGTTCGTTCGGCAGAGTCCCGCCCTCGAGGAAATGATGTCAGAAGGCGGGACTCTGCCGAACAAATCACATCGCGAACGGAGGGAAGAATAGAGACAGGCAGCAGGGCGGACTTTGAAATGACGCGGCGGGCCGATGCTGGGACGCAGGTAAATTAAAGATGGTGCGGGGCAGATAGTAAATGAGGGGAGGGGAAGGGGAGAGGAGAATCGCGCTGGCGCTGGGTATGCATGGAGGGCAGGGGAGAGGAGGGTTGCTGGAATGGGTGGATAGAGGGGATGGCAGGGGAAAGAGGAGGGTTGCTGGAATGGGTGGATAGAGGGGATGGCAGGGGAAAGAGGAGGGTTGCTGGAATGGGTGGATAGAGGGGATGGCAGGGGAAAGAGGAGGGTTGCTGGAATGGGTGGATAGAGGGGATGGCAGGGGAAAGAGGAGGGTTGCTGGAATGGGTGGATAGAGGGGATGGCAGGGGAAAGAGGAGGGTTGCTGGACATGGGTGGAGAGGAGGTCAGGGGAGAGGAAATTTGCTGGACATGGGTGGATGGAGGGGAGGGCAGGGAAGAGAGAGGAGGGTTGCTGGACATGGATGGCGAGACGGGAAGACAGGAAGGAGATGCATATGAATGAAGGGGAGAAATTCTGGACATGCATGGAGGGGAGGGAAGACAGAGGAAGGAGATGAGATGAGGGAAAAGGGGGAAAACCTGCACATCAATGGAGAAAATAGGCAGAAGCTGGATCCACTGGACAGTCAAGTCTGCAGAGGACCCAGCTTTTACTTACGGATGTAAGGCAAGAAATGAAGAAGAAAGGCAGAAAGTAAAGAAATAAATGGAAAGGAAGCCCTGGAACTGGAGTTAAGAGGATAGATAAAAGCAGAATCGGATACTTGGCCAGCATGATCAGAAAAACAAAGTCACAAGACAACAAAGGTAGAAAAGATTATTTTATTTTCATTATAGTGTTTGGAATATGTCCACTTTGAGAATCAGGTGCTCAACATTAAAAGTTTATATTTATTTACTTATTTATGGCATTTTATCCCACATTAAACATGAATTAGGATGTTTTGTGGCTCTATATGAGAATTGTGATATTATGATCCCTTGTTTCATATTGTTGACGGTCAGCATTTTCCGTATGGGTGGTATATTGGTGTATTAGTTTCTGCCCAGTGTAATATTTATGGTACAGTAAGGTTCTGAGTGTGTTTTTGCACAAAATTGTGCATAATGTTTTGCGTTGAGCGATTGTAGTTAGAATATGCTTTGAGCAACCACTTTATTCTTTGGCATATGATACATATCTAATATCTAAATTTAATAAAAGGTATTGTGACTTTTATTTTTATTTATTTATTTTTTCTGTGTGTTATCAGACAATTATGGATTTAAGCTCCACCCCTGGCCCCACCCCTAACCCCGCCCCCCCTTTAGCCTCCCCAAACAGTTGGGCCACCGATCGCCTATGCTCGGAACCTTAGTGGAGATTGGGTGGCAGAGCCAGTGGGGGGAGGCGGGGCTAGTGGTTGGGAGGCAGGGCTAGTGCTGGGCAGACTTCTACAGTCTGTGCCCTGAAAATGGCAGGTACAAATCAAGGTCAGGTATACACATAATGAGTTTATCTTGTTGGGCAGATTGGATGGACCATACAGGTCTTTCTCTGCCGTCATCTACTATGTTACTCACGTTACTATGTTTTACACTTAGGGGTATGTTTACTAAGTTTTATTAGCGTTTTTAACATGCCTGTAAATTTAAGGCACGTTAAACGCTAATGCGCCTATACATTTCTATGGGCGCTTTAGTGTTTAACATGCGTAAACCATTTACGTGCGTTAAAAACGCTAACGTGCCCATAGCACCGCCTACTAAACATAAGCATTAGTGGTTTTTATTGTGCAAGACGCAGCCCTTTAAAGGGCGAAACATGGCCTGTGTGGGGTATCTGGTTCTTTCATCTATTGTAGTGAATAAAATCCTTTCAGATATAAGATCTGTGCTTCTTCTCTATAGGGCAAAACCCTTCTCTATTGCGTAATGGTGACATTACATAAAAATTCACATAAGAAATATTGTCATGAAAAAAGTTTCAGTGTCAAAGAAGTAAGGAAAGCATCATAAAATATTTACCATGTATCTCCTAATTATTTGTAATTAATTGTTGGTAAGATGTTCTGGCTGGAGCAATAAAATTGTTAGATAAAGTGCTGCATGAAAAGCAGTGCAGTGGACACCAGTGTTAATTGGATATCTTTATCCTGTTCCCTGTCATGATATTCTACTATTACTACTACTTATCATTTCTATAGCGCTACTAGACGTACACAGCTCTGTACACTTGAACATGAAGACACAGTCCCTGCTCGAGAGAGCTTACAATCTAATTAGGGCAGACAAATAAAACAAATAAGGGATAAGGACAAAGGGTAGCAAAATTCCGGAATCCCAAAGAGTAGCAAGATTCTGTGTAGAATCCTAAAGAGTAGCAACCTTCCAAAATCCCAAAGACTACTACTTATCATTTCTATAGCACTACTAGACGTACGCAGTGCTGTACACTTGAACATGAAGAGACAGTCCCTGCTCGACAGAGCTTACAATCTAATTAGGACAGACAAACAGGACAAATAAGGGATAAGGACAAAGGGTAGCAAGATTCCGGAATCCCAAAGAGTAGCAAGATTCTGTGTAGAATCCTAAAGAGTAGCAACCTTCCAGAATCCCAAAGACTACTACTTATCATTTCTATAGCACTACTAGACGTACGCAGTGCTGTACACTTGAACATGAAGAGACAGTCCCTGCTCGACAGAGCTTACAATCTAATTAGGACAGACAAACAGGACAAACAAGAGATAAGGGAATATTAAAGTGAGGATGATAAAATAAGGGTTCTGAACAAGTGAATAAGGGTTAGGAGTTAAAAGCAGCATCAAAAAGGTGGGCTTTTAGCTTAGATTTGAAGACAGCCAGAGATGGAGTTTGATGTACCGGCTCAGGAAATCTATTCCAGGCATATGGTGCAGCAAGATAAAAGGAATGGAGTTAGTGGTGGAGGAGAAGGGTGCAGGTAAGAGAGATTTACCCAGTGAGCAGAGTTCCCTGGGAGAAATGTTGGGAGAGATTTTTTTTTTGTTACATTTGTACCCCACGCTTTCCCACTCATGGCAGGCTCAATGTGGCAAACGATGGAGGGTTAAGTGACTTGCCCAGAGTCGCAAGGAGCTGCCTGTGCCGGGAATCGAACTCAGTTCCTCAGGACCAAAGTCCACCACCCTAACCACTAGGCCACTCCTCCATGCCAGAGATGAGAGTGGAGAGGTACTGAGGAGCTGCAGAGTGAATGCACTTATAGGTCAATAAGAGGAGTTTGAACTGTATGCGGAAATGGATAGGAAGCCAGTGATCTCCGAGCATAACCAGGTAAATTAACCAGATCAAGATCTCTGAATGATGTTAGGACACCTCTGCTGGTGACCAGAGTTGGTTAAACTTAGCTCAAAAATGTTGTTATTCAGCACAGTTCCAGTTCATCCCTACTTACAGTTGTGGCAGACGTCAAACTTTGGTGATAGATACATTTTGTCTGGAGTCAATCTTTTGAGTATTGGCCTCAAAGATTTAGGGCTCAATATTCAAAAGAAAAGCTGAGCTGCTAAGTTACATGAAATTTGTGTCCTATTTTCAGTCATACTTAGGCGCCTAAATTTCAGCTGAAAAATTATCTTTTTTTTTTTAGTTCACAAAATTTTATTTGTATATGGTATATTTATATGCTGCTACTATTTAGGATTCTGCCAGGTACTTGAGACCTGGATTGGCCACTATTGGAAGCAGGATACTGGGCTAGATGGACCATTAGTCAGACCCAGTGTGGCTTTTCTTGTAAACTAATTTTCAATAAGGCTCAGATCCTCCTGACTGAAAACCATGGCAACTGCTTATGTTTAAACCACAATGGCGTCTGCGCATATCATGCCAGTAATCGCTAGGTGGTGGTGGTGACATTGTCCAGGTGAGATGGCTGGCCTGAATGTAGGCTTATTGCAGATTTATTCAGGATGATATATCACAAATTTTACTGAAATTGGTCAAGTATTGACAAAATTATGCAGAAAACAGTCTTTGCATAGCTTTTCTTGAAACACAGTCCAGTCAATATTCAGCATGAGTTAAGGCAGAGTTGTCTATTTTTCCAATAATGGCCACGTGCTAATTTTTCCTTTAGCACATGGGCCATTAGTGTGTGATCCCTTACTGGGCTCACATGCTAATCCTGCACTGATCAATGTCCACATGCTAAACAATTGGCATAGCCATGCCCAATTTCTGCACCCAAACATGTCGACTCTCTGTACCCATGCCCACTCTCTGCATCCAAATGTGCCCACTCTCTGCATCCAAATGTGCCCACTCTCTGCACCCAAACATGCCCACTCTTTGCACCCAAACATGCCCACTGTCTGTACCCGTGCCCACTCTCTGCACCCAAACATGCCCACTCTCTGCACCCAAACATGCCCACTCTTTGCATCCAAACATGCCCACTGTCTGTACCCGTGCCCACTCTCTGCACCCAAACATGCCCACTCTCTGCACCCAAACATGCCCACTCTTTGCATCTAAACATGCCCACTCTCTCCACACAAACATGCCTACTCTCTGCACTCATGCCCACTCTCTGCATCCAAACATGCCCACTGTCTGTACCCGTGCCCACTCTCTGCACCCAAACATGCCCACTCTCTGCACCCAAACATGCCCACTCTTTGCATCCAAACATGCCCACTCTCTCCACCCAAACATGCCTACTCTCTGCACTCATGCCCACTCTCTGCATCCAAACATGCCCACTCTTTGCATCCAAACATGCCCACTGTCTGTACCCGTGCCCACTCTCTGCACCCAAACATGCCCACTCTCTGCACCCAAACATGCCCACTCTTTGCATCCAAACATGCCCACTCTCTCCACCCAAACATGCCTACTCTCTGCACTCATGCCCACTCTCTGCATCCAAACATGCCCACTCTCTGCACCAATGCCCACTCTCTGCATCCAAATGTGTCCACTCTCTGCACCCAAACATGCCCACTCTCTGCACCCAAACATGTCGACTCTCTGTACCCATGCCCACTCTCTGCATCCAAACATGCCCACTCTCTGCACCCATGCCCACTCTCTGCATCCAAATGTGCCCACTCTCTGCACCCAAACATGCCCACTCTTTCCACCCAAACATGCCCACTGTCTGTACCCGTGCCCACTCTCTGCACCCAAACATGCCCACTCTCTGCACCCAAACATGCCCACTCTTTGCATCCAAACATGCCCACTGTCTGTACCCGTGCCCACTCTCTGCACCCAAACATGCCCACTCTCTGCACCCAAACATGCCCACTCTTTGCATCTAAACATGCCCACTCTCTCCACACAAACATGCCTACTCTCTGCACTCATGCCCACTCTCTGCATCCAAACATGCCCACTGTCTGTACCCGTGCCCACTCTCTGCACCCAAACATGCCCACTCTCTGCACCCAAACATGCCCACTCTTTGCATCCAAACATGCCCACTCTCTCCACCCAAACATGCCCACTCTTTGCACCCAAACATGCCCACTCTTTGCACCCAAACATGCCCACTGTCTGTACCCGTGCCCACTCTCTGCACCCAAACATGCCCACTCTCTGCACCCAAACATGCCCACTCTTTGCATCCAAACATGCCCACTGTCTGTACCCGTGCCCACTCTCTGCACCCAAACATGCCCACTCTCTGCACCCAAACATGCCCACTCTTTGCATCCAAACATGCCCACTCTCTCCACCCAAACATGCCTACTCTCTGTACCCATGCCCACTCTCTGCATCCAAACATGCCCACTCTCTGCACCCATGCCCACTCTCTGCATCCAAATGTGCCCACTCTCTGCACCCAAACATGCCCACTCTTTGCACCCAAACATGCCCACTGTCTGTACCCGTGCCCACTCTCTGCACCCAAACATGCCCACTCTCTGCACCCAAACATGCCCACTCTTTGCATCCAAACATGCCCACTGTCTGTACCCGTGCCCACTCTCTGCACCCAAACATGCCCACTCTCTGCACCCAAACATGCCCACTCTTTGCATCTAAACATGCCCACTCTCTCCACACAAACATGCCTACTCTCTGCACTCATGCCCACTCTCTGCATCCAAACATGCCCACTGTCTGTACCCGTGCCCACTCTCTGCACCCAAACATGCCCACTCTCTGCACCCAAACATGCCCACTCTTTGCATCCAAACATGCCCACTCTCTCCACCCAAACATGCCTACTCTCTGCACTCATGCCCACTCTCTGCATCCAAACATGCCCACTCTCTGCACCAATGCCCACTCTCTGCATCCAAATGTGTCCACTCTCTGCACCCAAACATGCCCACTCTTTGCATCTAAACATGCCCACTCTCTCCACACAAACATGCCTACTCTCTGCACTCATGCCCACTCTCTGCATCCAAACATGCCCACTGTCTGTACCCGTGCCCACTCTCTGCACCCAAACATGCCCACTCTCTGCACCCAAACATGCCCACTCTCTGCACCCAAACATGTCGACTCTCTGTACCCATGCCCACTCTCTGCATCCAAACATGCCCACTCTCTGCACCCATGCCCACTCTCTGCATCCAAATGTGCCCACTCTCTGCACCCAAACATGCCCACTCTTTGCACCCAAACATGCCCACTGTCTGTACCCGTGCCCACTCTCTGCACCCAAACATGCCCACTCTCTGCACCCAAACATGCCCACTCTTTGCATCCAAACATGCCCACTGTCTGTACCCGTGCCCACTCTCTGCACCCAAACATGCCCACTCTCTGCACCCAAACATGCCCACTCTTTGCATCTAAACATGCCCACTCTCTCCACACAAACATGCCTACTCTCTGCACTCATGCCCACTCTCTGCATCCAAACATGCCCACTGTCTGTACCCGTGCCCACTCTCTGCACCCAAACATGCCCACTCTCTGCACCCAAACATGCCCACCTCTTTGCATCCAAACATGCCCACTCTCTCCACCCAAACATGCCCACTCTCTGCACCCAAACATGCCCACTCTTTGCACCCAAACATGCCCACTGTCTGTACCCGTGCCCACTCTCTGCACCCAAACATGCCCACTCTCTGCACCCAAACATGCCCACTCTTTGCATCCAAACATGCCCACTGTCTGTACCCGTGCCCACTCTCTGCACCCAAACATGCCCACTCTCTGCACCCAAACATGCCCACTCTTTGCATCCAAACATGCCCACTCTCTCCACCCAAACATGCCTACTCTCTGCACTCATGCCCACTCTCTGCATCCAAACATGCCCACTCTCTGCACCAATGCCCACTCTCTGCATCCAAATGTGTCCACTCTCTGCACCCAAACATGCCCACTCTCTGCACCCAAACATGTCGACTCTCTGTACCCATGCCCACTCTCTGCATCCAAACATGCCCACTCTCTGCACCCATGCCCACTCTCTGCATCCAAATGTGCCCACTCTCTGCACCCAAACATGCCCACTCTTTGCACCCAAACATGCCCACTGTCTGTACCCGTGCCCACTCTCTGCACCCAAACATGCCCACTCTCTGCACCCAAACATGCCCACTCTTTGCATCCAAACATGCCCACTGTCTGTACCCGTGCCCACTCTCTGCACCCAAACATGCCCACTCTCTGCACCCAAACATGCCCACTCTTTGCATCCAAACATGCCCACTCTCTCCACCCAAACATGCCTACTCTCTGCACTCATGCCCACTCTCTGCATCCAAACATGCCCACTCTCTGCACCAATGCCCACTCTCTGCATCCAAATGTGTCCACTCTCTGCACCCAAACATGCCCACTCTCTGCACCCAAACATGTCGACTCTCTGTACCCATGCCCACTCTCTGCATCCAAACATGCCCACTCTCTGCACCCATGCCCACTCTCTGCATCCAAATGTGCCCACTCTCTGCACCCAAACATGCCCACTCTTTCCACCCAAACATGCCCACTGTCTGTACCCGTGCCCACTCTCTGCACCCAAACATGCCCACTCTCTGCACCCAAACATGCCCACTCTTTGCATCCAAACATGCCCACTGTCTGTACCCGTGCCCACTCTCTGCACCCAAACATGCCCACTCTCTGCACCCAAACATGCCCACTCTTTGCATCTAAACATGCCCACTCTCTCCACACAAACATGCCTACTCTCTGCACTCATGCCCACTCTCTGCATCCAAACATGCCCACTGTCTGTACCCGTGCCCACTCTCTGCACCCAAACATGCCCACTCTCTGCACCCAAACATGCCCACTCTTTGCATCCAAACATGCCCACTCTCTCCACCCAAACATGCCCACTCTTTGCACCCAAACATGCCCACTCTTTGCACCCAAACATGCCCACTGTCTGTACCCGTGCCCACTCTCTGCACCCAAACATGCCCACTCTCTGCACCCAAACATGCCCACTCTTTGCATCCAAACATGCCCACTGTCTGTACCCGTGCCCACTCTCTGCACCCAAACATGCCCACTCTCTGCACCCAAACATGCCCACTCTTTGCATCCAAACATGCCCACTCTCTCCACCCAAACATGCCCACTCTCTGCACTCATGCCCACCTCTCTGCATCCAAACATGCCCACTCTCTGCACCAATGCCCACTCTCTGCATCCAAATGTGTCCACTCTCTGCACCCAAACATGCCCACTCTCTGCACCCAAACATGTCGACTCTCTGTACCCATGCCCACTCTCTGCATCCAAACATGCCCACTCTCTGCACCCATGCCCACTCTCTGCATCCAAATGTGCCCACTCTCTGCACCCAAACATGCCCACTCTTTGCACCCAAACATGCCCACTGTCTGTACCCGTGCCCACTCTCTGCACCCAAACATGCCCACTCTCTGCACCCAAACATGCCCACTCTTTGCACCCAAACATGCCCACTGTCTGTACCCGTGCCCACTCTCTGCACCCAAACATGCCCACTCTCTGCACCCAAACATGCCCACTCTTTGCATCTAAACATGCCCACTCTCTCCACACAAACATGCCTACTCTCTGCACTCATGCCCACTCTCTGCATCCAAACATGCCCACTGTCTGTACCCGTGCCCACTCTCTGCACCCAAACATGCCCACTCTCTGCACCCAAACATGCCCACTCTTTGCATCCAAACATGCCCACTCTCTCCACCCAAACATGCCTACTCTCTGCACTCATGCCCACTCTCTGCATCCAAACATGCCCACTCTCTGCACCAATGCCCACTCTCTGCATCCAAATGTGTCCACTCTCTGCACCCAAACATGCCCACTCTCTGCACCCAAACATGTCGACTCCTCTGTACCCATGCCCACTCTCTGCATCCAAACATGCCCACTCTCTGCACCCATGCCCACTCTCTGCATCCAAATGTGCCCACTCTCTGCACCCAAACATGCCCACTCTTTGCACCCAAACATGCCCACTGTCTGTACCCGTGCCCACTCTCTGCACCCAAACATGCCCACTCTCTGCACCCAAACATGCCCACTCTTTGCATCCAAACATGCCCACTGTCTGTACCCGTGCCCACTCTCTGCACCCAAACATGCCCACTCTCTGCACCCAAACATGCCCACTCTTTGCATCTAAACATGCCCACTCTCTCCACACAAACATGCCTACTCTCTGCACTCATGCCCACTCTCTGCATCCAAACATGCCCACTCTCTCCACCCAAACATGCCTACTCTCTGCACTCATGCCCACTCTCTGCATCCAAACATGCCCATTCTCTGCACCCATGCCCACTCTCTGCATCCAAACGTGCCCACTCTCTGCACCCAAACATGCCCACTCTTTGCATCCAAACATGCCTACTCTCTGCACCCAAACATGCCTACTCTCTGCACTCATGCCCACTCTCTGCACCCAAACATGCCCACTCTTTGCATCCAAACATGCTCACTCTCTGCACCCAAACATGCTCACTCTCTGTACCCGTTCCCACTCTCTGCACCCAAACATGCCCACTCTCTCCACCCAAATATGCCTACTCTCTGCACTCATGCCCACTCTCTGCATCCAAACATGCCCACTCTCTGCACCCATGCCCACTCTCTGCATCCAAATGTGCCCACTCTCTGCACCCAAACATGCCCACTGTCTGTACCCGTGCCCACTCTCTGCACCCAAACATGCCCACTCTCTGCACCCAAACATCCCACTCTTTGCACCCAAACATGCCCACTGTCTGTACCCGTGCCCACTCTCTGCACCCAAACATGCCCACTCTCTGCACCCAAACATGCCCACTCTTTGCATCCAAACATGCCCACTCTCTCCACCCAAACATGCCTACTCTCTGCACTCATGCCCACTCTCTGCATCCAAACATGCCCACTCTCTGCACCCATGCCCACTCTCTGCATCCAAACGTGCCCACTCTCTGCACCCAAACATGCCCACTCTTTGCATCCAAACATGCCCACTCTCTGCACCCAAACATGCCTACTCTCTGCACCCATGCCCACTCTCTGCACCCAAACATGCCCACTCTTTGCATCCAAACATGCCCACTCTCTGCACCCAAACATGCTCACTCTCTGTACCCGTTCCCACTCTCTGCACCCAAACATGCCCACTCTCTGCATCCAAATGTGTCCACTCTCTGCACCCAAACATGCCTACTCTCTGCACTCATGCCCACTCTCTGCACCCAAACATGCCCACTGTTTGCATCCAAACATGCCCACTCTCTGCACCCATGCCCACTCTCTGCACCCAAACATGCCCACTCTTTGATTCCAAACATGCCCACTCTCTGCACCCAAACATGCTCACTCTCTGTACCCATTCCCACTCTCTGCACCCAAACATGCCCACTCTCTCCACCCAAATATGCCCACTCTCTGCACCCAAACATGCCCCCAGCTCTAAAAAATAAATTATATTTTTTAGCACATGGGTGGCACATGCCAATCCTGAAATTACCTGAGTATGCCTTGTGGTAGTGAATTTTAACCTGCGGTAAGCATCTGTTAGTGCTTACTGCAGCTTAGTAAAAGGACCTCATAAATCTACAGAAAATTAATAGACAAAAATTAAATTAACAAACAATATAACAAAATAATAATTTAGAAAATGAATATAGCACAGACAACATAAAATATAAAAAGTTAAAAGAATGCAACATGGAGCTTAAAAAGCACACAAGATCAAAATTATACTCAAAACCTCTCTCTCTCATTTCTAAACAATGATTAAACCTGACAATTCATGTGTGTGCAGCCTATGTACAGGCATGTTCATGTGTACCATCCTTAAGATCATACAAACAATTCAAGGTACTAATTAAAGTAAAAAAAAAAATTAAGCAAACCTCCATAAAATAAATTCAAAGGACACTTAAAAACTTGCCCAATGGATTGTGAAAGAAAGATGGAGGAAAGTTAACAACTTAGAAAGTAAAGAAAAAGTAAAAGAACTCCATTAGCATTTTTTCAAGCAGAAGAAATAGATAATGCAGAAAAAGTTCACCAAACTTTGATATTCAAATATCTATTTTTGTGTCACGGTTGTGCCCAGGTTCCTTGCTTACAGACACCTCGGCCCCCGATGGTTAAACCTGGCGGGTGCTGGGAACTGATGGCTTACCGTTTGCCATGTTCCAGAAGATATGCTGGTCCGGTCCGGAACTTCCAGCATTCCAGAGTGTTTTGGGAGTTTTCTGGAACCAAGCAGTACTCGTACTTAGTGAACTCCCTTGTAGGTTGCCTTTATTAACCACCTGGGTAGGTCTCTAGTTTGCCTTGCAACAGAGGTCCTCAGAGGTGTTTCCTTTGGTGAGAGTTGTTGCAGTGCGTCTGTGCTATTTTTTTTCCCTTTTGTGCCTTTGACCCTGCTTGTCTCCTGGATTATTCTCCTGCCTGCTGCCTGCCCAGACCCGACTTGTTTCTGGACTATTCGTCTGCCTGTTTGTCAGCCGGCTGCTGTGTCCTGCAGTTCCAACTTCCTGTCCTGTTCGGTAAATTCTGTCGGCCGCTTGCAGCCAGGAGCTCAACTCCTGGTGAAGGGCGGCTAAGTGTAGGTGAAGCCTTGCTCCAGTCCACTGTGTTCCAGTTCCATTTTGCCTTGTCTTATGTTTGGGTGATTTTGCTGTCGCCTCTCGGCAGTGGTCCAAGGGCTCACTATCCAGAGGTTCGCCGGGAGACCTGACATTTTGTTGTTTTTTTCACTACTGCAGTACGGATGTCAAACCAGTCTGATGAGGTTAGCTAACATTTTAAAAGCTATTTAAAAAGCATGGTGATGAATTAAAGGCCATGTGTATGTGGGGAAATAGGAATCTGTGTGAGGGTCTGTGGGATAGAGCATAATTTGTAATGGAGCATTATGCCGGCTTTCGTGAATATCTTTTATTTTCACAGCGTGACAGAAATATCCCTTTATAACAGTTCCAGTTTGACAAAATCTAAATATTTCTTACATTGCTACTCAGAAAAGCCAAAAGGAAATTAAACAAACCCAATCCATCGTCTTTTCTAAAACTGTCTCGAATACAAGCCAGCATGATAGATTAGCTACCTGGAAACTTGAATTAAATCCCACATTAAAAAAAATAATGTGAACAGAGATACAGGCAATTGTATCTATGTGATTTGTTTGAACAACCTGGTCTGGCCTTTATATCATTTTTCTGCTTTCATAGATGAAAAAGATTTGGGATAGTTTGTCTTTCTTTATTATTTTTCCAAGGTAGCGTAGTAGCAACCTCAGGTTAATTGCAAACATCTGATGTTTTCCAACAAAGCTGGTGCGCAAAAGCGTTATGAGTATCTACGAACGCAAGAAATAATGAAAAACGAAAGTTTAAGCAAAGATTAGGGAGAAGACACACCAAGGGGGCCTTGATACATCTTATAAGTTAGATGAGGCTTGAAAGGTGATGCATACGCTGAAGGGTCATTTGTATATAGCTATGTTATGACTAATGTTGCCCTCTAAATAAGATATCCATTAGAAATGTCAAATACTCATTCACCGAGGGGAAATCAAATTACGACCTACTGAAATGCTTTCCATTATGGCTCATATTGAACTTTTAACTGCTTTTTTTCATTATACATATCTATTAATAATATTGTAAGATAACTAACCATCAAATTTATTGCATTTTGTACACGGTAAGAGGTTTTCAGGGGTTCTGGTAATATCCTTTTGCATTTTCGAATGTTCCTAATGCACTTGTTTTCATTCATGGTGACCTCTTTCATGCTGTTCTGTGGTTTCTGCCTATTTGAACCAGGGCTGGGATCCTGGCACTAAGAACCTTCATTTGCAGTTATCTGCCGTTACCATTTTCTCTCTCTTTTCCCTCCACTCTCCCCATGGGTCTAGTATCACTCCTCCCTCTTCCCCATCTCTCCCGCTCTCTCTACCCATTCCTGATCCAGCATCTCTCTCTCTCTCTCTCTTCACTTTTACTTCTTTCCCAGGTCCAGCATCTCTCCACCTTTCTTTGCTCTCCCCGCCCTGACTGGTGTCTTCCCCCTCTGTTTTACTACTACTACTACTACTTAACATTTCTAAAGCGCTACTAGGGTTACGCAGCGCTGTACAATTTAACATAGAAGGACAGTCCCTGCTCAAAGAGCTTACAATCTAAAAGACAAGTGAACAGTCAGTCCGATAGGGGCAGTCAAATTGGGGCAGTCTAGATTTCCTGAAAGGTAAGAGTTAGGTGCCGAAAGCAGCATTGAAGAGGTGGGCTTTAAGCAAAGACTTGAAGATGGGCAGGGAGGGGGCTTGGCGTAAGGGCTCAGGAAGTTTGTTCCAAGCATAGGGTGAGGCGAGGCAGAACGAGCAGAACCTGGAGTTGGCGGTGGTGGAGAAGGGTACTGAGAGGAGGGATTTGTCCTGTGAACGGAGGTTTCGAGCGGGAACGTAAGGGGAGGTGAGGGTGGAGAGGTAGTGAGGGGCAGCAGACTGAGTGCATTTGTAGGTAAGAAGGAGAAGTTTTCTCCTCCCCCCCCCCCCCCCCCCAGTCCTGCAGGTATGGCATCTCTTCCTCTATCTCCTCCCTGTGGGTCTGACATATATCCTTCGCCCCTGTCACTATGGGTCTAGTACCTCCCCCCCATGGGTCCGTCATCTCCCCTCATCATCGTTTTTCCTCCCTCTACCATGGTTTTGGCATCTCTCCCTCTCCTCCCTCCCACGGCTCTGGAATCTTTCCTCCCCCCCACACACTATATGAATCTGGCATATCTCCCTATTTCCTTTCTCCTCCCCCTCCTCACAAATGTGATGTGTTGCTGGCACTGGCACGGATTAAGGTACACACTGCTTCAGGACAGTCTCAGGGCCTGCCTTCTACTGCGTCCCACTCACAGGAAGTTGAATCAGTGGACACAGGATACAGCAGAGGAAAAGTCCTGAGGCTGGCTGGAAACAGCATGTCTTAATAGCTGCCCTGCCAGCAACTCACCACATCTGGAGAACTATTGTGGAGGGGCCAGAGATGCTGCTGGGCTCATGGGAGCCTGGGTGAGAGGAGAGGGAGAGATTCCAAACTCATGGGAAGGAAGGCGAGAGAAGGGAAGGAAGGGGAGAGAGAGAGATAGAGAGCAGGGAACCTAAGGCTGCAACTTTTCTGTTGATATTTTAAGGTCTGCTAGCAGTTAGCCTGGTCATTGAAAAACTGGCCAGGCTGGCTGAAAACAGGCCCGTTGGTAGCCCTACATTGTTTATACAATAGCACAAATTTTCAAAGTGAAACAAATTTAGGGCCCCTTTTACTAAGCGTCAGTAAGCCCAATGCGGGTTTACCGCTCGCTAAACAGGAAGAAGCACGGCGGTACTTCCCACCCCTAGTGCGCCGTCATATCCGGTGCTACACAAATATATTTATTTTTGTCGTGCCAGCGTGTACCCAGCGGTAATTGGGCAGTGCCGCATGCTGCCCGGTGACCGCCAGGTTAGCGTGGGAGCCCTTACTGCCACCTCAGTGGGTGGTGGTAAGGGCTCCCCCCCACCCGATATGACCGTGCGGCAAGTGTTTTACTTGCCACACGGCCATTTCCTGCAGGAAAAAGAGACTTCCCTTTTACCTGCTGTGGTAAAAGGGGGCCTTGGAGTGAGTGAAAAACACACGCCGAGGGCAGTGCAGGCACCCTATTGCCACAGCTTGGTAAAAGGGGCCCTTAATATACAATTTGTGCATTAAATCCAGTCACGAACTTTGCACTCATTCTTTTGTAACATAGTAACTTGTAACATAGTAGATGACAGCAGAACAAGACCTGCACGGTCCATCTAGTCTGCCCAACAAGATAAACTCATATGTGCTACTTTTTGTGTATACCTTCCCCTGATTTGTATCTGCCATTTTCAGGGCACAGACCGTAGAAGTCTGCCCAGCACTAGCCCCGCCTCCCAAACATCAGCCCCGCCTCCCAATCTCCGCTAAGCTTCTGAGGATCCATTCCTTCTGAATAGGACTCCTTTATGTTTATCCCACGCATGCTTGAATTCCGCTACCATTATCATCTCCACCACCTCCCGCGGGAGGGCATTCCAAGTATCTACCACTCTCTCCGTGAAAAAATACTTCCTGACATTTTTCTTGAGTCTGCCCCCCTTCAATCTCATTTCATGTCCTCTCGTTCTACCGCCGTCTCATCTATGGAAAAGATTCGTTTGCGGATTAATACCTTTCAAATATTTGAACGTCTGTATCATATCACCCCTGTTCCTCCTTTCCTCCAGGGTATACATGTTCAGGTCAGCAAGTCTCTCCTCATACGTCTTGGAACGCAAATCCCTTACCATTCTCGTAGCTTTGCTTTGCACCACTTCAATTTTTTTTACATCCTTAGCAAGGTACAGCCTCCAAAACTGAACACAATACTCCAGGTGGGGCCTCACCAACGACTTGTACAGGGGCATCAACACTTCCTTTCTTCTGCTGGTCACACCTCTCTCTATGCAGCCTAGCAACCTTCTCGCTACGGCCACCGCCTTGTCACACTGTTTTGTCGCCTTCAGATCCTCAGATACTATCACCCCAAGATCCCTCTCCCCGTCCGTGCCTATCAGACTCTCCCCGCCTAACACATACGTCTCCCTTGGATTTCTACTCCCTAAGTGCATCACTTTGCATTTCTTCGCATTGAATTTTAATTGCCAAACCTTGTGCCTGTGGTCTGAGAATGTTAACTAGCACTCTTTACTTTTCAAAACGCCGTGTACACGTGCTGTTTTCCTGCCTTGATCTAAACACACCTCGGGGAACACCTTCTCACAGCCTGGCTACGTCTTCTTGTATGTGACTGCCTTTAAGTAATCGGGGATCATAATTCTCATACAGTACTTTTAATGAACAGGTTGATGTGCAGAAGGGTTTTTCTTAATTTAATGTAAATTACAGGCAGTTAGGAATTTCTTTGATGAAACCACTTTTCATGCATTACTGCATGCTTTGCGGTTATGCTGGTTAGATTACAGGAATATGGTGTTTGCAGGAGTGACAGTGTATATCATTTGAGGAGATTGAAATCTTTACAAAATACTGCAATTGGTTTGCTTGGTGGATTGCAGAGGTTTGATCATGCGCATTTTCTCTCCTCCGTTTCTGATTTTGATATCAGTTTAAGATCTTCATATTTATTTATTTGTTGCATTTGTATCCCACATTTCCCCACCTATTTGCAGGCTCAATGTGGCTTACAATTTTTCCGTCATGACTTTGGTCATTTCAGAATACATATACAATTGATAATCAATATATATAAAAGGCGAGTGTCGTACTCACTCGCAAATGCGCAGTAGAGACCTTCTCTGCCCCGCCCCCCGCGTCAATACGTGATGACGGGGGCGGAACAGAGAGGGTCTGTACTGCAATTTGCGAGGGAGGGACACTGCCGTCTCTAACGCTCCCCCCACCCGGAGTCGCCGTCGCCACCCACCCTCCACCCGGTCGGGCCCTCGCACCGCTACTGAAACAGCGAGGGTCCGGGAACGCAGCACTGAGCTCTGCTGAGCTGCCGTCGGCCTTCCTTTTTCTTCTCTGCCTGTGTCCCGCCCTCGACGACGTTACGTCACACGAGGGTGGGACAGGCAGAGAAGAAGAAGGAACTTGGAAGGCCGATGTCGGCTGCTCAGCAGAGCTCAGTGCTGCGTTCCCGGACCCTCGCTGTTTCAGTAGCAGAGCGAGGGCCCGACTGGGTGGAGGGTGGGTGGCGACGGCGATGGCTCCGGGGGGGGGGGGAAGAGGCGAATTCAGAGGGGGAGGGGCAGCGGCGAACTCGGCGGCGCGGGGGAGGGGGCCTTTCAACCCCCCCTTCCTATAATAGCCCGTTTTTACGGGCTCAAAGGCTAGTATATAAAGAACATGAATGCTAAATGAACCGTCGGGTAAAAAAGGGAAACTATACAAATGGTATCACATATTAACATGGGTTGCATATTAAAATTACACAATACGGTATATGAAGAGAGTAATCCTTTCGTTAAGTAGATGATGGTGAATTCCAATTCCAATTGTAAGTCATTATGGTATGTCTTATTAAAGAGATGTGTCTTCAGTGCCTTACGGAAGTTAATTAGGCTGTGAATTTTTTTCAGGTCCAATGGTAGAGCATTCCACATTTGTGAACTTAAGTATGAAAAGCTGGATGCATGTATTAATCTGTATTTTAGACCTTTACAGCTGGGGAAGTGAAGATTTAGGAATGTGCGTGCTGATCTTTTAGCATTCCTGGGTGGTAGGTCAATAAGGTCTAACATGTATGTCGGAGCATCACCGTGAATTATTTTATGCACTCGAGTGCATATTTTGAAAGTTATACGTTCTTTAATGTATTAATGTATAGAGTCTTGTATAGTGTTTTTCCTTCTTTCTTTGTTGTATTGATGAGACCACATGTGGTCAGGAGAGCATTGGGGTCAGTTACTGCTCATAAGTTGGAGTTATCTGCTTTATCCTGTATATGTTGGGAGGATCAGCATACAGGAACATTTTTCCCCCTTAGCATGTCTTTTTTTTTTTTTTTTTCCAAGATTTTTTTATTGATTTTAGTACAATGTAAATAGTACATAACATTAACCAAAAGAAATAAAGATGCATTATGGAGATATATAATGGATTATAGTGTGCCAAGGAATTATATAATTATAGTTATAATAGTAATCTAAGATAGGTAGTTATCATTTATGTAGTTTCATTTGTAATGGAATCAAGATAGGAAGCAATTGGAGACCATACAGTATTTGTTTTAATTATTGATCCTGTGAATGTGGCGGAAGCCAATTCTAGCTTGTGGTACATTAGAACAGATTGCCACCAGAAATGTTCATTTAACACTGAAGAGGTTTTCCAATTATTTAGAATCATACGTTGTGCTATAGTAACTAATATGTCAAACAATTTGTAATTATTGGGAGACAACGTGAATTCTGGAGAACAGGATTTCAAAATTATTAATGAAGAAGTTAGTGGAATATCTGAATCAAATATTTTACTAATGATGGTCCATATTGCTTTCCAAAATTTTTGAATATGAGGGCAATCAAATAACATGTGCAGTAATGTTCCACATGTTCCATTACAATGCCAGCATAGGTTTGTGGGGGTTAGACGTGCAGAGTGTAGTTTCCTCGGTGTCCACACAGATCTATGGTAGAGGAAATACATTGATTGTAATATGTTAGCAGATGGTAATGGTTTGATGAGAGAGAGCCATAGTTTATCTTTAATGTGTTCAGGAACTAATATATGTATGTCATTCTTCCAAGTTTGTATTAGCGTGTTGTGTTTTTTATAGATGGAAGACAAGAATAGTTTGTATAATGCGGATGCTACATGTCCTGTGTGAAGTAGAGTCTCACAAAGTTGGAATATTGTGGGAGTTGAAGGAGAAGGAATTTCTTGTGCAATGCGCTTCCTATGGGGTTACAGTCAGAGGGCTCATTGCAGGGTTTTTCAGTTTGGAAAAGAGGCGGATGAGGGGTGATCTGATTGAGGTCTACAAGATCCTGAGTGGGGTAGAACGAGTAGAAGTAAATCAATATTTCACTCTTGCAAAAAGTGTAGACCAGGGGACACTCGATGAAATTACACGGAAATGCTTTTAAAGCAAATAGGAGGAAATATTTTTTCTCTCGATGAATAGTTAAACACTAGTGATTCCCGTGTGGCAAACGTGATGACGCTCATAGGCATTGAATGGGCTTCATCGCATTTGCCACTCTAGAATTGCTAGTGTGGCTTTGTAAAAGGAGCCCTAAGTCTGTATGTGAGAAAAGGAGGGTCGTGATTTTTTTCTAAGCTCCTAAGGAGCAGTAGTAGGATATAAACCTGGTTTCTCTGGTTCTAAGCTGCTGCTCTAACCATTGAGCTGCTCGCAGGGGCGTAGCTACGGGCGGGCCCAGGCCCATCCAATGTCGGCTCAGGCCCACCCACCCAAGCTCGGTTGAAAAGCGCACACACTACAGCAGCCTTCTCGTAGCCATAGCGTACCGCGGCGCCTGCTCAGCTGATCCAGCCAGCCCACCTACCTTTCAGGCTTGAGGCAGACTCGGCATACACGGCACGCAGTCGCAGATGGCAGCTCTTGACCTCTAGTGGTGACCCCGTGCGTGACAGCCTCTTCCGCGCTGAGGCCGCTGCGTGCTGCTGATGACTCAGAGTCATGATGTTGTTCCATCTTACGTGGTATGCCGTGGCTGTGCGTGGCGGCACGCTCAGCCTCGTTCTCGCTCCGCTCCATCCTTCTTGAGATAGTGAATGAGTGTGATACAAAAGTACAATCGAACTGTCGTGGTGCAACTTTACTGCCAAGCAGCTGCCAGCCCAGCACTACAGGTAATACAATTTTAAATACGTTTTGTTTTAAACTTTTTACATCATAATTTTTAACATTGTGTAATTTTTTTTTAATTAAGCTAGCCGGGGCCTGGGCACTATTAAAATTTATTGTTGGGGAATTTCTGGGTGGGGTAAGCACTTCACTGCCTAGGACAAAAAATGTATATATTTAATGATTAAAATAATACCTTTTTTTGCCCTGCAGTGAAGAGCCTACACCCACCCAGAAGCCTACCACCATGACCAGCCAGCGTTCTGATTACTCCTCATTGCCCTAGGCAGTGAAACATCTACCCCCCATCCAGAAGCCCACCACCAGAGCAGAGCCATCATTTTGATTACAAGAGTAATCAAAACGCTGGCTGGTCATGGTGGTGGGCTTCTGGGTGGGTGTGGACTCTTCACTGCAGGGCAAAAGAAGGTATTATTTTAATCATTAAATATATACTACTATATACTAATATATATCTACTCCATTTATGTTATGCTCCATGTACGTTCCACTGTATATTTCTTAACATGTATGTCATTAGTGCAATACCATCTGTAATTCTATTACCCAGAAATGGCATCCGCCATTATGGCAAATGTAAGCCACATTGAGCCTGCAAATTGGTGGGAAAATGTGGGATACAAATATAGTAACATAGTAGATGACGGCAGAAAAAGACCTGCACGGTCCATCCAGTCTGCCCACGATAAACTCATATGTGTATACCTTACCTTGATTTGTACCTGTCTTTTTCAGGGCACAGACCGTATAAGTCTGTCCAGCAGTATTTCCCGCCTCCCATCACCAGCTCTGGCACAGACCCCGTATAAGTCTGCCCTCCCCTATCCTAGCCTAAATAAATACAAATAAATAAAATACATTTTTTGTCCTAGGCAGTGAAACGTCTACCCCCCCATCCAGAAGCCCACCACCAGAGCAGAGCCATCATTTTGATTACAAGAGTAATCAAAACGCTGGCTGGTCATGGTGGTGGGCTTCTGGGTGGGTGTGGGCTCTTCACTGCAGGGCAAAAAATGATTAAAATATACCTTTTTTTGCCCTGCAGTGAAGAGCCCACACCCATCCAGAAGCCCACCACCATGACCAGCCAGCGTTTTGATTACTCCTCATTGCCCTAGGCAGTGAAACGTCTAACCCCCATCCAGAAGCCCACCACCAGACCAGAGCCATCATTTTGATTACAAGAGTAATCAAGTGCTCTTCACTGCAGGGCAAAAAAAGTTATTATTTTAATCACTAAATATATACATTTTTTGCCCTAGGCAGTGAAGTGCTTTCCCCACCCAGAAATATATAGTGCCCACCCATATTAGTTCTGGGCCCAGCCAAAATGTCAGGTCTGGCTTCGCCACTGGCTACTTGTCTCCTCTATGAAAGCTAGTCTTTAGGCCTCAGTAATCCAACACATGTTTTGGTGCATCTGCAGTACCTAGAGCCACAAAACACCGATAGCTCAATTGCTTTTAGGCTTGATTATTCACAGATTTGTATCCAGCCTTATTTTCTTGGCCGATAAAATGCTAAACTTGTTTATAAAGCATTCTCCCTTATTCTTGAGTGAGGAAAACATTTCCTCTCGTCCTTGTTTTGCATTCACATGTTTCCCAAAGACTCTTGGGGACTGTGTTGTAAATCCTTCTACCCATGTATGGTATACATTGACTCTTGAAGAGGTGTCATTTGGCAAGATGTACTGTATTGATTTTGACTTAAATTAACCATTGATTTAAACAGAGATACCCGACAGCTCTATTAAAAGGAGTAGGCAGGAAAATAAATAGCCCTGCTGTCTTGGACTAAGCATCCTGTTATCCTGTGTTGGTGCTATAGACGAGGAAACAATTATTGTGTCTCAAAAGCTAGCTTGCTGCTGATTCTCTTGGCATCGACTGATAAGAGAGGCAAAGCAGCCATTCCCTATGAGGAAAGGCTAAAGCGGCTAGGGCTCTTCAGCTTGGAGAAAAGGCGGCTGAGGGGAGATATGATAGAGGTCTATAAAATAATGAGTGGAGTTGAACGGGTAGATGTGAAGCGTCTGTTCACGCTTTTCAAAAATACTAGGACTAGGGGGCATTCGATGAAGCTACAATGTAGTAAATTTAAAACGAATCGGAGAAACTTTTTCTTCACTCAACGTGTAATTAAACTCTGGAATTCGTTGCCAGAGAATGTGGTAAAGGCGGTTAGCTTAGCGGAATTTAAAAAAGGTTTGGACGGCTTCCTAAAGGAAAAATCCATAGACCGTTATTAAATGGACTTGGGGAAAATCCACTATTTCTGGGATAAGCAGCATAAAATGTTTTGTACATTTTGGGGATCTTGCCGGGTATTTGTGACCTGGATTGGTCACTGTTTGAAACAAGATGCTGGGCTCGATGGACCTTTGGTGTTTCCCAGTATGGCAATACTTATGTACTTATGTAGGGGCTCTCAACATCTGCACTAACATGGCAATTATATAAAATAGGTGCTAACATTATAAACATGGTATGGGCCAGATTCGGTAAAGGGAGCTCAACGTTAGTCATCGGAAAGGTCCACGCTAAGATAGTATTCAGTGAAGGGCACTTGGCACAGAGCGCCCTCTGCTGGATACTATTCATAGCACAGATTTCACACCTAACTTTAGGCACCAGTGTTTATGCCTGCTGAAACCTAGTGTAAATTCTGGCACCCAATTTACGGCAGTTAGACGCGCGCTTTATAGAAAGAGACACATTACCAAGACCAGACTTGGGACAATCAGTGATGCTGGCACAACAAACAGGGATAATGCATGCCCGGCGTGGCCTACAAAGGAAAAAGGAAGCAGGTGGCAAAACACACCGTTTAAGAACAGCTGAACACATAGGAGCCAACTTTTCAAAAGGATTGGGGGTGCTGAATTTTTTTTTTTTACAGGTGGTGCATTCCCCCTCCCCCTCCCTCCTTCCCAGTTCCAGTCCCTCCGAGTTCCAGGGTCCCCCCTTCCTCACTCTGAGTTCCAGGGTCGTCGTCCCTCCCTTCCTCCCTCCCTCCCTTCGAGTTCCAGGCCCCCTCCCTATGAATTTTAAAAGTCTTCTATTTTACCTTGTCGGGGTTAGGGCGGCAGCAGCGGTAAAAAGCATGCAGACTCGGTGCTTAGTTCAGTTTTCCATTCTCTCTCTCTCAGCTCTGGCCCCGTCCTTGCGGAAACAGGAAATGAGGGCGGGACCAGAGCTGAGAGAGAGAGAGAAGGAAAAACTGAACTAAGCACCGAGCCGAGCCTGCATGCTTTTTACCACTGCTGCCGCCCTAACCCTGACGAGGTGAAATAGATGACTTTTAAAATTGGGAGGGAGGGGGCCTGGAACTCAAAGGGAGGAGGGAGGGAGGGAACGAACTTCCGGTGGGTGAACAAACTTCCGATGGGTGAAATATTGGGGGTGCTTGAGCACCCATAGCATCCACGGAGTCGGCGCCTATGCCTGGACACACCAGGTAACCTTTGAAAAAAAGGACTGTCCCCAGTATTTCATTTAAGCAGGGGTATAGTCATGTCTAGGACTTGATTCCCCATCATAGGAGCCAACTTTTCACAATTATTGGGAGTGCTAAACCCAACAGAAATCACCTCTCCATGGACACAGTCCAAGTCTTTGTTCAATATTGGAGGTGCAAGAGTAACCGCAGCACCCACAGAACTGGCTCCTATGTTCCCCATAGTCAGATGTAGCATTACCTCACATTTTCAAACACATGTCACTTGCATCCTTTTTCTGATAGAGGCCAGAGGTGATACTGGACATGAGAGTGGGCACATGTGGGGGTATTGTGTGGGTCAGGAAATGGCATACTTGGAGAGCAATCCTAAACAGCTGTCAACAGCTCTGTAGTTGAGCTCTGTATATGAGAAACAATATAAAAGCGACTCAAACACAGGGAGTCTGCAACGTTATGGATCTTCTTGAAAAGAGAAGATGGAACCTCTATCCACATGGGTGTTGTCTATAGACCTCCAACACAATTAGAGCAGCTTGATAAAGATCTGGTTCCTGAAAAGGCGACTGAGGGGAGATATGATAGAGGTCTATAAGATAATGAGTGGAATGGAACGGGTCGATGTAGACCGTCTGTTTACGCTTTCCAAAAATACTAGGACAAGGGGGCATGCGATGAAGCTGCAGTGTAGTAAATTTAAAACGAATTGGAGGAAAATTTTTCTTCACTCAACGCGTAGTTAAACTCGGGAATTAGTTGACGGAAAAAGTGGTTAAGCAGGTTGACTTAGCAGACTTTAAAAAAGGGTTGGACGGCTTCCTGGAGGAAAAGGCCATAGAATGTTATTGAATGGACGTGGGAATAATCCACTATTTCTGGGATGGGCGGGACAAATTGTTTGTTCTTTTGGCCGCTGTTGGAGACAGGGTGCTGGGCTTGATGGACCCTTGGTCTGTCCCAGCATGGCGATGCTTATGTACTTATGTACTTAGATGTCCAAAAGTTGGGAAAGAAAGGGGGAAGTGCTGTTACTGGGTGATTTCAACCTGCCGGATGCGGACTGGAAAGTTCCATCTGCAGAATCAGAAAGAAGTAGAGAGATCTTGGATGCCTTTCAAAGTTCTCTGCTGAGACAAATGGTGATGGAATCCACGAGGGAAAGAGCAATGCTGGATCTGGTGCTCACAAATGGGGGAAATGTGTCTAACGTCCGAGTGGGTGCCCACCGGGGCAGTAGTGATCATCAAACGGTTTGGTCTGATACGACAACTAAAGCAGAGGGCAGCCACTCAAAACTCAAAGTCCTGGATTTCAAACATGCTGACTTTAGTAAAATGGGAGCATACCTGAAGAAAGAGCTGATGGGCTGGGAGGACATACAAGATGTGGAAAGACAGTGGTTCAGGCTGACAGGAGCTATAAAAATGGCTGCTGACCTTTACGTGAGGAGAGTAAATAAAAGCAAGAAAAAAAGAAAAAGAAAACCGATATAGTTCTTATTTATTTATTTATTGCACTTGTATCCCACATTTTCCCACCTCTTTGCAGGCTCAATGTGGCTTACAATACATCATGAATAGTGGAAATATAGAAGAAGATATACATTTAGTATAGTAGAAGGATCTTGGGTAACATGATAATGATAAAACATGATAGTAGTTTAACAAGCAAATATTGTAAGACAATTCTGGATGTATGTGTAGAAGTTCACATCTGTTGATCTTTGTGGTATGCCTTGTTAAAGAGATGGGTCTTCAGTAGTTTGCGGAAGTTAGTTAGTTCATAGATCGTTTTTAAGTTGCGCGGCAGCGCGTTCCAGAATTGTGTGCTCAGGTAGGAAAAGGTTGACGCATGCATTAGCTTGTATTTTAGACCTTTACAGTTGGGGAAGTGAAGATTAAGGAATGTGCGGGATGATTTTTTGGCATTCCTGGGTGGTAAGTCTATCAGGTCTGACATGTAGGCTGGGGCGTCTCCGTGAATGATTTTGTGAACTAGGGTGCATGTTTTGAACATGATGCGTTCTTTGAGTGGGAACCAGTGTAGCTTTTCTCGCAGGGGTTTAGCACTTTCATATTTTGTTTTACCGAATATGAGTCTGGCTGCAGTGTTCTGAGCTGTCTGAAGTTTCTTGATTATTTGCTCTTTGCAGCCAGCGTAGAGTGCATTGCAGTAATCTAGATGACTGAGTACCATTGATTGTACCAGGTTGCGGAAGACGGTCCTTGGGAAGAAAGGTCTTACTCTTTTTAATTTCCACATTGAGTGGAACATCTTGGTTGTGTTTTTCGCGTGACTCTCAAGTGGCTGAGAAAATAAAGGCAAAATAGTTGTCGTTGATGAAATACAGAAAAACTGAAGAAGAGGAACACGGAAAAGAATACCAGATGAAACTGAAAGGGCACCCTGACAAAATAGCCCTGACAAAAAAAAGCCCCGACAAATCAACTCCTAACAAAATAGCCCTAGACAAAATGGCCCCTCCCACAAAGTAACCCTTGACAAAATAGCCTCCTAGAAAAAAATAGCACATCACAAAAAAAGATGATAAACATATTAGTTAAGATTCCAACACAGTCTGATTATCTTAACAAAGAGACTGTGTTGGAACTCTTAACCTAAAACTAGTTTTATCATTATTACCTATAAAATTACTTCAAATACAGGGATCCTCTACAAGTAAATTTTGGGCAGATCGTCTTGCAGTGTGCTGCAAGGTAAGTTCTCCCCCCGTCTGGTACTGTTTGGGTTACTTTGTCAAAGACAATATTCGGGCTGCCTGATCGGGCCCTTTTGTCGGGGGGGGGGGGGGGCTAATTTGTCAGGGGCTATATTGTGGGCAGGCATTTTGACAGTGGCTGTTATGTCGGGGGCTATTATGTCGGGAGCTTGTTTGGAGGTTTTTTGTCGGGGCTATTTTGTGTGTGTGTGTGGGGGGGGGGGGCTTTTTTATTGGGGTCATTTTGTCAGGGCTTTTTTTGACGGGGCTATTTTGACTGGGTACCAACTGAAAGAAGCCAAGAGAGAGATGCGTCTGGTGAAAGCACAAGCGGAGGAACAAATAGAAACATAAGAAGGGGAGACAAAAAAATTTTCAGGTATATTAGTGAGAGTAGGAAAGCTAAAAATGGAATTGCGAGACTGAAAGATGCTGTGGACCGCTATGTGGAGAGAGATGAGACAAAAGCGAACATTCTAATCAAATGCTTCTGTTCTGTGTTCATGAAAGAAAATCCTGGAGAAGGACCGTGATCGCTGGCAAAGATACATATGAGAATGGAATGGATAGGAACTTGGACCAAGATGGCGACATGAGCAGACGCCTGGATAGGAGCTCTGCTCTGAACGGGATTACCTTCATTTTGGCACATCCCTCCCCGTTGGGAAATGGGAAAGAGGAGAGACAAGTTCCGGCAGCGTCCTTCGGTATTGGGTGTGGCTGGCTCAAGTCCTGAGACCGGCAACTCTGGAAGAGCATCAGGCTCCTGTCCGTACAAACGAAGGACCTATCAGTCTCCTTGCAGCGGGGTTTCCCTTAGCCCTGCCCCGAGGTTGGCTCCGCCACAATCTGGAAGGGATAGCGCAGCAGGGCAGAATGGTAGTCTGGAGGAATTCCAGCACCTGGAGGATCTCCTAGCTATGGTGTCCACTCCCAGGGTCACCTCAGTTCAGAAATCACTAAGCTAGCGTTCTTCACCTTCTGTGAGTATTGCCATTGCAGTGGAGGAACAGACTCATTCAGGCATGGTGGCATTACTGGTTAAGTCGACAAAGGTAGCCTTAGAGATTCTGTGGGAAACCATGGACACAGTCAATTCTTCTCTAAGCAAGGTAGTGTCTAAATTTTCCTCACACTTGAATCTTCTAACCAGAACCCTGAATTTTCAGGCTCAGGCAGTGGAACAACAGACTGCCATGGTAGTTAATTTGGAGACTAAGGTCTCTGATTTACAGGGGCTCTGTGGGACTTTGGTTAAGGACAAGAATTTTGTTTCAAGGAAAATGGAATATATGGAGAATCGTTTAAGGAAAAATACTTTGCAATTCTTGAACTTTCCAATGTCTTCTTTAATTGTCCCAGTTGATATGGCCAAGAAGTACTTCAATGGAAGTGCTTACATTTCCATCTTAGACATTACCACCTATAGTAAGAGCTAAATACCTGGCTTTTTGCCAGGTGGCAATAGTGGGTCGGGCCTTCAGGAGGCAAATTTGACAGAATTCTTGGATTCGTCTTCTCTGGACCTAGTTACTCAAAAAAACTACATTCTTGGTGACTTTTGCATTAGAGTCAGACAGGGATACGGTTTTCAAACTGTATTTTTGTTACATGGATTATGAAATTACGGGTTCTAAGATAAGGATTTTTCCTCATTTTTTGAGAAATACCCAGAGAAGGCGCCAGGAGTTTTTGGCTTTATGCCCTTGGGCGCAGGCTCTGGGTATGATTTATTTGCTCTGTTTTCCTTGTTACATATCTTATCAAAATAATTCTTTTATCTTTAATGAACCCAAGCAATGGCTTCAAAGGAAGAATTGAAAGTAAATACATGATAGCCTATGGAGGGATTAGAAGCCACTGTTAATTGGCTGCACTCTTCATAAAAGATGTTTCCTCTTGATATCATTTTTTCCCTTTTATTTTATTTTCTATATATCTTGGTCCTATTTTCCTAATTTAGTGGACACAAGTTTAAGGAATGTTTTCTTGTTGTTAATTTTCTTTTTATATATAATATCTGGTTAATATCTGGTTACATTTCTTTAGTTGCATTCTTTGTGATGTGATTGTATAATTTGAAATGTGGAAAATTAAAAATAAAAAAAAAAGAATGGGGTGGATATTGCACCATTCATGGAAGAAAGCATTTATGAACAACTGGAAAAATTGAAGTTGGACAAAGCCATGGGGACCGAACGGGATCCACCCAGGATATTGAGGGAGCTTAGAGAAGTTTAAGTGGGTCCTCTTAAAGACTCAATTAATAAATCCTTGGAGACAGGAGAGGTTCCGTGGGATTGGAGATGAGCTGATGTGGTCCCTCTTCATAAAAGTGGTGACAGAGAAGAAGTGGGAAGCTACAGGCCTAAAAGCCTCACTTTGGTTAGTGGAAACGTAATGGAAGCGTTGCTAAAGGAAAGGATAGTGAATTTCCTGGAATCCAATGGGTTACAAGATCTGAGGCAACATGGTTTTACCAAAGGTAAATTGTGCCAAATGAATTGAATTGAATTCTTTGACCGGGTGACCAGAGAATTGAATCGAGGATGTGCGATAGATGTCATCTACTTAAATTTCAGCAAAACCTTTGACATGGTTCCTCATAGGAGGCTCTTCAATAAACTTGATAAGCTGAAGTTAGGATCCAAAATGGTGAACTGGGTTAGAAACCGGTTACAGACAGATGCTAGAGGGTGGTGGTCAATGGAATTCACCCGGAGGAAGGAAAGGTGAGTAGTAGAGTACCTCAAGGATCGGTGCTGAGGCCGATTCTGTTTCATATATTTGTGAGTGACATTGCCGAAGGGTTAAAAAGTAAGGGTTGCCTTTTTGTGGATTTGTAATAGAGTGGACACCATGAAGGGAAGTGCAGAGTGACATATTTGGGGAATAGAAATTCCAGGGATCCATATGTTCTAGGAGGTGAGAAGCTGATATGCACAGACAGAGAGAGGAACTTTGGGTTGATGGTGTCTGAGGACCTTAAAGTATCAAAACAGTGTGACAAGTTGGTGGCCATAGCCAGATGGCTGCTAGGTTGCATCAAGAGAGGCCTAACCAGCAGAAGAAAGAAGGTGTTGATGCCTCTGTACAAGTCGTTGGTGAGGCCCCACCTGGAGTACTGTGTTCAGTTTTGGAGGCTGTATTTTGTTAAGGATGTAAAAAGACTAGAGGCAGTGCAGAGGAAGGTGACAAAAATGGTATGGGGTTTGTGCCAAAAAACGTAAGAGACCTGAATATGTGTACCCTAGAGGAGAGGAGGGACAAAGGAGGTATGATACAGACATTTAAATACTTGAAAGCTATTAATACAGAATCAAATTTTTTCTAGAGAAGGGGAGATGGTAAAACTAGAGAGGTGGCTGAAGCCTGGAATGCTCTCCTGAGGGAGGTGGTAGAGACAAAATCAGCGACAGAATTCAGAAAGGCGTGGGATAAACACAGAGGATCTCGTAAGTAGAAAACGAATGGTATAAACCCCCCTAAACTTAAATGGCTGCATGTGCGTGGATGTGTTGAGTGATGCTTAGATGGCGACATAGGCCGTGATGAACTAGGGCCGGTGCCAGACATTCTTGTACGGTCTGTATCCCATATATGGCAATCTGGTTTAGGATTGGCTGGAAAGGGCTTCGACGGCAACTTCGGTGGCTGGAACTAGAGGACAGTGCTGGGCAGACTTTATGGTCTGTGTCCCGCATATGACAAGTCAGATAGGTTGGAGTGGGCTTTGACAGAAACTCCAGTAGTTGGAACATAAGTACAGGGCTGGGCGGACTTCGATGGTTTATGTCCCAGAAATGCCAAGGAAAGACCATGACCAGGTATTTTGCATCACATTGATTGTTGATTTAATCATGAATTGATAGTGAGTGTGGATGGACCATTCAGGTCTTTATCTGCTGTCACTTACTACGTTACCATGTGAAATAGAGAGGAACATGGTTGAAAACAGCGACAAAGAATGGGGGCCCAGTGAAAGAATGGCATGAGGGTGTGGACCAGTGTTTTTTTCTTTTCCTGGAAAATTAAGTTTTGTTTTGTTTTTTTGCATTGGGGTGTTTTTGCAGTGTTGAGTGGGGAAAAACTAAAATCAGAAACTTTTGTTATAATTTTGACATTTTGTTAAAAGACAAAAACGTCTATTCCACTTATTTTTAAAGGTTTTCTGGATTTGAGTTTTAGAGATGGGACAATTTCAGGTAAAATCTTGTTCTGCTTTGGAGGAGTGGTTAGGGTGGTGGACTGGGGAACTGAGTTTGATTCCCACTTCAGGCACAGGCAGCTCCTTGTGACTCTGGGCAAGTCACTTAACCCTCCATTGCCCCATGTAAGCCGCATTGAGCCTGTAACAAAAATAAAATAGATACTATTGGAGATTCTACATGGAATGTTGCTACTATTGGAGATTCTACATGGAATGTTGCTATTCCACTAGCAACATTCCATGTGGAAGGCTGCGCAGGCTTCTGTTTCTGTGAGTCTGACGTCCTGCACGTACGTGCAGGACGTCAGACTCACAGAAGCAGAAGCCTGCACAGCCTTCTACATGGAATGTTGCTAGTGGAATAGGACGTCAGACTCACAAAAGCAGAAGCCTGTGCGGCCACATTGGTGATCTGAAAGGGCCGACGTCTACATGGAATAGCAACATTCCATGTAGACTCTCCAATAGTAGCAACATTCCATGTAGAATCTCCAATAGTATCTATTTTATTTTTGTTACATTTCCCACTCATGGCAGGCTCAATGTAGAATCTCAAATAGTAGCAACAGTGGAGGAGTGGCCTAGTGGTTAGGGTGGTGGACTTTGGTCCTGGGGAACTGAGGAACTGAGTTGGATTCCCGCTTCAGGCACAGGCAGCTCCTTGTGACTCTGGGCAAGTCACTTAACCCTCCATTGCCCCATGTAAGCCGCATTGAGCCTGCCATGAGTGGGAAAGCGCAGGGTACAAATGTAACAAAAATAAAATAGATACTATTGGAGATTCTACACGGAATGTTGCTACTATTGGACATTCTACATGGAATGTTGCTATTCCACTAGCAACATTCCATGTAGAAGGCATCTGTTTCTGTGAGTCTGATGTAATAAAAGTGCGAGTCTCAAGATGACCAAACAGTAGGACTTTTTTTTTTAGTCAATACCATACGGTATAGCCAGCTCTACTTGGAAGATTGATTGTCTGGATCAGGGGTCTCAACCCAAACACCAACATGCTGTCAGAGCAAAATGTAATAATGTAAAAACTAACTCAAAGCTGTTGGCATGAGCTCAAGGAATAATATTATCTAACCTGATTGTAAAATCAGACTTTTAGTAACCTCCAGAGCAATACAGAAACAGTGTCAATGTTCCTACGCAATGTACTCTAAAAGATGCCTTTAAATTATGGTTACAGCATTGGCCCTTTTTGTATCTTAAGAAACAAACAAATTGAAACGGAAAACATTTACTTAAGAACTAAATTATACATCAGATAGACTTTTAATACCACTTTAAAATTGTACCAGCAAATCACAGGGGACTAGCCAATTGCCAGTAAACCTTCTAAAGTTTATATTGCTCAAAGGGCGATGCATTTTGAGCTTTCCTCTAATGAGATATTTTTAATTATATTCTATAAAAATAATTGATCAATTCTAAAGTCCTTTAGGAGTTAATCTGTCATTTTTGCTGTTAATAGCATGATGAAAAAATGGTTTATCAAGAATTATTGACTATTCCTCTAAAGATACAGAACAATTTCATTTTTATGTAACTGGATTGTTTATTTATTATAATTGAAGCAGATTAATTCGGATTTTATTTTGTTTGTTTTTTTATGGACATAATGTTTTTTTGTGCTTTCATGCAATTGCAAGAACATGGTCATGTTGGTTTGACTTTTCTTCAGTTATGGATGGCCTCAAGCTATTCATAGTAACATAGTAGATGACAGCAGAAAAAGACCTGCACGGTCCATCCAGTCTGCCCAACAAGATAAACTCATATGTGCTACTTTTTGTGTATATCTTACCTTGATTTGTATCTGTCATTTTCAGGGCACAGACCATAGAAGTCTGCCCAGCACTATCCCTGCCTCCCAACCACCGGCTCTGGGACAGACCTTATAAGTCTACCCAGCAATATCCTCGCCTCCCAACCACCAGCCCCGCCTCCCACCACCGGCTCTGCCACCTGATCTCAGCTAAGCTTCTGAGGATCCATTCCCTCGGAACAGGATTCCTTTATGTTTATCCCACGCATGTTTGAATTCCGCTACCGTTTGCCTCTCCACCACTTCCCGTGGGAGAGCATTCCAAGCATCCACCACTCTCTCCGTGAAAAAATACTTCCTGACATTTTTCTTGAGTCTGCCCCCCTTCAATCTCATATCGTGTCCTCTAGTTCTACCGCCTTCCCATCTACGGAAAAGGTTCGTTTGCGGATTAATACCTTTCAGATACTTGAACGTCTATCATATCACCCCTGTTTCTCCTTTCCTCCAGGGTATACATGTTCAGGTCAGCAAGTCTCTCCTCATATGTCTTGTAACGTATTCAGTTAAGAAATCGGTATATCTTAGAGCCACGGTATTCAGCAGTTCAGTGGTATGCAGATAACTCTTTAGATACTCTTTAGATAGTAGGATATCTGGATATCTTTATATGAATGTGCTGCCATTGAATATTGATCTTTACGATGTATCATACTTCAGATATAAGGGTTGTAATCATGGATGATCAGATTACCGAACCTTCTTAGAAGCCTAATGTAGTCATACCATGGCTATTTCGTAGGATATCTGGATATCTTTATATGAATGTGCTGCCATTGAATATTGATCTTTACTATGTATCATACTTCAGATATAAGGGTTGTAATCATGGATGATCAGATTACCGAACCTTCTTAGAAGCATAATGTAGTCATACCATGGCTATTTCATAGGATATCTGGATATCTTTATATGAATGTGCTGCCATTGAATATTGATCTTTACGATGTATCATACTTCAGATATAAGGGTTGTAATCATGGATGATCAGATTACCAAACCTTCTTAGAAGCCTAATGTAGTCATACCATGGCTATTTCGTAGGATATCTGGATATCTTTATATGGATGTGCTGCCATTGAATATTGATCTTTACGATGTATCATACTTCAGATATAAGGGTTGTAATCATGGATGATCAGATTACCGAACCTTCTTAGAAGCCTAATGTAGTCATACCATGGCTATTTCGTAGGATATCTGGATATCTTTATATGGATGTGCTGCCATTGAATATTGATCTTTACAATGTATCATACTTCAGATATAAGGGTTGTAATCATGGATGATCAGATTACCGAACCTTCTTAGAAGCCTAATGTAGTCATACCATGGCTATTTCGTAGGATATCTGGATATCTTTATATGGATGTGCTGACATTGAATATTGATCTTTACGATGTATCATACTTCAGATATAAGGGTTGTAATCATGGATGATCAGATTACCAAACCTTCTTAGAAGCCTAATGTAGTCATACCATGGCTATTTCGTAGGATATCTGGATATCTTTATATGAATGTGCTGCCATTGAATATTGATCTTTACGATGTATCATACTTCAGATATAAGGGTTGTAATCATGGGTGATCAGATTACCAAACCTTCTTAGAAGCCTAATGTAGTCATACCATGGCTATTTCGTAGGATATCTGGATATCTTTATATGAATGTGCTGCCATTGAATATTGATCTTTACTATGTATCATACTTCAGATATAAGGGTTGTAATCATGAATGATCAGATTACCGAACCTTCTTAGAAGCCTAATGTAGTCACACCATGGCTATTTCGTAGGTCTTCTTTTATTTCCACCCACCAAAGTCATACGTCTTTCAACTGACAAGACTGTTTCATGAGTTGGTTTCAACAAGATAAGTTGTTCTTAAGGTTGATTTTAATCTACTTTGAACAGGGAATGCCTTCAAAAGAAAAATAGAGGATAAATCCTGAATTAAATTAAAAGGTACCACACTATTTATTTATTAGGATTTATTTACCACCTTTTTGAAGGCGTTCACTCAAGGCGGTGTACTGTAAGAATAGACCAAACATGAGCAATAGGCAATTACAGCAGTAGAAATATTCGAAAACAATACAAAATATGGCATGGTATACTAGCAATGTCAACACAATATGTAATAGAACATTATAATTGGTAGTGAAGGGTAAGACAAAGTTGTAACATATAGATGGGTAAGAAAGTAGGAAGAATTAGAAAGTAAGGTGACTGATTTGAAGAGAGTTGCACATGGAGGAGTGGATAAACATGTCCCGCTGCACTATGTGCAGCCTGAGTCACTCTTTGTGTGTTTGAGTGAGACTAACAAGTTAGTTACTTCTTCCATTAAAGGCTTGGTTGAAGAGCCAAGCTTTCACCTGTTTCTTGAAGTAGAGATAGTCTTGTGTTAAGCGGAGCCAGGCAGTGCATTCCAGAGTGTGGGGGCTACTCCGAAGAAGGCTTGCTTCGTGTAATGTCTTTTAGAGAGGGTGTGGTTAGTGATAGTCCTTGAGAGGACCTTAGTGTCCTTGGCGGTGTGTGGAGGATCATCCTATTCTTTAGATACTCAGGGCCATTTCCTTCAGGGCCTTGAAGATCAGAGTTTTAAAATTTGCCCTGTATTGTACTGGTAGCCAATGAAGTTTTTGCAAAAATGGTGTGATGTGGTCATGTTGCTTACAACCTTGCAACCACTTCCAACTATGCAGGAGCTATCCTCAAGCAATGGGAAGACCACAGGATCGTGCATGTTCTGCCTCTCTTCACAATCATATGTCTGGTAGATTATCCAAAATTTGCCATGTTGACTTTTAGGCTGCTAGTTTGAGTAAGAAAGTGATTTAGTGCCTTCCAGGTGGTCCGTCCTCTACCCCTGAAATAAGCATCTCAGTCACTGTGATACCCATGCAACATGATCTCCAAATCTGTGCAGGTTCATCCAGGCATCTTGAAAGCCCAATGCAGAGATACCACCCGTCTTTTCCCACTGATTTGAACCTTCCCTTTTTGGCCCCCAAAAGTTACATATGACTGAGTAAACACTTAAGGCCCCTCCCTCATTTCTTCCACCTGCTACCCCCCACCTATTGCTCCCCTACGTGCCCTGACCACTATTCTCTGTCTGTCCCAAGCGTATTTACATTTTGTCATGGTTTTGACTCCCTGTAGGTTAGACTATTTCCAAGTAACTAACGCCATCTTAGGACCCCTTTTACTAAGCGGCGGTAAGCCCAACGTGGGCTTACCGCTTCCTAAATAGGAAGTACCGTTGGGCTATTGCAGCAACCCAGCGGTACTCCCCACCCCTAGTGCGCCCTCATAGCACCGGAGTGTACCCAGCGGTAATTGGGCAGTGCCGCGTGCTGCCTGGTTACCGCTGAGTTTTATTTATTTATTTATTTATTTGCATTTGTATCCCACATTTTCCCACCTATTTGTGGGCTCAGTGTGGCTTACAATACATTGTGAATGATGGAAATACAATTTGCTGCAATACGCTTATGGGTTACATTGTGAAGAGTTGTGGGAAGATAGAGTAAAGTCAGGATATCATTTGGGAATAGAACAATGGAATATAACAGTGGGGAGTTGAGAGGGCGATGAAACAGTATCAAGGGAACATAAAGGTCTAATAATTTTATCTGTGGGTAGAGTTTTAAGAGTGGTGAAGATACGGGGGAAGGGAATTCAGACGAGAGTGTATTGGTGCGTATTTGTTGCTGTTTATGGACTTCATGTGTTTTGATCCTTGCCGTAGATTTTCTCAAAGAGATAAGTCTTCAATCGTTTGCGGAAGTCAGTTAGTTTGTAGATCGTTTTCAGGTTGCGTGGTAGTGTATTCCAGAGTTGCGTGCTCATATAAGCGAAGGTTCGGGATGATCTTTTAGCGTGGGAGCCCTTACCGCCACCCCCCTGAAATGGCCATGCAGCAACTGCTTTACTTGTCGCACAGCCATTTCCACTGCTGTGAATGGGGGCCACAGTGCACATGAAAAAACACACACCAATGCCAGCACAGGCCCCCTTTTTCTGCAGCTTGGTAAAAGGGACCCTTAGTGAAGAAGTATTTGTGGTAAAGTCTTTCCTATGCCATATCACTCATCTTACTGTTCCATTGGTTGCTTTGTAAGGGAGAAATTGTCTTGGGTTCTCCTGTAGTGTTCTTATGACAATCCTGTGGAACAGATGTGACCAGTAAATATAGTGTGAAGTATTAGGGTTGATCATGATTAGTGTAGAAGTAGGAACTTAAAGGGAAGATACTATTAAACTCCAAAGAGAGAGGAAAGGGAAGGAAACATGGATTACTACTTCCAGTGTGAGAATACAGCGGCAATTCTATAAATAGCAGCTTCAGTTTAGGCACCACAAAGGGACAACTCTTAGCACCAATTCTTTAAAGGGCATGTCTAACACACTGTAATGTAGAGGGGCATTTTCGAACGGAGACGACCATCTCTAAGGACGGTGCCATGAAGGGGCGGGGAAACCCGTATTATCGAAACAAAATGGACGTCCATCTTTCGTTTTGATAATACGGTCGGGGATGCCCAAATCTCGATATTTAGGTCAACCTTAGAGATGGTCGTCCTTAGGTCGTTTTTGAGATGGTCGTCCTCGGTTTTCCGTGATAATGGAAACCAAAGACGTCTATCTCAAAAACGTCCAAATCCAAGCCCTTTGGTCGTGGGAGGAGCCAGCATTTGTAGTGCACTGCTCCCTCTCACATGCCAGGACACCAACCGGGCACCCTAGGGGGCACTGCAGTGGACTTCACAAATTGCTCCCAGGTGCATAGCTCTCTTACCTTGGGTGCTGAGCCCCCCAACCCCCCCCCCCCCCAGGTCCATGTGCCTGAAGTACAGTGCACCCACTACAACTGCTCCAGGTACCTGTATACTGCTGCGATGGACCTGAGTATGGCATTTGAGGCTGGCACAGAGGCTGGCAAAAAAGTATTTTAAACCTTTTTTAAGTGGGAGGGGGTTAGTGACCACTGGGGGACTAAGGGGAGTTCATCTCTGATTCCCTCCTGTGGTCATCTGGTCAGTTGGGGCACCTTTTTGAGGCTTGGTCGTGAAAAAAAATGGACCAAGTAAAGTCAGCCAAGTGCTCGTCAGGGAAGCCCTTCTTTTTTCTATTATCAGCCGAGGACGACCATCTCCTAATCACGCCCCAGTCCCCCTTTTGCTAACCTGCCAACACGCCCCCGTGAACTTTTGTCGTCCCCGCGACGGAAAGCAGTCGAGGGTGTCAAAAAAAAATCGGCTTTCGATTATGCCGATTTGGACGACTTTGCGAGAAGGACGCCCATCTCCTGATTTGTGTCGAAAGATGGGCGTCCTTCTCTTTCGAAAATAAGCTTGATAGTAACATAGTATATGACGGCAGAGAAAGACCTGTATGGTCCATCTAGTCTGCCCACAAGATAAACTCATATGTGCTACTTTATGTGTATACCTGACCTTGATTTGTATCTGCCATTTTCAGGGCACAGAAGTCTGCCCAGCACTAGCCCCGCCTCCCCCCACCGGCTCTGCCACCCACTCTCCGCTATGCTTCTGAGGATCCATTCCTTCTGAACAGGATTCCTTTATGTTTACAGAATATAAACACGTTATAGAATATTAGCATAAATTCAAAGTGAGGTGCACCTACTTAATGGCTGGCATAAGTGGGCATGTCTAAGTGTGCCATGCAACGTGCATGACTGATATTATTCCATAAGTTGTGTGCATTGCATGGCGGCACGTCCATGCTCTACTCACATGTATGCCCCCCCCCCCCCCAAATTGCAAATTAAGGAGAGAATTCAAAAAGTGGCGCCAAAACATAGGCACTGAAAAATTTAGCACTAAGCACTATTCTATGGAGGATACGCACATTGTATAGAATAGCGTTCAGCGCAGATCTTGCACCTAACTTTTGGTGCCGGACTTACACCTGCTGAAACCTGGTGTACACACTGGCAGTTAGGTGCAGTTAGGCTGTATTCTGTAATTCTGTGCCCAACTTTTTGGAATGCCCCTGATACGCCCATGGCCACGCCCCCTTGTGAGATATGCACCATGTGAGCTAGGCTCTATGTCTTAAAGAATAACAATTTTAATAAGTGCCAATGAACATCAATTATTGGTGGTTAGCGTCAAATTGACAGTTCACAGCTCATTATCCAATTTATTTGCATGCGCCTCTCAGACGTGTACCCACAGTTGGGACATTCAACTTTGGTTGCCATATGTAGAATCCAGGGGTGAGCGATTTAGTTTATAGAGTAGCATCTAGTACTTATGCACATACATCTGGATTCTATAGAGTGCGCTTTAGCGTTCCATGCCGAAATCCGGGCGTATTCTATAACAACGCATCTATCTTAATTGGCTTAATATGCCAGTCAGCATTGTTAACAGCACTTAAGCAATAATGAGCACTAATTGGCAATATTAGAATTTACGTGCACAACTCCCTAAGCAGTGGTGTAGCTACGTGGGGCCACGGGGCCCTGGACCCTCTTGCCGATGACCCTCTCGACCCCCCTCCTGCTGCCAACCCTCCCCCGCCGCCGTCTGCTACCTTTGCTGGCGGGGACCCCAACCCCCGCCAGCCAAGGTCCTCTTCTTCCGGCGCAAGGCTTCATTTTGTTTTGTGAGTAGCCAGACTTTGGCGGGAGAGGGGTCCAGAGCCCGAGGTGAAGGGGCACATTTTAGCCCCCCCCCCAGTGCCGCCGAACCCCCCCCCCGCCATTGCCAACCCCCCCGCCACCACCACCAACTTTGACCTCCCCTGCCAATGACTTTCTCGACCCCCCTCCTGCCGCCAACCCTCCCCCGCCGTCGCCTACCTTTGCTGGCGGGGGACCCCAACCTCCGCCAGCCGAGGTCCTCTTCTTCCAGCACAAGGCTTCATCAGACTCAGAAACAGAACGAAGCCTTGCACCGGAAGAAGAGGACCTCGGCTGGCGGGGGTTGGGGTCCCCTGCCATCAAAGGTAGGTGATGGCGGGGGAGGGTTGGTGGCAGGAGGGGGGTCGAGAAAGTCGTTGGCAGGAGGGGTCAAAGTTGTTGGTGGCAGCGGCGATGGGGGGGGGGTCGGCGGCAGCGGGGGGTGTGGTGTGGCTAAAATGTGCCCCTCACCTCGGGCTCTGGACCCCTCTCCTGTCGGTCTGGCTATGCCCCTGTCCCTAAGTGTATTCTGTAATGCACTGCACCTAAATTTTAATGCACACAGGCAAAAGGGGCTTGGTTATGGGTGAGGAAATGGGCGTTTCATGGGCGGTCCAAAATTTGTGAGCGTTGTTATAGATTATGGCCACCTGAGCCTATATCTGAGACCCTTTTAGTAAGCCATGGAGTTGTGTCCTATGTGCATCAGTTTTGAATTGTCGCTCGGCTACCGCATGGCCCGGGTGGTAATTTCATTTTTTTTACACGCGTCCACGAAGCACACCGGAAATTTTATGGCATGCAGCGCTAACCGGTCGGCATTGTACATGTGTAGACCATTAGCACCCGGTTAACGCATGAGACCCTTATCATTAGATCATTTGGTGGTGGTAAGGTCTCAGGCCCAAAATGGATGCGCCAATTTTAATTTTGCCGCACGTCCATTTTTTGTCAAAAAGAAAAAAGACCTTTTTTGCAGGTGCACTGAAAAATGGACCTGTGCGCCCGTCCAATACATGTGTCTACACCACCGCAGGCCATTTTTTGGTGCACCTTAGCGAAAGGACCCCTCTATGTGCTGTGATTTACATCACATTTTCATTGGTGTAAACGGATGCACGTAGTTTTAGGCAATAGAATATCAACTAATCATATTCAATATACAGCGCCTAAATCTAGCCGCTGTTTATAGAACACGCTTAGGCAGAAATGTTTTTTGTGTGGATTTTTACAGCGCCTAAATCTAGCCGCTCTTTATAGAATATGCTTAGGTAGAAATGTTTTTTTGCGTGAATTTTTTAAGCGCCATATATAGAATCTGGCCCATAATGGTCAATTTATTTGTGCCAATTACGCACATAAGCGCTATGTTCTATAACTAGGTGCACCAGCTAGAATTACCTTTTAATTTTCTGGTCATGTAGAAGTTAAACTCTAATAGAGAAATCTAGGCAAGCAACCAATGATGTCTTTAGTGAAGCCATAAGAGGAGCAGGACACACATATTGCTTTTTCTGATCATGATAGGATAATAGAAAATCTATATACATTTAGCTTGAATACAAGAAATTTCCAGTTCACTGCTAGCTTAACTTTTTAATTGTAGGATCAATCAAGAACAAGATCCCAATAACATCATTACATGGAAAATGGCATCACGGAAACACATGATGAGGCAATCATCATTAACTTAATGATAATAATAATTAAATGAATTTAATCCAAGCCTTTCATCCAGAAATGGAGTTTGTTATGTATTTATAAGACTTAGAGGCATGACCTACACGGCTGCAGTATGAATTCCTGGAGTACATAAAAGCATCCTGAGGTAAAGGAAGAAGGAATGTCATCACTTGCTAATTAGGGCTGAGTGGAGGAGTGGCCTAGTGGTTAGAGTGGTGGTGGTGGTGGACTTTGGTCCTGGGGAACTGGGTTTGATTCCCACTGCAGGCACAGGCAGCTCCTTGTGACTCTGGGCAAGTCACTTAACCCTCCATTGCCCCAGGTACAAATAAGTACCTAAGCCGCATTGAGCCTGCCATGAGTGGGAAAGCGCAGGGTACAAATGTAACAACAATATGGAATGTTGTTACTATTGGAGATTCTAGATGGACTATTGCTACTATTGAGATTCTGTTGCTACTATTTGAGATTCTACATGGAATGTTAATGTTGCTATTCCACTAGCAACATTCCATGTAGAAGCCTGCCCTTGCAGATCAGCAACACGGCCGCGCAGGACGTCAGACTCACAGAAACAGAAGCCTGCGCAGCCACATTGAGTGGCCTAGTGGTTAGAGTGGTGGACCTTGGTCCTGGGGAACTGGGTTTGATTCCCACTGCAGGCACAGGCAGATCCTTGTGACTCTGGGCAAGTCACTTAACCCTCCATTGCCCCAGGTACAAATAAGTACCTAAGCCGCATTGAGCCTGCCATGAGTGGGAAAGCGCAGGGTACAAATGTAACAACAACATGGAATGTTGCTACTATTGAGATTCTGTTGCTACTATTTGAGATTCTACATGGAATGTTAATGTTGCTATTCCACTAGCAACATTCCATGTAGAAGCCTGCCCTTGCAGATCAGCAACGCGGCCGCGCAGGACGTCAGACTCACAGAAACAGAAGCCTGCGCAGCCACATTGAGTGGCCTAGTGGTTAGAGTGGTGGACCTTGTTCCTGGGGAACTGGGTTCGATTCCCACTGCAGGCACAGGCAGATCCTTGTGACTCTGGGCAAGTCACTTAACCCTCCATTGCCCTAGGTACAAATAAGTACCTAAGCTGCATTGAGCCTGCCATGAGTGGGAAAGCACGGGGTACAAATTAAAAAAAAAAAGGGGGCACAAAAAGTCAGTAACAGAACTGGGATTATATTTGACTGAGGAAGTCCAAGGCAAACTGCAGTTCACCTTAAGGTACATCCTCCGATAGGGACCTCAACAGAGCTAAGATTAGGCAGAAGGGTGTGGCCTAGATCAAAATCAAAGAGGCCCTGGGAGTACCTGTGGAAAGACTCCAAGACCCTGCCAGTGGTAGCTGAGGGACTGCTATTACCAGGGCTGCTATTACCAGGGTTTTTTTTTGAGGGGGTACTGAGTATCGGCACCTTTTCCATTGTCTGCTAAAATTGACCCATGGACCCCAAGTTTTAATGAAAGAGCTCAGGCTCTACACACCAATTCTACCTTGTCATAGATTCTGTGACTGGTTGCAGGGGGCCTGGCTATTGTGGGGTGGGTCCCTCAGTGATCACCCCACTCCTGAAGGGTGGCCTGGTATTTGAGTACTGGCATCTTTTTTGCTAGAAAAAGCACACTGGCTATTACTGAGGTCTTTTTTCCCCTCTATTTCATTTTGACTTTGTGTGAGAAGGATTTATTGTTTATCATTTAAAATCTAAATTTATAAGTCATAAATTACCATGGGATGCCTGAGCTTGCCCCATGGTAAGGCATTTATAGCCTTACCACGGGGCACGCTCGGAGAAGGGTGACGAAAATGGTAAAAAGAGATGGGACAACTTCCCTATAAGGAAAGGCTGAAGTGTCTAGGGCGCTTCAGTTTGGAGAAAAGATGGCTAAGGGGAGATATGATAGAGGTCTATAAAATAATGAGTGGAGTTGAACGGGTAGACGTGAATCGTTAATCTTTCTAAAAATACTAGGACTAGGGGGCATGCAATGAAGCTACAAAGTAGTAAATTTAAAACGAATTGGAGAAAATCTTTCACTCAATGTGTAATTAAACTCTGGAATTCATTGCCAGAGAATGTGATAAAAGCGCTTAGCTTAGCGGGGTTTAAAAGAGGTCTGGACAGCTTCCTAAAAGAAAAATCCATAAGCCATTATTAAGACGGATTGGAAAAAAATCCACTGCTTATGTCTGGGATAAACAGCATAAAATGTATTGAATTTTTTCGGGATCTTGCCAGGTATTTTTGACCTGGATTGGCTGAGGGGAGACATGATAGAGGTATATAAAATAATGAGTGGAGTGGAACAGGTGGATGTGAAGCGTCTGTTCACGCTTTCCAAAAATACTAGGACTAGGGGGTATGCGATGAAAGTACAGTGTAGTAAATTTAAAACAAATCGGAGAAAATATTTCTTCACTCAACGCGTAATTAAACTCTGGAATTCGTTGCCGGAGAACGTGGTGAAGGCGGTTAGCTTGGCAGAGTTTAAAAGGGGGTTAGAAGGTTTCCTAAAGGCCAAGTCCATAAACCGCTGCTAAATGGACTTGGGAAAAATCCACAATTCCGGGAATAACATGTATAGAATGTTTGTACGTTTGGAAAGCTTGCCAGGTGCCCTTGGCCTGGATTGGCCGCTATCGTGGACAGGATGCTGGGCTCGATGGACCCTTGGTCTTTTCCCAGTGTGGCATTACTTATGTACTTATGCACTGTTGGAAACAGGATGCTGGGCTTGATGGACCCTTGGTCTGTCCCAGTGTGGCAATACTTATATACTTAAGATTCTGAATGGAATCTTGCTACTCTTTAGGGTTCTAAATGGAATGTTGCTATACACTTTGAAATACTGCATGGAATCTTGTTATTCTTTAGAATTCTAGAATCTTGGTACTTTTTGGGGTTCTACGTGGAATGTTGCTATTGTTTGGGTTTCTGCCAGGTACTTGTGACCTGGATTGGCCACAGTTGGAAACAGGATGCTGGGCTTGATGGACCTTTGGTCTGTCCCAATATGGCAATACTTACGTACTTATGTAGTAATAACACATTAGTGCTTACCACAACTTAGTAAAGGACCCTTCAATAGTAGCAAAAGCAGGTTCATTAGTGACATGCCAAGATGTGCCCAATTTTAAAACTGAAAAATGTGGGCATAGTTTTGAACCATAACCCTGAACCTCCTCTCTGGAAAACCTCTTTCACATGTACAAGTGCATGAATCCTTTATGGAGACTGTATATCCAGTAATGTGGATTCCGTTATCCGCCTGCGTGGCTCCTGTCTGTAGGAACACAGATCCTGATGGAGCTTTTGAAAATTTACCTCCCAAAACGCTTGTTCTTAAACAGCTGTAGGACTTTTTTTTCCCCTGTTGGTACAAGTGAATTCCGGGTGAAAGTTCCCACTGCTCAAACCTTGTAATTTGTGTGGAATTTGTTTCCCTTCCGATAGTGGCAGTGAATTAAATCCTGCGGCGACAGAGACAAAACTTGGAGCTGTGCAGGTCCGTTGCCTCACGGCCTTTCTGCGCTTTCTTTCCACCAGTTTTCCCCAAACTTAAATCTGGAATTATTTCTGCTCCATGTGAAGGACTTCTGTCTTAAGACCATGCTCCAGTGAGATGATCTGATTCTGCTGCTCCTGCTTGGTACAGAATGAATTAAAAAAAAAAAACAACAACAACAACAAAATACAGACTCTATATATATATATGGAGTGGAGGAGTGGCCTAGTGGTTAGGGTGGTGGACTTTGGTCCTGGGGAACTGAGGAACTGAGTTTGATTCCTGGCACAGGCAGCTCCTTGTGATTCTGGGCAAGTCACTTAACCCTCCATTGCCCCATGTAAGCCGCATTGAGCCTGCCATGAGTGGGAAAGCGCAGGGTACAAATGTAACAAAAATAAAATAGATACTATTGGAGATTCTACATGGAATGTTGCTATTCCACATGTAGAAGGCTGCGCAGGCTTCTGTTTCTGTGAGTCTGACGTCCTGCACGTACGTGCAGGACGTCAGACTCATAGAAGCAGAAGCCTGTGTGGCCACATTGGTGATCTGCAAGGGCCGACTTCTACATGGAATGTTGTTAGTGGAACAGCAACATTCCATGTAGAATCTCAAATAGTAGCAACAGTGGAGGAGTGGCCTAGTGGTTAGGGTGGTGGACTTTGGTCCTGGGGAACTGAGGAACTGAGTTTGATTCCTGGCACAGGCAGCTCCTTGTGACTCTGGGCAAGTCACTTAACCCTCCATTGCCCCATGTAAGCCGCATTGAGCCTGCCATGAGTGGGAAAGCGTGGGGTACAAATGTAACAAAAAAAATAAAAAATAAATTTGGTACAGAATGATTTAAGAAAAAAACATATTGAGACAAGACATAACAATTTATTTAAATAACAGACCATTTGATGATGTCTGTCACCCTTTCAGCTCCCCTGTTATCTGGAGATTGGGAGTTATCCGGATCTCTGTATGCACGATTTGTAAAGATCTCCCTATCTAAATGCAAATTTAGACTTTTTTTTTCTTTTTATTCAAGATGGCCAGAATATTGTTGCCTAGGAGACACATCAGAGCAATTAAAATTTAAATTCTGTGACTCTCTGGCTTGGTTGAGAGATGCAGTATCCTCTGGAGTCCAGAGCAGCCTGCCTGAGCTTGATCCTGTGATGGGAAGAGAGTCGCTTTGTTAGCTGGAGCTGCTGACATTTCTCCACTTCAGGTCATGAAGGTCCAGAAAACGAACTTTTCCCACTGAATTTCCCTTTAAAGATTCCACAGGGAGTCTCTATCCCCTTGCACTTTGCAGGTGCAAAATACTGGGAGGCACAGAGATTTCTCCCCTAGTGCCATCCCTTTTCCCCATATATGGGGGTGGAGGGATTTTTACCATCTGTAAAATCCAATTGAAAATGCCCCAAATAGACAACAACCTATAGGAAGGAGCATTAAACACTTCTCACAAGTAACTTGCTAAATGACTCAGTTTAAAAGGAATGTGTCAGTCCCTGGCCAATTCCTCACATCTAATGGTAAATACCATACAGAATAACATCCATAAACTCTCTCCCACCCCTGAGATTTTTTAAAAAATAAACCTTTACTAACACAAGTATAAAAAGGGATGGGGGGGGGGGGGGGGAAGGAGCATTATAAGGAGTGTTCACTTGCTGATTTGTTATAAAAAGTTCCTTTGAGCGTTGGTTTAATTGGAAGGTGAAAACACTAAGATGCGGGTTGTGTACCATGTTCAATACAGCCGACAATCTCTGTTTGTCACACTTAATAAGACCAAAGGTTGATGTGTACTCATAAACTGCGTGTAATCTGCTGGAATACAGGTAGATACAATACAGTGCACAGACTGATGAAAAACTGGCTGTTAGAACCTGTTTGCTTAGTCATAGGTTCGCAATAGTTTTACTAAATAAAGGTCTAAAGACTATATAGGACACAGTTTAATAGTTATTAGGGAATATGGTTTACATACTGTCCACGTAACAGCGAGCAGACGAGGATAGTAGCCACACAATTGATGGTTGTATGGAGCTTCTTGCACGAAATTTCAAATATTTACCTGAGGTTAAGATCCATAATGCGTATGAGAATTCCATGTACAGTCACTACTAAAGCAATGCGTAAATGACATGGGGGCATCCCTCATATCAAAGAGGGGGAGGGGGATAAAATGTGAAAAGTGGTTGGCACTCTGTAATAGGTTAACAAAAACTTTCTCTGTGAACATTTGTATCTGTGAGGCTGTATATAAATGGACAACAGAGTGTATTTTATTGAAGTGTCATTAATAAAAATGTTGTATAAATAAATTTAAAAAAAACCCAATAACATAAGAAGTTGCCCAGTTGGTTCTTCAGCGCATCCGCTCAAAACCCATATAAGCAAACACCAGCCTCCCATAACCCAGGGGTGTAGGAAGACCTGCCATTTTGGGTGGGCCCAGAGTTAACCCATTAGTGCCCAATGTTCCCATAATAAGCCATATGGGAACAAATTGATTTGTTCCCCTATGGAACATTGGGCACTAATGGGTTAACCTGGATGGGGGGGGGGGCTTTCCCACCCCCCACCTCTACCCCTGTACATACCTACAATATAGTGGGTTTTTTTTAATGACCTGACTTCTGCCCGATTCTCTCTGAACCCCCTCCCCCGGTTCTATCGCAGAGTCCTTGCCCGTGGCAATTCCTATAGGCAACTTGCGCCAGTCCTACACGTCCTTGCCAAAGAAACAAGAAGTGACATCATTGAGGGCAGGACATGATAGAGAGAAGCCTGCAGAGCCGGCAAAGGATGCCTATAGGAATTGCCGTCGGTATTGGCTCTGAGGTAGACCAGGAGGGAGGGGTTCCAGAGAGAGACGGGCAGATGCCAGGCCAAGAGTGGAGAATAGTAAGGCACCGCCACTGAAGAGTTTTGGGGGCCTCATGGGCTGCTGACTGGGTGGGCCTGAGGCAAGAATGGGTAGTCCTGTGCCCACCCAGGTCCACCCTTAGCTACGCCACTGCCATAACCCCCCCCCCCTCACCCCACAAGTTGTGATTTCCAGATTTGAAACATATGCCACCTTCTATCCGTGTGTCCCAATTTATAATGGTGAAGGGCTGAAATGTGATACATGGCATACCACTGGTCCAGCTTATGTACCATTTGGTCTCTACTAGGAGGGCTAGACTGTCTCCAATGGGCAGCAACCACAACCCTCGCAGCTGTCATCCTCAAGTGAAACAGGAAGTCTTCAGATGCCTCCAGGTCCATGGTTGGAAGAAGCACTTTATTGAAGATCTGCGAGAACTTATTAAAAACCTCTCCCCCCCAATAGGGTTGGAGCACAGGACAGAACCACCACATATGACTATAGGTAACCTGCCCCCCCTCACACCCCCGCCAGCAAAGCTCAGATGCCAACCCATACATTTTTTGAAGAGAGACAAGTTTGTAGTACCAGCGGAGTAAAACTTTATAACCATTTTCAAAAATAAGGGCAGAGACGCTCAATCCTTTAGCATGCAGCCAAATGTCCTCCCGTTCTACCTGGCTCAACACCCTCCCCAGATCCTGCTACCATTGCTTCATATAGTGGAGCTTCTGGGCTCCCCACCCATTCAGACACTTCTAATCTCTGAAGACTTACCTCTTTGACAAAGCCTACCACGAGAACCCATAGCACAACACCTTCCAACTTGAGTCAGAATGTATCTCTCTACAACTGTTTGATTAAATCCTCTTGTCTTCCTTGACCTCTTTGTAACACCAATTGTATATTTCATCCTGGTATGGCGATGCCACCAGGTCTTTGTAAGCCACATTGAGCCTGCAAATAGGTGGGAAAATGTGGGATACAGTCGGTGGCCTAACTGTTTGGGGAGGCTAAAGGGGGCGGGGGGTAGGGGTGGGGCTTACATCCATAATTGTCTGACAACACACAGTAAAACAAATAAGTAAAGTAGTCACAATTAATACCTTTTATTACATTTAGATATTAGATATGTATCATATGTCAAAGAATAATGTGGAGAAAAGTACATTTTTACACAATAGTCAGCCAGAATGTTCGGATGACACAAAGCACCAGTGCCAAGGTCCACTTTCCAGGCGCCATGGCAAGATTTGTCAAACCTTGAATTGAGGGACATATGTATTCTAACAATTATATTAGGAACATACAAAAGAACATAATCAGAGTGGCGTACTGAGGGTGGGGCGGTGGGGGCGGTCCACCCTAGGTGCACGCCGCAGGAGGGGTGCAGGGGGCAGCCGCACGGCTGTTGGCTCCACCGGTTCCCTGCACCCTCTGATATTACTTCCTGTTCCGGGGCAGAGGGAGCAGGGAACCAGCACCCCTCGAGGTAAGAACAATGCACCTGGGGGAGGGGGGGTGCGCAGTGGCGATCCGCTCCGGGTGGCAGCCGACCAAGGAACATCACTGCTTATTCATAGTTATCAGCAAAAGACATAAGCGTATATTAACCAATGTATACTATTCAAAAATGTTATCGATTATTAAACACTGCTATTTCCAAAATGAAATGGTCACATTAGTGAAGCAACATCCAGCGACAAGACTTCACATCATAGGTGTCAATGATTTGCTCAGGGTTAATGTCTCCACTGTGGATCTCGGCCAGTTTCGTACACTTCGCATGGCAGCTGTGCCAACAGGAAGAGTAAGTGCTAGTTTCAAAAGCTTTGTAAAATGTGGATTAAAAAGCTGCCTAAAACGATGGAGGCAGCTGCTTCAACACCTTTTTATCCACATTTCACAAAGCTTTTGAAACTGGCCTGTTGGTACTTACTTGGCAGTTTCAAGCACTTCACAGCACTAAACTACATACACATCAATGGAACAATTTAACATCAGATCCTCCAAAATATTCTAAAACCCAACCCTGCAGCCCACCTGCTCACTCCTTTGCTTACCCACTTCCTTGATCCGCTGCCTCCCTCCCTGGCTCGGTGGAGGAGTGGCCTAGTGGTTAGGGTGGTGGACTTTGGTCCTGAGGAACTGAGTTCGATTCCCACTTCAGGCACAGGCAGCTCCTTATGACTCTGGGCAAGTCAATTAACCCTCCATTGCCCCATGTAAGCCGCATTGAGCCTGCCATGAGTGGGAAAGCGCAGGGTACAAATGTAACAAAAATAAAATAGATACTGCTCTTTGAGCAGGGACTGTCTCTCTTTGTTAAATTGTACAGCGCTGCGTAACCCTAGTAGCGCTCTAGAAATGTTAAGTAGTAGTAGTAGTAATGTTGCTATTCCACTAGCAACATTCCATGTAGAAGGCTGCGCAGGCTTCTGTTTCTGTGAGTCTGACGTCCTGCACGTACGTGCAGGACATCAGACTCACAGAAGCAGAAGCCTGCGCGGCCACATTGGTGATCTGCAAGGGCCGACTTCTACATGGAATGTTGCTAGTGGAATAGCAACATTCCATGTAGAATCTCAAATAGTAGCAACAGTGGAGGAGGAGTGGTCTAGTGGTTAGGGTGGTGGACTTTGGTCCTGAGGAGCTGAGTTCGATTCCCACTTCAGGCACAGGCAGCTCCTTGTGACTCTGGGCAAGTCACTTAACCCTCCATTGCCCCATGTAAGCCTGCCATGAGTGGGAAAGCACGGGGTACAAATGTAACAAAAATAAAATGAAGAGACCAGTGAGTGCAACCAAGTGTGAAGTTCTAGAACTGTGAACGCTGCTGTCAGCTCTCCCGGTCCTGCCCCCTACAATGTACAGGGCTGGACTTAGCAATTGTGTGGCCCTGTGCAGACCAGTTTGGTGGGGCCCCCTGTGCCCACCTAGCCTATGCCCCCACCTAGTCCTGCCCCTGTTGACAAGATGTGTTTTAAAAATTCTTTTTTATGAAATTTCAAATAAAGACAAATCATGCAAAACTTGTACAGAAAAAACTAATTCAAATAAGCACAATGCTATTATAGGAAACTTATCTAGTTCATTCTATGGGCTGAAGCCAGTACATAAGTACATAAGTATTGCCATACTGGGAAAGACCAAAGGTCCATCAAGCCCAGCATCCTGTTTCCAACAGTGGCCAATCCAGGTCACAAGTACCTGGCAGAAACCCAAACAATAGTAACATTCCATGTAGAACCCCAAAGAGTAGCAAGATTATAGAATTCTAAAGAATAGCAACATTCCATGCAGAATTTCAAATCGTAGCAACATTCCATTTGGAACCCCAAAGAATAGCAAGATTCCATTCAGAATCCCAAGTACATAAGTATTGCCATACTGGGAAAGACCAAAGGTCCATCAAGCCCAGCATCCTGTTTCCAACAGTGGCCAATCCAGGTCACAAGTACCTGGCAGAAACCTAAACAATAGTAACATTCCATGTAGAACCCCAAAGAGTAGCAAGATTCTAGAATTCTAAAGAATAGCAACATTCCATGCAGAATTTCAAATCGTAGCAACATTCCATTTGGAACCCCAAAGAATAGCAAGATTCCATTCAGAATCCCAAGTACATAAGTATTGCCATACTGGGAAGGACCAAAGGTCTATCAAGCCCAGCATCCTGTTTCCAACAGTGGCCAATCCAGGTCACAAATACCCGGCAAGATCCCAAAAAAGTACAAAACATTTTATTCTGCTTATCCAAGAAATAGTGGATTTTACCGAAGTCCATTTAATAACAGTCTATGGACTTTTCCTTTAGGAAGCCGTCCAAACCTTTTTTAAACTCCGCTTGCCACCATTTTCACTCCCCCAAAACAATAGCAAAAGAGTATTAGAAATGAGGAACTGCCTATGCGTGGTCATAAGTACATCAAAAATCAATAAAAGAAATTAAACTATAAGTACATTAGTATTGACACAAGTACCTGGCAAGATCCCAAAAAAGTACAAAATATTTTATGCTGCTTATCCCAGAAATAAGCTGTGGATTTTCCCCAAGTCCAATTTAATAATGGTCTGCTAAGCTAACTGCCTTTACCACATTCTCTAGCAACGAATTCCAGAGTTTAATTACACATTGAATGAAGAAATATTTTCTCCGATTCATTTTAAAATATACTACTTTGTAACTTCATCGCATGCCTCCTAGTCCTAGTATTTTTGGAAAGTGTAAACAGACGCTTCACGTCTACCCGTGACCTCTATCATATCTCCCCTCAGCCGTCTTTTCTCCAAGTGGAAGAGCCCTAGCCGCTTTAGCCTTTCCTCATAGGGAAGTCATCCCATCCCCTTTATCATTTTTGTTGCCCTTCTCTGAACCTTTTCTAATTCTACTATATCTTTTTTTGAGATGCGGCAACCAGAATTCAACACAATATTTGAGGATGAGTTGGAGCGATACAAAGGCATTATAACGTTCTCATTTTTGTTTTCCATTCCTTTCCTAATAATACCTAACATTCTATTTGCTTTCTTAGTTGCAGAAGCACACTAAGCACACAGTTTCAACATATCATTGACGATACCTAGATCCCTTTCTTGGTCGGTGACGCCTAACGTGGAACCTTGCATGATGTAGCTATAATTTGGGTTCCTCTTTCCCAGATGCATCACTTTGCCCTTGATCACGCTAAACGTCATCTGCCATTTAGACACCCAGAGGGGCATTTTCGATAGGGACATCCAAGTTGCGATTTGGACGTCCTTGCAAAATGGCGAAATCCAGGGGCAGGGAAACCTGTATTTTCGAAACAAGATGGACGTCCATCTTTCATTTCGAAAATGCTGTCAGGGACATCCAAATCCTTAAATTTCGCCGTCCCTAGATTTGGACGTCCTTAGACATGGACATTTCTGACTTTCGGCGATTTTCAAAACCAAAGACGTCCATGTCAAAAATGTCCTAATGCAAGCCATTTGGTCATGGAAGGAGCCAACATTTGTAGTTCACTGGTCCCCCTGACATGCCAAGACACCAACCGGGCACCCTCCGGGGCACTGCAGTGGACTTCATAAATTGCTCCCAAGTACATTTATTTATTTATAGCATTTGTATCCCACATTTTCCCACCAATTTGCAGGCTCAATGTGGCTTACATTTGCTGTAATGGCGATTGCCATTTCCGGTTAACAGAATTACAAATGGTATTGCATTAAGGTGCGTACATACATGGTAAAGAATAATACATTATGGTATTGCATATAGGTTCCTGAGTGGTAGATTGGATTGTAACATAAGTTATGTTATCCCTTACCTTGTGTGCTGAGCCCCCCCCCCCCCTCCAAAACCCACTGCCCACAACTGTATGGACTTTTCTTTTAGGAAAGTATCCAAACCTTTTTTAAACCCCGCTGAGCTAACTGCTTTTACCACATTCTCTGGCAATGAATGCCACAGCTTAATTACTCATTGAGCGAAGAAATGTTTTAGTACGTAGTAGCTTCCAAGCCTACCTTCTTTTTTTGTTGTTTTCAAAAGTCGGTGGCGGCAGTGATCCGTACACTCTGCTCAACTACTATTAATAGTAGACTTACTTTTATAACCTGTTCTCTTTAGTTAAACACATATGCTTTACAGACATTTATCACAAATACTGGTCAGATTCATACCTTTTGTAACCTCTCTTATCTGAAGCCCTTTCTTGGTCAAGATAAAGTCGGTAGTAAACATTTCTATTTGTACTTACTGGCCGCCTGAGGCCGGCTAAGCCAGCATTTGTCAATAACTCACTTAAGATAATTTCTTGCATTTATTTTTAAGATATACTTTTAACTCTGTCTTTCCTAGTTCCACACCTTCCCAAGTTAGTAGTCCAGTTTCTAGAAGGGGAGCATTGACTGAGTCCGATGGTTTGACTTCGGTGTCTTCCCCAGGTGTTCCTATGCCTAAGCCTGTTTCTCTTGCTGGTATTGAGGGAATTATCCCCCCTAAACCAGGACAATATATTACCTTACAAGATATTTGGGCTGTGGTCACCAGGACTGAATCTATCTATGACTAGGTCACAGGTTCAGCAGCCTTTACCCAAGAAACTGTTCAAAAACTAGAGGATACAGACTCTTAAAATGACCTTGATGGATAAGAGACTCCAAGGAGTGGAGCCTCAGATTTCCACTCTTCAGGCTTCAGGAGTTACAGCAATTAAAGATAGTCTCACATTGCAATATGCAATTGTGCGCCAAAAACTTGAGATTTTTGAATTTTCCTCAAACAAGATTGCAAGAGTTTCTCTTGATTAAGCATTTTGAAGAGGTGCTAAAAATGCCATCATCTGAAGAAATAGTAATTGCTCATATAATAACACTGAGCAATTACCAGTTCTTCAGATGATGGAAATTTTTAGCACCTCTTAATATAAATTTCTCAACGCTTCTGTGTGGAGAATCCTACTGAGGGTGGCCTTGACTCCTTAGGTGGAGCTAGTTCACATTTGACTAATTTCCTTGAAAGTTTAACGATGATATTAAAACTAGGGTGACCAGGGCTGCCAAGAGACTGAGCCGGGCCCAGGACAGGGCCACCACCCCCAGGGTCGGTGCCACCGCCGGGCCCGGGGTAGGGCCGTCACCCCCCAGTATCGCCGCCCTCCCTAGGATCACTGCCACCACCCTAGGATCACCGCTGCTGCTGCCCCTCCATGATCGCTGCTACTGTACCCCCCGCCGCAACTCCCAAATACCTTGGCTGGCGGGGATCCCCATGCCCCACCAGCAGCAGTCTTCCTCCAGTGCTGCTATTCCCTCTATCGCATTGCCTGCCCTACCCTTGCGGCTGTTTTTTTCTCTCACATCGCGCATGCTCGGTTTCAAAACTGAGCATGCACGACCTGAGGGGAAAAGCAGCCACTTGGCAGGCAATGCTGACCCCCCCCAACCAGCCAAACCAGAGGTCCTGCCCAAAGCTCTGTGTCTGCTCCTCCCCAGCCTCAAAGGGGGGCACGGCCCTGGAATTTTCTCTCTCCTGCTCCTGTCAGGACGCAATCACCCAGGTCCCAGCAGGAGAAGGAGCGAGAGAGAGAGAGAGACCCTGACACCAGGCCCCCATTGGAGGCCGGGCCCTGGAGAATTTTGCCTCCCCGCCCCCCCTCTTGGCGGCCCTGAAAGCAGCCCTCTTTACTACATTCGCTACTGAGAAGCAGAAGCTTATTGAATTGAAAGCTTTCTTAAATAAAGATTCTTCTTTTTGTGGTCAAAGAATCCAGATCTTTCCCGATGTGGCTAGGCCCACAAAACTGAGAAGAAGAAAGCAATTTCTTGAATTCAAAGTTTGTACACTTGCTTTGGGGGCCACTTTTATATGGTTCCTATGCAAGGGTTTGATTGGTTAAGGGAAGAATTATATCTTCTTTGATCCCACACAATTAGAAATGTTTCTGGATAATAGTAAAGGTTCCTAGGTTGATGTTTAGGTTGGGGTAGGGTTGGGGTCTATATGTTCTTTTTTATTTTAAGCCTAGTAACTACTACTACTACTACTACTATTTAGCATTTCTATAGCGCTACAAGACGTACGCAGCGCTGCACAAACATAGAAGAAAGACAGTCCCTGCTCAAACAGCTTACAATCTAACCAGGACAGACAGGACAAATAAGGGAAAAGGACAAAGAGTAGCAAGATTCCGTGCAGAATCTCAGAGTAGCAAGATTCCGGAGTCCCACTGTAGCAACATTCCGTGCAGAATCTCAAAGAGTAGCAAGATTCCGGAATCTCAAAGACTACTACTACTACTTATTACTACTACTACTACTACTATTTAGCATTTCTATAGCGCTACAAGGCGTACGCAGCGCTGCACAAACATAGAAGAAAGATAGTCCCTGCTCAAAGAGCTATGTAATAAAAGTGAGCCAAGTATAGGACAATCAAGCCATTGTGACATCACTGATGAGGTTGGCTCTTATTGGTGGACTGAGGCATTATGACATCACAATATTAGCTCTGGTTACAAGAGACTACTACTACTACTATTTAGCATTTCTGTAGCGCTACAGGGCGTACGCAGCACTGCACAAACATAGAAGAAAGACAGTCCCTGCTCAAAGAGCTTACAATCTAATAGACAAAAAATAAAGTAAGCAAATCAAATCAATTAATGTGTACAGGAAGGAGGAGAGGAGGGTAGGTGGAGGCGAGTGGTTACAAGTGGTTACGAGTCAAAAGCAATGTTAAAGAGGTGGGCTTTCAGTCTAGATTTAAAGGTGGCCAAGGATGGGGCAAGACGTAGGGGCTCAGGAAGTTTATTCCAGGCGTAGGGTGCAGCGAGACAGAAGGCGCGAAGTCTGGAGTTGGCAGTAGTGGAGAAGGGAACAGATAAGAAGGATTTATCCATGGAGCGGAGTGCACGGGAAGGGGTGTAGGGAAGGACGAGTGTGGAGAGATACTGGGGAGCAGCAGAGTGAGTACATTTATAGGTTAGTAGAAGAAGTTTGAACAGGATGCAAAAATGGATAGGGAGCCAGTGAAGGGTCTTGAGGAGAGGGGTAGTATGAGTAAAGCGACCCTGGCGGAAGACGAGACGGGCAGCAGAGTTTTGAACCGACTGGAGAGTAAAGGTTTAGAATGATCTTATTGTAGCGAAGGATTGAATTCATAAGTTTTCTTCATATCATTTTTTTGTTTTTTAAGGTTAAATGTCATTTGGGCTTCTGTAATGTGGGCTACAGCACCTATGACTATGAAATGGGATACTTGATTTATTGTGTTTTGTAATTACCTTTGAATGGTGAATTCTTTAATACTAAAAAGTGTAGGGCAGGGAGTGGAAAAAGAGTGATAACAGCAGCATAGCTCAGTTGGTTCCCTTTTTTCTTCCCACTTTATGCTGCTTAGTTGATTTTGGACTGAAAGGGGCTAGAACGGTTTTTACCTTCACAGCCTCATATGGGAGCTCTCAAGGGGGCAACTCATCATTGTAGCAGGGAGGAGGGAGATTGAGTACTTGAGAATCTGGGGAGAGTATGCTATGGTCAGGTTGTGGAGAATAAGGGAAGAGAGTGATGAGGTTGGGATGGGTAGGGTGGGGGAAGAGAGTGTTGGGTTGGGATGGGTAGGGTGGGGATGAGAGCACTGGAGTTGGGATGGGTAGGGTGGGGGATAAGAGTGCTGGAGTTGGAATGGATAGGGTTGGGAGGAGAGTGCTGGAGTTGGGATAGATAGGGTGGGGAAAGAGTTCTGGGGTTGGGGTGGATAAGGTGGGGGAAGAGAGTTCTGAGGCTGGGATGGATAAGGTGGAGGAAGAGAGTGATGGAGTTGGGATGGGTAGGGTGGGGATGAGAGTGCTGGGGTTGTGATGGGTAAGGTGGGGGGAAGAGTGTTGGGGTTAGGATGGGTAGGGTGGGGGATGAGAGCGCTGGAGTTTGCATGGGGAGTAGTAGAGTGGAGGATGAGATATCTGGGGTTGAGATGGATAAGGTGAGGAAAGAGTTCTGAGGCTGGAATTGATAAGATGGGGGAGAGAGTGGTGGAGTTGTGATGGGTAGGGTAGAGGGATGGATAGGGTGGGAGAAGAGAGTGCTGGAGTTGGGAGGAGTAGGGTGGGCGAATAGAATGCTGAGTCAAGCTAGAAGGAGGTGGGAAAGAATACTGACATCAGGCGGGGGGGGGGGGGGGGGGGGCAGTTCTGGAGTTGGACTAGAGAAGAAGGGGACAAAGTACTGAGTTCAAGTTTATTCTGTTTTTGAGATACTGCCCTAGGGCACAGGCCATCAGAGCAGTTTACATACTATATATATACTGATGTCAGTATTCTTTCCCACCTCCTTCTAGCTTGACAGCATTCTATTCCCCCACCCCACTCCTCCCAACTCCAGCACTCTCTTCTCCCACCCTATCCATCCCTCTACCCTACCCATCACAACTCCACCACTCTCTCCCCCATCTTATCAATCCCAGCCTCAGAACTCTCTTTCCTCACCTATATATATATATATATATATATATATCTCGTAATTAAACCCAGCAATTAGGGTTGAAAGTAAACAAGGGAAAGACTGAAACAGGAACTCCAGTAATAATAGGACAGAGGAGGACAGATTTTGGCAAAAAAACATGCAGACCCACACCATCCCAAGCTGAAGCTCAACATGCACCCCAGCCAGACCAGAAGGCAAAACAAGGCCAGGCAAACCAAATAAAAAAAAAAAAGAGAGAGGGACGAATGGTTAGGAGGTATAAGTCGTCCTAAAGAAGAAGGTTTTGAAGGTGGTACTTGGTGCGGATCCCAGTGTGTTGTACTTGCTGAACGAGTTTATAGTTAATTTATACTCTCTATACCACCTTATTTGATGGGCAGGTCAAAGTGCATTACAGGCTAAACAATCAAGGAAAGCAACTCCATAGTAAACAGGAAAGAGTCACAGTCAACCCCTATTACAGAAAAAAGTCAAACAAATTACAGGACATAAATACAAAATCTAGACAGTATTTTAGTGTATTCAGGTTAGCCTGGGACGGAGGGAGAAAGGGTTGGGGTGGGGGGAAGGGGAAGGATTTTTGTGCCAGTCGTTTTGACAGGCTGTTCCAGAAGGATGCATATTATCCTGCAAAGATAGCAAAAGACAGAACAGCAGTGAGCACCCAAGGTTAAAGAAAGGTGGAATGACTTTAAAAGATTTGTAAAGCAGAACTCGACTGCCAAGCAGAAAGAAATTCTTCAGGTCTTACCAGAACTCCTGGAGAGGGAGAGGCAGATGAGAAAGCGTTCGGTGACTGCAGGAGGTGCGGGGATCCTGCTGATGTACCAGAACTGGCAAGAATGTCAGCAGAAGGTACAAAATGTATCTTAATCTTAACCACATTACAAAATACAATTTCAAAGATAATGCCACAGTACATTATAAAACCTAATGAATAAATATACATTTTTTGGACAATGCATGACTTGAAAATGATTCATATAACTTATTTTGTAATTATCTTAATTATATTACTTACATTTATACCCCACATTTTCCCACCTATTTGCAGGCTCAATGTGGCTTACACTAGGTTGCAAAAGGTATACTCATAAACAGAGTAAGAGGTGTGGGCTAATTTAACATATTACTGTGTAAGAAATTAGGTAGATAGGTCAGTAGAATTATTTACATTACTACTACTACTTAACATTTCTAAAGCGCTGCCAGGGTTACGCAGCGCTGTACAATTTTAACACAGAAGGACAATCCCTGCTCAAAGAGCTTACATAACACAAAATAAAACAGGTAAGATATAATGACCAATAGTGATAATGTGATTAACAACATTTTTTTTTGTTACATTTGTACGCTTCGCTTTCCCACTCATGGCAGGCTCAATGCGGCTTACATGGGGCAATGGAGGATTAAGTGACTTGCCCAGAGTCACAAGGAGCTGCCTGTGCCTGAAGTGGGCATCAAACTCAGTTCCTTAGGACCAAAGTCCACCACCCTAACCACTAGGCCACTCCTCCACTGTTGCTACTATTTGAGATTCTACATGGAATGTTGCGATTCCAACATTCCATGTAGAAGTCGGCCCTTGCAGATTTGCAATGTGGCCGCGCAGGCTTCTGCTTCTGTGAGTCTGACGTCCTGCACGTACGTGCAGGACGTCAGACTCACAGAAGCCTGGGCATCCTTCTACATGGAATGTTGCTAGTGGAATAGCAACATTCCATGTAGAATCTCCAATAGTAGCAACATTCCATGTAGAATCTCCAATAGTATCTATTTTATTTTTGTTACATTTGTACCCTGCGCTTTCCCACTCATGGCAGGCTCAATGCGGCTTACATGGGGCAATGGAGGGTTAAGTGACTTGCCCAGAGTCCCACTAGCAACATTCCATGTAGAAGTCGGCCCTTGCAGATCACCAATGTGGCCGCGCAGGCTTCTGCTTCTGTGAGTCTGACATCCTGCACATACGTGCAGGACATCAGACTCACAGAAACAGAAGCCTGCGCAGCCTTCTACATGGAATGTTGCTAGTGGAATAGCAACATTCCATGTAGAATCTCCAATAGTAGCAACATTCCATGTAGAATCTCCAATAGTATTTATTTTATTTTTGTTACATTTGTACCCTGCGCTTTCCCACTCATGGCAGGCTCAATGCGGCTTACATGGGGCAATGGAGGGTTAAGTGACTTGCCCAGAGTCCCACTAGCAACATTCCATGTAGAAGTCGGCCCTTGCAGATCACCAATGTGGCCGCGCAGGCTTCTGCTTCTGTGAGTCTGACATCCTGCACATACGTGCAGGACGTCAGACTCACAGAAACAGAAGCCTGGGCATCCTTCTACATGGAATGTTGCTAGTGGAATAGCAACATTCCATGTAGAATCTCCAATAGTAGCAACATTCCATGTAGAATCTCCAATAGTATCTATTTTATTTTTGTTACATTTGTACCCTGCGCTTTCCCACTCATGGCAGGCTCAATGTGGCTTACATGGGGCAATGGAGGGTTAAGTGACTTGCCCAGAGTCACAAGGAGCTGCCTGTGCCTGAAGTGGGCATCGAACTCAGTTCCCCAGGACCAAAGTCCACCACCCGCACCTCTAGGCCACTCCTCCACTCACATCAGCAGGATAGATTTGTCATCTGAGATTCAGACACCTAAACTGAAATCAACCCTTCAGGAACAAAGGACATTTAGGGGCTCATTTTCAAAACAAAAAAATGTCATAAGGTGGCAGGAGGATGTTTTTCTCTCAAAAATGTCTAAGTTGCAATTTTCGACATTTTGTTCCACGACTCGTCCAAATTTCAAAGGAGCATGTTGGGGGTATATTTTGGGCAGGACACGAGCATCACCAAAAGGTAGATATTTTTCTGCAATTATGGAACAAAATGAAAACAACTAGGGTGAAAATTTAAGACATTTTTGGCTAGACCTATTTCAATCACGGAGAGTTGTAGGATCGTGCGGAATAGAAAATTTTTAAATAAATTAATCACGACTAAGTGACCAAAGGTGCCCTAAATAAACACTGGAGGGATTAAGGCATAACCCCCTTACTCTCCCACTGATCACTGACCCCCCTCTTACCCCCTAAAATGTGACAGTGACAGTACTTATCAGGCTCTATGACAGCTTCGGATACGATAGCCGTTCCTCCTAGAGCAAACACGTTACATAAAGAAATTTGCAAATCCACTCTGTGTGTCTTTAAATGTGGGGGAAAAAGAACCTCCGATATCACCCATCACATCTTGTGGCTTCCTTAATCAATCATTGGTTCTAAAAAAAACCTCAACGCAATTTTAATTTTCTTTTGTTACTATTTCACTATATTTTTGTATTTAGTTTTTAACACATTGTTCTTAAAAGCGAGGATGAGTGTGACCTGTTCATTTGTCTCTAAATGTAGACCCTGACAGGCACCCATTTCGCTGGACCTGCTTCATCAGAGGATCTTTAGCATTAATGTCTATTGTAAAGCTGCCACTTCTCCCGTTTACTTCTGCTGGCGCTTTAGAATCTGATAGATTGTGACCCCTGGGGCAGGGTCTCAGTACATGTGGTGCTTTCTCAATATATTTTTTTACTGATGTGTGGAAGAACATTGTCAGTCTCTGCTGATCGTTCTGTTTCATTTTTTGACTCTCCATTTCTCTCATCTGCCTTTTTATGAACCTGTAACTAGATTTCATCCCTTTCATCTCGCCTCTTCACCACAATCTTCGGTCTCCCATTTCCCTCCCTTCTCCTCCCATCCCCACCATTCTCTCATTCCTTCTCCAACTTCCTATTCCCTGTATTCCATTCACTTTTCAGTCTCCCATTTCCGGCCCCTGTATTTATCACCTGCCAGGCCTCATCAATATCTACCTTTCATCTTCTCCCTGTTGTTCATCTCTGCCCCCCCCCCCCCCCACCACACACACATCCAGTCAATTTCTTACATTTTACTCCCTTATTCAGGTTCTCATTCCCCCTTTTGCCTCCCCTAGTTCTACCCTCTCTCACCTAGGCCACCATCTTTAATCTCTCAAACATTCTTTTTGAAACCGTCTTTCCCCACCAGCCACTGTTCCTACCTCTTCTCCCATATTTCCTTCTCTGCTTCTCCAGTATCCACTCACCTCCTTCAATATTTTTCTACCCTATCTTTCTTCTGCCTTAACCTCAGCATCCATCTCTGTGCCCCTTCCATGTTCACCTTCCCCTGCCCATGTTTCTCCCCCCAACAATATCTGTGCTTCTCCTCCTTTGCCCACCACCAATGCAGTGGCGTACCAAGGGGGGGGGGGCGGTCCGCCCCGGGTGCACGCCGCTGGGGGGGGGGGGTGCCGCGTGTGCCTGTCCTTCATTCCATGCTCCCTCTGCCCCGGAACAGGTTACTTCCTGTTCCGGGGCAGAGGGAGCATGGAACGAACGGACAGGCGCATGCGGCATCCCTCCAGCAGCGTGCACCCGGGGGGGTTCTTTCACAGGGGGGGTGTCCTTTCGCCGGGTGGGGGGTCGTGCTGCATCCGGGGGGGGGGGGGGGGGGAGGCGCTGCACCCGGGGGACGGGGCGCATCGGCCCCGGGTGTCAGCCCCCCTAGGAATGCCACTACACCAATGCCCCCTCCCATCCACTGTATCAGACCCATCTCCAAGCCCCATCTCCCACCTGCCCCCATGTTAGCCCACAACCCCAGCATCAGACTGGTGGTTTCAGCCCCCTTCTCCTATCTGCCCAGTACCACTAAATCCACTGCAGAGAAGGGAGTGCCTTCCTTAAGCCACTCTAGCCACCGGAAATGTTCAGGAATTGAAAGTAGAAAATGAATACGTTCTGTACTGCACACGAAACAGAAAGTAGATTTTCTCTGATTTTAGCAGCTGTGTGGTGTGCCTGGCAGCCAAAACAGCTGGAGCGAAGAAAGGAGCTCCCCACTCTATTGCTGATTTAGTGGTGCCAGACAGTGGCGTTCCTAGGGTGGCTGACACCCGGGGTGGATCGCCGATGTGCCCCCTTCCCGGGTGTAGCGCGCCCCCCCACCCCCGGCGAAGGGCCACCTCCCCCCCGGCGAAAAGACATTTTTACCTGCTGGGGTGGGGGGGCCGCGCGCCTGTCTGCTTCGCTCGTTCCGTGCTCCCTCTGCCCCGGAACAGGAAGTAACCTGTTCCGGGGCAGAGGGAGCACGGAACGAGCGGAGCAGACAGGCGCGCGGCACCCCCCCCAGCGGCGTGCACCCGGGGGGGACCGCCCCCCCCCCCCCCTTGGTATGCCACTGGTGCCAGACCATGCAGGTAGTAGAAAGGAGCAGCTGGCACAAGTTTTGGTGGAACCAAAAGAGGCCTGGTGCAACACAACAATATGAAAAGGGCAGCCCATCCCAAAGAGCAACATATAATTAAACTCTGGAATTCGTTGCCGGAGAAAGTGGTGAAGGCGGTTAGCTTAGCAGAGTTTAAAAAGGGGTTGGACGGTTTCCTAAAGGACAAGTCCATAAACCACTACTAAATGGACTTGGGAAAAATCCACAATTCCAGGAATAACATATATAGAATGTTTGTACGTTTGGGAAGCTCGCCAGGTGCCCTTGGCCTGGATTGGCCGCTGTCGTGGACAGGATGCTGGGCTCGATGGACCCCTTGGTCTTTTCCCAGTGTGGCATTACTTATGTACTTATGTAACATTCACAACTACGACTACTGAAGGCAATGAGTGAGATTTTCTACTGATTTCTCCAGGGTATAAATTTGAAAAGATCTGCATGTTTTGCTTTCTAAATGCTGCAGATACTCTATGGCAATGATTCTCAACCCTTATGCAGGCGCTTTGCGCCGAAACACGGCCCGTGTCGGGTCAGTGGTATAAATTTGATGTACAAGGCTTATGTTTTACAATTAAAAGATTTGTCCCACTTGTGAAGGCTCCTAGTACTTTTTCTTGCGTACTGAATAGCACTTAATAAGGAAAGATTTATTTATTTATTTGTTACATTTGTAGCCCACATTTTCCCACCTATTTGCAGACTCATTGTGGCTTACATAGTACCGTAGAGGCGATCGCCAATACCGGTTATAACAAATACAAAGTGAGGTTGTGGTAAAGTAGAGTTCATGTGTGACGGACACATTGGGGAATCTAAGAAGAAGAGTTAAGTTATGTCCAGTATGAGCTTTGGTTTTATGAGCACTAATTTGGTTTGATGCAGGGGCGTAGCCAGACTTCAGCGGGAGGGGGGTCAGGGGGTACATTTTAGCCCCCCCCCCCGCGCCGCCGCCACCACCACCAACAACTTTGACCCCCCCCCCCCGCCGATGACCCTCTCGACCCCTCTCCTGCCGCCAACCCTCCCCCGCCATCACCTACCTTTGCTGGCGGGGAACCCCAACCCCTGCCAGCCGAGGCCCTCTTCTTCCTTCATTTGTTTCTGAGTCTGACATGCAGGATGTCAGACTGAGAAACAGAACGAAGAAAGAAGAGGACCTCGGCTGGCGGGGGTTGGGGTCCCCCGCCAGCAAAGGCAGCAGACGGTTGACGACGGGTTGGCAGCGGGGGGGGGGGGGGTCGAGAAGGTCGTTGGCAGGGGGGTCCAGGGCCCCGTGGCCCCACGTAGCTACGCCCTTGGTTTGATGAGCACTAATTAGCACTGATTACACTTTACATGCATAACTCGCTAAGCGTATTCTGTAACGGAGTGCGCTGAATGACTAATGTGCGAAGGCAAAAAGAGGTGTGGTTGTGGGTGGGGAAATGGGCATTTCATGGGTGTTCCGAAATTTACACGCATAGTTATAGAATATGGTCCAGGGCATGTAAATCTACACGCTGGGATTTATACCACATTTTCATTGATGTAAATAAATGCGTGTAGGTTTGGGCACTGAGAGATCAACTAAGCATATTCTTTAATCAGGCACCGATCACAGAATATACTTAGCACTGATTTCAGTACTGATATTTTTTTTATACACCATATCTAGAATCTCCCCCTCAGTGCCTCTAGCAAACTGGTTTAGCTGTGATTGCATGGAAGCAGCAAATTCTTCCAAAAGTCCATTATGGTCACCTTGTTTATTAAGGAGATTATCTTATAAAGGGAACAACTGAATCCAGGGCTTTTTTTGAGGGGGTACTTAGGAGTACTGAGTACCGGCACCTTTTCCATTGTCTGCTAAAATTGACCCATGGTCCCCAAGTTTTAATGAAAGAGCTCAGGCTCTACACACCAATTCTGCCTTGTCATAGATTCTGTGACTGGTTGCAGGGGGCTTGGCTGTTGTGGGGTGGGTCCCTCAGTGATCACCCCACCTCTGAAGGGTGGTCTAGCATTGAGTTTCGGCACATTTTCCATTGTCCGCTAAAATTGACCCAAGGACCCCAAGTTTTAATGAAAGAGCTCAGGCTCTACACACCAATTCTGCCTTGTCATAGATTCTGTGACTGCTTGCAGGGGGCCTGGCTATTGTGAGATGGGTCCCTCAGTGATCACCCCACCCCTGAAGGGTGACCCGGCATTTGAGTACCAGCACCTTTTCCATTGTCTGCTAAAATTGACCCATAGAACCCAAGTTTTAATGAAAGAGCTCAGGCTCTACACACCAATTCTGCCTTGTCATAGATTCTGTGACCGGTTGCAGGGGGCTTGGCTATTGTGGGGTGGGTCCCTCAGTGATCACCCCACCCCTGAAGGGTGGCCTTAGCATTTGAGTACCAGCACCTTTTCCATTGTCTGCTAAAATTGACCCATAGAACCCAAGTTTTAATGAAAGAGCTCAGGCTCTACACACCAATTCTGCCTTGTCATAGATTCTGTGACCGGTTGCAGGGGGCTTGGCTACTGTGGGGTGGGTCCCTCAGTGATCACCCCACCCCTGAAGGGTGACCCGGCATTTGAGTACCAGCACCTTTTCCATTGTCTGCTAAAATTGACCCATAGAACCCAAGTTTTAATGAAAGAGCTCAGGCTCTACACACCAATTCTGCCTTGTCATAGATTCTGTGACCGGTTGCAGGGGGCTTGGCTATTGTGGGGTGGGTCCCTCAGTGATCACCCCACCCCTGAAGGGTGGCCTTAGCATTTGAGTACCAGCACCTTTTTCATTGTCTGCTAAAATTGACCCATAGAACCCAAGTTTTAATGAAAGAGCTCAGGCTCTACACACCAATTCTGCCTTGTCATAGATTCTGTGACCGGTTGCAGGGGGCCTGGCTATTGTGGGGTGGGTCCCTCAGTGATCACCCCACCCCTGAAGGGTGGCCTGGCATTTGAGTACAGGCACCTTTTTTGCTAGAAAAAAATTCCACTGACTGAATCACACCAAGTCACAGCATCTCTGGCTTTCTTAGGCGAAGTTTGGGAAACCTTCATATTTTATTGCAAGAAAAACAGTAGCAGAAGAACATAAGCCCAGATTTGGTTATTTTCGAGGGTTTCGATCTGTGGAATAAAGAGGCCTATGCACCGTACACCGGCTCGGTTGCATTCAGAAAATTCCTTTTAAACATTTGCTGAAATACAAAAGGATTTTGGTATTCCTTTGTCTCCTTTTTTTAACATACCATCTGTTAAAGACATTCTATTAATCACTACAATGGCTTTTCTCTGCATAAAAGTCCTTCCATTTAAAAAGCTGCTGTTAAAATTTCAATGGCCTGTTGAACAATGTAAGGGAAATGGCCTTCTAGCTGCTGAGAGAACAATTGAATTCAGATACTGCGCCATTCTCCAGTAGGGGGTGGTTGGAAGTTTTTGCTAAAAATGAAAAGATAACGGGCCTGGTCAATCTTAGACTAATCATCTTTATGTTCTTTCTTTGTTGTAGGTTTTATTTTATTTTCGCTTATCAGTGTGGCAAATGCACGAGAGAGAAGTTTTGCTTAATCATATGATTTGATAATGTATTAAAATAAGAATATTCTGCTTGCTGAACGAGTTTATAATTAATTTATACTCTGTATACCACCTTATTTGATGGGCAGGTCAAAGTGCATTACAGGCTAAACAAACAAGGAAAGCGAGGAGTGGCCTAGTGGTTAGGGTGGTGGACTTTGGTCCTGAGAATCTGAGTTCGATTCCCACTGCAGGCACAGGCAGCTCCTTGTGACTCTGGGCAACTCACTTAACCCTCCATTTCCCCATGTAAGCCACATTGAGCCTGCCATGAGTGGGAAAGCGCAGGGTACAAATGTAACAAAAATAAAATAGATACTATTGGAGATTCTACATGGAATGTTGCTACCATTGGAGATTTCTACATGGAATGTTGCGATTCCACTAGCAACATTCCATGTAGAAGCCTGCGCGGCCACATTGGTGATCTGCAAGGGCCGACTTCTACATGGAATGTTGCTAGTGGAATAGCAACATTAACATTCCATGTAGAATCTCAAATAGCAGCAACAGTGGAGGAGTGGCCTAATGGTTAGGGTAGGTGGTGGACTTTGGTCCTGGGGAACAGAGGAACTGAGTTCGATTCCCACTTCAGGCACAGGCAGCTCCTTGTGACTCTGGGCAAGTCACTTAACCCTCCATTGCCCCATGTAAGCCACATTGAGCCTGCCATGAATGGGAAAGCGCAGGGTACAAATGTAACAAATAAAATATATTACAATTTATAAACTGAAACCCCAATATTTTTTATTTGATTTTTTATAGGTTTACAGTAGAATATCAAAATAACTTGTATAACAATATCAGGACATTAGCGATACAAGAAAGACAATAGAAAATTCAATAAAGAAAAAAGTCTATCTGCCCGTCTACTCCAGTCCACTATATTGGGAGATCCAAGAATAGGGAAAAAAAACAGGAAAAAAATGTAAGGAAAATTAAGCAGTGATACCTACCACTTGGCAATTATTAATGCAACATTACAATGACAAAACTGGGGAGTCATTTATAGGTGTCGCAACCATCATATTTGTGGCAACAAAAGCAAACAAGTGAAAGGGATCAAGGAAGATATGTTGCTGGTTTTCAAAATAATTAGCAATAATGCTCCAGAAGTATTAACAGCATGCCTTCATATATATCAACCTTCTTGCTCTCAGATCTGCTTCACAAGATCTTCTTGATGTACCTTCTTTTCGATCAGTTCATATAGATGAACATAAGAATAGCCATATTGGGTCGACCAATGGTCTATCTAGCCCAGTATCCTGTGGCCAATCCAGGTCACAAGTACCTGACAGAATCCTAAATAGTAACAAGATTCCAGAATCCCAAAAGAATAGCAACATTCTGGAATCCCAAAGAGTAACAAGATTCCAGGATCCCAAACAGTACCAAACATTCCAGAATCCCAAAGGGTTGCAAGATTCCATGCCACCAATAGTAGCAGGATTCCAGAATCCTAAAAGAATAGCAAGATTCTAGAATCCCAAACAGTGCCAAAGATTCTGGAATCCCAAAGAGTTGAAGATTCCATGCTACCAATCTGAGGGCAAGCAGTGGCTTCCCCTATGTCTATCTCAATAGCAGACTCTGGACTCCAGGAACTTGTCCAAACCTTTTTTTCAACCCAGATATGCTAACCACCGTTATCACAACCTCCGGCAAAGACCAGCCATTTTTTTTTTAAATGCAAGCTCAAAATATTACAATTCGTTGTGTGGAATGTGAGAATTACTAAGAGCTTTGAGATTAAAAAAAAATGCTTGAAAACATTCTTATTTCAGTGTGTCTTTGGACATGTTTAATTTCCTTGATGTTGATAAAGGATGAAAACAGTTGATAGAAAATGACGTTTTTAAGTTGACTTTTTGTTTTTGTTTCTTTGTTTTTATTGCTTGTTCTTTTATTATGTACCCTGCTTAAAATCGAAGGTAGAATGGGTTATAAGCTTTTCTACAAATAAATAAAAAAATAAATTATTTGCTGTCTGTATATTTAACTATACATTTATATGGAAATTTCAAATAAAAAAACTGCGCCTAACTTTAATGCTGCTACTCGATATCACAAGAACTGCTTCCTCTGCTTCTGAGCTTCTTTGAAGACATTCAGGCTTATTTTTGAAAGAGAAGGGCGCCCATCTTCCGACACAAATCGGGAGATGGGCGTCCTTTTCTCAGGGTCGCCCAAATCGGCATAACCGAAAGCCGATTTTGGGTGTCCTCAACTGCTTTCCGTCATGTGGATGACCAAAGTTCACGGGGTGTGTCGGCAGCGTAGCGAAGGTGGGACTGGGGTGTGCTTAAGAGATGGGTGTCCTCAGCCGATAATGGAAAAAAGAAGGGCGTCCCTGACGAGCACTTGGGCGACTTTACTTGGTCCATTTTTTCTTGCGACCAAACCTCAAAAAGGTGCCCGAACTGACCAGATGACCACCGGAGGGAATCAGGGATGACCTCCCCTTACTCCCCAAGTGATCACCAACCCCCTCCCACCCCCAAAAAAACTTTAAAAATATTTTTTGCCAGCCTCTATGCCAGCCTCAAATGTCATACCCAGCTCCATGACAGCAGTATGCAGGTCCGTGGAGTAGTTTTTAGTGGTTGCAGTGCACTTCAGGCAGGCGGACCCAGGCCTATCCCCCCCTACCTGTTACACTTTAGGTGGTAAATGTGAGCCCTTCAAAACCCACCAGAAACCCACTGTACCCACATGTAGGTGCCCCCTTCACCCCTTAAGGCTATGGTAGTGGTGTACAGTTATGGGGAGTGGGTTTTTTTTGGGGGGGGGGGCTCAGCACACAAGGTAAGGGAGCTATGCACCTGGGAGCAATTTCTGAAGTCAACTGCAGTGCCCCTTAGGGTGCCTGGTTGGTATCCTGGCATGTCAGGGGGACCAGTGCACTACGAATGCTGGCTCCTCCCATGACCAAATGGCTTGGATTTGATCATTTCTGAGATGGGCGTCCTCGGTTTCCATTATCTCCAAAAACCGGGGACAACCATCTCTACTGACGACGTAAGGACGACCATCTCTAAGGTTGACCTAAATGTTGAGATTTGGGTGTCCCCGACCGTATTATCGAAATGAAAGATGAACGCCCATCTTGTTTCGATAATACGGGTTTCCCTGCCCCTTCACAGAGCCGTCCTGTGAGGACGGCCCCAGGACAACTTGGGTGCCCCGTTCGATTATGCCCCTCATTGGGAACATTCCAATTCTGAAATTCAAAGGGGATCTGAAAATAGTGTTAGGGATGCAGAAACCAGCTGTTTTCAGCTCTAGTGCTCTAGTGTTGAATGAGTGTCTGTTTACGCTTTCCAAAAATACTAGGACTAGGGGACATGCGATGAAGCTATAAAGTAGTAAATTTAAAACGAATCGGAGAAACGTTTTCTTCACTCAACGTGTAATTAAACTCTGGAATTCGTTGCCAGAGAATGTGGTCAAGGCGATTAGCTTAGCAGAGTTTAAAAAAGGTCTGGACGGCTTCCTAAAGGAAAAGTCCATAGACCGTTATTAAATGGACTGGGGAAAATCCACTATTTCTGGGATAAGCAGTATAAAATGTTTTGTACTTTTTTGGGATCTTAGCAGGTATCGGTGACCTGGATTGGCCACTGTTGGAAACAGGATGCTGGGCTTGATGGACCTTTGGTCTTTCCCAGTATGGCAATACTAATGTTTAGTACACATTTTGTGCAGACATTAGTTACGTTTGATGTGCATTCAGCTCTTCAGCTGGTTTCTGCGTTCCTAACAATATTATTCAAATGACCCCTGACGCAGGTGGTTTGCGCCGAATCACGGCCCGTGTTGTGCCAATTGTATAAATTTGATGTACAAGACACGTGTTCTGCGATTAAAAGATTTGTCCTGCTTCTAAAGGTTCCTAGTACTTTTTCTTGCATTTTGGACTTCATTTTGTGCTTTGAACCCTCTCCTTGTTGGCTTGTTAAGTGCTGTTGTCAGCGCTCATTAGCTTGTTAAGCTTGTTAAGTTACACACATTGTTATAGATTCCGCTTGGACTTCAGTGCGGATATCTAGGCGTGCTATATAGCAGAGGCGTAGCCAGACTTCGGCGGGAGGGGGATCCAGAGCCCAAGGTGAGGGGGCACATTTTACCCCCCCCCCCCCCGCCGCCTCCATCACCACCAACTTTGATCCCCCCCCCGCCGACAACCCTCTTGTATCCCCCTCCCGCCGCCAACCCTCCCCGCCGCCGCTGTTGCCTACCTTTGCTGACGGGGGACCCCAATCCCCACCAGCCAAGGTCCTCTTCTTCTGGCGCAAGGCTTCGTTCTGTTTCTCAGTCTGACATCACCGCTGGCTGATCTGCAAGGCTTCGTTCTGTTTCTGTGAGTCTGACGTAAAGTGCAGGACGTCAGACTCACAGAAACAGAACAAAGCCTTGCGCTGGAAGAAGAGGACCTTGGCTGGCGGTACCCCGCCAGCAAAGCTAACCCACAGCGACGGTGGCGGGGAGAGGGGGGTGTCTTTTGATTTTACTTTGTTTTTATTCATATATTGTTTTTGATTTTGCTTAATATTTTATATGATTTACTTTTCATTCCCTCTCCTTCTCTGCGCATATCCAGCAGATAGCCAAGACCTGTCGTTTCTTTCTCTTTAACATCAGCAAAATTCGCCCTTTCCTCTCTGAGCACACCGCCCGAACTCTCGTCCACTCTCTCATTACCTCTCGCCTTGACTACTGCAATCTACTCCTCACCGGCCTCTCACTTAACCATCTATCCCCCCTTCCATCCATGCAGAACTCTGCTGCACGTCTTATATTCCGCCTGGACTGATATGCTCATATCACCCCTCTTCTCAAGTCACTTCACTGGCTTCCGATCAGGTACCGCATACAGTTCAAGCTTCTCCTACTAACCTACAAATGCACTCGATCTGCAGCCCCTCCCTACCTCTCTACCCTCATCTCCCATTATGTTCCTACCCGTAACCTCCGCTCTCAAGACAAATCCCTCCTTTCAGTACCCTTCTCCACCACCGCCAACTCCAGGCTCCGCCCTTTCTGCCTCGCCTCACCCTATGCTTGGAATAAACTCCCTGAGCCCATACGCCAAGCCCCCTCACTGCCCATCTTCAAATCCTTGCTCAAAGCCCACTTCTTCAATGTCGCCTTCGGCACCTAACCCTTATGCCTCTATTCAGGAAATCTAGACTGCCCCAATTTGACTGCCCTATTTGACTGACTGTACACTTGTCCTTTAGATTGTAAGCTCCTTCGAGCAGGGTCTGTCCTTCTCTGTTAAACTGTACAGCCCTGACCAACTGAAGGCGCATTCGACCAGGGGAGTAGCTTCCGCCTGGGCGGAGAGTGGTCTGGTTCCGCCTCACAATATTTGCAGGGCGGCGGTCTGGTCCTCGTTGCATTCGTTTGTGAAACATTGTAGACTGGATGAGCAGGCTAGGGAGGATGCCAGTTTTGGTGCGGCAGTGTTGACTTCTGGGATGCAAGGTTCCCGCCATTAGGAGTTGTACTGCTTTGGTACTTTCCAAGCGTCTTGACCGGTCTGGAGGGTCGCTGAGGAAGGTGAAATTAGGTCTTACCTGCTAATTTTCTTTCCTCTAGACCCTCCAGACCGGTCAAGAACCCTCCCGCTGTGTACATGTTTCTTTGTGGTAAGTATGATTGGCAGAGTTCTGGTGTTTCATGTTTTTTGTTTCTGAGTACAGGGTTCTTTGACCTTTCGGGGTTGTAATTGTTTATTGGTTTCATTTGTTTTCTGCTTTGTTAAGGATTTACTGGCTGCTTGGGGGTTGGCTGCTAGCTTATTCTGGTTTAAGTTTTAGTGTTCTCAGTCTCCCTCTGCTGGTAAGCCACATTGAGCCTGCAAATTGGTGGGAAAATGTGGGACACAAATGCTACAAATAAATAAATAAAATAAAAATAAAGATCATTTTTTACTTAAGAGGCATTTTCACTTCTTGTCCAGATGATGATATCGCCTCATCTGGACTATTGTAATGTGCTCTATTTAGGGATATGTTAAAAAGCTCCAACTTATACAGAAAACTGCTTCAAGACTCATTTTTAAAGTGAATAAGTTCACCAGCATCTCAGGGCTGAAAGTATTGTGTTTAAAGCACTTTGCCTACTGTTTCAGATCATTTATGGCTCTACTTCACAATTGCCGATAAATATGGTCTCTAAAACTTTGTATGGACACTCTTCCAGGTTACACAAACAGCTTATTCTCTGTCTCCCGTCCTTTAGTAAAAATGCGATTTCAGAGAATAATTAACACAATTGGTTTCTGTTATTATTGTTATACTTGTGTGGAATTATCTTCCATTAACTATTTGGGTTGAGCGGAATTAGTTAAAATTTCACAAAATGCTGAAAACGTATCTTTTCAAGCAACGATAATTATCTATGTATGTTGTCATCTATTATATGATGTGTTTGACTGCAGTTGTGAGTTAAGAATCTTCTAAGGTACTTTCTTCCATTGTATAGCATGTTGAACCCTTGTTTTGAGGGAAACTGGCTAACAAGCACCACATTCATATTACATAAGTACATAAGTAATGCCAGACTGGGAAAAGACCAAGGGTCCATCGAGCCCAGCATTCTATCCACGACAGCGGCCAATCCAGGCCAAGGGCACCTGGCAAGCTTCCCAAACGTACAAACAGTCTATACATGTTATTCCTGGAATTGTGGATTTTTCCCAAATCCATTTAGTAGTGGTTTATGGACTTGTCCTTTAGGAAACCGTCTAGCCCCTTTTTAAACTCTGCTAAGCTAACCGCCATCACCAAGTTCTCCGGCAACGAATTCCAGAGTTTAATTATGTGTTGGGTGAAGAAAGATTTTCTCCGATTTGTTTGAAATTTACTACACTGTAGTTTCATCGCATGCCCCCTAGTCCTAGTATTTTTGGAAAGCGTGAACAGACGCTTCACATCCACCTGTTCCACTCCACTCATTATTTTATATACCTCTATCATGTCTCCCCTCAGCCGTCTCTTCTCAAAGCTCAATAGCCCTAGCCTCCTTAGTCTTTCTTCATAGGGAAGTCGTCTCATCCCCGCTATCATTTTAGTCGCCCTTCGCTGCACCTTTTCCAATTCTACTATATCTTTCTTGAGATGTACCTGAATATATAACTCACTTTAAGATCGCACTTGGAAAAGGTGGGAAATAAATCTATGATCCAAGTTCAAAATCTAAAGAGAGAAGGTCCTGGGTGGAGTGGGAAAAGCAAGGGCCCAGATTGGTTTTGGGAGTGGGGGGGGGGGGGGGGGGGGGGGAGCATGGACATGGTATTGGGTAGAGGGAGGAGGCCAACAAGGACACAACTCAAAATTCATGGGAGACTCAAGTACTACAACATCCTGCTGTCTTTCTCTGACAGGAAATGTGGGAGAGAGAGAGAGAGAGTGGGATGTGCCAGCACTTGAGTGCGGGCCTGTGCTTAAAGACCTCAAGCCTGCACCACATCTAATTGTGACTTGGGCTGGGGAACAGGTAAGGTAGTGGTGACAGGGCAGAGGAGGGAAATGATCATCATGGGATGGGAAGATGAAATGCTGAGTCTGGGGGTGGGGGTGGGAGGAAAAAGGATTATGCTGGCTACCTGTGGAGAGGGGAGGGAGAAAGGGAGATGCTGAACTATGGGGGAGGGGGGTTAGGAAAGGGAAGTGAAGATGCTGGATTACGGGGTAGGGGGGTTAGGAAAGGAAAGGGGAGATGCTGGACTACAGGGGAAGGGTTTTAGGAAAGGGAAGGGGAGATGCTGGAGTGCAGGTGGGTAGAGTCTTGAATCACTCCAGGACAGGGGGCACTTGGCTGAAGGTTTACCTAGGGTGTCATGTATCCTTGGGTTGGCCTTGTTATTGTTAATCAGGAAGAATTTATGTAACATCTGATGTCAAATGGGTTAAGGAAAGGGGAAGGGATTTGATACACTTTCTTTCTGTGGTTACAGTCAAAGCGGTTTACATATTATATATGGGTACTTATTTAGTACCTGGGGCAATGGAGGTTAAGTGATTTGCCTAAGGTCACAAGGATCTGTAGTGGGAATTAAACGCAGTTTCCTTGGTTCTCAATCTGCTGCACTAACCATTAGGCTACTTCTCCTTGGTTCAGGATGTGACATATCAAGCTCTTTTTTCACAAAACAATAGAATCATAAGAGCTACATATTCCTGATATTAAATTCGAATGTACCAGAAACCTAGTGATATATCATGTCTCTGATTTCCTTTGACAAGGCACCCATCGATGTAATCTTCTTCGTATTTAGTTAAACTGTTGGTTTTCTTTAGACTACCAAAGTCTGAGCATGAACAGAAGTTGATTGAACTATTTGTTTTCGTTTTTCCCCAACAAAGGGCTACAGCAGGGAGGCTTTTTTTTTTTTTGGGGGGGGGGGGGCGATGATGAGTTCAATTACTCTTTTGCTTACCAGAGTTTCTGATCTATTGATTTTAATATAGCTTACCCGAGGGCTAAATATTTATGACTAGCCATTGTCACATCTGTTTACTTTCTGGGTTTCAACCTACCACAGCAGTAGCCCCGGGTTGCAAGAGTTGCCTATCTAAATCCAACATACCAACCACCCTCGGATTCTCAGCTTGGAAATATCACCCACGTGTGAGCTTGTCCATGGAGAAAGTGAATTTGCTTACCTTTAATGTAGGTTCTCTGTGGACAGCATGATAAACCAGCCACACAACCCTCGCCCTCCCCTTATGGTTGAAATTACTTGAACTTTGACATGCACTAATCATAAGAAACAATGTGTGGACAGGAAGGAACACTGATGCAAGCTCCAAAAGCTTTCTAAGCTCTTCTGGGCTCCGGGAAGGTGGATCCAAACTGGTGGAATCAGGGATGATGATACCCATGTGTTTGGTTGATTATATGCTGTTGTCCATGGAGAACCTACATTACAGGTAAGCAACTTCACTATGGGGCCTTTTAACTAAAGGGTTGCCATGCAACAACCCTGACTTACTGCCTGCCCAACGTGGGTGCTGGCTATAGTTCCGCCCAAAGCATAGTAACATAGTAATATAGTAAATGACGACAGATAAAGACCTGTACGGTCCATCCAGTCTGCCCAACAAGATAAACTCATTTTACATGGTATGTGATACTTTATATGTATACCTGAGTTTGATTTGTCCTTGCCATTCTTAGGGCACAGACCATAGAAGTCTGCCCAGCACTGTTCTTGTACTAAAAGTTCTGAAGATTCTGGAATCCTAAAGAGTTACAAGATTCCGGAATCCCAATTAGTAGCAACATTCCATGTAGAACCCCAAAGTGTAACATAGTAACACAGTAAATGACAGCAGATAAAGACCTGTACGGTCCATCCAGCCTGCCCAACAAGATAAACTCATTTTACATGGTATGTGATACTTTATATGTATACCTGAGTTTGATTTGTCCTTGCCATTCTTAGGGCACAGACCATAGAAGTCTGCCCAGCACTGTTCTTGTACTAAAAGTTCTGAAGATTCTGGAATCCTAAAGAGTTACAAGATTCCGGAATCCCAATTAGTAGCAACATTCCATGTAGAACCCCAAAGTGTAACATAGTAACACAGTAAATGACAGCAGATAAAGACCTGTACGGTCCATCCAGTCTGCCCAACAAGATAAACTCATTTTACATGGTATGTGATACTTTATATGTATACCTGAGTTTGATTTGTCCTTGCCATTCTTAGGGCACAGACCATAGAAGTCTGCCCAGCACTGTTCTTGTACTAAAAGTTCTGAAGATTCTGGAATCCTAAAGAGTTACAAGATTCCGGAATCCCAATTAGTAGCAACATTCCATGTAGAACCCCAAAGTGTAACATAGTAACACAGTAAATGACAGCAGATAAAGACCTGTACGGTCCATCCAGTCTGCCCAACAAGATAAACTCAATTTACATGGTATGTGATACTTTATGTGTACACCCAAGTTTGATTGGAGGAGTAGCCTAGTGGTTAGTGCAGTGGACTTTGATCCTGGGGGACATAGTTCAATTCCCACTGCAGCTCCGTTTGACTCTGGGCAAGTCACTTAACCCTCCATTGCCCCTGGTACAAAATAAGCACCTGAATATATGTAAACCACTTTGAATGTAGTTGCAAAAACATCAGAAAGGCAGTATATCAAGTCCCATTTCCCTTTCCCTTCCCTTCCCATTCTCAGGCAGACCATAGAAGTCTGCCCAGCACTGTTCTTGTGTTAAAAGTTCTGAAGCTAACGTTGAAGCCCCTTAAAATTTACACTCAAGCCCATCCATATCTATTCAGTCACAATCAGGGCATAGACTGTAGAAATCTGCCCAGCACTGGTTTCACTCTCCAATTACCGGCGTCACCACCCAATCTCTGCTAAGATTCCATGGATCCATTCCTTCTAAACAGGATTCCTTTGTGTTTATTTATTTATTTATTTGTTACATTTGTTTCCCACATTTTCCCACCTATTTGCAGGCTCAATGTGGCTTACATAGTACCGTAGAGGTGTTTGCCAACTCCGGTATCCCATTCATGTTTCAATTCCATTACCGTTTTCATCTCCACCACCTCCCACGGGAGGGCATTCCACGTATCCACCACCCTTTCCGTGAAAAAAATACTTCCTGACATTACTCTTGGTACTTTCCAGCACTAGTGGACATATTGAAAAATTATTTCCATAGGGGGTTATCCGGAGGTAATTGCTGCCCTGTTACTGCCACCTCAATGGTGGTGGTAAGTGCTCTGCCCCAAAATGGCCATATGGCCATTTCATTTTTGGCTATTTCACCCACTGTGGTAAAAGGGTCCCTGGTGCATAGCAAAAATGGCCGCCACCGATATAGCACAAGGCTGCTTTTACTGCAGCTAATTAAAAGGGCCCCTATGTCTAAAATTAAAAAATATATAACAGTCCTGTTTGTCTGTCCTAATTAGATTGTAAGCTCTCTCAAGCATGGACTGTCTCTTCATGTTCAAGTGTACAGTGCTGCGTACATCTAGTAGCGCTATAGAAATGACAAGTAGTAGTAGTAGTCTTTAGGATTCCAGAATCTTGCTATTCTTTGGGTTCCGGAATGTTGCTACTCTTTAGGATTCTGCACAGAATCTTGCTACTCTTTGGGATTCCAGAATCTTGCTACCATTTGTCCTTATCCCTTATTTGTCCTGTTTGTCTGCCCTAATTAGATTGCAAGCTCTGTCGAGCAGGGACTGTCTCTTCATGTTCAAGTGTACAGCGCTGCGTACGTCTAGTAGCGCTTTAGAAATGATAAGTAGTAGTAGTAGAAAGAAAGCCTCAAATGAACAGGTGGAAACCTTAGAAAGAAATGAGGGAAAAGTCAAAAATCACAAGCAATGAATTTGGGTAGACTAGCTAGGATTTACAGGATTTAGCTGTCCCCATCTTCTGTGTTTGCATTTGTAGGAGTTAAAAAAAAATAGGGAAAAAGCTACACGTAGACAACTCCAGTCACAAATATATTTTTATGAAAAAGAATAGCCTGTAGTCTATGAATATTATATGAGATGTGTATAAAACAGTATTAAGGGGTCAAATAATTTCATTCCAAGCTACAAAAAAAGCAACGTAATATGTATCACATGAAAGCCTGTGAGAGGAAATTTTCTTAAATGGAAGCTAATTATAGTGGTGACAAAACCATGATCAAGTTGCAAGACTGTACAGCTGAGCAGTCTGAATATATAATAATGTGGACGGAGGAAAAGTAAATTGTATGAACATAATAACAAATCTGGAAAAATCCTTCTCAATCTGTTAAGGGCAGAAGAAAGACTTTGGTATAATGAGAGCACTGATGGTAGCCTTGGAAACATACTTAGTTCCAAGAGACATTAATAAAAGATTTAAAGAATATTACCAATTACTGTTTCAGACAAGACAAGGTATTGATTCAGTTCAGGCATTTTTCTTTTTGGCTCGGAGGAAGAAGAGATACAATTGGATATTACTGTTGGGGAAATTAAGTCTGCAATTATATTTCTCTTAAATCAGGAAAATCCCCAGGCTTAGATGAACTTCCTTCTGAATTTGATAAGGAAGAAAAAGGGCTAATATTGCAAAAAGTTCTGGAAGTATATTAATCATGACTTTAATCTGGGAAGGTTGATCATATGCTGTTGTCCATGGAGAACCTACATTACAGGTAAGCAACTTCACTATGGGGCCCTTTAACTAAAGGGTTGCCATGCAACAACCCTGACTTACTGCCTGCCCAACGTGGGTGCTGGCTATAGTTCCGCCCCCAGCATAGTAACATAGCAATATAGTAAATGACGACAGATAAAGACCTGTACGGTCCATCCAGTCTGCCCAACAAGATAAACTCATTTTACATGGTATTGGGCATTTAAGAACAAAATAAACTAGGCTGACACCCTAGGCCAGGGGTAGGCAACTCAGGTCCTCGAGAGCCGCAGGCAGGTCAGGTTTTCAGGATATCCACAATGAATATGCAGGAGATAGATTTGCATACCATGGAGGCAGTGTATGCAAATCAAGTTCATGCACATTCATTGTGGATATCCTGAAAACCTGACCTGCCTGCGGCTCTTGAGGACCGGAGTTGCCTACCCCTGCCCTAGGCGAACCTTCAGATATATTCACTCCTCGTACCTCAGGACAACTCAAGACCTCATCCCCTCACATCTAGTATCTCTCCTTCCCTACATTTCCCCCTTGGTGTCCAGCATCACTGTTACCTACTCCCCCCCCACCACATGATGTCCAGAATCTCTCTTTTCCTACCTCCCCCCAAGGTGTCCAACATCTCTCCCCTTCCTTACCTCCTCACCAATGTTTTCTCTCTAGGCTGCATGGCTGAGCACCTTTTCTTAAGCTGCCGCACAGCAGGGTGACCGGGACCTGCTCTGCCTCTCCCCCACGCCACTGCTATATGGCTTCCTTGGTTCTTACTTCTTTTTCCTAAGGAAGTGTTCCTGCATGAGGGAAATTAGCAAATGTCTTGCCTAAACTTAAAGATCAAACCAAAGACATATGCCAAGTATCTAATTATCGCCCAGTACCATTTCTCTCCAAATTCCTAGAACAGATTGTCCGTCAACAATTAGAGGATTACCTATACTTGCAGGAGGCCTTACACCCACATCAGATGGGGTTCTGAAAGTAAACAACCAAAAAGTGAGGAGAACTCAAGGAGGATGTCCAATGAATCTTTAATTCTGACAAGCATAAAAACGTCCTGTCCAATGAGTCTTAAAATCTGGGAGGCATAAAAATAACCGGACACAACCGTGTTTCAGCACCGAGGCCTGCTTCAGGGGTCAATATCCAGCTTATAATCGAAAGAGAAAAACGCCTATATTTTGACCCAAATTGGGAGATGGGCGTTTTTCTCGCAAAGGCGCCCAAATCGGTATAATCGAAAGCCGATTTTGGGCGTTTCCAACTGCACTCCGTCGCGGAAATGAATAAAGTTGACGGGGGCGTGTCAGAGGCGGGACTGGGGCGTGGTTATCAGCCGAGGAGAGATGGGCGTCTGTAGCTGATAATCGAAAAAAAAAAAAAAGGTGTTTTTACCGCGATTTTGGGTCACTTTTTTTGGACCCTTTTTTTTCACGAACAAGTCCCAAAAAAGTGCCCCAACTGCCCAGATGATCACTGGAGAGAATCGGGGATGACCTCCCCGGACTCCCCCAGTGGTCACTAACCCCCTCCCACCAAAAAATCCCCACTTTAAAAACTTTTATCCCAGCCTGTATGAAAGCCTCAAATGCCGTACCCACCTCCGTGACAACAGAATGTGTTCGATCCTGTCACAGCCTTTCCCTGGGTCAGATGTGGCTCTCGGGTGCAGTACAGGGTCACATCAGCATTGCATTGTGGTGGGTGTAGGGTATTGGGCTCCGTGATTTCATTAGCTTGTGTTACAGTCTCACGATGTTGGTAGTTGGTAGGCTCTTCTCCCATGGTGCTTTCCCCCCTGCCTCCTGGGTCAGAGTGTGCCCTGTTGTGTTTCCTGTTGTAGTCCATGCGGTCGTGGCCATTTTTGTAAGCCAATTTTAGTTCCCTTTCCTGTGTTAGCCACGTTAGAGAACTTAGTTCTTACCTTGAATGTGGCTGAAAGAGGGCATTGTACAGCATTCTTCCAGCTCTGACCTACTGCTAATCTCAGTACCAGGGAGACTAGTTGCCAGTGGGGCACAATCCCTGATCTGCAGTTAACTGTTAGTAAACGCGGTTATTCCAATAAAGGACGTTTTCGGAGTGATTAGTCTTCAGGTGTCAACTGGTGTACCAATGTTATATAGAAGCAACCAGTCCTAGAGGCCTGCGTGTGTGCAGGTCCCTGGAGCACTTTTAGTGGGTACCGCAGTGCACTTCAGCCAGGTGGCCCCAGGCCCATCCCCCCCCACCTGTAACACTTGTGCTGGTAAATGGGAGGCCTCCAAAACCCACTGTACCCACATGTAGGTGCCCCCTTCACCCCTAAGAGCTATGGTAGTGTTGTACATTTGTGGGTAGTGGGTTTTTGGGGAGGGGGGTTGGGAGCTCAGCACCAGTGGTAAGGGAGCTATGCATGTGGGAGCGTTGTCTGAAGTCCACCGCACTGACCTCTAGGGTGCCCAGTTGGTGTCCTGGCATGTCAGGGGGGCGAGTGTATTACGAATCCTGGCCCCTCCCACGACCAAATGGCTCGGATTAGGACGTTTTTGAGCTGGGCGTTTTTAGTTTCCATTATCGCTAAAAAAAAAACCAAACGCCCAGCTCAAAAACGTCCATTTTTTCGAAAATACGGTTTGGCCCGCCCCTTCACGGACCCGTTCTCGGAGATAAACGCCCATGGAGATAGGCGTTTGCGTTCCATTATGCCCCTCCATATATAGTTAAGATGCAAGATGTCTGTTCCTCCTCCAGTGGAGCGCCGCAGGGGCCTGTATCGCTACCCCTGTTATTTAACGTCTTTCCTGCACCTCTACTATCCTGCATTGAACAGTTAGGTCTGGTAGTTATTGCATGTGCAGATGAAGCCCAAATCTTGGCTTCTGTTGGTTCTGGAGATGCTGACTCTTTCGCTGTTTTACATCAGAAGCTAGATCAGATTTCACACCGGATAACCTCCCGCTGTCTCAAGTTAAATCTGGAAAAATGTTCTACAGTTTTTTCAGTCCTGCACAGGCCAGCCCTCTACCACAACCAGTACAGATGGCAGGATATACACTGCCTCTAGTTGACAGGGTACAGGTTTTGGTGGTGATTGTGGACAATTCACCGACTTTTAGTCACTATCAGGGGCATAATCGAAAGAGAAGGGCGTCCATCTTTCAACACAAATCGGGAGATGGGCGTTCTTCTCTCAGGGTCGCCCAAATCGGCATAATCGAAAGCCGATTTTCGGCATCCCCAACTGCTTTCCGTCGCGGGGATGACCAAAGTTCACGGGGGCGTGTCAGCACCGTAGCATAGGCGGGACTGGGGCATGATTAAGAGATGGGCGTCCCTGACGAGCACTTGGTCGACTTTACTTGGTCCATTTTTTTCACAACCAAGCCTCAAAAAGTGCCCAAACTGACCAGATGACCACCAGAGGGAATCGGGGATGACCTCCCCTTACCCCCCAGTGGTCACTAACCTCCTGCCTCCCTAAAAAAAACAACTTTAAAAACTTTTTTTGCCAGCCTGTATGCTAGCCTCAAATGTCATACTCAGGTCCATCGCAGCAGTATGCAGGTCCCTGGAGCAGTTTTAGTGGGTGCAGTGCACCTCAGGCAGGCAGACCCAGGCCCATCCCCCCCCTGCCTCTTACACTTGTGGTGGTAAATGTTGAGCCCTCCAAAACCCACCACAAACCCACTGTACCCACATCTAGATGCCCCACTTCACCCATAAGGGCTATGGTAGTGGTGTACAGTTGTGGGGAGTGGGTTTTGGGGGGCTCAGCACACAAGGTAAGGGAGCTATGCACTTGGGAGCAATTTGTGAAGTCCACTGTAGTGCCCCCTAGGGTGCCCGGTTGGTGTCCTGGCATGTCAGGGGGACCAGTGCACTATGAATGCTGGCTCCTCACACGACCAAATGACTTGGATTTGGTTGTTTTTCAGATGGGCGTCTTTGGTTTCCATTATGGGTGAAAACCGGGGACGACCATCTCTAAGTTCGTCCATCTCGATATTTAGGTCGTCCATCTGTAAAGTCAACCTAAATGTTGAGATCTGGGTGTCCCCGACCGTATTATCGAAACGAAAGATGGACGCCCATCTTGTTTCGATAATACGGGTTTCCTTACAGATGGGCACACTTAGAGATGGTCATCCCCATTCGATTATGCCCCTCCACATCACGCAGATTGAGAAAACCTTTTTTTTTTTAAAGTTGAGAAAGTTGTACTCTGTCCGTCATTTATTGATTGACTCGGCTCTTAGAGTATTTGAGCATACCCTAGTCTTTTCTACATTAGACTACTGTAATGGCTACCATGACTCTAATAGCAGTCTCGAGGTACAACCGCTAGGGGGCATCCTTCCATATAAGGAGCCATCCAGCGTGAGAGCAGAGGGGGACTGCTTCCATTGAGGCCCACTTGGCTACCAGGATTTACCTCCAGGTGGTACAGGGGTTAGGGGTGTGTGCAGGTTTCCTTGGGAACATTTGGACAAAGCTTGGACTCAGGGCAGGATCTTATTAGGAGAATTGGATCGGGGGGGGGGAGGGTTGGGGATTGAACTCGGGGATCTGATAAGGGAGTCAGGGGATCAGATCAGGGGTGTTAGGGGAGAATTGGATGTCAGAGATGGGATGGCAACTGGAGGAGGCAGTGAGGACCTGTGGCATTGGGTCTGTGACCATGCTACTTGACTGCCGATAGGTGAAGTAGCAGCACCTACCACCTGCTCTTTTGTTGTTGGAATGTGCAGCTGTGTTATCAGAAGTTGTGATAACTAACTTGTGCTACTGATGATCGCATGCTGGCTGTAGCGGCCAGCCACTCCTCCGACCTGCCCATGCCACTCCCCACATTAGATAGCTAGCATGGGTTTTTGCACTGCACTGCTGGTTTTAATGCATTTTAGATATTAGTGTGGGTCTGTGCTAGCATCTTCTGCATTGTAAAATCCACCCTAGCAGTTTAACGCAGCTTAGTAAAAGACCCCCTCAATGCATTAATCAATGTCCATAGACCAATGAGACCAAAAGAAAAGATTTAACTTCTAGTTAATGTCAAAGTTTTCCTATATAATAATTCTCACCTCCAACGTTCTGACTTGCCTGGGACCGTGGCTCATTCCGAGTTGGTCTGCTAGGCTCCGTAGATCAGGCTGACATTACCGTAGCCATTATGATGTCAACTTCAGAACCTGGGGGGGGGGGGGGGGAATAAAACATGCCTCCCAGCTGATCCATGTCCAGAGGAGGGTGCTGGACATGGGTGGCTGGAGGGGGAGCAGGGGAGAGAAGGGTCGCTGGACATGGGTGGCTGCAGGGGGGGCAGGGGAGAGAGGAGGGTTGCTGGACATGGGTGGCTGCAGGGGGGGCAGGGGGAGAGGAAGCTGAACATGTCCAAAACCGAGCTCCTCGTCTTTCCACCTAAACCCACCTCTCCTCTTCCTCCACTCTCCATCTCAGTTGATAACACCCTCTTCCTCCCCGTCCCATCTGCACGCAACCTCGGAGTCATCTTCGATTCCTCCCTCTCCTTCTCTGCGCATATCCAGCAGACTGCCAAGACCTGTCGCTTCTTCCTCTTCAACATCAGCAAAATTCGCCCTTTCCTATCTGAGCACACCACCAGAACTCTCGTCCACGCTCTCATTACCTCTCGCCTTGACTACTGCAACTTACTCCTCACCGGCCTCCCACTTAGCCATCTATCCCCCCTTCAATCCATTCAGAACGCTGCCGCACGTCTAATATTCCGCCAGAACCGATATACTCACATCACCCCTCTCCTCAAGTCACTTCACTGGCTTCCGATCAGATACCGCATACACTTCAAGCTTCTCCTCCTTACCTACAAATGCACCTGGTCTGCGGCTCCTCACTACCTCTCCTCCCTCATCTCCCCCTACGTTCCCACCCGTAACCTCCGCTCTCAGGACAAATCCCTCCTCTCAGTTCCCTTCTCCACCACTGCCAGCTCCAGGCTCCGCTCATTCTGCCTTGCCTCACCCTTTGCATGGAACAATCTTCCTCAACCCCTACGCCAAGCCCCCTCCCTACCCATTTTCAAATCTCTGCTTAAAACTCACCTCTTCAATGCTGCTTTCGGCACCTAACCTTTGTGAATTATAGTATTCCTATCAGACTGACTCTATACTCTATACTTGTTTTAGATTGTACACCTGTCTTTTAGATTGTAAGCTCCTAGAGCAGGGACTGTCCTTCTATGTTAAATTGTACAGCGCTGCGTAACCCTGGTAGCGCTTTAGAAATGTCAAGTAGTAGTAGTAGTAGTAGTAGTAGTAGAGAGGAGGGTCGCTGGACATGGGTGGCTGCAGGGGGAGAGGAGGGTTGCTGGACATGGGTGGCTGCAGGGGGGGCAGGGGGTCGCTGGACATGGGTGGCTGGAGGGGAGCAGAGGAGAGAGGAGGTTTGCTGGACATGGGTGGCTGCAGTGGGTGCAGGGGGAGAGGAGGGTCACTGGACATGGGTGGCTGCAGGGGGAGAGGAGGGTTGCTGGACATGGGTGGCTGCAGGGGAGCCGAGGAAAACCTTGCTAGCGCCCGTTTCATTTGTGTCAGAAACGGGCCTTTTTTTTTCTAGTATTCTAATATTAAAAGTAAAATAAGGACATGTATTTCATTCTGATAGTGCTTTGAAAAGCTATTCACAAACTAGATGAAGCATTTTTTATGGAAATAAAAGGTGAATTAATCATCTCTCCCCTTTCTGTTCAGAGACCCCGTCTTGTTTAGGAAGTCGTGCGTAACTATAGTGACAGTCTAGGCATTTCAGACACAGATCCTAGGACAAGATCGAAAACTTATCCATGAGAATATCTGTAGCTTTGTAGCAATGTTTAAGCTCAGCGGAGGTTTCAAACAGAGCTGAATCCACAGCTGCAAAAGGAAGGGGATTCATTACAGTTTTTTTGTGTCGTAAAAGTTTAAGGAGCTTTTTACTAAAGCTTTGCATGCACTAAGGGACATTAGCGTGTGCTAAGTGCCATGTGGCCCATAGGTATAAAATAAGATGTCCAACGTTTAGCACATGCTAAGCTTTAGTGAAAATGTCCCTAAGAGTTGGTGCCATTCTTTTTTTATTGAACATTTTTTAAAAATTACAAAAAATAAAGATCCAAAAATGAACACAGTAAACAAACGAGCAATGAAGTACAACTAACGCATGATAATATATAGATATTTAAAAAAATAAAAGCTTAGAAATAAAGATTATTGATTATTACCTGAGGAAAGAAAAGCCAGTAGATTTTTGAAATTTGGTATCGTGTCGGCTATTGATAGGAACATTGTTTTCAAGTATTCTTTCATATTTTCAATACATAATGCCATGTTCCACCACATAAAATTGGGATAAATGAGAGTTATCTTTTCAATGTGTTCACGGAAGAAAATTCCGGAGAAGGACAGCGGTTCGCTGCCGAGTGTATAGAGTGGATTTTACGCCGTTCATGGAAAAAAGCATTTATAAGCAGCTTGAAAATCTGGTAGTGGGCAAAGCTATGACGCCAGATGGGATACATCCCAGGATACTGAGGGAGCTCAGAAAAGTCCTGGCGGGTCCTCTTAAGGATTTATTTAATAGATCTTTAGAGACAGGAGAAGTTCCTCAAGACTGGAGACGAGCTGATCTGGTCCCTCTTCACAAAAGCGGGGACAGGGAAGAAGTGGGAAACTACAGGCTGGTAAGCCTCACATTGGTGGTAGAAAAAATAATGGAGTCACTGCTGAAGGAAAGGATAGTTAACTTTCTGGAAGCGAACGGGTTACAGGATCCGAGGCAACATGGTTTTACCAATGGAAAATCCTGTCAAACGAATCTGATTGACTTCTTTGACTTGGTAACATAGTAGATGAAGGCGGATAAAGACCTGTACGGTCCATCCAGTCTGCCTGAAGAGATATACTCAATATATAAAGGTATGAGGTGATGCAACTTATTTATACCTGAACTTGATTTGTCCATGCTGTTTTCGGGGCAAAGACCGTAGAAGTCTACCTGGCACCGTCCGTCTTCAAAAACTTTTGAAGTTATTATCGAAGCCCTTGATAAGCTCCATTCCAGCCCATCCAAATCTATCCAGCCACGATCAAGGCACAGACCATAGAAGTCTGCCCCGTACTGGCTTTGCTTCCCAATTACCAGTGTTGCCACCTAGTCTCTGCTAAGCTTCTGTGGATCGATTCCTTCTAAACAGGATTCCTACATATTTATCCCACACATTTTTGAATTCTGTTACCGATTTCATCTCCACTGCCTGCTGCAGTAGGGCATTCCAAGTATCCACCACACTCTCAGTGAAAAATACTTCCTGACATTATTCCTGAGTCTTCCTCCCTTCAACCTCAATTCATGTTCTTTAGTTCTACCACCTTTCGGTTTCTGGAAATGTTTTGTTTGTAGATTAATACCTGTTCTAAGTCTACAAAATATAAGTTGCATTCTCATGGTGTTACATATGTAAGTTCTTTATTATAAGGAGGAAAAGGCTTCAGATGCTCAGCTGATTATTTGCTTAAACAAATTGCACTTTTCATTTACTGGGCGGGATTCCTCATCAGCCTTAAAAACCTCCGGAAGGAACTAATACCTGTTCAATATTTGAAGGTCTGCATCTTATCACCTTTGGTTCTCCTTTCCTCCAGGATATACGTACATGTTCAGGTCATCAAGTCTTTCCTCGTAAGTGTTGTTATGCAAACCGCATACCATTTTCGTTGCTTTTCTTTGAACCGCTTCCAATCTTTTTACATCCTTAGCAGGATACGGCCTCCAAAACTGAAAACAATACTCCAAGTGGGGCCTCACCAATGTCTTGTATAGGGACATCAACACCTCCTTTCTTCTACTGGTTATACCCCTTTCTATGCAGCCTAGAATCCTTCTGGCCATGGCCACTGCCTTGTTGCATTGTTTCGTCGCCTTGAGATCCTCAGACACCATCACTCCAAGGTCCCTCTCCTTAGCCGAGCTTAACAATCTCTCCCCTCCTATCCAGTACATCTCTTTTGGATTTTTGCACCCCAAGTGCATCACTCTGCACTTCTTCACATTAAATTTTAACTGCCAGACCCTTGACCATTTTCCAACGTTTGGAGATCCCTCCTCATGGTTTCTACACCCTTCAAAATATTCACTCTATTGGCTATCTTCATGTCATTCGCAAAAAGGCAAACTTTTCCTTCTAACCCTCCAGCAATGCCTCTCACAAATATATTAAACAGAATCGGCCCCAGCACTGACCCCTGAGACACTCCACTGCTCATTTTACTTTCCTCCAAGCAGGTTCCATTTACATCACCCTCTGTCGCCTGTCGGTCAACCAGTTTGCAACCCATTTTACCACTTTTTTTTTTTGTTACATTTTTGTACCCTGCGCTTTCCCACTCATGGCAGGCTCAATGCGGCTTACATGGGGCAATGGAGGGTTAAGTGACTTGCCCAGAGTCCCACTAGCAACATTCCATGTAGAAGTCCCTTGCAGATCACCAATGTGGCCGCGCAGGCTTCTGCTTCTGTGAGTCTGACGTCCTGCACATATGTGCAGGACGTCAGACTCACAGAAACAGAAGCCTGCGCAGCCTTCTACATGGAATGTTGCTAGTGGAATAGCAACATTCCATGTAGAATGTCCAATAGTAGCAACATTCCATGTAGAATCTCCAATAGTATCTATTTTATTTTTGTTACATTTGTACCCCGCACTTCCCACTCATGGCAGGCTCAATGCGGCTTACATGGGGCAATGGAGGGTTAAGTGACTTGCCCAGAGTCCCACTAGCAACATTCCATGTAGAAGTCCCTTGCAGATCACCAATGTGGCCGCGCAGGCTTCTGCTTCTGTGAGTCTGACGTCCTGCACATATGTGCAGGACGTCAGACTCACAGAAACAGAAGCCTGCGCAGCCTTCTACATGGAATGTTGCTAGTGGAATAGCAACATTCCATGTAGAATGTCCAATAGTAGCAACATTCCATGTAGAATCTCCAATAGTATCTATTTTATTTTTGTTACATTTGTACCCCGCACTTCCCACTCATGGCAGGCTCAATGCGGCTTACATGGGGCAATGGAAGGTTAAGTGACTTGCCCAGAGTCACAAGGAGCTGCCTGTGCCTGAAGTGGGAATTGAACTCAGTTCCTCAGGACCAAAGTCCACCACCCTAACCACTAGGCCACTCCTCCACTTTGATTCCTAAGTTCAGCCCTCTCAACTTATTCACAAGTCTTCTCTGAGGGACCATATCAAAGGCTTTGCTGAAATCCAAGAAGATTACATCTAGCGCATGTCCTTCATCCAGTTCTTTGGTCACCAAATGATACCAGTTGGTTAATAAACTATAGTTTGCTTTTTTTACCATAGAGACCAGTTAATAGGCTTTTTATTGATCAGAGTGCAAGAATTATGCCATATTACTGAAGTGTACTCTTTCTGAGGTTGCTTGGGTAATATAGCACTTAATTTGTTGAAGGCAGAAAGAGTGGCCGACAGAACTGAGTTAGAATTATTTCTGGGTAAACATGACATGTTTGCAGGTACAGATGATAATGGGATCAACGTGGAAATCTTTTTCCAACCTCAGCCAGGAAGGAATTCAATTACTAAATGTAAGAAAAACAAAACAACAACCCTGACTGAGGATGAAAGCATTGTGGTGATGTTTGGGGGGTTTTAATATTTTTGCTGAAATATGAGGTGACTTTTGTTTCCAGAAAAAGTTTAATAGAAGTTTATCAATTTGTTTGTAGAAGTACAATCCAGGCTAATACATACATGGCTTGTTAGTTCATACATGTAACATTGATTAGTAACATAACACTTCCTGAACCACCCTTCACTAATGAGTGATGCCCTTTAGAACTACCTATTTTGGCAGAAAGTGCATAAAGTGATATAGGCCAGACATGCATAGTTAGCAGAAATAGGTCAAGAGGTAGTTTGAAAAGGTCAATGTCTGACCTCTCATGTCTTCACACACAAATTCTGCCCCAAACTATGTGGAAACAGAGAAGTGGGAAGTGGACCAATGACTCCAGGAGACCGTGACAGTTGTGGTGTATGATGAATAAACTTTAATGTAGACTCGACACAGTACTGTGTTTCGGCCACAGGCCTGCCTCAGGAGTCTAAAAACATTTAAAAGAATATATATACATAGTAACGTAGTAAATGATGGCAGAAAAAGACCTGCATGGTCCATCCCGTCTGCCCAACAAGACAAACTCGTATGTGCTACTTTTTGTGTATACCCTACTTTGATTTGTACCTGTCCTCTTCAGAGCACAGACCATATAAGTCTGTCCAGCACTATCCCCGCCTCCCAACCACCAGCCCCGCCTCCCACCACTGGCTCTGGCACAGACCGTATAAGTCTGCCCAGCACTATCCTCGCCTCCCACCACCGGCTGGCTCTGCCACCCAATCTCGGCTAAGCTCCTTAGGATCCATTCCTTCTGAATAGGATTCCTTTATGTTTATCCCACGCGTGTTTGAATTCTGTTACCGTTTTCATTTCCACCACCTCCCGCGGGAGGGCATTCCAAGCATCCACTACTTCCTGACATTTTTCTTGAGTCTGCCCCCCTTCAATCTCATTTCATGTCCTCTCGTTCTACCGCCTTCCCATCTCCAGAAAAGATTCATTTGCGGATTAATACCTTTCAAATATTTGAACGTCTGTATCACATCACCCCTGTTCCTCCTTTCCTCCAGGGTATACATGTTCAGGTCATCAAGTCTCTCCTCATACGTCTTGTAACGCAAATCCCTTACCATTCTCGTAGCTTTTCTTTGCACCGCTTCAATTATTTTTACATCCTTCGCAAGGTACGGCCTCCAAAACTGAACACAATACTCTAGGTGGGGCCTCACCAACGACTTATACAGGGGCATCAACACCCCCTTTCTTCTGCTGGTCACACCTCTCTCTATACAGCCCAACAACCTTCTAGATACAGCCACCGCCTTGTCACACTGTTTCGTCACCTTCAAATCCTCAGATACTATCACCCCAAGGTCCCTCTCCCCGTCTGAACCTATAGCCTGGGAGACTGTCTATCTAAATGACAGAAGCAACTTAATGTACACAAGTGCAAAATGATGCACACAGGGCAAAATAATCACCAATTATAAGACTTACCACCCAGGAAAAGGATCTTGCAGTTACTGTAAGGAGTCACCTAATTTCTGGTCACAGACAACATACATATAGTGTTCACGTGATTAAAAGACATCAAAATAGTACTCAAAATACACATACAAGTGTAAATGAATCAAGTCACAGCAATAATATATCAAAAATATATAAAAAATGGACCTTGAAATGTACTATAAATTAAATGAAATCAAAATTATCAAATACAGGAACAAGAGTCACATGCAAAATAAACATGTCTATAAAAATAAATTACATAACCCTTATATACTCATATGATAGTTTTGTGCACTTTAAAAAAAAAGGGGGGAAGGGGGAAAGTAGGGGGGGAAGGTTGGAAAAGAAATGACATAAACAGAACCTAAAAGGACATATTCATCACCATAAGCATAATGTAACAAGGGTATGAAGCCAGCATGACATGACTGTTAAGTGCGAGATATAAAACAAAAAGTGAGGAGAGTGAATGAGGATACCAAAAAATATTTATTCACATGAAAAATAAAAATTAAAAAGTAACATAATATACATAAAAATGACCCGACATGGCCGTGTTTCGGCCCAAAGGCCTGCCTCAGGAGTCTTTGTAACCTCAGAAAATATGACTCGGAATGTGTACTCCAAGGGGAATAACAAGACAAAACTCTCTTGGGTCTCCTCTCTTCTAAAAAATATATTAAAAAGCATCTCTTCGGAGAGGAGTATAACAAGTTCGTCTTGCTTTTTAATATATTTTTTAGAAGAGAGGAGACCCAAGAGAGTTTTGTCTTGTTATTCCCCTTGGAGTACACATTCCGAGTCATATTTTCTGAGGTTACAAAGACCCCTGAGGCAGGCCTTTGGGCCGAAACACGGCCATGTCGGGTCATTTTTATGTATATTATGTTACTTTTTAATTTTTATTTTTCATGTGAATAAATATTTTTTGGTATCCTCATTCACTCTCCTCACTTTTTGTTTTATATCTCACGGTTCCGTGAGGGATTTTACCTCCTTTTTTGTTTTTGTTATGATTGTTAAGTGCACCATGAAACTTTTGAATTGTGTGACAAATAGACATATAGTAATAACACTTACATAACTGTTATATTCACATGTGAAAATTTTATACATTGAATAAAAAGGGGGGGTTAATCCTTTCTATATTTTTTTATTTATTGTTACATTTGTACCCCACACTTTCCCACTCATGGTAGGCTCAATGCGGCTTACATGGGGCAATGGAGGGTTAAGTGACTTGCCCAGAGTCCCACTAGCAACATTCCATGTAGAAGTCTGCCCTTGCAGATTACCAATGTGGCCGCACAGGCTTCTGCGAGTCTGACGTCCTGCACGTACGTGCAGGACGTCAGACTCACAGAAACAGAAGCCTGCGCAGCCTTCTACATGGAATGTTGCTAGTGGAATAGCAACATTCCATGTAGAATGTCCAATAGTAGCAACATTCCATGTAGAATCTCCAATAGTATCTATTTTATTTTTGTTACATTTGTACCCTGCGCTTTCCCACTCATGGCAGGCTCAATGCGGCTTACATGGGGCAATGGAGGGTTAAGTGACTTGCCCAGAGTCACAAGGAGCTGCCTGTGCCTGAAGTGGGAATCAAACTCAGTTCCTCAGTTCCCCAGGACCAAAGTCCACCACCCTAACCACTAGGCCACTCCTCCACTGTTGCTACTATTTGAGATTCTACATGGAATGTTGCTATTCCACTAGCAACATTCCATGTAGAAGTCGGCCCTTGCAGATCACCAATATGGCCGCGCAGGCTTCTGCTTCTGTGAGTCTGACGTCCTGCACGTACGTGCAGGACGTCAGACTCACAGAAACAGAAGCCTGCGCAGCCTTCTACATGGAATGTTGCTAGTGGAATAGCAACATTCCATGTAGAATCTCCAATAGTATCTATTTTATTTTTGTTACATTTGTACCCTGCGCTTTCCCACTCATGGCAGGCTCAATGCGGCTTACATGGGGCAATGGAGGGTTAAGTGACTTGGCCAGAGTCACAAGGAGCTGCCTGTGCCTGAAGTGGGAATTGAACTCAATTCCTCAGGACCAAAGTCTACCACCCTAACCACTAGGCCACTCCTCCACACATTAAGAGGAATAGCATTAAAAAAGCCCTAAAAAAAAGTCTGTATTGATTTCCATAGTAATGAACCGCCTTATAATGCAAATTAGTGTATGGGAGCAATATCCCTTAATCGGTGTTTGCCAAGAATACGTCAAAGGGTACGTGAAGGATCCCACACTGGAAGCTATTATAAAGGGTTTCATAAGGTGTTAAATTTTGTGCAAACTATGCGCCAGGTATTTTACATAAGAAACATCCCCATTATTTACATAATTTCTACGTGATTATCTCATTTAATTTCTGAGTAGATTCCCTCCTGTATACTTGCCACGGTCTTTTTTGCCGGTCTTGGAGTATTGGGTTCAGGTTTGGAGGCCGTATCTTCCTAAAGATGTAAAAAGACTGGAAGTGGTGCAAAGAAAAGCTACAAAAATGGTATGGGATTTGCGTTGCAAACCGTATGAAGAGAGACTTGCTGACCTGAACATGTATACCTTGGAGGAAAGGAGAAACAGGGGTGACATGATACAGACGTTCAAATATTTGAAAGGCATTAGTCCGCAAACAAACCTTTTCCAGAGACGGGAAGGCAGTAGAACTAGAGGACATGAATGGAGGTTGAAGGAGGGCAGACTCAGGAGTAATGTCAGGAAGCATTTTTTTCACGGAAAGGGTGGTGGATTCATGGAATGCCCTCCCGCGGGAGGTGGTGGAGATGAAAACGGTAACAGAATTCAAACATGCGTGGGAATGGATCCACGTAATCTTAGCGGACATTGGGTGGCAACACCAGTAATTGGGAAGCGAAACCAGTGCTGGGCAGACTTCTACGGTCTGTGGCCTGATCGTGACTGAATAGATATGGATGGGCTGGAGTGTAAATTTTTTTTTTTTAATTTTATTTATAAGAATTTAATTTTACAAGCACTAAAATAACTTGCCAGAAATACAGACAAAATAATACAAGAATTATTTCAATCAGGTAATTATAAACTCTTCCTTAGTCCACAAAATAGGGAGAGTGAAACAAGACAAGGAGATGAATTAAACAACAGTAAACAAAGAAAACGTGGTATTAAACCTGATTATCCCGTTATTTATTATCTGAATCACTATTCCACATTGATCATCTGATTGGCTTCTTCAAGCCCAAAATGGTGTATATTCAATTTATTTAGTTGGAAACATACTTATTGTCCAATATTAGTGGAAATAATACAATTGATTTCATTTTTTCTCTTTTAAAACCAGAAATTATTTAAACAATACAAACACTTGAATCTCTAATCCAATTACCACTGATTAAGGTAATCCCAGTTTCACAGGCTTCACTCCTTTTGAATAAATATACTAAGAGGAATCATTTCAGAGGAAAAAACTTTAGGAGTCATACCCGGAACTCTGGGAAAACAACAATCTCGATATTAATCATCTGTAATAATATTCATTTTGTTCAAATTTTCTGGTCTATTATCATCTTCAAAATCTTAACCATTTCCTATTCCTGTAGAACTTAATTTGCCGTATCAATTTTTCATTCTCAAAGGATTCAATTAGATTATCCATGTGGCTATAATTAGATTATATCGGAAGCAAATTTATTTACTACTAGTAAAAATGGCCCATTTCTGGCGCCGATGAAATGCGCGCTAGCGGGCACGGGACTCCCTTCCCCTCCCCTTCCGGTACCTGTTCCGTCGGCCCAGGAAAGAAAGAGCCCCCTCTTTCCTCCCGTAGCGGTGGCTTCCTTGCTGCATGGTGTGGGAGTCCAGCTCTCGGCATTTCAAAATGGCCGCCGAGAGTTGAAGTCTCGCGAGGCAGCTTGAACTCTCGGCGGCCATTTTGAAACGCTGAGAGCCAGAGTCCCACACCATGCAGCAAGGAAGCCACCGCTACGGGAGGAAAGAGGGGGCTCTTTCTTTCCTGGGCCGAAGGAATAGGTACCTCTAGACCACCATGGAGACATGCGTAAGGGGAGGGGAGGTGACAGGGAGGGAGGGAGGTTGGTGAGGTTAAGCGTGTGCTACCGTGGGCGGGGCTATGTGGCGAAAGGGCCGGGGTTCATGTGCACGTCAGCGGCGGCTGGGATTTGTTGGAAGGGGAGGAGTAGGGAAACACGCTCCGCATGTTTCCCTACTGCTCCCCGTGCGTAAATTTGTTTTCGTGTTCCGCCCTCGATGTCATCACGTGTGACACGAGGACGGGGCATGAAGATGTTGTGGTGGCTTTACCACCATGAAACCACGAACCGGTGTGTGAGTGACTTCAGTGACGACAGTGTCCTCAGAACGTTGAGGCTGCGTTTTATTATAGTAGATGTTGTAGGAGGTTAGGTCCACCGTTAGGTCCTGGAGCACCTTCCAGATGATATTCAATGTAACCTCCTTACCTATCAACCCTCATCTCCCCTTACGTTCCTACCCGTAACCTCCGCTCTCAAGACAAATCCCTCCTTTCAGTACCCTTCTCCACCACCGCCAACTCCAGGCTCCGCCCTTTCTGCCTCGCCTCACCCCATGCATGGAACAAACTCCCCGAGCCAATATGTCAGGCCCCCTCCCTCCCCATCTTCAAATCTCTGCTTAAAGCCCACCTCTTCAATGTCGCCTTCGGCACCTAACCTCTACTCCTCTACCCAGGAAATCTAGACTGCCCAACTTGACATTTCGTTCTTTAGATTGTAAGCTCTTTTGAGCAGGGACCGTCCTTCTTTGTTTATTTTGTACAGCGCTGCGTAACCCTAGTAGCGCTCTAGAAATGTTAAGTAGTAGTAGTAGTAGTAACCTCCACGGGAGCCAAAAACTCCAAGCTGATAGCTCTTGCGGGTTTAGGAGTGGCACCGCCGACACGAGTTCAGCTGTAAACGACTTCCATTTCAGCATACACTCCTAACTCACTCCTTTGGACATGGTGGTTAAATGATTCGGGAGCGATGAAGTTGTTTCCAGGTCCAAGAGCGTCGACGCTCCTTCGCCGGCGCTAGTCAAAGGACTCACCAACCCAGTCATCTGTGGGCAGCTCGTCACGCAGTGGTCCCACACTTGCTGCACAGGGGACAAAACGCTGGCCATCGGCGGCTGACCCCCCGATTGTCCCCTTCCTCTCAGTTAAGGTAACTGCAATTGCAGAGAGGAAATTTCAAGTAAACAAAAACAAAACTTCAGAGGTCAGCTGAGCCGTTGAGCGTACGAGCTTCAGGTCGCCATCTTTTCACTCTCTCTAATTGGGGACACTCTTTGTCTGGTTTCTCCTCAGAGGCCTGTCTGATATGGGTAACCCTTTAGCATAGCCCTCTGAGTTATTGAAACACGGAAGCCCCTCCACCACTAACAAGGTGGTGTCCCTTCGGAGGGGTGGAGTGTAAATTTTAAGGGGCTTCAACGTTAGCGTCAGAACTTTTAGTACAGGAATAGTGCTGGGCAGACTTCTACGGTCTGTGCCCTGAGAAAGGCAAGGACAAATCAAACTCAGGCGTATATATATAAAGTATCACATACCATGTAAAATGAGTTTATCTTGTTGAGCAGACTGGATGGACTGCACAGGTATATTTATCTGCTGTCATTTACTATGTTACTGTTTAGCGTGTATCACTGAATACTTGCTACCTCACTCCCCCAACATTCTGATATTCTTATTATAATTGATTTTAAAATGGTTCTTTCTAATTGGGAGAACAATCGCCTACTCAATGTTAATTTTTGGTGGCAAACACTTTTGCAGTGTTACAAATTTGAAATGTCTATTGCTGGCAAACTTGGTTCTACACTACATAAACAAAAAAATGTGGTCCAAACTTGAAAAATACCTCTCGGGCACCATTGCTGTATCGATTATAATACCTTCACTTTTATTCTCTTTTATATTTTGTATCTGAAATGCCTCAATTTCATTCTTTTATTTAATTATAGCTTGTTTATTGTTTAGTATGATTCAATCTGTTGTATCTTAAATGTTTAAAATCAATAATAAAAAAATCTTGATGCATCCCATTTGTCTGGACTGGTCTGGTATGGATGACAAGGAAGGAAAGCAGCTACATGGTCCACAATATCTCAACTGCTGAATATATCTGAGCTTTTCACCTATAAAATACTTATACTGGGACCTGATGGTCTTGCTCACCCTATAGAAGACTACAAAGCCAAACATCTTCAGATTCTTCTACATGTTGCGATCAAGTTGATTCTTCAAAACTGGAAAGTACTCTCAAAGCTTGAGTATATTACGTGGTAGAACACTTTGGAATCCTTTTAGAAAGGCAAGCTAGCATTTTTAGTGCATGATAAAAATAAGCGTGCTTTAAACGCTAGAGACGCCCATATATTCCTATGCGCATCTTTAGCATTTAGTGTGTGCTAAAATGCTACCGCTCATTTGTAGAAGACCCTTTTTTGTTTGACTACCAAATATGAATGTGTCGCAGCTGAAAGGACCAGGGCATTAAGATCTTACAACAAAGTGTGGGCCCCATTTTAGGAATACTCACGACTATCATAATATAAGTACATAAGTAAGGCCACACTGGGAAAAGACCAAGGGTCCATCGAGCCCAGCATCCTGTCCATGACAGCGGCCAATCCAGGCCAAGGGCACCTGGCAAGCTTCCCAAACGTACAAACATTCTATACATGTTATTCCTGGAATTGTGGATTTATCCCAAGTCCATTCAGTAGTGGTTTATGGACTTGTCCTTTAGGAAACCATCTAACCCCTTTTTAAACTCTGCTAATCTAAACACCTTCATCACGTTCTCCAGCAACGAATTCCAGAGTTTAATTATGCGTTGGGTGAAGAAATATTTTCTCCGATTTGTTTTAAATTTACTACACTGTAGTTTCATCGCATGCCCCCTAGTCCTAGTATTTTGGAAAGCGTGAACAGACGCTTTACATCCACCTGTTCCATTCCACTCATTATTTTATATATCTCTATCATGTCTCCCCTCAGCTGTCTCTTCTCCAAGCTGAAAAGCCCTAGCCTCCTTAGTCTTTCTTCATAGGGAAGTCGTCCCATCCCCGCTATCATTTTAGTCGCCCTTCGCTGCACCTTTTCCAATTCTACTATATCTTTCTTGAGATGCGGCGACCAGAATTGAACACAATACTCAAGGTGCAGTCGCACCATGGAACGATACAACGGCATTATAACATCCTCACACCTGTTTTCCATACCTTTCCTAATAATACCCAACATTCTATTCGCTTTCCTAGCCGCAGCAGCACACTGAGCAGAAGGTTTCAGTGTATTATCGACGACAACACCCAGATCCCTTTCTTGGTCCGTAACTCCTAACGTGGAACCTTGCATGACGTAGCTATAATTCGGGTTCTTTTTTCCTACATGCATCACCTTGCACTTGCTCACATTAAACGTCATCTGCCATTTAGCCGCCCAGTCTCCCAGTCTCGTAAGGTCCTCTTGTAATAATGTATATGTTTCAAGTAAATTTTCTTCCACTTATCATTTAATTGTCGCACCTGAATCATGTATATTTATTATCTCCTTTGGTGAGTGTACTGATATCCATGCGCTGTTACTACTATTGTTTATTTTGCTGTTGGTCAGTTTCTTGACTGCTATTTTACTCTGTATCCAACTAAATTCCATTTTTATGACACAAATTTACTATGAGGGGCATAATTGAACTGGGTGCCCATCTTTAAGGGCGCCCATCTCTAAGGAAGGCCCAGCGAAAGGGCGGGGCATCCCGTATTATTGAAACAAGATGGGCGTCCATCTTTTGTTTTGATAATACGGTCGGGGATGGCCAAATCTCAACATTTAGGTCGACTTTAGAGATGGCCGACCTCGGTTTTCGCCTATAATGGAAACCGAGGACGGCTATCTCAAAAGCGTCCAAATCCAAGCCATTTAGTCATGGGAGGAGCCAGCATTTCTAGTGCATTGTTCCCCTTTCAAATGCCAGGACACCAACCGGGTACCCTAGGGGGCACTGCAGTGGACTTCACAAATTGCTCCCAGGTGCATAGCTCCCTTACCTTGGGTGCTGAGCCCCCCAACCCCACTACCCACAACTGTACAACACTAGCATAGTCCTTAAAGGGTAACGGGGGGCACCTAGATGTGGGTACAGTGGGTTTCGGGTGGGTTTTGGAGGGCTCACATTTACCACCACAACAGGTAGGGGGGATGGGCCTGGGTCTGCCTGCCTGAAGTGCACTGCAGTACCCACTAAAAACTGCTCCAGGGACTTGCATACTGCTGTAATGGAGCTGGGTATGACATTTGAGGCTGGCATAGAGGCTGGAAAAATGTTTTTTAATTTGTTTTTTTGGGTGGGAGGGGTTTGGTGACCACTGGGGGAGTAAGGGGAGGTGATCCCCGATTCCCTCAGGTGGTCATCTGGTCAGTTTGGGCACCTTTTCGAGGCTTGGTTGTGAACACAAAGGGACCAAATAAAGTTGGCCAAATGCTCGCCAGCGACGCCCTTCTTTTTTCCATTATCGGCCGAGGACGGCCATCTCTTAACCACGCCCCTGTCCCGCCTTCAGTACACTGCTGACACATCCCCTTGAACTTTGGACATCCCTGCGACGGAAAGCAGTTGAGGGCGCCCAATATCGGCTTTCGATTATGCCGATTTGGCCGGCCCTGAGAGAAGGAAGACTAAGGAGGATAGGGCTTTTCAGCTTGGAGAAGAGACAGCTGAGGGGAGACATGATAGGGGTATATAAAATAATGAGTGGAGTGGAACAGGTGGATGTGAAGCGCCTGTTCACACTTTCCAAAAATACTAGGACTAGGAGGCATGCGATGAAACTACAGTGTAGTAAATTTAAAATAAATCGGAAAAATGTTTCTTCACCCAACGTATAATTAAACTCTGGAATTCGTTGCCGGAGAAGGCGGTTAGCTTAGCAGAGTTTAAAAAGGGGTTAGACGGTTTCCTAAAAGACAAGTCCATAAACCACTACTAAATGTACTTGGGAAAAATCCACAATTCCAGGAATAACATGTATAGAATGTTTGTACGTTTGGGAAGCTCGCCAGGTGCCCTTGGCCTGGATTGGCCGCTGTCGTGGACAGGATGCTGGGCTCGATGGACCCTTGGTCTTTTCCCAGTGTGGCATTACTTATGTACTTATGTCCTCTACTTGGCTCACTTTTATTACATAGAGCAGTGATTTAACCTATTGTGATGTCATAGTGGCTCATTCCACCAATAAGAGCCAACCTCATTAGTGATGTCACAATGGCTTGATTGTATAGAATGTTTGTACGTTTGGGAAGCTCGCCAGGTGCCCTTGGCCTGGATTGGCCGCTGTCGTGGACAGGATGCTGGGCTCGATGGACCCTTGGTCTTTTCCCAGTGTGGCATTACTTATGTAGTTATGTAAGGATGCCCATCCCCCGATTTGTCGGAAGATGGGCGCCCTTCTCTTTCAAAAATGAGCTGGTATGTTGTTCCTTTATTTGAAAAAGAATAAAAATACTGAACTAACAAAACGAAGCAAAAATAAACAAACAAAAAAAAACAGTCTAAGGCAGGGGGTTTTCGACCCAGTCCTTGGGACACATCCTGCCAGTCAGGTTTTCAGGATATCCACAAAGACTATGCATGAAATATATTTGCATACGCTATCTCCACTGGATGTGCTTCTAGAAAGAGAAACATGAGGACTCGTAAGAGCCAAATGGCCCATCCAGTCTGCTCATCCACAGCAATCTCGAACTCCTCCATTACCTAAGAGATCCCACGAGCTTTCTTAAATTTGGACACGGTCCTTATCTCCACCACCTCCATTGGGAGGCAATTCAACGCATCCACCATTCTTTCTGTGAAAAAGTATTTCCTTAGATTATTCCTGAGCCTATAACCTCTTAACTTCATCCTGTGCCCTCTCATTCCAGAGTTTTTCTTCATTTGAAAGAGCCTCAACCCCTGTACATTAATGCCACAGAAGTATTTAAATGTCTCTATCATATCCCCTCTCTCCCACCTTTCTTCCAATATATCCATATTGAGAGCTGTAAGTCTGTCCCCATACGCTTTTCGACAGAGCATTGACCAATTTTGTAATCGTCCTCTGGACGGACTCCATCCTGTTTATATCCTTCCGTAGGTGGGGTCTCCAGAATTGCACACAGTATTCTAAATGGGGCCTCACCAGAGACTTATACGAGGGCACTGTCACCTCTTTTCTTCTGCTGGCATCTATCTCATGCATATTCATTCTGGGTATCCTGAAAACTTGACTGGCTGGGTGTGTCCCAAGGACTTTGTTGAGATTGAGAACTGCTCTACGGATATTTTACAGGGAACAGTAGTATCAGAGGTCAGCTTATAGCTCTTGCATCGGTTTGTGAGTCAATGAAACATTAAAGGGCCAGTTTACCCTTAACTAATGTTCCTGAATTCGGAATACAAGATATTTCAGCTTTACTTGAAGAATCAATATCAGAAGTGAAGAAACGCCGAACTTTAATCGTATCGTTTGTATTTGAACAGGACTTAAACGCAGTATTGAAGTTATACTTTAGGAATTCCTTAAAGACGTTTTGTGGTTCTAGGATATGGATATTTCCGGATGTTACTAAAACAACACAAGTTAAAAGGAAAAAGTTTCTGGCTCTCAGGGAAGAGACTAAGGCACTAGGAACTTCATTCTTATTAGCATATCCGTGCCAATGCCTTATAAGATTCTTGGGCAACAAATATGTATTTTTTGAACCAGAACAACTTCGAACTTTTCTGGAAATGAAAAAAGTGACTAAATAGTCTCTATCTGTGAATGTCAACTGATTAAGTAATTGACAAAGATGGAAAAATCAGGCTAGACATTTTTCATTATTGAAGTATTTTTTTTTCTTCTTCCTAAATATTGATCTCCTCATCTAATATACTCCTTCCCCCTTTTCATTCCTCTTTTTGTGGTCTAAGAAAGAGTGCATAATAATTTAGAAATGTATAAATTCTTCTTGTTTAATATTCTCTGTATTGCAATATGCAAGTTAATCTTGTAATGTTAAATATTGTGATGTCCCCCTTCTCACTCAGGGTGACCTGGCTCTCAATATGCAAATCATATGCAGATTGGTGTGCTACCCCTTCTCACTCAGGGTGACCTGGTTTCCACTCAGCAAATTAAATAGGTCTCACCAACTGCATATTTCTCAGGCAACTCTTTATTCCAGCCCCTGGGCACACTTCTTCTAGCTTACTACCTTATACTTTCATAGGTCTTCACACTGAGCCTCCCCACCCAGATACATGGGCTCAGTACTACACCAATACTTTGGGGACTTTTAACCCCAGGCTTTGCAGCCTGCTTCTCTCAGTACTGTAGACACACAGTCTCCTCATCTTCGGACACACAGTCCCTCTTTGAACACATAGTTCTAGACACACAGTCTTTTCTTCTTGGACACACAGTCCCCCTTTGAACACACAGTTCTAGACACACAGTCAAACTCTAATGCTTTAGGGACTTCTTACCCCAGGACTTTCAGCCTGCTGATCTCCTTTGGACACCCAGTCCACCCCTAAGTCCATCAGGTTAGCCAGTATCTTTCAGGGGCTCTCTCTTCTGCTGCTAGCTCACTTCCCCTCACTTCTATACCATATGTCTGTGGCCCGCACGATACCAATTGGGGTAACTTAACACCTTACATACACCTTCTTGGCTTCTGGTGCTAACTAGAAATCATTTTTTTTTTGATTCCTTATAAAACTAATCTTTTTCTTTCTCAGTCCCATGTGTTGTGAGTCTTATTTTTCTTTCCGGAACAAAGCTTACTACATTACTAGTAACTGTCATATTTGATACATATATTCCCTCTGCCTTTATAAATCCATTTACATTTGCCCGAAGAGCTGAAGTTCTAAACCCTTTTTTCCCTCACATATTTCTGTAACTTTTAAGAGTTTTCCCTAACAAGCGCTGTAGTTCTCTATCTCAAGGACATGAGAATCTGGGAAGCTTGCCCATTTTAGCTGCCTTATCAGTCAGTCCAGCACTGCTTTGGCAGAGGCTACAGTTCACTTTTAAAAGCTCAGAAAGTAATTTTTTTTCCCCTTCTCCGTCCGTTTTTTCTGTTCTATGCTGAAGCGGTACAAGTTAACCAATCATTTACACAGGGATATTGTGAACCTTTTGCTGTCTATCCTCCGTCAACTGTATTGCTCCTAAATTTATCTAACTATATCTAATTCTCTGGTATATTTCCTCATGCTACCAAGTCCGTTATACGCGCACTTCTGAGCATGTAAGAATGTACGGATGCATCTTTGCTTTCACTTCTACGATTATGGCACTGCATCTTAGTCTTACTTTGCATTCTCCTTTTACTCTAATACTTTCTCACTCTGTCTCTGAGTCATGCTTTTAAACCCGAGACAGGTTTCTTTATTTTTGTGCTGCTAGTGACAGCCTGATAGATTTCATTGTGCTACACTATATGCTTACAAAGTGTTAAAAAGGTATCTTTCCTTTAAACATACATAACTTACCCCTTTGGAAACCGGCTTTCTCCTTCTTTGTCCTAGTGTGGCTTCCGGTGATTACATTACAGTGTTTCTTTAATATGTTTTTGGTAGTATGCTGATTGTCCATTTACGTGGCCCCCCATGATTTATGCTTCATGATCCTGGTTTTCGTACTTTAAATGGTATTATTCAATTCCTACAGATGTTACTTTCTTTTGCCCTGCATAGATATATGTCTTAATGTTCCACTATAATGTCACATTTACCTTGCTATGATTAATACGCATGTATTTCTTGCTGAATGCTTAACTGGTAGTGTTTTAGGAAGACTGCTGCATATTGTGGTTATATTGTTGAGAAGCAACTGTTTTTGTTACATTTAAATGCTATCATATTGTGCTTGTGCTCTATAATACAGGAATATAGCGTGATTTTCAGAGCATGCTAGCTACAGACTTTTTCTTGTAAAAATATTTGTGCTCAAATTTTCATGACTTTTACTTCTATGATGGCAGTGCTGGTCCGCTGCCCATCTATAATCTTTAACACTAAGCTACGTATACCAAAACTGTTCTACAAGGTTAAGGATTTCTCAGACTTTTTCAGCTTTGTTTGTCCTGCATGATTGCTTTTGTACTGCTTGCCCTAGCTTCCTTTCTGTTCTGCTCTACCACCCTCAAGCTTTCCTTTCATAGTTTGCTGTGTGGCAACCTTAGTATACACTGTAAACTAAGGTGCCTTACCCGAAGAGCTTACATGTTTTTCTCTCTTTAAAACAAAATTTTTTCTTGCTACCTTTCTAGCTATAAACCACACTTCCTGCATTCTATTTAAAACTGCACAGCTACCTTTGTTTCCTCCTGTTATTACAGTTTCGTTCTGTGCACACCCCTGATAAGATTGCTGTTCGGAGTGTGTCCCTTTTTCCTCGTACCCGCTTGTATGTTTCCTTATTCTATTTGTTTATTTATAACTTTCTTTCACCGTTAGCTGGATGCACCGATTACGGCGTTCAGCTCTCTAGCCACTTTTGTTTTATTTCTCTCTAATAAAGGAAAGGTCTGTTTCCTCTCTACGGCTGTTTTCAAGTTCTCAGCTTTTTATGACTGAGACCTCTCGCTCTATACTTGCAGTCTCATTTCTCTGTATTTTTGCTTTCCCCATTTACAAGTGCATAGCTGTCTATTTTCCTCTTTTTCTGTGGCTGTTTTATAAATAACTTCCCCTCCATTCTCTGCCCTCTCTGTCTCTCGTATCTGCTAATCTCTAGCTTTGGAATGTATTATCCTGTTTCTAATAATCTCCGGTAATAACCTTTCGCCCTGTACGGCAACGGCACCCTTCTTTTCTCCTGACTATGCTTCCTGCTCTTACGTATAGCCTGTCTGTTTGTAAAGTTACGTTCTCTTCTCTGCCACTTATTTAAATATATTCCTTTTTAATTTTGATAGTCTCTTGGCTACTATTTTCAGTTGTTTTATTAAATTTGTACTTGTCCTAATCTTAATTAATGCTTAAGGTTTGTTATTTATTTTCCTATTTGAAATTTGCTTAGACGCTATATGGATTATATCTTGCTCCCGTTATAAGCTAGGCGCTATGCTGTCCCCGCCCATCAGCTTCTATTGCTTGCATTATCTATTTTACTGTTTGTGTTATACTGCGCTAGATATGAGGGGATCTTATTCATTCTCTAGATAAGATTCTCATATAGTTCAGGTTTCTTGTGCTCTGTTTTAATGACGTACTCGTTTTAAAGACCTTAATAGATATGCATATAAAATATGTTTTCCCTTTTCTGTTGAGAAGATGATGACTGCGTGCCATGAGAATACAGCGTTGCTTCACTTCTTCAGTTATTTCCTGTTGGTTCTTTATAACCCAACCCACCTTTTCTTTCCTTCTAATGCTGCAGCTGTTCTGTTTGTCATCACAATCACTGACTAGTATGTATGTTTTATGCTGTATCATTGGAAGTTCTTGATGTAAGAATCACATGTTTTAATTTGTCCTTTTCGATGTTCCAGTTACATATATGGTTCTCCTCTGTTACTCTTATTATAGTATGTAGTAGTTTCATGTCTTGTTTAAAGTCTATATTTTGTTTTCATATACAGCTTTCAACCTACCCTTACAGCTTATTTTTGCCTTACATTACAAATTAGGTAGGCCCAGTTTTTATCATATAATATGTACACTTATCTTTCCTAATTAGTTTTCTTCTTTTACTACAGGTATGAATGTACTGTTTGCCCTTGTATTGCAGGCTTTCTTATTGTTACTGTTCCGCTCTAATGCTTTTGAGTTTCCTTCTCCTGGTTTGTTGAGTGGAAAATATATTGTCTAGTGAATGATGAACGTGGAATTTTTCACATTTTTTGTCCTGACTAAGGTGTTCCAACTAAAGGCTCTTTTTATGACTGTGACTTTCCCAAAGAGCTTACATTTGTTTTGTTTTGCTTTGGAATATTTCGTTTTTCTCTCTCTATTTTTCTATCACTTCTATAGTAATTTTCAGGGGCTTTTCCCTGGGACATACTATACTTTTATTGTTTTCTTATATACCAGTGTCACGCTATAACCATTGGGTTTGATACCGATGTCTGGGACTCACATCCATCGAAGGTGCTCCTTCAATGGATGACGGTATCTCATTTATTAGATTTTGAGCAGATTTCCATTCCATTGTCGGAGTGGCCTGCGGTTTCGGCATTATTGCCCACCTATGAGTTACTTGTATAGATGAGCGCGGGGTTAATAAAGAGACGTCTAACGACTTTCGTTGCGAGTGTATACAGGTTGACTGGGGCCCTAAATTTTTGTTCTCTTCTAGACGAATATTTAAGCATCTATTGGGGGTTAGCGACAAAATGGCGAGTGTATTCCCATATATGGCGAGTGTATTCCCATATTTCTAACCGGCGAAAACCAATTAGATCGCTGCCCTTTAATTTTAGAGAACTTATTTTCGCTGTTCGCTAAAATCTTTTTTGGAGTTTTTGCTTCCCCCACTTTTGGGGTTTTCAATATGGCGAGTGTTATCCCATATCAAATTCATGGCGAGTGTTATCCCATATGTAATCCAAGGCGAGTGTTATCCCATGGTCAATTTCTATAGAAGCATACTCTGGAGGGCAGTATTTTTAGAGTAGGTTATATATAGTAAGTGACACAACTGACTCCTGCACTATTCTCATATTTATGGCTATCATTTCTTTGTTAATATAACCTGCGGCAAAAGCATAGGGCTTTCCGCCAATTAGTAATTTATGTCTTTAGGTTCCACTTCTGGGACGCTCTTGAAGACGCGTGAGTATAAAGGTGTTTTCTATACGCATGATGCATGTTTTCCTTTGAATGATCTTCTTTTGCACCCTTTTTATTTATGTATATATATATTCATAGAGGTACCTATTATAATTCTTTGAACTAGGATCCAATTTGAGATTTAATTTGCCATTTTACACTGCACACCTCCACCTATGTGGATTGCTTTCCCCTTACTTCTAAATCCATTATGTCCACTCAGTCCTCTACTAGCCCCCTGGAAAGAGTTCTTAACTTTTTCCCCGCTGATAAAAAAGAACTTTCCCGTTTATGTCAGACCTGGCACACCGTTTGGTCCGCTAAAGACCCAGGACTAGAATGGCCAACAAAGGGTTCATTTGATCAGGGTAAACTCCAAGCCTTGATCTGCTACAATGAATCCAACAAAACAGGAAAATCTAGGGATAAGCATTTAGCTGCTATTAATAAATTCATACTTATTGCACAAAACCAGCATGACAGAGCCCTAGCAAGGTCTGATTGCGATCAAACCCCTTGCCAAGAGGCAACAACACCTACGGCCCCTCCACCCTATGATGCTGCTACCGCTGCAGGTACTACCAAGCTCCTACCATGTGCAGTGGGATACACCCCAATACCCCCGGGATATTGTGATAAACCTCAGCTACAGATTTCTCAGGGATCTCAGACACAGACCCCCCCATCTCAAGGATCACAGACAGCGATACCTTCGCTGCCTGCGGTACATCCCGCTCCTATCAGATTTGACCCACCTACTACCGTACACATTGCCGGTTTAGTTGATCTATCTCTTCCCTCATCACAAAAAGACCCAATTCCAATATCTCAGGGGTCAGTACAAACCCAGACGCCCTTAACCCCTTCAACAACCCCAGTGGCCACGACCACCGCCCAATTGCCTACTATTACTACTGTTCCAACGATGCAAGCAACAACCCAGACGCTAACCCCACCACCGCCTCATGTATATCGTACTATTGGAGGCTATGAGCTTGAAATACCCCCTCCCATTATTGAGCAATACCCTTGTGTCCCGAACCCACCGGTTCCGGTCACCGTCCAGCACCCTGCCATCAATCAAATTGATGTGGCTGCCCAGACCTCCACTTGTCCTGGTCTAGGATCAGGATTCACCTCACACATGACCACCCAAACGACTACCTACCCACATATGGGGCACCCAACTCAAACATCACCTCCACCACTACGTTTGGACTCTTCTGTCCAAACTGGTCCCTTGCCCGCTGAATCCCTACAGTCTATCCTATCCCAATTGCGACAAATGGGTTTCATTCCATGTAGTCCTGCTACACAAACACGGGCTATTTGTCAGGAACTCTATGATCGGGGTTTCATTAAACCGCCCCCTGCTCCAGTGAACCCTAGATGGGACACGTTAGGTGCACGGCCAATGCGTCCCTTGGTACTCCCAGCCAAACCAGCTAATAAGGAGCGACCGAAGGTTAGACTCTCCCCATTAGACGAAGCATGGGAAGTTTTAAAACAACAACTCCCCACAAAATCGGACATAGAGGATATTCGAAACGAGCCTCCTCCGATGTTCCATTTCTCCCCTTTTTCAGATAGTGAAGTAATCCCTTCCCTTGCAGACGATTCACCTCGTTTTACGTTACCTAATACCCCAGTCCCCTCGGAAGAACAATACGGTCACGCATTGGCTAGTATGGGAGATGGCCTCGCGTTTGTTTCAGAGGGACTTCGTTCCTTACGCAAGTCCCTGACAACACAACCGCGCCCTGATACCCCGGACACCGTGGTATCTGTTGCACCAAAATCTGATTTTCCTCAACAACATGATCTTATTTCTCATCATACCAGACAACGCCACCCTCAAAGTTATTTTACTAATGAGGGATCTAACCGCTGCCTTACAGTCATTGATAGTCCCCATCATCCTACAGTTTTGCCCGCCCTAAATACCAGTACAGAACCTATCCTATCTGATCCACCTAGCACACCTGCTCAATATGTGGCATTACATGAGAATTCATGGCATTATGTTCGACCATGGATTGATAACCTTGCAGGATGGTCTGAGGCGCTCCAGCCCCAGTCCGCCCTCTTCCCGCGTGAAGGATCCTTACGTTCTGACAAACTTTCACTTGTAAGAGATCTAATTTATGACCACCCTGACCCCCATTGGGATCAGAAAACGACCCTCTACCTAATTCAAGGTCTCCAAGTTTGGAAAAAATATGAGAATCAGTTTCCCCCAACCACCTCGATTGATCTCCTTAAATCAGTGAAACTTTTTCCCCTGTTGAATAAAATGTCCGGAGGTGTCCCTCATACGGAATATACTCCACTTTCAGCGGTTGAATTGAACAGCCTCATACTACAGCTCCCAGATATTGCACAGGGAGGTAATCGATGGTTGAAGAAATTACAAGACATAACCCTGGGGACCACTCTGTCAGTCGGCGACATGAAAGCGCTCCTGGGCAGAACCCCACACGCTAGTGTCACTGACATATTCACTCAATCGGGCTATGCAAAATTTGTTACAGATACCCAGTATGATGGTAACCCTTTGACTGAAATTCAGACAAAAATATTTCAGGAAATCCGGACCATGTATCCAACCCTTAAAGACTTTTCGGTTATCACTTCCCAAAGATGGGAAATGGATTCAGAGCCTATTGAGGCTTATTTACTCAGACTCCAAGACCTATATAAGGAAGAAACAGAGGAAAAATTTGACTCTGATAATGCCCTCCCAGTATTCTACCATTTACTGAAGGGAACCTTACCTTCAGAAATTAAACTTAAGTTGGAGAACACCGTGGGTCTCCACCTGGAAAAATGGCCTAAAATTCGTGAACACATCCTTCATCATTGCAGACGACTCATTAAAAGCAAGCAAAATGAAGCCCAACATCGTAAGACAGTACACACTAACTTGGAAGTGCTGCAGACTGAAGATCTCAAAGAGAAAAGAGCCTCTAGGAGCTCTGACCCTGATACCAATACTCCTGACACTTCTCCCCCTGTTATTGTTATGTATGCTGACCAACGCTATGACAATAATGGCCGAAATCGGCCCTACCGCCCAGACCGTAGAATTGATTACCCAGAAGAACGGGGTCGTCGCTCTCTACCCCAACGAGGTCCCCCAAGGGGCCCTCTTGAGGATACTAGGCGACAACGAGACTACCGTTCCCGGCCTAGCCCTGATCGCTATCCTGATGTGCTCTGTTATCGCTGCCAACAATATGGTCATTATGCTGCTGAATGTCTTCAGACACAGCCATATAGATTTAGAAAATCGCAGGTCCGTCAAAATCCCCCTGAACGGCAGTCATTCCCTTTATGGAACCCGGATCAACACCGTCCGCAGTGACCACAGATTTAGGGATCAATATTACCCACCCCATAATAACTAGGCGTATTCCAAACCCGATTTGATTTTGTTGCTCTCAAATACTCGTACTACTCAGCCCCTCATTTAGTTTCCAGAAACCATTTCTCTGTATATGTATTGGTGTAATGTTTCTGTTCCTATTACAGGTGACATGTCTTTATTTTATTTCTCTTGGTTCAATTGCATGTGTATATTTATGGTACCATACAAATGACCTAACTAAGTCAGCAAGTTATTTATTTGTTTCTAAGCATACCTTCCCTGGGGGAGTTCTTATCAACTGCAGGGATGAGCGATCCCCGAAGGATGTTCATTTTATATATATACCTGTACTGACTTATTTATGCCATTTTACTTTATACGGGATCCCTTTTAAAATGTTTTCTGCTTTAACTGTTATGCTGTTTAAATTAATGTGACATTCACTTCTTTAGTTTTTTCATGAATATAAAGCCTTCATTTTTGAAATTTCTCTATGATATGTGTGACATCTGAAAGCTTTTCATTATTTCCTTGTCTAAGAAAGAAGAAATATTTAATAACCATTATCCGTTATATGGAATGAATGCGAAAAATATTCCCCTGAACTGGCCATTTGGGGAAGCATTTTGCGCTGATCATAGATTTTGTACTATTCTTGGACTAAGAATTGGTGAAGCTTTCAAACATAAATTGGGAAAATTATACACTCCACTTTCTGATTCCTTTCTATTCAAAACAGGTTCTCACAATATGGCAACTATTACTCTTTTTATCTCTCTGTCTTTCACTGTGAGTGATTGTGAGAAGAACTGGTGTACATTATTCGTGTGCAGCGGTCCTGGAATTTATGCTTTGTGTATTTAACTAACACCTTGCTTCAACTAACTCTTACCACATGGTGGCTTTGTCTTAAAGCGATATGCTTCTCTCTACTTCTTTGACTGACTGAAAAGGGTTACTTAAACTCTATGTGAAGGTCAATCAAGTGGCTGCACTTTTTAATGTTTTTCTTCCATTTGTCTTTTTCGAGGAACCTTTTTCTTGCATTGCCGTCTGAATACGCCTTGCTGCAATTCAGATGTATAATATTTTGTTTTATTTTTATTTTTATATATTTTATTTTTTTTTTGGGGGGATTTTTTATAATTTTTCATTTTCGATGCTTTGTTTCTTACCAAGCCTCTTTCCTGGCCCCTAGCATTCTGACTTCTTTCAATAACTTAACCACATAAATTGCACTACTGGTCTGTTTAAGTTTTGCCTTTCCTCAGATGGATACAGGAATTCCGTTGACGTCCCTCACCGAGGAGACGACTGCTAGCAAAGAAGAACTACCCGATAATGTATCTGATCTGAAGGCTATGTTGCAGCAAAGAATCGCTAAATTAAAAGACAGATGCACAGACCCCAACATTACCCGGCGTGAGATACGAGACATTGTTGAGCGTGAGTTTCAACAGATGCATCAATTGGTCCACGAGCGAAAGAGACAGGCTCTCCACTTACTGGAGTTGCAAGAAGCTTTGGCCTCTACCTTTCCTTCTGAATCATCTAGCTCGTAAGTCCTACTGGCCTCCTGCAGCTGAGGGCTCAACCCTTGGTGAATGGTAGTCATCGTAGGTGAAGATTCCATATCTATTGGCGATAAATTGCAACGCATTGCCCTCCATACATCAATAATTGAACATTTACCATCATCTCTAAATTCTAATTGTTTTTTTGTAGATAAATTGGCTTTTCATTATTGAACCCCAATGTTTACATTGACTTTCATGTCTATTCAATTCACCCTGACTGTGCCCACTAAGATATAGCAATGTATCATTCAGGCATACAGTCATGTTGCATATTCCTTTGACAACCTCTGACTCTTGATGAACTGTTTATGATGCTGCATGCCTAGAATAAAGACATGGAAAGATCCCAATTTGTACACCACAAGTACGTCTTCAAGATCTATCCAGGCCCAAATGATGTTAGATCCCCCAACCATCTCAAGACCAGCCACTTCCTTCAGCAAGCCAGCCTGAAAACCCAGCCCTGTTAGATCTCCGTCCAGATTCTTCAGCGCTTCCACCGCCTCAACCATGATCGATGAAAGAGACTTTAGAACTGATACTTAATTTGAGAACTACTGTTGCTGTTTATGGACATTATAGATTCATATTTTGTTTTATTTTAGCAGTAATCCTGTCTAGATATTGAAAAGGTTTTATTTTTATTTTTCTATTATTTTCTTTATTGTTCTTTATTGTTCTAATTGTTTTTCTAAGAATTTCCCTGTTATTTCTGTTTATGTAATTTGAATGGAAGTTGATATTGCTCAGATACGAGTATCAACCAGTTATGCAATTGTTTAACTCTGGTGTAGGCTTACTTACGTTGCATGTCTTTTTGTAGGTTTGACTAAGCTCCAAGTGGGGTAATGAGTATATAAATTGCTTCCCATACTTCCAGGTCATTATGCATATGTCAAGATCCATGCATGACCTTTGTTACCCTTTTTGCTGTATGAGGCAACCTCATACTTGCTATCCACTTATTAGTGCTCATGATTGGATGCCAATGATGAGTAATAGTAAGATCCAAGAATTCCGACCTGTTTAAGGATTCTGAATACCTACAACCTTAAACAGCCTGCAATCTGAATACTAACTATATATTTGTTGAGCCACCATAACAATGCTTAATCGAAACCACTGTTCCTTCTCAAGACTACTGAGATACATACATTAGATTATCTCCCTATGTACTATGCAACAGATACAATAGAAGTCATAGAAAGACCTGAAAGTATTAGTATGACCTATACTTCATGAGAGTTTGTAGATGAACTCATGGTTTTGTCCCATTCATAAAACCTCTATCACTACAGGTTTGAGTACGCCTCAAGAGGGGTAACATCAAGATTAAGGCCCAAGGGGTTGGGTAATATAAAGGGAATTCCATATGCCCAGAAATATACCACCTAAGAATGAAGTTTTCTGTCTGGCATAATATCTGCTAGCAATCCATAAGAGCAAAACTCCCCCTCTCGTTTGAAAGCTTGCCACCTTCTGGAATGGATGATGACAAGCTTGACGAGCTTTGTGTCACCCCTCCTCAGAGGGGGTGACAAGTGGGGAATGTATAATTATAGTACAGCAAGAGACCCTCACTGGATGCCCACCGGAAGGGTGGGAAGGCCAGATTTTAGGACCCAGGCTGTAAAAATACCAGCCAGGTTTAAAAATCTATGACTGGCTGCGCAAGGACTTGCTTTTCCTGTAAGTTAATATGTGTCCCCGCTTGGGATCCATCCACTGGAATAGTGGTGGGTCAATTTACATACCTTAACAGCTAAAATAACTGAAAAAGTACTGACTAGGCCAAACAACAAGTAAATGATTTAATATTTCAGAATCTGTAAAAAAAAAAGCAGGTCTGAACAATGAGTCCTGACACAAACTGGTACAACTGTCACTTTAAATCAGATGAACAAAATGGAGTCTATTACTTTTGTATAAAAGGCAACAGAGGTTATACAGGGTTATACAAGGTTATACAGAGTTCTTAAGATGGTGTGAAAAGTATGTGAAAACTATTGCAACAGGGAACAGGTGTCTCAGAAATGAGATGTGAAAAAAAGAACTTGTTCCCAAAACATACTGATAAGCCCGCGTGGGAACGTATCATCTCAGAAATTGAGAGCTAGGTTTCCCACCATTGACTTCTATGGAGACTTTGTGTATAAAAGAGGGGACAATCTGCCATAGTTTTGGTATCCGCCCCAACGCTGCTCTCAGACGGCAGGGCTCTGTCCGATTGTACCAAGAATCTGTCTGCTGAATGTACCTGATTAAAGTCTGATGTCTGTACTTGTACCAACTTGAAGACTTGTCTTTGGGTAAGAAATAAAATGTATCTATTTATTCAAATCTATCTCTGTCTTTATTCTATCTTCTCTTTACCTTACATTTAGTTTACAAGGCAGATTACATACACTCAGTCTCTGGAGAAACTTAGACAGATTTTTATTAGGCATTATCTGGGAACATAAATGGCCCAGAGTATACCTAGATCCAGGAAGACAGAAAGCAGTAGTTATGGGAATTAGAATTCGATTACAGCCCCTAATGCAAACCCAGAGCAGACCTCCTTGTGATTGGGTGACAATGGAGGTTGGAGAAACCATACAGAACCTGTTAGGTAAAATAGGTATCTTTAGTCCCCCGTGTGATCTGGAGTCAGAAAGAGGTCCAAGAGGGGGAAATTAAAACACAACTCAGGTGGGGTATAAAGTGGTTAATTAGCCCCAAGACCCAGCCCATAATCACCTGCACCTGTGGACCTCCCAGGGCTCTCCCCAGTCCTAGCGACCTCTACCTTCTTCTAGCGCCCTCTAGTGGCCTACACCCTATAGGACACCCCCTTACTTATCACAATATCAATAAACAAATTTAAAATAAAACATTAAAGGGCCTTTTTACTAAGATACGTAAGCATCAACACGTGCCCAACGCACACCAAAATGGAGTTACCGCACGATTGCCAAGTGGCTCTTGTGGTAATTTCATTTTTGGCACGCATCCGATACGTGCATCCAAAAAAAAAATCATTTTTATTTTCAGATGCGTGTATCGGACGTGCGCCAAGTGGCACTTGATGTGCGCAGACCATTACCACCCGATTACTGCGTGAGTCTTTACCGCTAGGTCAACAGCTGGTGGTAAGGTCTCAGACCCAAAATGGACGCGCGGGCAATTTTCATTTTGCCGCACGTCCATTTTGGCAAAAAAAATTTAAAAATGCCTTTTTTTACAGGTGCGCTGAAAAGTGGATCAGCGTGCACCCAAAACCTGCACCTACACTAGCGCACGCCATTTTTCAGCGCACCTTTGTAAAAGGACCCCTGAGACATAAACAACAAAGAACATTGGAATGCGCTAAACGCTAAAGACGCCCACAGAAATACATTGGCATTGCTGGTGTTTAGCCCGTTCCTATTTTTAACACATGCAAAAATGCCAGCACGCCTTATTAAAAGACCCCTTTAATAAGATGAAATGCCAGAGTGCACGGAGCCACCCATAACATGGCGCTGTGCACCCGTGCACACATGCCCTGGCTGAGGGGAGGGAGAGTGAGCCGCAATAGACGGCGAGCCTCGATGGCTGGAAGGGAGCTTTCGTGCCATGCTGGGATCCCCGCCGGGAAGGAGGGACTGGAGCCGTGAGCTTAAAGCCCACAGGGTTACTGGACGCACCCTCTTTGCTTCCGAGGACACAAACGGATCCTGTTTGATGCACAACAAAAACATTGTTGTAACACATCAGGAAATTTTGTTATGCATAAGTTTGCCAAATGAATTAAGCGCTTGGAAAGCATTGAATAATATTTTACAGAACGAGTTTTACTCCAACAATTACCTGATCTACATCAAAGTTTTCGCAGTAAACAGTATATGAAAATGTAATGGAATAACAAAATTTCAAAAAAGTCTTGTATTCCAGTTTAAAAGTCGGCCCAGTACTGTTAAAAGTGCTTCAGGCATCTGCTTTTGCGACTGGTCATATTTTCCCTTTGCAAAAACCAGCAGTAGCCCCCCATCATGTTGGGATTCCAGCAGCCTTGATGTTTATTTTTTGTTACATTTGTTACATGGAATGTTGCTACTATTGGAGATTCTACATGGAATGTTGCTATTCCACTAGCAACATTCCATGTAGAAGGCTGCGCAGGCTTCTGTTTCTGTGAGTCTGACGTCCTGCAAGCAGAAGCCTGCGCGGCCACATTGGTGATCTGCAAGGGCCGACTTCTACATGGAATGTTGCTAGTGGAATAGCAACATTCCATGTAGAATCTCAAATAGTAGCAACAGTGGAGGAGTGGCCTAGTGGTTAGGGTGGAGGACTTTGGTCCTGAGGAACTGAGTTAGATTCCCACTTCAGGCACAGGCAGCTCCTTGTGACTCTGGGCAAGTCACTTAACCCTCCATTGCCCCATGTAAGCCGCATTGAGCCTGCCATGAGTGGGAAAGCGCAGGGTACAAATGTAACAACAAAAAAAAGGGAGAATCCAATGGTGGAGAATATGGACAAAAGTCTCATAAACATGCAGTAGTTATTCTCAAATTTCATTTATGCTGCTTACGTTATAAGCATAGACTCATGCCCACCCTCCTACCATAATCCGAGCTATTAATGAACATCATTAATAACAATAATAATTAATAAAATGTTCATCTGGAAGGAAAGAATGAGATGTAGGGAGTTTTCAAACAGAAAGCAGAAACGGGCTCTTTGCATTGTGGGATTTTGTCAAAAGAATTCACAGGTATAAAAAATAGAAGGGAGAAAGGAAAATAGTGTAGGATGAAAATAAAGAGTGGGAAGCAGTTCTAACATGTATTAAAGGATCAAACGTGTATCTTAAGCCTCAGCCTTGAACACCCCAACAACCCGTGTTTTATCTGTGCTCCATCTCATTGAAGGGGAATGATAAAGCACCTCTGGATATCCAACATACACAAAGACAGATAAATAAAACAAGACAAGACTAAGGGAAAAAGCCATTTCCATGAGTGATGCAAGCTCCGTCCATCTTTCAGTCATGTAAAATTCAGTACTGCTGGTCTCAGGTGAGGTTCTTTTGTTGGACTTATACAGTGTGTATTTCCTAGTGAAAAAGGTGCCGGTACTCAAATGCTAGGCCACTCTTCAGGGGTGGAGTAATCACTGAGGGACCCATCCCACAATAGCCAGGCCCCCTGCAACCGGTCACAGAACGTATGACAAGGCAGAATTGGTGTGTAGAGCCTGAGCTCTTTCATTAAAACTTGGGGTCCATGGGTCAATTTTAACAGACAACAGAAAAGGTGCTGGTACTCAGTACCCCCAAGTACCCCCTCAAAAAAAGCCCTGGACTTATAGCTCAGTCATTGCGCTGGGGGGTTATTTTTCTGCCTGTTTTAATGTATTCACTCTTCCAAGTCTGATCATTGCAGCAATATCCTGAGACATGGGGGGTCAGGCAGCGGGGCTCCTCCCAGGACTTCCACCATGGACTCTAAATTCAGCCACCAGGATGAGTCAGAGTTAGATACAAGAGAGAAAGGGAAGATGGACTGTGAAGAAGCCAAAAAAAAAAAAAAGATCCTGGAAAATGGCTTAGAAGAAAACCAACCAAGACCAATCCACATGGAAAATTAAAATGGTCAGACAACAAAGGTACACATTTTTTTTATTTTTAATATTTAGAAAATAAGATGTGCATTTCCTGTATTTTGTTCTATACAGGAGGAAATATCTTTCTAGTTCTCTTTTTCCAGTGTTGTGCTGCTCACTCTCTGGTTTCTTGAGTAGCCTAGTGGTTAGTGCAGCAGACTTTGATCCTGGGGAACTGCTTTCAATTCCCACTACAGCTCCTTGTGACTCTGGGCAAGTCACTTAACCCTCCATTGCCCCAGGTACAAAATAAGTACCTAAATATATGTAAACCGCTTTGAATGTAGTTGCAAAAACCTCAGAAAGGCGGTATATCAAGTGCCATTAACAAGATTCCATGCACAATCTCAAAGAGTAGCAACATTCCATGTAGAACCCAAAGAATAGCAAGATTCCGGAGTCCCAAGGAGTGGAAGAGTAGCCTAGTGGTTGCTACTATTTGAGATTCTACATGGAGTGTTGCTAGTGGAGGAGTAGCCTAGTGGCAGTGGATTTTGATCCTGGGGAACTGCGTTCAATTCCCACTGTAGCTCCTTGTGACTTTGGGCAAGTCACTTAACCCTCCATTGCCCCTGGTACAAAATAAGTACCTGAATATATGTAAACCGCTTTGAATGTCGTTGGAAAAACCACAGAAAGGCCATGTATGAGTTCCATTGTTTCTCTAAGTATTCGTTTCTAACCTGCAGTCTGTGTTTGTTTGTTTTTTAATGAGGTGATGGTCTGTGTTTTCCTTTTGTAACTGCAGAGAAGGATTCTTGTAACATATAGATTCTGTGCATGATTGTTCTCTTTTTCCAGCTGCAGGAGTTCTGCTGTTCTTGGATATTTGCACTGCTGACTTTTCATAAGTAGGGTTAGTGCAGGTTGAGTGTCTGTTTGCAAGGTTTTGCATTACTTCTCAGCGTCTGGTAGTGGAGAGAGTTTCTGTTGCTCTCACTGATGTGACACCAGAGTTTGAATGGAATCTTTTTTGAAATTCTCCTTCTGTTCTGTACCTGTTGCTGGAAGTTTTATTGATTATAAATGTGGACAGTTGTATAACTTGGCACCATAGTTTAAGCCAGGGGCGTAGCCAGACTTCGTCGGGAGGGGGGTCCAGAGCCCGAGGTGAGGGGGCACATTTTAGCTCCCCCGGCGCCGCCACCGACACCCCCCTGCCATTGCTGCCACCCCCCCACCATTGCCGACCCACCGCCGCCACTGACCCCCCCGCCGCCACCACCCCCGCCATTGCTGACCCCCCACCACCGCCGCCACCACCACCAACTTTGTCCCGCCCTGCCGACGACCCTCTTGACCTGCCTCCCGCTGCCAACCCTCCCTGCCGTCACCTACCTTTGCTGGCGGGGGACCCCAACCCCCGCCAGCCAAGGTCCTTTTCTTCCTTCGTTCTGTTTCTGAGTCTGACATCAACATGCAGGACGTCACACTCAGAAACAGAAGGAAGGGAGAAGAGAACCTCGGCTGGCGGGGGTTGGGGTCCCCCGCCAGCAAAGGTAGGTGATGGCAGCTTGATGGCGGGTTGGCGGCGGGAGGGGGGTCGAGAGGGTCGTCGGCAGGGGGGTCCAGGGCCAAATCTATGGAGGCCCAGGCCCCCATGGCCCCATATAGCTACGCCCCTGGTTTAAGCACTGATACCAAGCAAAAAGGCACCAGTTCTATAATGGCATTTGTGTTCCAAGAGGCCATTATAGAATATAGTAAGTTGGCGTTGATGTGCCTAAATATAGGCCTGGACGCTTATGCCAGGCATAACCATTTGTGCCAAAATGCAGCATTTTAGAACTATGGTCCTGGCTTGGCCTTCAGCATTGCTCTGACAGGAGGGGAGCCCCTCCCTCCTTCCAACACTTTTCATTTTGATGAGAGGGCTGTCTGCAGGAGCGAGGGGGAGTGGTAGAGGCCTGCTTGCCTCTTATAGAGCTGACTAGATCCCATCAAAAACTGACCTTGAGTGATTGCACATGACAACTCCATGATGAGACCGGAGTGAGGAAAATGGAGGCACAGTGCTTCTTTAAAGGTAACATAGTAAATGACGGCAGATAAAGACCCGAATGGTCCATCCAGTCTGCCCAACAAGATAAACTCATTAAATGCCTGATCTCTGCAATGCAACAAAACTAAAGTATGTAATGGACATAACACAACTCCTCCGTTGTACGATTCCCTAATGTGGCCGTGCCACATGAACTTTATCTTACCACAACATCACTTTGTATTTGTTTACACCGGAGTCTCCAAACGCTTCTCCGGGACTATGTAAGCCACATACAATAAATAAATACATTTTACATGGTATATGATACTTTATATGTATACCCGAGTTTGATTTGTCCTTGCCATTCTCAGGGCACAGACTGTAGAAGTCTACCCAGCATTGTTCTTGTACTAAACGTTCTGAAGCTAACGTCGAAGCCCCTTAAAATTTACACTCCAGCCCTTCCATATTTATTCAGTTACGATCAAGGCAAAGACCGTACAAGTCTGCCCAGCACTGGTTTTGCTTCCCAATTACCGGCGTTTCCACCCAATCTCCGCTAAGATTCCGTGGATCCATTCCTTCTAAACAGGATTCCTTTGTGTTTATCCCACGCACGTTTGAATTCCATTACCGTTTTCCTCTCCACCACCTCCCGTGGGAGGGCATTCCACATATATATATTATATTATATATATTTATTGTATTTGTATCCCACATTCCCCCACCTATTTGCAGGCTCAATGTGGCTTACATAGATTTGTTAACATTGTCTAATCAGGATATCAGATACAGTTAGTAATGTGTAGCGATTAAGCAAGGGAAGAGGGAAGAAAGAAGAGAGTTGTTAGGGTAGTTATAGAGGTGGGTGTTCATAGTTGAGTGGGTTGGTGAGGTGACTTAGTGAGGCTGTAGGTTTTCATTGTAGGCCTTGTTGAAGAAGAATGTTTTCAGAGATTTTCGAAAGATAGGTGTTTCTTTGATTGCTTTCAAGTCTGTAGGTAATGCATTCCATAACTGCGTGCTCTTGTAAGAGAAGGTAGTGGCATGCACAAGCTTGTATTTAAGTCCTTTGCAGCTGGGGTAGTGCAGGTTGAGAAATCTGCGGGATGATTTTGTGGTGTTTCTGGGAGGTAGGTCCACGAGGTTTAGCATGTAGATTGGTGCGTCTGCATGAATGATTTTGTGTACAATCGTGCAGATCTTGAACGCAATGCGTTCCTTAAGTGGGAGCCAGTGAAGTTTCTCTCTTAGGGGTTTTGCGCTTTCATATTTAGTTTTTCCAAATATGAGTCTGGCAGCTGTATTCTGGGCAGTTTGGAGTTTTTGATTGTCTGTTCTTTGCACCCGGCGTACAGTGCATTGCAGTAGTCCAGATGACTTATTACCATTGACTGTACCAGGGTATGGAAAATGTATCTCAGGAAGAAAGGTTTTTACTCTTTTAAGTTTCCACATGGTGTAGAACATCTTTTTCGTCGTGTTTCCTCTCCACCACCTCCCGCGGGAGGGCATTCCACATATCTACCACCCTTCCCGTGAAAAAATACTTCCTGACGTTACTCCCGAGTCTGGCCCCCTTCAACCTCAATTCATGTCGTCTAGTTCTACCGCCTTCCCCTCTCTGGGAAAGGTTTGTTTGTGGATTAATACCTTTTAAGTATTTGAACGTCTGTATCATGTTGGTAAACGGTAGAATAATTTGCCTCGTTGGATGAAGACAAGTGAAGAGGGAATAATTAGAGACTCAGTGCAGGTCTTCTTGTCTTTCCTTCATGTGTCATTATCCAGCATCACTGAAGCTCTCTGTCTACGCTGTATTAAATTTGGTCAAAGACACACTCTCTTGGGTTGGCGAGGCCAAAGGAAGGTAAAACATTTTCTTTCTTCTTGACATAAATCTTGATAGATTTAGCAGTGTGGCTGATTCTGCTCCTGGCATACAGCTTTACAGAAGAAAGATCATAATGGAAGCTTCAGCGTAGCAGAGAAATCAATACATAAGAATAAGCTAAAATCAAGAGTTACTGTACCTTCAAAACTGCTTCAGTACCTACAGTTTCCTCTCTCTCTCTCTCCCTCCGTCTATGTATGGGGAGGAACAGCTGTAATGAAAATAAATCAAGTTGTTTTTATTGACTGGATAGATTTGGGAGTGCAATTTCTTACTACTGGCTGAAGTAATTTTTTTTACTGTCTCCCACTAGCACAAAATCTCCCAAAATGTAATTTAGGAGCAATTTCTGTTCCTTCGACATCTGCCAGTCCCAGACTTTCATTTCACCTCTCACTTGTGAAAATTCCTCCTTCCATTTCGGAGCAGTTTGTGGGACAGACAAACATGCCTATATCAGAGGTTTTCTCCTCGCTGAGTCGGTAATGACATTTTATTTCCTGAGTTATGGGAACATAAAAGCTGAGGGAAACCATTCACCTTCTTTAAACCCTTTCTGTTTTATTATTTATTTGAGTAGCTAAGGAAAAAAAAGAATAATATCAAAGCAACTGAAAAAAAAAGAACAGTAAAAAAAAAAGTCACGCAGAGCGAGATTTGAGGTCCATCGAGCTCAGCATCCCACCTCTAACAGTGGCCACAGCTGCCCATTTACCGCTGGATTTTCCCCAAGTCCAATTTCATAATGGTCTATAGACTTTTCCTTTAGGAAGCCGGCCAAACCTTTTTTAAACTCTGCTAAACTAACCGCCTTAACCACATTTTCTGGCAAAGAATTCCAGAGTTGAATTACACGTTGCGTGAAGAAAAAGTTTCACCGATTCGTTTTAAATTTACTACTTTGTAGCTTCATTGCATGCTCCCTAGTCCTAGTATTTTTGGAAAGGGTACTAGTACTAGGTCTAGTAGATGGTAGATGCTGAAACAGTTTAAATGCTTCAGCGTCCTACTCCTCCCTGCAAGGCAAGCTGGGATTGGATGTGGGTTGGCAGGGTCAGGGCCGCCGAGAGCCGGGGCCAGGACAAGACCGCCCCCGGGCCCCCCTACCCGAGGTCGCGTCACGCCCCGCCCACCCACCCGAAGTCGCCGGGCTTCCCCTCCACCCGCTGCCGGGCCCTCCGAACTAACCTGAAGCACCTTCACGTTCACATTGCAGCAAGCAGCAGCAGCATCAGCAGGGCAGACCTCTCCTTCCTTCCGTGCCCCGCCCTCGCGGACGTTACATCAGGCGAGGGCGGGACACGGAAGGAAGGAGTGGCCTGCCCTGCTGCTGCTGCTTGCTGCGATGCGAACGTGAAGGCGCTTCATGTTAGATCCGGGAGCCACGGAGGGCGGGCCGGACTGCAGCGGCGCCGCCCCCCCGCCCCCCCGGAGGCCCGGGCCCGGGGACTTTTGTCCCCCCTGTCCCCCCCTCTCGGCGGCCCTGAGCAGGGTGTGCTTCCAAGGTGCTCTGTGCATCAGAGGCCAAAGGGCCTGGGAAGGAGGAGTGTCAGCATTGGAGTTGGGTACTTCAATGAAGGGTGGAAGTGGGAGGAAAGAGAAACGCACTGAAGCTGCTGGCGCCTCCTGTTTCCAGTGTTTAACCTATGAGCCGGTGATGTCACGGGCTCTTGCACTTTTGCACCCTTTAGCACCGGCGCCCTGGACCAGAGCCTCAGGTGGTCCATAGGTTACCAGAGCCTCAGGTGGTCCATAGGTTAAGTCGGCCCTGGCTCAAGTAGGTGACAACCTGAGTGTCAGTGATTATCAGGTTATATGTCACAGAAGAGTTCATGGGTTTAGCTAAGAGAAGTCTTGCCTTACCAATTTGCTTCATTTCTTTGAAGGTGTGAATAAACATGTGGATAAAGGTGAGCCAGTTGATGTAGTGTATCTAGAGTTTCAGAAAGCTTTTGAGAAAATTCCTCATAAGAGACTCCTGAGAAAATTAAAAAGTCATGGGATAGGAGGCAAGGTTCTGTTGTGGATTAGGAATTTGTTATTGGACTGAAAACAGAGGGTAGGGTTAAATGGCCATTTTTCTCACTGGAGGAGGGTGAATAGTGGAGTGCCACAGGGATCCGTACTGAGATCAGTGCTGTTTAACATATTTATAAATGATCGGGAAAGCGGAATGACAAGTGGCAGGATTAAGTTTGCAGAGGAGAAAACACTATTCAAAGTTGTCAAAACACATGTGGACTGTGAAAAATTGCAGGAAGACCTTAGGAAATTGGAAGACTGGGCATCCAAATGGTAGATGAAATTTAATGTGGACATATGAAAAGCGATGCATATTGGGAAGAATAATCCAAACCACAGTTACCTGATGCTAGGGTCCACCTTAGGAGTCAGCACTCAAGAAAAAGATCTAGATAATACATTGAAATCTTGTGCCTGGTGAGCGATGGCAGCCAAAAAAGCAAACAGGATGCTAGAAATTATTAGGAAAGGGATGATAAAGACCAAGAATTTACAATGGCTTTGTATCGCTCCGAGGTGCAACCTCACCTTGAGTATTGCATTCAGTTCTAGTCGCCGTATTTCAAAAGAGATATATCAGTATTACCAGTGGTTAAAAAAAAATGGGTACCTTGCCAGTCCTCTGCTTCCTTCCTCGTATCTGTAGGAGGTGACGATGGTGAGGGGTGGTGCTGCAGCAAGCCTGGGGTCTTCAGGAACCGAAGGCTGAAACCCTTGTGCGCACGGAAGTAATGCGCACTTGAACACGCAGGAGCTACGGGCCATGAGAAGGAGGAGGGAGCTGCAAGTCGGCTCACTGCTACAGCGGGCTGTGGCTGTTGGATTCAGACGTGCATGCATGTGCATCAAACATCATCAGAATTGCTGTCCTAGACTTCTGGTCATGCAGACGTTTCCTTCAGTGTCCGGTGTTTTCAGTCATCTACGCAGTGATTTGGATAGCGACAAACACAGAAGAACAAAGGACCCCTTGCACAGGTCAAAGCAAGCAGGAAACACAGCGTAGGTGACACCAAAGATGATGGAAAAGCAAAACATACTACTACTACTTGACATTTTTAAAGCGCTACTAGGGTTATGCAGAAGGACAGTCCCTGCTCAAAGGAGCTTACAATCTAAAGGACAAATGTATAGTCAGTCAAATAGGGGCAGTCTAGATTTCCTGAAAGGTATAAAGGTTAGGTGCCGAAAGCAACATTGAAGAGGTGGGCTTTGAGCAAGGATTTGAAGATGGGTAGGGAGGGGGCTTGGCGTAAGGGCTCAGGAAGTTTATTCCAATGAACTCAGGTAGTTCACATCAGAAGGTTTATTCAAAGCATGCAATGGCCTTGACATGGAATGTGTTTCAGGCAAAGAGGCCTGCTTCAGGAGTCCCTGTTGTCACAGGGGCGTAGCCAGACTTTGGAAGGAGGGGGGTCCAGAGTCTGAGGTGAGGGGGCACATTTTAGCCCCTCTGGCGCCGCTGACCCCCCCTCCATTGCCGACCCCCCCCCCCCCGCCACCACCGCCGCCAACCCTCCCCCGCCGTCGCCTACCTTTGCTGGTGGGGGACCCCAACCCCCGCCAGCCAAGGTCCCCTTCTTCCCGCGCAAGGCTTCGTTCACGTGCAGGACGTCAGACTCAGAAACCAGTGGCGTAGCCACAGGTGGGCCTGGGTGGGCCGAGGCCCACCTAGTTAGGGCTCGGGCCCACCTAACAGTAGCACATGTTTAGCGGTAGCTGTTGGGGATCCCAAGCTCCGCAAGCTGAAGACTTCCCCGATGGTAACAAAAATGCTGCTCTCCACAATACTGGCACCTGCACATGCTCCGTTTTCAGTGCATGCCTGCTGCAGACTGCTAAGGTGGAAGGATGCATTTTCCCACCAGCTGAGATATTTTTTTTTTTGTGTGTGTGGGGGAGGGAGAACACTTGGTGCCCACCCACTTCTTGCCTAGGCCCACCCAAAATCTGCTATCTGGTTACACCCTTGTCAGAAACTGAACGAAGCCTTGCATGGGAAGAAGAGGACCTCGGCTGGCGGGGGTTGGGGTCCCCCGCCAGCAAAGGACGGTGACTGTGGGTTGACGGTGGATTGGCGGTGGGAGGGGGTCGAGAGGGTTGTCGGCAGAGGGGTCCAGGGCCAAATCTACGGGGGCCCAGGCCTCCGTGGCCCCACGTAGCTACGCCCCTGCTGTAGTGTGGAAGTATTTAACTCCTCAGAGCTCTATAACATCTGAAAACAATACACCTAATCACAGATGTATCAACACAGGAGCACTCACTTCAAAAATCGCAACAAATGCCCCCTGGCACTGGAGGAAGGCATCTGCTGGCAGGGCTTAGGGACCCCTGCCAGCTGGGGTTTGTGGAGTTGGGGCGGGGGCAGGGAGGTGGGGCAAAATGTGCCCCCCCCCTACTTTGTACAGTGGCTCCCCTCCCCGATTTTTGTGGTCTGGCAGTCTGGGGGGTGGGGGTGTTGTGGTAACAGCGGTCCTGGATGGTGGGGGGGGGGGGGCTGGCAGCGGCAGCCCTGCCTAGGACCCGGCTCAGCCTCTCAGCGTCCCTGCACAGAAGATGGAATAAAGAACAGGGAAAGAAGTGTGACTTTTAGCCAGCCGAGTCAGCCACCCACTAACGGCTTGTTGAAGAAGTGCCCCCCCCCCCCCCGCCTTCATTATGACCTGCCTGGGAAGAGCAACCATTATTATTATTATCATTTGTATAGCGCTACCAGACGCACGCAGCGCTGAACACCTGATACAAAGAGGCAGTCCCTGCTCAAAAGAGCTTACAATCTAAATAATACAGACAGACAAGACAGTTATGGGGTGAGGGAAGTAATGGGTGAGAAGGGAGGAAGGGACAAGGGGAGGGCAACTGTGGCTGTCATGACTCTTGGAGCTTGGTAATTAGAAGCCCCAATATCATGGAGTATAACCCTGGCACAGCAATCACCTGAAGTCTCTATTATTTTATGAAGTCTCTTTTATTGAATAAATCACAGATAATTTACTCACAGATAGATGTTCAGGATACAGAGACTTCTTAATCTGGAAGCTGTGGGAGGTGGAGATCTGAAGAGAGGTAGTTGTATTGCAGGGGGAGGGGAAGGTAGTTGAACAGGTAGAAATAGTCCAAAGCTGGGTGACTGGAATGTGCGATATCTCATTTGGAAGAAGATATTCTCAGGGTAAAAAAACAGGTTCTTTACAGGGAGTTCTCAGCAGGACAGAGCTGTGTGGAGCCAGATGGTGTTAGCTCCATGTCCCTGGCTATAATGGTGAAAGAAGCCCCGCGTGGCTGAAAGGACAAAGAAGTGGTGGGGCTTCACACAGGGAGGAGCAGATAGAGACCAATGGGGACAGAGCCTGCCATCGGATAGCAAGGGGTAGTCCTAGAGATAGGAGGGAAAGGTCATACCTGGCTGACCTCTGAGGACAGATAGTTAGACTGAACAGGAAGACAAAGGAGCCAAGCTTGGCAGAGAGAGAGAGAGGGAAGGTTTGGGCAGCCTCACAGCCAGTGGTAACAGTTCTTACACAGCCAAACAAGTGTGGTTTCACTGCCTGTGAACTACATTACCCACAGTGCATTGCTCATGTATTTTTCCAGTGAGAAACTGCAGCAATGATAGTCCTTGGAACTGAGAATAACAGTAAAGGCATTACACACATTTTAGGATCACGTTATAAACTAGTGCGAGTCTGTCGGAGGACAGAACAGTGGCTAGGAGCTAAAAGCAGCAGTGAAAAGGTGGGTTTTCAGCATAGATTTGAAAACAGGTAGAGATGGAGTTAGACGTATAGGTCCAGGAAGTCTATTCCAGGCATAAGGTGCCGCGAGAGAAAAGGAGCGAAGCCTGGAGTTAGCAGTGGAGGAAAAGGAGGACGACAAAAGAGATTTGTCCAGTGAGCGGAGTTCACGGGGAGGAATGTAGGGAGAGATGAGAGGTAATGGGGGGCCGCAGAGTGGATGCATTTAAAGGTCAGTACGAGAAGTTTAAACTGTATGCGGAAGCGGACAGAGAGCCAGTGAAGTGAATTGAGGAGTGGGCTAGTGCGGGTATAACGATTCTGGCGGAAAATAAGTCGTGCCGCAGAATTTTGAACAGATTGGAGAGGAGAGAGATGGCTGAGCGGAAGACCAGTGAGAAGTAAATTGCAATAGTCCAAGCGAGAGGTGACAAGGGTGTGGATAAGGGTTCTGGTACCATCTGCTGAACTGCCTGGGGTTCCTGCTGCTGCCTTCCCCAGAGGAGAAACACACTTACCATCCCAGCTGTGGCGCCTCTGTCTACAACAGCGCCCTGAGCCAGTGGCGTCGCGAGGGCAGCTGACACCCGGGGCGGGTCGCCGCTGCGCACCCCCCCCCCCCCCGGGTGCAGCGCGATGCACCCTCCCCCCTCCATAGCGCAACACCCCCCCGCCCGCCCGCGCTCGAGAACATACATGGAAGGCGGTGAGGGGCGGGCGGGAGGGCCAATCCGCAGAGTGCACGCCGCTGGGGGGTGTCGGCGCCTTGCTGGTTTCTTGCTCTCTCTGCCCCGGAACAGGAAGTAACCTGTTCCGGGGCAGAGAGAGCAAGGAACCAGCGAGGCGCCGACACCCCTCAGCGGCATGCACCCGGGGCGGACCGCCCCACCGCCCCCCTTCCTACGCCACTGCCCTGAGCAATCCTGGATCCAGTGTTCATGATTGGGTAAGAGTGTTGTCATCTGTCAGGTTGAACTGCTTTCTGTATGTGCCTTGGGAGTCAGATGTTCTATCTTTTTCAGAACTACGAGTTAATGTGTGTGTTTTCCTTGCTTTTCTTTGACAGATACATAAATTCATTGTTCTACCATCATTTGGGGGTAATTCTGCATAAATGCAGTGTCTCAGATTTGCATTTGCTATTATTGCCTGCCCGTATAGTTAATGATCAGCTTTTCTATTTTTATAATAACATCTGAGCCTCGTGTCCTTTCATGTCAGTATTTCTTTGGGCTAGGGTGAGCTTGGTTATCACTGTCTAGAAGACGAATAATTTCATGTGTCATTCCAGACTCTTTACCTGTCTCTACGGGAGGCATGGTGATATTTTTTTTAGCTCCACAGAACTACAATTTTAATAAGTAGCAAGGAACAGTACAAAAGGAAAGAAGGTGGGACTTTTAGGGTTACAATCTAAGTGGTTTACATATATTCAGGTACTTTGTTTGTACCAGGGGCAATGGAGGGTTAAGTGACTTGCCCAGAGTCACAAGGAGCTGCAGTGGGAATCAAACCCAGTTCCCCAGGATCAGAGTCCTCTGCACTAACCACTAGACTACTCCTCCACTAGCAACATTCCATGTAGAACCTTCAAATAGTAGCAACAAAATCTCAATAGTAGCAACATTCCATCTAGAATCTCCAAAAGTAGCAACATTCCATCTAGAATCTCCAATAGGGAAAGGGAACTGGGACTTAATATACCACCTTTCTGAGGGTTTTGCAACTACATTCAAAAGTGGTTTACATATATTTAGATATTTATTTTGTACCAGGGGCAATGGAGGGTTAAGTGACTTGCCCAGAGGCACAAGAAGTTGAAGTGGGAATTGAAGCCAGTTCCCCAGGATCAAAGTCTGCTGCACCAACCACTAGGCTACTCCTCCATACCCTTCAAGCTTGCCATATGTATGGCTTTAGTTTTCTGATTTTTCTTTGGGCTGCCCATTAGCTGGTGCAATGGCTGGGGATGTGAATCAAGCAGTATTCACTGCCCCTGGGGGGAGGGGATTACTATCATTGTCTAATAGTGACACCTAGTGGCCAGATTTAAAGCTCACGGTTGCTGGGCTCCAGAAGAGAGAGGTTCTGTTGATTGGAGATTTCAATCTGCCGGATGTAGATTGGAAGGTTCCTTCTGCGGAATCAGAAAAGATGTCAGGAAGTATTTTTTCACGGCGAGGGTGGTGGACGCTTGGAATGCCCTCCCGCGGGAGGTGGTTGAGATGAAAACGGTAACGGAGTTCAAACATGCGTGGGATATGCATAAAGGAATCCTGTGCATAAGGAATGGATCCTCAGAAGTTTAGCTGAAATTGGGTGGCGGAGCAGGTGAGGGGAAGAGGGGTTGGTGGTTGGGAGGCTAGGATAGGGGAGGGCAGACTTATACGGTCTGTACCAGAGCCGATGATGGGAGGCGGGACTGGTGGTTGGGAGGCGGGAAATACTGCTGGGCAGACTTATACAGTCTGTGCCCTGAAAAGGACAGGTACAAATTCAAGGTAAGGTATACACATATGAGTTTGTCTTGGGCAGACTGGATGGACCATGCAGGTCTTTTTCTGCCGTTATCTACTATGTTACTATGTTAAGTAGACAGATAGTGGATGCTTTTCAAAGTGCTCTGCTCAGACAAATGGTGACGGAACCCACGAGAGAGGGAGCAGCGCTGGATCTGGTGCTCACAAATGGGGATAGTGTGTCAAATGTCCGAATGGGTGCCCACCTGGGTGGCAGTGACCATCAAACGGTTTTGTTCGATATGACGGCTGAAGTGGAGGGCGGCCACTCAAAACTCAAAGTCTTAGATTTCAAGCGTGCTGATTTTAGTAAAATGGGGGAGTACCTGAGGAAGGAGCTGATGGGCTGGGAGGATGAACGAGAAGTGGAAGGACAGTGGTCCAGGCTAAAAGAAGCTATAAATAGAGCCACAAGCATTTATGTAAGGAGAGTAAATAAAAGCAAGATAAAAAGGAAACCGATATGGTTCTCCAAGCAAGTGGCTGAGAAAATAAAGGCTAAAGAGTTGGCGTTCCAGAAATACACAAAAACTAAAGAAAAGGAACACGAGGAGGAATACCGGATGAAACTGAAAGAAGCCAAGAGAGAGATACGTCTGGCAAAAGCGCAAGCGGAAGAAAAAAATGGCTAGAAATGTAAGGAGGGGCGACAAAAATTTCTTCAGGTATATTAGTGAAACGAGGAAGACAAATAAGGGAATTGTGAGACTGAAAGACGCTGCGAACCGCTACGTAGATAATGATGAAGAAAAAGCAAATTTGCTAAATAGATACTTTTGTTCTGTATTCACAGAAGAAAATCCTAGAGACGGACCACGATGGACTGGCAAAAGTACAAATGAGAATGGAGTGGATATAGCACCGTTCACAGAAGAGAGTGTGTATAAACAACTTGAAAAGCTAAAGGTGGACAAAGCCGTGGGACCGGACGGGATCCACCCCAGGATATTGAGGGAGCTCAGAGAGGTTCTGGCGGGTCCTCTTAAAGATTTGTTTAATATATCCTTGCAGACGGGAGAGGTTCTGAGGGATTGGAGAACGGCGGATGTGGTCCCTCTTCACAAAAGTGGTGATAGGGAAGAAGCTGGAAACTACAAGCCGGTAAGCCTCACTTCAATTATTGGAAAAGTAATGGAAGCAATGCTGAAGGAAAGGATAGTGAATTTCCTGGAAGCCAATAAGTTGCAAGATCCGAGACAACATGGTTTTACCAAAGGGAAATCATGCCAAACGAATCTCATTGAATTCTTTGACTGGGTGACAGGAGAATTAAATCAAGGACGTGCTATGGACATCATCTACTTAGATTTCAGCAAAGCTTTTGACACGGTTCCCCACAGGAGGCTCTTGAACAAACTGGATGGGCTGAAGATAGGACTTGAAGTGGTGAACTGGATTAGGAACTGGTTGACGGACAGACGCCAGAGGGTGGTGGTAAATGGAATTCGCTCGGAGGAGGGAAAGGTGAGTAGTGGAGTGCCTCAGGGATCGGTGCTGGGACCGATTCTGTTCAATATATTTGTGAGTGACATTGCTGAAGGGTTAGAAGGTAAAGTTTGTCTTTTTGCGGATGATACTAAGATTTGTAACAGAGTGGACACCCGGGAGGGAGTGGAAAACATGAAAAAGGATCTGCGGAAGCTAGAAGAATGGTCTAAGGTTTGGCAATTAAAATTCAATGAGAAGAAATGCAAAGTGATGCACTTAGGGAGTAGAAATCCACGGGAGATGTATGTGTTAGGCGGTGAGAGTCTGATAGGTACTGACGGGGAGAGGGATCTTGGGGTGATAGTATCTGAGGATCTGAAGGCGACGAAACAGTGTGACAACGCGGTGGCCGTAAGTAGAAGATTGCTAGGCTGTATAGAGAGGGGAGTGACCAGCAGAAGAAAAGAGGTTTTAATGCCCCTGTATAAGTCCTTGGTGAGGCCCCACCTGGAGTATTGTGTTCAATTCTGGAGGTCGTATCTCGCTAAGGATGTAAAAAGAATTGAAGTGGTGCAAAGAAAAACTACGAGAATGGTATGAGATTTGTGTTACAAGACGTATGAGGAGAGACTTGCTGACCTGAACATGTATACCCTGGAGGAAAGGAGAAACAGGGGTGATATGATACAGACGTTTAAATATCTGAAAGGTATTAATCTGCAAACGAACCTTTTCCAGAGATGGGAAGGCAGTAGAACTAGAGGGCACGATACAAGATTGAAGGGGGGCAGAACATAAAGGAATCCTGTTCCGAGGGAATGGATCCTCAGAAGCTTAGCCGAGATTGGGTGGTGGGAGGCAGGGATAGTGCTGGGCAGACTTATATGGTCTGTGCCCTGAAAATGACAGACACAAATCAAGGTAAGGTATACACAAAAAGTAGCACATATGAATTTATCTTGTTGGGCAGACTAGATGGACCGTGCAGGTCTTTTTCTGCTGTCATCTACTATGTTACTATGAGGAGAATAATCGAACGGCGCCGACGAAATACATGGCCGGCGATGTATTTTGGTGGTGCTGCAAACAGCTGGCCAGACCTGTATTTTCGAAAAAGATGGCCGGCCATCTTTTGTTTCGATAATACGGTTCCGGCCAGCCAAATGCCTTGGATTTGGCCGGGGTTTGAGATGGCCGGCTTAGTTTTTTATCGATAATGGAAAGTTATGTTGGCCATCTCAAACCCCGGCCAAATCCAAGGCATTTGGCCGTGGGAGGAACCAGCATTTTTGTTGCACTGGCCCCCCTGACATGGCAGGACACCAACTGGACTCCCTAGGGGTCACTGCGGTGATCTTCAGAAAAGCTCCCACGTGCATAACTCCCTTACTTTGGGAGCTGAGCCCCCCAACCTCCCCCCCCACCCCACTACCCACAAATGTACTGCACCCACTAAAACTGCTCCAGGGACCTGCATACAGCCTCTAGGACTTATTGCTGCTGTATAACTTTGGCACACCAGTTCACACCTGAAGACTAATCTCTCTGAAAAAATCCTTTCTTGAAATATGCACGTTTACTCACAGTTAACTGCAGATCAGAGGTTGTGCCCCACTGGCAAAGAGTCCCCTGGTACTAAGATTAGCAGTAGGTCAGAGCTGGCACAATGGTGTACAATGCCCTCTTTCAGCACCATTCAAGGTAAGAACTACGTTCTCTAACATGGGTAACACAGGAAAGGGAACTAAAACTGGCTTACAAAAATGGCCACTACCGCATGGACTACAACAGGAAACAAAACAAGGCACACTCTGACCCAGTAAGCAGGGGGAAAGCACCAGGGGAGTAGAGCCTACCAACTACCAATACCTACACCCACCACAATGCATTGCTGATGTGACTCTGCAGTGCAAATAACAGAAAAGGTGTCACACTCACCCCAGAGCCACATCACAAGCAGGAAAAGGCTGTCAGACGACAGAACACATTCTGCTGTCATGGAGGTGGGTACGGCATTGGAGGCTGGCATACAGGCTGGAAAAAAAAGTGTTTAAAGTGGGTTTTTTTTGGTGGGAGGGGGTTAGTGACCACTGGGGGAGTACGGGGAGGTCATCTCCGCTTCCTTCCGGTGGTCATGTGGTCAGTTTGGGCACCTATTTGAGGCTTGGTCGTGAAAATAAAAGGACCAAGTAAACCTGGCGAAATACTGCTTAACGCCGTATTTTTTTTTCCATTATCGGCGAAAGCCGGCTATCTGGTAGCCATGCCCATTCCCGCCCATGTCCCGCCTTCGCTTCGCCACCGACATGCCCCTTTGAACTTTCGCCGGCGAGGCGACGGGAAAGCGGCGATGCTGTAAAAAAAAAAAGCAGCTTTCGATTATACCGATTTTGCCACTTTTCCCAGATCGCCGGCCATCTCCCGATTTGTGTCGGGAAATGGCCGGCGATCACTTTCGATTATGAGCTGGTATGTTACTATGTTAGTATGTGAACCCCCAGCCAGGTGAGAGGGGATAAGAGGCAAGATACCATGTAGTTATAAACGAAGGCTCCCTGTGCCAATAGAGATGATTTCCAACTGAGTTGGAAGCCCAAAGGAGCAGGAGAAAACTGTAGAGGCAGGAGATAAAAGACTGTTAAATGTCTTACGTTTCAGGTTTTTTGCAAGAAGAGCGACATCTCAAACTTCAGCCTCATTAACACCGTTCAGGAAAAAACAAATAGCCTACAAATACATGTTTCTTGTTTTGTTTGGAGAGAGACTAACCCTATTTAACTGGGGAGAGCTGTACCAAGATTCATTCTAACATGTTGTGCGGCACTGGATGTAAATCAGGCTATTAGACAGACGGGGAATGTAAATACTGCAAGAAAATTGGCTTCAGTCATTTAGCTCTTGTTAATTGAGATGAAACATAGCACAGCACTCTGAATTTGGTATTCTGCATGCACATGGGAGCTAACTTTCTTTCTGAGTTTTTTTTTTTAGCATTACAAAAATGTCTGTACGCTTTGGTTTTGCTAGCAAAAAAACAGACCGAGTATCTATCTACAGCTGGCGGTAATCAACACAATGACCTGGTGTAGAAGGACCAGAAACAACAAGTTGTGGTAGATCAAAGGCTGCAGTACAAAGAACAGTTTATTGGAACCCAAAGCTGATGCAATGTTCTGCCCAGAAGCAGAAGAAGGTGAGCTCCAAGACCTAGTCCATGAGGACCATAGACAGCCAACAAACCCCTGGGTTCTTCACCACAACCAACTGCCGTTCCCTGAAGGTTGAGCCCCTAGGTTCAGGCAGCCAGCGGGACTCGTCCTCAACCAGGATATGTCAGTGTCCAAAGGCAGATGGTACAGGACAAGGGCAGACCACCGAAGACACGGTCAAGAATCAGAGATAGAAGCCAGGAGGAACATGGCTCTTCTTCTACTAATAAAGAGGTAACAACGACTGTACTTCCCATATTTATGGACAAACCAAGTGTAGTAGAGTTGGGGAAAGCAATATGTCTGCAGATAAAAAAAAAACCTGACTCAAGATGCATCCACTTTAGAGCAGAAGACAAAAGATATTGAATCTAGAATGGAAACCTTAACGAATAAAATGAAGGAATATGAAAATGAAGTTAAAAAGACACAATCATATCAAGAATGGATAACTAAGGACTTACCGTATTTTTCAGACTATAAGACGCACCGGACCATAAGACACACCTAGGTTTTAGAGGAGGGAAATAGGAAAAAAAAATTCGGACTATAAGACGCACTTTTTCCCTCCTCTAAAACCTAGGTGCTCCGGTGCGTCTTGTCCGAATCCCTCCCTCCGAGTTCGGGATCGCCCTCCCTAGGGTTACCTCCCCTCCCCCCGGCCCTGTCACGACCTCTCCCCTTACTCACGCGATCTTCCCTGGTGGTCTAGTGACATTGGGGCAGGAAAGAGTCCCCTCTTTCCTGCCCAGCGCGCTGCTCCGCATCCTCCTGTATGCTGCCTGTGACGGTTTCGGCGAGATTCAAAATGGCCGCCGAGAATTGAAGTCTTGCGAGGCCAATTCTCAGCGGCCATTTTGAATCTTGCTGAGACCATCACAGGCAGCATATAGGAGGATGCAGAGCAGCGCGCTGGGCAATAAAGAGGGGGCTCTTTCCTGCCCCGACGTCACTAGACCACCAGGGAAGATCGCATAAGGGGAGAGGTCGTGACAGGGCTGGGGGGAGGGGAGGTAACCCTAGGGAGGGCGATCCCGAACTCGGAGGGAGGGCGGGTGGCCTGCTAAATCTCTACCTTCGGACTATAAGACGCACCCCCCATTTTCCTCCCAAATTTGGGGGGAAAAAGTGCGTCTTATAGTCCGAAAAATGCGGTAATATTCCTTAGAAGAAAAACCGAATCCTTGGAAAATTCGATAAGAAATAATAATCTTCGTTTTTTGAATTTCCCCAAACAATTTGCGACGTCTCCAAGAGACGTGTTAAGGAAGTACATAAAAGACATTTTGGGAGTGGCTGAAGAGGCCATTCCTCCGTTTTCTCAAATATATTATCTGCCAACAAAAACAAAAGGGAATCAAAGTTCTCAAGAATTAGATGTTTCAGCGATCCTGGAAGCTTCTGATAGTGAAACGGTAATACCGTCGACTCTGATTGCAATGTGGCATGAACTCCAGATAAAAACTGGCTAATGAGACAGAATAGGGAAAAAAGTTTTCTTGGACTGAAAATTCGTGTTTTTCCTGATGTTGCTAAAGATCCTGAGAAGTGAAGACAACAATTTCTTATGATGAAGCCAGGGGTACTTCATTTGGGGGGGGGGGGGGGGGCACATTTTTTTAAAGTTATCCATGCAAGTACGTTGTTAAATATTATTCATTCATTTGGTTCACTTGTATCTCACATTTTCCCAGCATGTGCGGGCTCAATGTGGCTAACAAAGTTACAATAAAATTACATAATACAACAGGATATAACAGTAAGATAGAAAGTAACAAATACAGAACGTAAGCAGCTAAATAAGAGATTATGGATGGGAAATCGGGAGCATCAAAAGGAAAGCAGACAAAGGCAAAAAAAGCGGGAAATCAAACAAACGGAAATAGGGGATTAAAGAGCACCGGGGGCTTTGGGATAGGCTTTACTAAACAAATACGTTTTTAGTAATTCCTTAAACGTCAGGTGATCCGATGTCTCTCTCAGTTGTCTCGGCAAGGCGTTCCAGGATTGCGGGCTGATGTATGCAAAGGATGATGTAACAAAGAGAGGGAACCAAGTACAGAAAAAGACCAAGCAAAAAAAAACAGCACAAAGGGCCTTTAAAAACAAAAGGGAACACAGTTCTTTCATTAAAAAAATCCTTTGTGCTGTTTTTTTGTATGAAAAGGATGAAGCGTAGATTGACCTGTACTTTAGATTCCTGCAGGAAGGATAGTGCAGAATAAGATAAGTACGGGGTGACACCGATGAATTTCTGGGAGGTAAATCTATCAAATCACACATGTAAACTGGTGCTTCTCCGTAAATAATTGTATGTGTTAAGGCGCAGATTTCGAATTCAACACGGTCTTTAATGGGCAGCCAGATGAATAAGTATGGTTTTTTTTGATCCCCCTCAACTCACTGCCTTTTTAACAGCTAAGGGGGCTACCTTCAAGCACGCCGTTGTCACACCTCTCCTCAAAAAACCTTCACTTGACCCTACCTCCCCCTCCAACTACCGCCCCATTTCTCTTTTACCCTTCCTTTCCAAAATACTTGAGCGCGCCGTTCATAGCCGCTGCCTTGATTTTCTCTCCTCTCACGCCATCCTCGATCCACTTCAATCCGGTTTTCGCCCTCTGCACTCGACTGAAACGGCACTCTCTAAAGTTTGCAATGACCTGCTCCTGGCCAAATCCAGAGGTCACTACTCCATCCTCATCCTCCTCGATCTTTCCGCCGCGTTTGACACTGTCAATCATGACTTACTTCTTGCCACGCTGTCCTCTTTTGGGTTCCAAGGCCCTGTCCTCTCATGGTTCTCCTCTTATCTCTCCCACCGCACCTTCAGGGTACACTCCCATGGATCTTCCTCCACTCCCATCCCACTATCTGTTGGAGTTCCCCAGGGTTCTGTCCTTGGACCCCTTCTCTTCTCAATCTACACCTCTTCACTGGGCTCGCTGATCTCGTCTCATGGTTTTCAGTATCATCTTTATGCTGATGACACCCAGCTATACCTCTCCACACCTGACATCACTGCGGAGACTCAGGCCAAGGTATCGGCCTGTTTATCCGACATTGCGGCATGGATGTCCAACCGCCACCTGAAGCTGAACATGTCCAAGACCGAGCTCCTTGTCTTTCCTCCTAAACCCACTTCTCCTCTTCCTCCACTCTCTTTCTCTGTTGATAACACCCTCACCCTCCCCGTCCCATCTGCCCGCAACCTCGGAGTCACCTTTGACTCCTCCCTCTCCTTCTCTGCGTATATCCAACAGACTGCCAAGACCTGTCGCTTCTTCCTCCTCAATATCAGCAAAATTCGCCCTTTCCTCTCTGAGCATACCACCAAAACTCTCGTCCACGCTCTCATTACCTCTCGCTTCGATTACTGCAACTTACTCCTCACCGGCCTCCCACTCTGCCATCTATCCCCCCTTCAATCCATTCAGAACGCTGCTGCACGTCTTATATTCCGCCAAAACCGTTATACTCACACCACCCCTCTCCTCAAATCACTTCATTGGCTTCCGATCAGATATCGCATACAATTCAAGCTCCTCCTCCTTACCTACAAATGCACTCAGGCCGCGGCTCCTCACTACCTCTCCACCCTCATCTCCCCCTATGTTCCCGCCCACAACCTCCGCTCACAGGACAAAGCCCTTCTCTCAGTACCCTTCTCCACTACTGCCAACTCCAGGCTCCGCTCATTCTGCCTTGCCTCACCCTATGCCTGGAATAATCTTCCTTTACCCATACGCCAGGCCCCCTCCCTACCCATCTTCAAATCTCTGCTTAAAACTCACCTCTTCAATGCTGCCTTCGGCGCCTAACCGCTCGAGAAATATAAAATACCCCAATCTATCCACCCTATCAGATTAACTGTTCACTCGTCCTCTAGATTGTTCACTTGTCCTTAGTTTGTTCTCTTGTCGTTTAGATTGTAAGCTCTTTGAGCAGGGACTGTCCTTCTATGTTTGAATTGTACAGCGCTGCGTAACCCTAGTAGCGCTTTAGAAATGATTGTTGTTGTTGTTGTTGTTGTTGTACTGGGAGGGGAGGGAATAGCCCTGTGTAATAACTAACTGGCACCTTTTGGGAATCAGACTCAGCAAATTCCTGTTTTGGTTTCTAGATAATTAATTTAAATAGGCATATATGTAACATTTTGAATGGCGGTGAGGGCTCCGGTGGTAATCAGGCAGCGCACAGTGCTGTCCGATTACTGCAGGGCATGCCCACTCCCTGCCTAACAGCAGTAGAAAAGAAAAAATATTTTCTAGCGCCGAAAATGGCGTGCGGCAGAGCCAAGCTATTACTGGGCTCCTCGGCGAGCCTGGAGCTAGGGCCGATTTGCTGCGTTCAAACCTGGAAGTAGCCCCTACCACCTCTGGGCCCCTGTAGGTCTCACTCTCCGCACTAGCAGAATGCTACTCGAACGAAAATGAAATTTGCAACACTAAAAAGCCAAGAGTAGGAATATGACATCCCTGATTGAAAATAATAGTAAACAAATAACTCAGCAAGTAAATCTCTCTTCTCATGCCGCTAGAAGAGTGGCCTAGCAAAATAACAATCATGGTACAAAAGGGAATGTCACTTTACTGCTTCAAAACGGTATTAAAACCCTGACACGCATTCCAAAGTGGCCTCATGCTCAGAATCTTTTCTCATTCACACTTACAAAATATCCTGAGCAGGTAAAACGTAGCAAATGCGGTATGGAATAGAATTAATCACTCTGCCGCTTTAACCAAACTGCAAGCAGACAACAGACACCTTTTTACTAAAGTGTGTTAAGCAGCTAACATGGGGTTTACTCTGAGGTAGAGACCAGGGCTGCCAAGAGACTGGGCCGGGCCCAGGGCAAGGCCGCCCCTGGGGCCCTGCCGCCGCCCCCTCCCGAGGTTGTCGTCGTCGTCGTCGCTGCTCCCCCTCCACCCACCACCGGGCCGGGTCCCCCTGAATTCAAATCATAGCGCCTCACCTCGACCTTGCTCCGTGTGCACCCCGCCACCCAATTTCAGCTAACCTTCGAAGGAATGGATCCACAGAAGCTTAGCTGAAATTGGGTGGCGGGGTGAAGAGGGGTTGGTGGTTGAGAGGCTAGGATAGGGGAGGGCAGACTTATACGGGATCTGTGCCGGAGCCGGTGATGGGAGGCGGGACTGGTGGTTGGGAGGCGGGAAATACTGCTGTGCCCTGAAAAAGACAGGTACAAATCAAGGTAAGGTATACACATATGAGTTTATCGTGGGCAGACTAGATGGACCGTGCTGGTCTTTTTCTGCCGTCAACTACTACTATGACCTTGCTCCATGTGAAAGAAGCGTAGCAGCGGCAGTCTGCAGATCGCCTCCCTTCGGGCCTTCCCTTCCTGTGTCCCGCCCTTGCACAAGTTACGTCAGACGAGGGCGGGACAGTTACTGTAGCTGTCCAATTTAGTTCCAATAGGTTGAGGTCCTGCCCTAGCAACCGCCTACACCACATTCCCTTCCCACATGGGGTGATAGTATCTGAGGATTTGAAGGCGACGAAACAGTGTGACAAGGCGGTGGCTGTATCTAGAAGGTTGTTGGGCTGTATAGAGAGAGGTGTGACCAGCAGAAGAAAGGGGGTGTTGATGCCCCTGTCTAAGTCGTTGGTGAGGCCCCATCTAGAGTATTGTGTTCAGTTTTGGAGGCCGTATCTTGCTAAGGATGTAAAAAGAATCGAAGCGGTGCAAAGAAAAGCTACGAGAATGGTATGGGATTTGCATAACAAGACGTATGAGGAGAGACTTGCTGACCTGAACATGTATACCCTGGAGGAAAGGAGAAACAGGGGTGATATGATACAGACGTCCAAATATTTAAAAGGTATTAATCCGCAAATTAACCTTTTCCTTAGATGGGAAGGCGGTAGAACTAGAGGACATGAAATGGGATTGAAGGGGGGCAGACTCAGGAAAAATGTCAGGAAGTATTTCTTCACGGAGAGAGTGGTGGATGCTTGGAATGCCCTCCCGCGGGAGGTGGTGGAGATGAAAACGGTAACGGAATTCAAACATGCGTGGGATAAACATAAAGGAATCCTGTTCAGAAGGAATGGATCCTCAGGCGCTTAACCGAGATTGGATAGCAGAGCCGGTAGTGGGAGGCGGGGCTGGAGGTTGGGAGGCGGGGATAGTGCGGGGCAGACTTATACGGTCTGTGCCAGAGCCAGTGGTGGGAGGCGGGACTGGAGGTTGGGAGGCAGGGATAGTGCTGGGCAGACTTATACGGTCTGTGCCACAGCCGGTGGTGGGAGGCGGGGATAGTGCTGGGCAGACTTATACGGTCTGTGCCAGAGCCAGTGGTGGGAGGCAGGTGGTGGAGATGAAAACGGTAACGGAATTCAAACATGCGTGGGATAAACATAAAGGAATCCTGTTCAGAAGGAATGGATCCTCAGGCGCTTAACCGAGATTGGATAGCAGAGCCGGTAGTGGGAGGCAGGACTGGAGGTTGGGAGGCAGGGATAGTGCTGGGCAGACTTATACGGTCTGTGCCAGAGCCGGTGGTGGGAGGCGGGGATAGAGCTGGGCAGAGAGTTGGATCTGAGGACTGGATTACATGTGGTAGACTTAGATTTCAACAAGGCTTTTGACACAGTTCTACATAGATGACTCATACAAACTGAACATCCTTGGTATGGACCCTAAAGTGATTGGCCGGGTTAGAAACTGGTTGGGGGTGTGAAAGGGTAATGCTAAATTGAATTTGTTCCGAGGATAAGCATGTTGCCAGTGGAGTGGTGCAGGGATCGCCCCTCGGTCCAATGATTTTCAACATTTGTAACACCCCTCTACTGGGCACACCTGGATTTGGGCTCTGACCTGGCTGGAGCCTTCTGAAGGAGGTCTTTGTCGGTTCCTTATTCAATGTGGTGCTCGGTGCCTTCGCTTGGGGAAGGAAGTGTTAGCAGGTGGGATTACCCTCTTCTTCCCCCAGGAAACCAAAAAGAAATACGAATCCACAAGAGGAAAGTGCTGTGAATAAAGCTGGCTATCGAACCCCTCAGGTTGGGTTGGGGTAGGCACTGTGGCCCGGAATGGCGATCCGCAGGTTTTGAGAGACACTATTTCAAGTTTAAAGAACAGCAGCTTATGCAAACACTCGAACTGTTTCTTTTTCAACTCCGCAACAGTAGGAACATCAAGCCGTATGAACTCTCCAACATGAAGTGTAATTCTTTGAAAACCACTCTGCTTCTGATATTCCCCATGGGAACTCCTGTATTTTCCTCCCTTGGATATATTTACCGATGCTGTTCAGCAGGATTACGTACATTTTTACAGGCTCCTATCCATGCCTATACCCAGGGAATAGTGTCCCAAAGGCTATACTCCTCTCAGTATCATGGGTCCACACTCCCTGTGGCCTGACCTCTCTCCAGTGATGACTCCCACTTTGAATATACCCTAGTCTTGGAATGGGCACAATCCCAATCCCTGGCTCCCAGGCTGGGTCTCTCCTCTCCACACTTCCTCAGTTGCAGTGTGAAAGAGCCACAACTTCCCTTTACTAGGGTTACCATATGTCGTCTTTGAAGAGGACATGTCCTCTTTTTGGATGTCTTCAGCTCTGACCTCCAGGATTTTTAATTTTTAGGGAAATGTCCTCTTTTTCTTCTATGTGCCTACGACCTACCCACTTAATGAGGCCATCCCTGGTTTATTAGTCAGTCTGGACACATGGGGGCGCCAAAGAGAGAGATAGGCATTGCTGATCCCCTCTCTATTCCCTGCTGGTTAATCTGTCAAAGGAATTTTGTTCGTGCAGCAGGGCTTTACGCATATGTCATGCAAAGACTTTCATGTGTATCTCAGAATCCAGCCAAAGTTGTTGAAGGATATGCGCCAGTGGTGTAGCCAAGGGTGGGCTTGGGTGGGCCCAGGCCCACCCACTTTGAGCTCAGGCCCACCAGTAGCAGCACACCTATGTTGTGGCCGGCAGAGATTCCCAAGCTGAAAACTCCCCAAAACTGTCCCTCCTGCATACCTTATAAATAGCAGATCTTCCACCTATGCGGAAACAGGAAGCTGTATCAGTGGGAAGGATGTGGGGGCCTACATGAGTAGTGTGTATTGGTTGCTCCTCACTGAAAATCTGAAATGTAAAAGGTGTGCAGGGGAGGAGGGATATTTGAGAGACCATATGGCATGCAGGCGAGAGGAGAGACCAAATCACCTATTGGATGGGGTGGGGTTCTTCTGCCCACCCATCTTGGGCCCAGGCCCACCCAAAATTGGGTGTCTGGCTACGCCTCTGATATGCACTCTTCTGATAAGTACGCTGGGGCTCAGACTCCGTCAAACTCATAATTCTGAAGTTCTTGAAAAGTAGATTTTCTACTGCTGTATTGTAAGTAAGTCACTGTTTAATGTGTGTCCATTAACTACGATGAAATATTTCTTTAGCAAAAGTAGCAACCATTTTTATTTTTTCTGTCCTCTTTTTTTGTCTCCGTAAATAATGGTAACTTTACCTTTACAGCCAGTGGTCACAGTTCTCCCTTTCAGGATTTCCCTTTACTCTTCCAGGTCACTTGGCAAGGGACCATCAGGCAACCAAAGACCCCCTCTAAGGGTGAACTGCCACTTTTATGTCTTCTCTGCTCCACCTCCCCTGTCACTCATATGCAGCAGGGCACTATCCCTCTGCATCTTATTGCAAACCACTCCCCTTGGGCTGGGCTTTCTCCCACCCAGGGACCTCCAAATCACTCTCCCCAGCGACTCTCAACCAGGGATTCTATCTTACTAGTAATCCCTTCTTAATAGGGCAGGGGTTCCCAAACATTTTTGGTTTGCGGCACCCTTCCCAGGCCACATGGGTCTCCGCAGCACACCCCCCCCCCCCCCAGTCACATGGGTCTCTGTACTCCCCTGGCCACATGGGTCTCAGCACCCCCCCCCCCAACATGGGTCTCCATTTCCTTGCAGCCCCCTCCTCTCATACCAGCACCCCTCTGCCTCGCTGCAGCCCCCCTCCTCTCACACCAGCACACCTCTGCCTTCCCTAAATCCAGCATCGCTCACTACCTTCCTTCCTGAAGGTCACTTCCTGCTCACTTGCCGTCCTTTTATCCTCACCTCTTTATTCCCTTACCCTTAATTGTTCTGTCTGTCTGCCTGTCTTATCTAGATTGTAAGCTCTTTGAGCAGGGATTGTCTTTTTTGTGTATGGTGTACAGCGCTGCGTATGCCTTGTAACGCTATAGAAGTGATAAGTAGTAGTAGTAGTAGTAATGTAGAAGCCTGCCCTTGCAGATCAGCAACGCAACCGCGCTGGCTTCTGTTTCTGTGAGTCTGATGTCCTGCATGTACGTGCAGGACGTCAGACTCACAGAAACAGAAGCCTGCGCGGCCGCATTGCTGATCTGCAAGGGCAGGCTTCTACATGGAATGTTGGTAGTGGAGGAGTAGCCTAGTGCTTAGTGCAGTGGAACATGGAATGTTGTTACTATTTGAGATTCTGGAATGTTGCTATTACTTGAGATTCTACATGGAATGTTGCTATTCCACTAGCAACATTCCATATTTAGATTGTGAGCTCTTTGAACAGGGACTGTCTTTTTTGTGTGTGTATGGTGTACAGCGCTGCGTATGCCTTGTAACACTATAGAAGTGATAAGTAGTAGGTCCAGGATCACTGCCACTTCCTTCTCCTTCCCCTGCCTCCGCCGCAGTGCTTGCAGCTTACATTTTCGTGTCATCCGCGATTCACACTGGAGCCTTCCCAGTCTGTCGCATCCAGCCCTCCTCGATGCAACTTCCTGTTGCGAGGGCCGGGCACGGCAGAGGGAAGTGCCCGCAGTGCCTGTGTGAATTGCGGATGGCCCGAAAATGTAAGTTGCAAGCACTGCAACGGCGGCAGGGGGAAGAAGCAGGAAGGGGCAGATGCCAGACCTGCGGGAGGGGAAAGTAGGGAGCAATGCGCCACAGCACCCCTGAGAGTTCGTTGTAGTGCACCAGGGGGCTGTGGAACTAAGTTTGGGAAGCGCTGTAATAGGGAATTACCCATTTTTGTAAGAAATATTGTGGAAGGGTAGTCAGGAAAGATGCGGATAATACGAGGAGGGATCCAGCAAAGCTTGAAGCATGGTTTCAGTTTTGGCAACTAACATTTAATGCTAAAAAATGCAGGGCTATGTATTTGGGTTTCAAAAGCTCAAAGAAACAGTACAGTATAGGGGGTGAAGCTCCAATCTACATGACAGACCTCATAGACTTACCAACCAGAAACACAAAAAGGTCAGCACGAACATTCCTGAACCTCCACTACCCCAGCTGCAAAGGACTAAAATTTAAATGAACATATGCATCCAGCTTCTCATACATAAGCACGCAATTATGGAACGCACTACCAAACGTCACAAAATCAACGCATGAACTAACAAACTTCCGAAAATTACTGAAACCCAACCTGTTCAAAAAGGCTTACCACAACTGATCCACACTAATTATCAGACAAGGAAACCAATACTTGAAATAGACAAAAATGAACTCTCAGTACTTGACAACTTCACCTACTCTGTCAATTACTGAACTTTTAACGCAATACCACTTGATTTCTTACCCAGATAAAAAAAAATCTTTAACAGTTGACTGCTTAATTTACTTTGTCTTGTACGAACTTTACTACAATACCACTATGCATTTCTTGATCCGGGACTGGCGATCGCCATTCCGGAACAATATAAGCCACATTGAGCCTGCAAATAGGTGGGAAAAATGTGGGACACAAATGCAACAATCAAACAAATAAACAAACAAACAAATAAATAAATAAATAAAAAACAGAATGGGACCTGGGGGGGGGGGGGGGGATTGCATCTGATGATCGTAAAGTAGCCTCACAGGTAGTACAGATGACTGCAAAAGCCAGGAAGATGCTTTGTTGCACAGGCAGATGAAATGGCAACAGGAAAATGGAGATTTATTTATTTACTAGCCGTTGAGCCCGTTAAAACGGGCTGGTATTGGGGTTTTCAGAGGTTGACGCTGGCCCCCCCAGTGTGGTCGCCACCGTTCCCCTCCCCGCGAGGTCGCCGCTACCGTTCCCCCCCCACCCACCCCCGGAGTCGCTGCCGCCAGCCCTCCACCCGGCCCAGGCCCTCTCTCCGCTACTGAACTTACATCCATTCGCCGGAACGCAGCAGGGCAGATCAGTTGAGCTGCCGTCGGCCTTCCTTCTCTGCCTGTGTCCTGCCCTCGTGTGATGTAACGTCAGCGAGGGCGGGGCACAGGCAGGGAAGGAAGGCGGACGACAGCTCATCTGATCTGCCCTGCTGCGTTCCGGCGAATGGATGTAAGTTCAGTAGCGGAGAGAGGGCCAGGGCCGGGTGGAGGGCTGGCGGCGGCGACACCGGTTGGGGGGAGCGGCAGCGGTGACCTCGGGCGGGGGGGGGGAGTGGTAGCGACCTCGGCGGCTTTGCGCAGTTTCCCTCTCTGTCCCGCCCCCGTCATCATGGATTGACGCGGGGGCGGGACAGAGAGGGAAGTCTCTACTGCGCATTTGCGAGTGAGTTGGACACTCGCCGTTTATATGTTTGATTTTATTTATTGTGAACATTTATATCCCACATAATCCCACCAAGGCAGGCTCTATGTGGCTTACAATGTTGGAGGAAGAAAACAACATGATCAGTCACATGCAAGATGGAGTAGAGGGTAGAGGAGGGGAAGAGAGGGGGTCAACAGGGGAGAGGAATGAGGGAATGCAGGAGATCAAGCAGGAGTGGAGTAAGAACGAGTACACAGGTAAGTCTTTAGAGATTTTTTGAAAAGGCTGTGTTCCACTGTCTCTTTTAACGTTGAAGGAAGAGCGTTCCAGAAACGGGGGCACGTGTAGCTGAATGACGAGGCAAAGAGCAGCTTGTATCTCAAGTTTCTGCAGTCAGGAAAGTGGAGAGTCAAATATGTGCGGGAGGACTTCACGGAATTCCTGGGCGGGAGGTCGATAAGACTAAACATTGATTGGGGCCTCCCCGTAGACAATCTTATGAACGAGAACACAGACTTTGAATTCAATTCTTTCTTTGATCGGGAGCCAGTGGAGCTTTTCCCGGAGGGGCTTCGCTGCCTCAAACCGCGATTTGCCAAATAGAAGACGCGCCGCTGTGTTCTGGGCAGTCTGAAGTTTCTTAAGGAAGTGCTCCTTGCAACCAGTATAAATCCCATTGCAATAGTTAAAGTGGCTTAAGACGAGTGAGTGGATTAGCGTCCTGAGTAGGTCAAAAGGTAGATACTGCTTAATACGCTTAAGGTACCTCATGGAAAGGAACATGTGCTTTGTGACAGCCAAGACTTGGAGCTCAAGGGTCAGATGGGGGTCCAGAATGACCCCAAGGAATCTCATACTGGCAGCAACCGGAATGCAGATGTTCTGCGCAGAGTCCGATGCCGGGATAGATTTGTAGCCTTGCTGTTACCAGTAGATTAAAATGTTCAATGGAGCACCCATCTTAGTCTGGTATAACAACAATGAGAGAGACAGGTGGGACCTTATAGATGTATTGAGGTACAAGCTTTTGAGGAGCAGAGTCCACTGGATGGGCAGGAAACACATTCATCTATGACAGGTGTTCTCAACCAAGCCTTTGAGACAAACCTAACCAGTTTACAAATGCCTATGCAAAACTATCTCATGCATATACAAATTAATGTACGCATCCAGCTTCTCCTACATAAACACGCAGCTATGGAATGCATTACCACTCGCCGTGAAAAAAATTCCCCACCTAACTAACTTTCGGAGATCACTGAAGACCAGCCTGTTCAACAAGGCATACCATAACGATCCATCCTAATTACCAGACAACGAAACTCAAGCCTGAACTGGATAAAACCTAACTCTCTATACTCGACTACCAAGGTCTACTCTACCACGATTGAACTTCAACGCAATTCCACTTTATCTCTTATTCCGAATATGAACTCTTTATACTTGACTGATTAATCTACTATCCTGCTTATAATCGAACGAGAAAAACGCCCAAGTTCCGACCTAAATCGGGAGATGGACGTTTATCTCAGAAAAACGAATAACGCGGTATAATCGAAAGCCGAACTTGGATGTTTTCAACTGCACTCCATTGCGGAAGCGTACAAAGTTGACGGGGGCGTGTCGGAGGCGTGGTGAAGGCGGGACTGGGGCATGGTTATCACCCGAACAGAGATGGGCGCTTTTCGCCGATAATGGAAAAAAAGTATGCGTTTGTAGCTAGAATTTAGGGCACTTTTCCTGGACCCTGTTTTTTCACGAATAAGGCCCCAAAAAGTGCCCTAAATGACCAGATTACCACCAGAGGGAATCGGGAATGACCTCCCCTGACTCCCCCAGTGGTCACTAACCCCTTCCCACCACAAAAAATGATGTTTCACAACTTTTTATTTTCACCCTCAAATGTCATACCCACCTCCCTGGCAGCAGTATGCAGGTCCCTGGAGCAGTTGTTAGGGGGTGCAGTGGACTTCAGGCAGGTGGACCCAGGCCCATCCCCCCCTACCTGTTACAATTGTGCTGCTTAATGCATAGTCGTCCAACCCCCCCAAGCCCACTGTACCCACATGTAGGTGCCCCCCTTCACCCCTTAGGGCTATAGTAATGGTGTAGACTTGTGGGCAGTGGGTTTTGAGGGGGATTTGGGGGGGCTCAACACACAAGGGAAGGGTGCTATGCACCTGGGAGCTCTTTTACCTTTTTTTTTGTTTTTGTAACAGTGCTCCCTAGGGTGCCCGGTTGGTGTCCTGGCATGTGAGGGGGACCAGTGCACTACGACTCCTGGCCCCTCCCACGAACAAATGCCTTGGATTTATTCGTTTTTGAGCTGGGCGCTTTCATTTTCCATTATCGCTGAAAAGCAAAAACGCCCAGCTCACAAATTGTCGAATAAAACATGGATGTCTATTTTTTTCAAAAATACGGTTCGACCCAAATCGGGAGATAGACGTTTATCTCACAAAAACGAATAAAGCGGTATAATCGAAAGCCGAATTTGGACGTTTTCAACTGCACTCCGTCGCGGATGCGGACAAAGTTGATGGGGGCGTGTCAAAGGCGTGGTGAAGGCGGAACTGGGGCGTGGTTATTGGCCGATCAGAGATAGGCGCCTTTCGCCGATAATGGAAAAAAATATTCGTTTTTAGCGAAAATTTAGGGCACTTTTCCTGGACCCTGTTTTTCCACGAATAGGGCCCCAAAAAGTGCCCTAAATGACCAGATGACCACTGGAGGGAGTCGGGGATGACCTCCCCTGACTCCCCCAGTGGTCACAAACCCCCTCCCACCACAAAAATATGCAGTTTCACAACTTTTTATGTTCACCCTCAAATGTCATACCCACCTCCCTGGCAGCAGTATGCAGGTCACTGGAGCAGTTATTAGGGGGTGCAGTGGACGTCAGGCAGGTAGACCCAGGCCCATCCCCCCCACCTGTTACACTTGTGCTGGTAAATGGGAGCCCTCCAAACCGCCCCCCAAACCCACTGTACCCACATGTAGGTGCCCCCCTTCACCCCTTAGGGCTATAGTAATGGTGTAGACTTGTGGGCAGTGGGTTTTGAGGGGGATTTGGGGGGCTCAACACCCAAGGGAAGGGTGCTATGCACCTGGGAGCTCTTTTACCTTTTTTTTTTTTTTTTGTAAAAGTGCCCCCTAGGGTGCCCGGTTGGTGTCCTGGCATGTGAGGGGGACCAGTGCACTACGACTCCTGGCCCCTCCCACGAACAAATGCCTTGGATTTATTCGTTTTTGACCTGGGCGCTTTCATTTTCCATTATCGCTGAAAAGCAAAAACGCCCAGCTCACAAATTGTCGAATAAAACATGGACGTCTATTTTTTTCAAAAATACGGTTCGGTCCGCCCCTTCACGGACCCGTTCTCGGAGATAAACGCCCATGGAGATAGACGTTTTCGTTCGATTATGCCCCTCCAAGTCAATCATGATCTTTAATGTATCTCTCGCTCCGGAAATGGCGATCGCCATGATGGAACAATGTAAGCCACATTGAGCCTGCAAATAGGTGGGAAAATGTGGGATACAAATGCAACAAATAAATAAATGAATAAATATTCATTTTGGATATCTTGAAAAGCTGATTGGATGGGTGTGCCCTGACAATTGGGTTATTAGATATTGTCTTAAGCTTTTAAAGATTACAATGATTTTGGGCTACAAAAGGTTTCCCCCAGGATTCTATATATCGTGCCCAGCGTTTCACGCCAAAATCCATGCGTATTCTAGGACAACATGTGTAACTCAATTGGCTTAACAAGCCAATCAGTGTTTTTAACAGCACTTAACAAGCCTTAATGAGCACTAATTGGCAATAATTAGAATTTACGTGCACAACTCGCTAGGTTATGGGCATGAAAATGGGCATTTTGTGGACAGTCCAAAATTGACGTGCACTGTTATAGAATATATCCCTCTGCGCCTATAGCTACATGCCAGTATTTACCGCACATTTTCCTCAGTGTAAATAGATACGCATAGTTCTAGGCAGTGGCGTAGCTACATGGGGCCATGGGAGCCTGGGCCCCCGTAGATTTGGCCCTGGACCTCCCCTCCCACTGCCAACCTGCCAGCCGAGGTCCTCTTCTTCCGGCGCAAGACTTCGTTCTGTTTCTGAGTCTGACGTCCTGCATGTACAACAAAGCCTTGCGTCAGAAGAAGAGGACCTCGGCCAGAGCACTCTGGCACTGTGAAAGTGTGCAGGCTCAGTCCCTGAGCTCACAAAGTGCTTGATTCTATATATGGTGCCTGGAAAAATCCGGGTGGAACAAATTTCCGCCCAAGCATATTCTGTGAGTGGCACCTAGAGTTAGTTGATATCCATGTGCCTAGAACCAGGGGCGTAGCCAGACTTCGGCGGGAGGGGGGGTCCAGAGCCCGAGGTGAGGGGGCACATTTTAGCCCCACCCCGGCGCCGCCACCACCACCATCACCAACAACTTTTGACCCCCCCCCGCCGATGACCCTCTCGACCCCCCTCCCGCCGCCAACCCACCGTCGCCTACCTTTGCTGGCGGGGGACCCCAACCCCCACCAGCTGAGGTCCTCTTCTTCCGGCGCAAGGCTTCGTTCTGTTTCTGAGTCTGACGTCCTGCATGTACAACGAAGCCTTGCACCAGAAGAAGAGGACCTCGGCTGGCGGGGGTTGGGGTCCCCCCGCCAGCAATGGTTGGCAACGGCGACGGCGGGTTGGTGGCGGGAGGGGGGGTCGAGAGGGTCATCAGCAGGGGGAGGGGGGGCAAAGTTGTTGTTGGTGGTGGTGGTGGTGGCGGTGCCGGCGCGGGGCTAAAATGTGCCCCCTCACCTCGGGCTCTGGACCCCCCTCCCGCCGAAGTCTGGCTACGCCCCTGGTTCTAGGCACAGGGATATCAACTAACTCTAGGTGCCACTTACAGAATATGCTTGGGCGGAAATTTGTTCCACACGGATTTTTCCAAGCACCATATATAGAATCAAGCACTTTGTGAGCTCAGGGACTGAGCCTGCACACTTTCACAGTACCAGAGTGCTCTGGCCCCCTCTGGGCATCTGTGGTAGGTGGGGAGGATGCAGCTGAGCCTGGGTATATATCCTGGCTCAATGCCTCTGCTCATTTGACTTACTGTATTGTATGCTGTCATGGTTTAATGTATTCCTTTGTAGGCATCACAGCTTTTTTTAAATATAGTAAACTCTGACCACATGGGTGCTATTATGTGATTTTGCTCACTTAGAAAATTCAGCGTTACAGAACCCAATTACTAGAGAACACCAAACAAAATTCACAACAAAAATCTCTAGAGGTGAAATGCTGAGGACTGTTGTATATTTAAGAGTTCTCAGTGTAAGGTATAAGCAATGCCGTGATAATTCAAAAAATAACAGCTTTCAGTGCTTCACTAAGATGAGAGTGTATCATTGGATACAATCATCAATACCAACACACAATCATCAATACAACATCAATACCAACACACACACCATCATCAATACCAACACACACACAATCATCAATACAACACACCATCATCAATACCAACACACCACCATTGGCTCTTACTGCATGTGTGTTAATGTGTTCCTATTTGTGCTAGTGCAATAAATAAAATTAAAAAAATGTTAAAATAGGTTAGAACAAACAATGTCCTCAACATATTATATCAACAAACCAACCAGTCACATAAACTGAGCTGGGCGCAGGCCAGAAAAAAATCCGGAAGGATGTAGGATGTTACGCCGGGGCTTTTACTCTTTATACATGTTGCATACTTTTCTCTGCTAGTCCAAAAAGTAAATAAATTCCCACTCTCGTCTCGTGCACAGAAAATATTCAGGTCCAGGTTTTTTATGCAATAACAGGAACTTTACTGTTACTCTCTGCAACAGGCAGTTCAAAATCCATTCCGTTCAGACTTAAATCAATTTGTAATCCAACTTGATATCAGATGCAAACAAAGCAGAGCCAAACTCAGGGATATGGTGTATCTTCTCCGGTTCAATTTATAAATCCTACAGTATGTACATAGTTACAGCTCCTCCTGTCCAAACCCATCCCTTCTGGGTGAAACAACCTAAGGCTTGTGTCTACATCACTTTTGCAGCAAGCAGATCTTCCTTTGGACCAGACCTCTCCAGTGGCGTAGCAAGGGGGGGAGGCGGGAGGGGCGGTCTGCCCCGGGTGTCAGCTCAGGGGGGGGGGTGCTCCCTGCCAGCTCCCCCCCCCTCGGCGAATCGACACCAAACCCGACCAGCTCCCACACCCTACCTTTAAAAAGAATATCAGGAGGCGAGGCGCAGCGCCTGCCCTGCATGTAAAAGAAATGTGGACCGTTGGGTCTTCCCTCGCTCTATCTGCCCCGCCCTCCGCTGACGCAACTTCCTATTTCCGCAAGGGCGGGACAGACAGAGCGACAGAAGGCCCGATGGTCCATATTTCTTTTACGTGCAGGGCAGGCGCAAGGCGCTGCGCCTCGCCTCCCGATATTCTTTTTAAAGGTAGGGTGCGGAAGCTGGTCGGGGGGGAAGGGGGTGTCATCGTGCTGCACCCGGGGGGAGGGGGGTGCAACAGCGGACCACCCCGCCCCGGGTGGCAGCCCCCCCCTGCTACGCCACTGGACCTCCCTATCTGTCCACACTTTCCTCCAAACGATTACCTGTCCAGGCTACTACCTTTGGCTCCGAACAGGCTCTTTCCTGTTCCTGCTCCCAGGCTGGAATCCCTTACTTCCCACCCGGAGCACTCCTCCACTTCACGGTTATTGCTTTGCTGGCAGAAACCTTCCTCTTTGGTCAGCCTTAGTTTCTTGAACCCATCCAAGACACCCCCTTCTTCACAAGGGTCCCAGAGGGGGAGATGAATGATATATACCACATTGGAAGATGAGCATGTGAAGGATTCCTTTGTGTTGAGTATTTTTCCTTTGTGAATGACTGTGGGGTCCTATTTCTATTGATTACTTTTGGAAGTGGACTAACACGGCTACCACATCCCTCTACTCAAGAAGCAGAGAGAATTTGAACTACAAAGGTCATTTCCAGAAGAAGGAGACATGAGTTTCTCTGTATATTTCTCTTTTGTTTTTCTGTCTTCCACGTACACACCTTAGGTAAAACTCTTGATTCAGAACATACCCTGGACTGGACTTTAGTTTGTGGAAGTGTTTATGAGTAGCAAATGTCACGTCGGGGCTTCCAACAAGCAGCAGTGGAGCATAGTAAAGCCTCAGCAATCAACAGAAAGCTTCAGCAAGAGCAAGGGAAGCTCATTTCAAGATTCCTTTCCTGTCTATATACCAGGAAGAATTTATGATCAGCAGGTCTCATAACTGGTAGGGTCCTTCTTCTCTAGTCCGTTGCCCCTCTGAATGAAATTTACGAGTCTTCTAGGCAAGGGCACAAAAGTATTCAATAATCATTAACGCATTCTAGGACAGTACACTGCTTAGAAATTATTCACTTTATATGCAGATTTTCAACACATTCTTCATTTCAAAACAGAACAACACATCATTTCAACACAGCCTTCATTTTACTAAAGAATATTATTTAGATTTTGCTCACACCTTTTTCAGCAGTAGCTCAAGGTGAGTTACATTCAGGTACTCTGGATATTTCTCTGTCCCAGGAGGGCTCACAATCTAAGTTTGTACCTGAGGCAGTGGAGGGTTAAGTGACTTGCCCAAGATCACAAGGAGCAGCAGTGGGATTTGAATCCACCGGTGCTCTAACCACTAGGCCACTCTTCCACTATAGCAACGTTCCAGGTAGAATCTTCAATAGTAGCAACATTCCATATATTTATTTAGATTTTGCTCACATCTTTTTCAGTAGTAGCTCAAGGTGAATTACATTCAGGTACTCTGGATATTTCTCTGTCCCAGGAGGGCTCACAATCTAAGTTTGTACCTGAGGCAATGGAGAGTTAAATGCCTTGCCCAAGATCACAAAGAGCAGCAGCAGGAGTTGAACCTGCCCCCTCTGGATTGCAAGACTGGTGCTGTAACCACTAGGCCACTCCTCTCCACACTGGTGCATAAAGCAAAAAGGCCCCTTTTGGGATCCTTCACACTCGGGGTGAAGTTTTTCCTCCTACATATTAACAGGGATTTCTTATGAGCACTTTGCTTCTATTAAAATGCCCATCTTCCTTCTTCCTTTAAATTATATTCATCATATCCTTATTAATCCTAACAGCAACCACAATCAGATTAGACTAGACTATCAGGGATGATTTGGGGGGGGGGGGGAAGGTAGTGGGGGTTGGAGGGGGCACTAGACAACCAGATTTTTTTTTAATATCTGGAGGAAGAGGGGCTGAGTGGGAGAGCAATCGAGGTGGGAGGACACACTAGGGCAAGTTTAAACTGGGGGATGGTGGATTGGGTAGGGTCAGTCAGGTTGCTAGGGACTAGTGCAGGAAGCAGTCTTGGGCTTGGTAGTTGGATTGAAGGAAAAGAAGGGGTGCTGATAGACACCCACTCCTCTTAACCAACCCTTCTACGTTGCTGCAGACCTGACAAAAATGTTCCTGGCAGAACATGTGGGTAAATTTTTTTTTTTTTTTAGCATGGCTGCGGAATACCTAATGACGTCAACTCTCGGTGGCCATTTTGAATCGGCGCCGAGATCACGAACAGGAAGGATGCATGCAGGGCAGCGCTCCGGGCAGGAAAGAGGGAGCTCTTTCCTGCCCCGAAGAAGTCACTAGACTACCAGGGCAGTAGTAAGGTAAGGGGAGGGGGGTGACGGGGAGGGGGAGTGATGGGGTGTGTGACGGGGGGAGGGGAGAATGTGACAGGGGGCGGAGCGAGGGCGTCAAAGGGGGTGGGGTGTAAAAGGGGGCGTGGCGTGAAAGGGGGCGAGGCATGTGTCCTCCTTTTTGGGGGACAAAATATGGTAACCCTAATCTTCCCCAAATAAGTCCAATGTCGGAGACCAAGCCCACACCCGACGCCCACAACAGGGTGTAGAATGGCAGTTCGGCTGCATTAATGCACCTGCTTTTGGGTTAGGATCACTCCTCAACTGAGTTGACAGGTTAAACGCATTGGTAGCAAACCATGGTTAAATAGCACTATGCAACAAGTCCTCGCTTGTTCGATGTAATATGATGTCTACCTCTCTTCCTTAGTTGAATTTAACAGTCTTCAAGAGTACACTTTGTAAAATTGTTTATCACTCTCTGACCTACTTTTCTTATTTCCTATTTGATAGATCTACAACTAAAAAATGAGTTTACTGCCCTTGTATCTTGCTTTAGGAAGGCAAAAGCTTTCTATAGAGAGCAATGCAAGAGACAGAACACAGGATATGTAGTAACATAGTAGATGACGGCAGAAAAGACCTGCACGGTCCATCCAGTCTGCCCAACAAGATAAACTCATATGTGCTACTTTTTGTGTATACCTGACCTTGATTTGTATCTGCCATTTTCAGGGCACAGACCGTAGAAGTCTGCCCAGCACTATCCCCGCCTCCCAACCACCAGCCCTGCCTCCCAACCACTGGCTCTGCCACACAATCTCCGCTAAGCTTCTGAGGATCCCGTCCTTCTGAACAGGATTCCTTTATGTAGTGCCAGAAAATATATATATCTACAGTCCACAGATCCAGGAATAGAATTTAAGATGCAGAGAGGACACAGATTACATTTCAAATAGGAAGCTGCAGGATCAAAATAAAGTTTACCCAGAGCCTAGACTGAAACATCTTTTTGAGAATAGTCTCCCAGGAGCAGGCACCATTTTCTCTTTTTTAAATGGAAGGAACAAGCCGGGTATTTAGCATGCTTGCTTGCTCTGGTTTGTTATCTCAAGCTCTTCTTATAACAGATAAAATGCCCACAGAAGTCATAATGCGAAAACATTAAGAAGAAGATTTTTTAAAGTGATGCTATCGCTTCCTAGTCATAAAAGCTTCATTATTGTCATTTAATTAGTACGATATAAGGGTTCCACAAAGCTGGAAGGCCTGGCTCTTTTTAATAACACCGTTTACTGCCAGCTAAAACAAGGCACCATCCTTATCAACTGACTTTGTTATCATGATACATTTAAGGAGAAAAGATTATTTTGTACAACACAACCGGTTGACTTTGAGTTTACAAGAAGCATGCATTCTGATCAAGGATGGCCCTGAAACAACCATGATAGTATGCACATGTACCTTATGCTAGGAGTTTATCTTGTTGGGCAGACTGGATGGACCGTATGGGTCTTTATTTGCCGTCATCTACTATGTTACTATCAGGTGAATTTTCGAAAGAGAAGGACGCCCATCTTCCGACACAAATCGGGAGATGGGCGTCCTTCACTCAGGGACACCCAAATCGGCATAATCGAAAGCCGATTTTGGGCGTCCTCAACTGCTTTTCATCGCGGGGACGACCAAAATTCACGGGAGTGTGTCGGCACCGTACCGAAGGCGGGACTGAGGTGTGATTAAGAGATGGGTGTCTTCAGGCAATAATGGAAAAAAGAAGAGCGTCCCTGACGAGCATTTGGCCGACTTTACTTGGTCCATTTTTTTTCACGACCAAGCCTTGAATAGGTGCCTGAACTGACCAGATGACCACAGGAGGGAATCAGGGATCACCTCCCCTACTCCCCCAGTGGTCACCAACCCCCTCCCACACTAAAAAAAAAAAACGTTAAAAACATTTTTTGTCAGCCTCTATGCCAGCCTCAAATGTCAAACCCAGCTCCATCAGAGCAGTATGCAGGTCCCTGGAGCAGTTTTTCGTGGGTGCAGTGGACTTCAGGCAGGCAGACCCAGGCCCATCCCCCCTACCTCTTACACTTGTGGTGGTAAATGTTGAGCCCTCCAAACCCCCCCAAAACCCACTGTACCCACATGAAGGTGCCCCCCTTCACCCATAAGGGCTATGGTAGTGGTGTACAGTTGTGGGGAGTGGGTTTTTTTTTGGGGGGGGGGTTGGGGGGCTCAGCACCGAAGGCAAGGGAGCTATGCAGCTGGGAGCAATTTGTGAAGTTCACTGCAGTGCCCCCTCGTGTCCTGGCATGGGAGGAGGACCAATGCACTACGAATGCTGGCTCCTCCCACAACCAAATGGCTTGGGTTTGGTCATTTTTGAGATGGGCGTCCTCAGTTTCCATTATCTCCGAAAACCGGGGACGAGCATCTCAAAAACGACCTAAGGACGACCATCTCTAAGGTCAACCTAAATTTGCTGATTTGAGCATCCCCGACCGTATTATGGAAATGAAAGATGGACGCCCATCTTGTTTCGATAATACGGGTTGCGTCGCCCGTTTACGGGGCCGTCCTGCGAGGACACCCTCATGACAACTTGGGCCCCCCGTTCAATTATGCCCCTCCACGTTACACTTTTATAAAACCTTACTTCACAAATATGATCCCAAAGAGATTTACTTCACAGATAAAATATAATAAAAATGCTAAAATCAATACAAAATAGTCAATAGGTAGACTAGTTCCCTCACCTCCCCACACTGGAGTAGGGTACAAGTCTATAATACAAAGTTGAAAGACAAACAATCATTATTCCCATTATTCCAAATAAGCTCACAGATTCCCTTCTCATACGTGTAATTAAACTCTGGAATTCGTTGCTGGAGAATGTGGTAAAGGCAGTTAGCTTAGCGGAGTTTTAAAAGGTTTGGACGGCTTCCTAAAGGAAAAGTCCATGGACCGTTATTAAATGGACTTGGAGAAAATCCACTATTTCTGGGATAAGCAGTATAAAATGTTTTGTACATTTTTGGGATCTTGCCGGGTATTTGTGACCTGGATTGGCCACTGCTGGAAACAGCATGCTGGGCTTGATGAACCTTTGGTCTTTCCCAGTATGGCAATACTTATGTACTTATGCCTGTGCAAATACCATCATAGTACAATATACTAAATTTAGCAAATCTAATCCTCCAGCTCCAAAAATAAGAATGCATACCTTTATCACATCCTCCAATCATCCGCGAAAGACTGCTCCAATGGGTTGACCCCCCCTCCACGTGTTACCTCTTTGATGATGATCTGTCCTTAGTTGAAGACTTTGGGGCCCTTTAATTAAGCCGTGTAGGTGCCTACATGTGCCCAATACGTGCCAAATTGGAGTTACCGCCCGGTTACTGGGTGGCCCTTGCGGTAATTTCAATTTTGGTGCGTGTCTGCTATGCGCGTCTGAACATTTTTTTCGTACGCCAGCTACACACATCAAGTGGAATTTGATGTGCATAGACCATTACTGCCCGGTTACCATGTGAGATCTTACCGCTAGGTCCATGGCTGGCGTTAAGGTCTCAGACCCAAAATGGGCGCGTGGCAATTTTCATTTTGCCGCAAGTCCATTTTCGGCAAAAATTTAAAAAACACATTTTTTGTAGGTGTGCTAAAAAATAATTCGGCACGTGCCCAAAGCACACGTCTACACTACTGCCGGCCATTTTTCAGCGCACCTTAGTAAAAGGACCCCTTTACGTTAAAAACCAGTTATAGGTGATATCACAAGAGGGTAGACAAAATCATTGGTAGAGCAGGCATACAGGTTCACAACTGTATGTCACGCCCCTCACCTTGCCGGTGATGGCGGTCCAGCGTCGTTGCTCCTGGACCAGGATTCCTCCTGCGACGCTTGTGCCTTCTTCCGTCTGCGGGCGCAGGTGCGGGTGCGCACACGCCTCCCCTTGGTGGCCTGCCGGTGTGCGTCTGCTCTCTGCCGGCGTCCTTGCCAATGCTGCTCCCTCCCTCCATTCGGCGCGTCTCTCGGCTTGCCGACGGATGCGGGTGGGCACTCTCAGCGTGCCAGTCTCCTTGCTCGCCCCCCTGCTCCACGCGGATTGGCCGGGTATCCTGGCTCTCTACCCTGGCTCCTACGGACTCTCCCGTGCTCCCTCTCTGCTTTGCCTATCGGGAGTCCTCCTAGTATCCTTCCAACCAATGGCAGCTCTTCCTCCCAGCCATATCTTGTTATGGGCTGATTGCAGCACTATTTCTGGGGAGGCTTTCTCTGCTTCTGGGCTTCGGCTTCTACTTTGGTAGGTCTTGCTATACCCACATGTGTGTTTATCTACTGACCCGTGTTGCTGACTACTGCCTGAACCCAGATTACTCGCTGCCTGCTGCCTGTCTCTGACTACTTCCTGAGGCCGGTTTGTTCTTTGCCTGCTGCCTGTCTCTGACTACTGCCTGAACCCGGATTATTCTCTGCCTGCTGCCTGTCTCTGACTACTTCCTGAGGCCGGTTTGTTCTCTGCCTGCTGCCTGTCTCTGATTACTGCCTGGACCCGGATTACTCTCTGTCTGCTGCCAGCCTCTGTCTACAACCTGAACCCGGATTTCTCTCGGCCTGCTGCCTGTCCCTGACTACTGCTTGTATTCGGAGTTCTTTCTGCTTGCGGCCCGTCTTGACCCCTGTCTCCATTTGGAAGTCCTGTCGGCTCAACCCTCGGGGAAGCCTCAGGGTGATCGGCTGCCCAGCAGAGTCCAGGTTCAAGTTCCTCTCCCCTGTGCTCTGCTCGGCATAAGGACTCACGATCACGACACTGTAGTGGAGACCAGATGGGAAATGTTTCATCCTTCCTGTAGCCAGAGCAGATGGAACGTCTGCCGTCTCTCCCAGCAGCAGACCTTCACTTAAAGGATGCTGTGGATAACATAAGAACATAAGTGTTGCTCTATTGGACAGACTGAACGTCTGTCGAGACCAGTATTCTGTTTCCAACAGTGGCCAATCCAGGTCACAAGTACCTGGCAAGATCCCAAAACAGTAAAACAGATTTTATTCTGTTTCTCCTAGAAATAAGCAGTGGCTTTCCCAAGTCCATCTTAATAATCTTAATAATGGCTTATGGAATTTTCTTTTAAGAAAGTAGCCAAACCTTTTTTTAAACCCTGCTAAGCTAACTGCTTTTACCAAATTCTCTGGCAACAAATTTCAGAGTTTAGGTACACATTGAGTGAAAAAATATTTTCTCCTGTTTGTTTTAAATTTGCTACTTAGTAGCTTCATTGCATGCCCCCTAGTCCTAGTATTTTTGGTAAGAGTAAATAACCAATTCACATCTACCCATACCACTCAACGCAGTATTTTATATACCTCTATCAATCTCCCCTCAGCTGTCTCTTCTCCAAGCTGAGGAGCCCCAGTCCCTTTAGCCTTTTCTCATAGGGAAGTCATCCAATCCCCTTTATCATTTTCGTCGCCCTCCTCTGTACCTTTTCTAATTCTGCTATATCTTTTTTGAGATGCAGTGATCAGAACTGCACACACTATTCAAGGTATTATAACATTCTCATTTTTGTTTTAATTCCTAACAAAAGAACATAAGAATAGCCGTACTGGGTCAGACCTAATGGTCCATCTAGTACCCTACTTCCAACAGTGGCCAATCCAGGTCACAAGGACCTGGCAGAAACTCAGTTAGTAACGTGAGTAACATAGTAAATGATGGCAAATAAAGACCTATACGGTCCATCCAGTCTGCCCAACAAGATAAACTCATTTTACATGGTATGTGATACTTTATATGTATACCCGAGTTTGATTTGTCCTTGCCATTCTCAGGGCACAGACCGTAGAAGTCTGCCCAGTACTGTTCTTGTACTAAGTTCTGAAGGTAACATCAAAGCCCCTTAAAACTTACACTCTAACCCATCCCTATCTATTCAGTCACGATCAGGGCATAGACCTTAGAATTCTGCCCAGCTCCCGTTTTGTTTCCAATTACCGGCGTCGCCACCCAATCTCCGCTAAGATTCCACAGAACCGTTCCTTCTAAACAGGATTCCTTTGTGTTTATCCCACTCATGTTTCAATTCCATTACCGTTTTCATCTCCACCACCTCCCGCGGGAGAGCATTCCACATATCCACCACCCTCTCCGTGAAAAAATACTTCCTGACATTAGTCCTGAGTCTGCCCCCCTTCAACCTCAATTCATGTAGCAACATTCCATGCTACCAATCCCAGGGCAAGCAGTGGTTTCCCCCATGTCCATTTCAATAACAGACTATGGACTTTTCCTCCAGGAATACGTCCAAACCTTTTTTAAACCCAGATACGCTAACCGCTATTACCATATCCTCCGGCAAACATTCTATTTGCTTTCTTAGCTGCTGCTTCACACTGAGCAGAGGGTTTCAATGTATGACAATTAGACCCTTTTCCTGGGTGATGACTCCTAACGTGGAACCTTGTATCACGTAGCTATAGTTCGGGTTCCTCTTTTCCACATTCATCACTTTGCACTTGCTCACATTAAATGTCATCTGCGATTCGGATGCCCAGTATCTCAGTCTTGTAAGGTCCTCTTGCAATTTTTCACAATCCTGTTGTGATTTAATAACGTTTAATAGCTTTGTGTCATCAGCAAAGTTAATTACCTCACTAGATATTCCCATCTCTAGATCATTTATAAATATGTTAAAAAGCAGTTGCCCCAGCACAAGACCCCCTGTGGAACCCCACTATCTATCAATCTCCATTGAGAATACTGACCATTTAACCCTACTCTCTATTTTCTTTTAACCAGTTTTTAATTCACAATAGGTTATCAATAGAAATCAAACAAAATAAAACATGGAAAAGAAAATAAGACGATACCTTTTTTATTGGACATAACTTAATACATTTCTTGATTAGCTTTCGAAGGTTGCCCTTCTTCCTCAGATCGGAAATAAGCAAATGTGCTAGCTGACAGTGTATACAGTGGGGGAAATAAGTATTTGATCCCTTGCTGATTTTGTAAGTTTGCCCACTGACAAAGACATGAGCAGCCCATAATTGAAGGGTAGGTTATTGGTAACAGTGAGAGATAGCACATCACAAATTAAATCCGGAAAATCACATTGTGGAAAGTATATGAATTTATTTGCATTCTGCAGAGGGAAATAAGTATTTAATCCCTCTGGCAAACAAGACCTAATACTTGGTGGCAAAACCCTTGTTGGCAAGCACAGCGGTCAGACGTCTTCTGTAGTTGATGATGAGGTTTGCACACATGTCAGGAGGAATTTTGGTCCACTCCTCTTTGCAGATCATCTCTAAATCATTAAGAGTTCTGGGCTGTCGCTTGGCAACTCGCAGCTTCAGCTCCCTCCATAAGTTTTCAATGGGATTAAGGTCTGGTGACTGGCTAGGCCACTCCATGACCCTAATGTGCTTCTTCCTGAGCCACTCCTTTGTTGCCTTGGCTGTATGTTTTGGGTCATTGTCGTGCTGGAAGACCCAGCCACGACCCATTTTTAAGGCCCTGGCGGAGGGAAGGAGGTTGTCACTCAGAATTGTACGGTACATGGCCCCATCCATTCTCCCATTGATGCGATGAAGTAGTCCTGTGCCCTTAGCAGAGAAACACCCCCAAAACATAACATTTCCACCTCCATGCTTGACAGTGGGGACGGTGTTCTTTGGGTCATAGGCAGCATTTCTCTTCCTCCAAACACGGCGAGTTGAGTTCATGCCAAAGAGCTCAATTTTTGTCTCATCTGACCACAGCACCTTCTCCCAATCACTCTCGGCATCATCCAGGTGTTCACTGGCAAACTTCAGACGGGCCGTCACATGTGCCTTCCGGAGCAGGGGGACCTTGCGGGCACTGCAGGATTGCAATCCGTTATGTCGTAATGTGTTACCAATGGTTTTCGTGGTGACAGTGGTCCCAGCTGCCTTGAGATCATTGACAAGTTCCCCCCTTGTAGTTGTAGGCTGATTTCTAACCTTCCTCATGATCAAGGATACCCCACGAGGTGAGATTTTGCGTGGAGCCCCAGATCTTTGTCGATTGACAGTCATTTTGTACTTCTTCCATTTTCTTACTATGGCACCAACAGTTGTCTCCTTCTCGCCCAGCGTCTTACTGATGGTTTTGTAGCCCATTCCAGCCTTGTGCAGGTGTATGATCTTGTCCCTGACATCCTTAGACAGCTCCTTGCTCTTGGCCATTTTGTAGAGGTTAGAGTCTGACTGATTCACTGAGTCTGTGGACAGGTGTCTTTCATACAGGTGACCATTGCCGACAGCTGTCTGTCATGAAGGTAACGAGTTGATTTGGAGCATCTACCTGGTCTGTAGGGGCCAGATCTCTTACTGGTTGGTGGGGGATCAAATACTTATTTCCCTCTGCAGAATGCAAATAAATTCATATACTTTCCACAATGTGATTTTCCGGATTTAATTTGTGATGTGCTATCTCTCACTGTTACCAATAACCTACCCTTCAATTATGGGCTGCTCATGTCTTTGTCAGTGGGCAAACTTACAAAATCAGCAAGGGATCAAATACTTATTTCCCCCACTGTTTAAGTGAAAACATTCAAGCATTACTATGACAGTAAAATAGAAACCATTGGAGATTCTACATGGAATGTTGCTACTCTTGGAGATTCTACATGGAATGTTGCTATTCCACTAGCAACATTCCATGTAGAAGGCTGCGCAGGCTTCTGTTTCTGTGAGTCTGACGTCAGACTCACAGAAGCAGAAGCCTGCGCGGCCACATTGGTGATCTACAAGGGCCGACTTCTACATGGAATGTTGCTAGTGGAATAGCAACATTCCATGTAGCTAGCAACATTCCATGTAGAATCAATAGAAATCAAACAAAATAAAACATGGAAAAGAAAATAAGACGATACCTTTTTTATTGGACATAACTTAATACATTTCTTGATTAGCTTTCGAAGGTTGCCCTTCTTCCTCAGATCGGAAATAAGCAAATGTGCTAGCTGACAGTGTATATAAGTGAAAACATTCAAGCATTACTATGACAGTAAAATAGAAACCATTGGAGATTCTACATGGAATGTTGCTACTCTTGGAGATTCTACATGGAATGTTGCTACTCTTGGAGATTCTACATGGAATGTTGCTATTCCACTAGCAACATTCCATGTAGAAGGCTGCGCAGGCTTCTGTTTCTGTGAGTCTGACGTCAGACTCACAGAAGCAGAAGCCTGCGCGGCCACATTGGTGATCTACAAGGGCCGACTTCTACATGGAATGTTGCTAGTGGAATAGCAACATTCCATGTAGCTAGCAACATTCCATGTAGAATCGATAGAAATCAAACAAAATAAAACATGGAAAAGAAAATAAGACGATACCTTTTTTATTGGACATAACTTAATACATTTCTTGATTAGCTTTCGAAGGTTGCCCTTCTTTGTCAGATCGGAAATAAGCAAATGTGCTAGCTGACAGTGTATATAAGTGAAAACATTCAAGCATTACTATGACAGTAAAATAGATACCATTGGAGATTCTACATGGAATGTTGCTACTCTTGGAGATTCTACATGGAATGTTGCTATTCCACTAGCAACATTCCATGTAGAAGGCTGCGCAGGCTTCTGTTTCTGTGAGTCTGACGTCCTGCACGTACGTGCAGGACGTCAGACTCACAGAAGCAGAAGCCTGCGCGGCCACATTGGTGATCCGCAAGGGCCGACTTCTACATGGAATGCTGCTAGTGGAATAGCAACATTCCATGTAGAATCTATAGAAATCAAACAAAATAAAACATGGAAAAGAAAATAAGATGATACCTTTTTTATTGGACATAACTTAATACATTTCTTGATTAGCTTTCGAAGGTTGCCCTTCTTCCTCAGATCGGAAATAAGCAAATGTGCTAGCTGACAGTGTATATAAGTGAAAACATTCAAGCATTTGACAGTCTGACAGGGTGGGAGGATGGGGGTGGGTCGGAGGTATGCATGGGGACATCAAAGCATATCATTGATATTCTAACAGGATGGGTGTGGATAGGTGAGGGGTGGGGTGATCAACAGAGTCATACAGCTTTATGGTTTATAATGGGCTAAGAACCCCAGATGTTTAGTGCATAAAGTCACATCTGCAAGTTATAGCATATTATCAGTTTTGCACGGAGCGTAATTGCTAAGTTAACTGCTAACCTGCTGTACACCGCCTTGGGTGAACCTCTTCATATAAGCGGTCAATAAATAAATAAATAATTGGTGTCAATTGGCACTAACAGAAACAGACCGAAGCCTTGCGCCGGAAGAAGAGGACCTCGGCTGCCGGGGGTTGGGGTCCCCCGCCAGCAAAGGTAGGCGACGGCGGGTTGGCAGTGGGAGGGGGTGTCGAGAAGGTCGTCAGCAGGGGGTCCAGGGCCAAATCTATGGGGGCCCAGGCCCCCGTGGCCCCACGTAGCTACGCCACTGCTGCAGGATGCTCTCAGGCATCCTGCAGTAAGTACGATGTTAGCAGACGCAAATCCATACACTAAAAAAGTTTTCTATTTGGGAGGGGGCGTGTCACGCAGGGGCGTTCCTGCACCAATCAGCTAGTGCAGCTACATTACCGCATGTTAAGTGCTCATGCAGCATTTTTTTTATTTTTTTATTTATTTATTAATTTTTAACTTTATAACAAGAATTCACTTGTTACTGAAATACAGCATGATTCAAAAACACATTAGAAATTTAAACTGATCCAAAGTCGTTAAATCGCGACAGGATTGTGAAAAATTACAAGAGGACCTTACGAGACTGGGAGACTGGGCGGCTAAATGGCAGATGATGTTTAATGTGAGCAAGTGCAAGGTGATGCATGTGGGAAAAAAGAACCCGAATTATAGCTACGTCATGCAAGGTTCCACGTTAGGAGTTACGGACCAAGAAAGGGATCTGGGTGTCGTCGTCGATAACACACTGAAACCTTCTGCTCAGTGTGCTGCTGCGGCTAAGAAAGCGAATAGAATGTTGGGTATTATTAGGAAAGGTATGGAAAACAGGTGTGAGGATGTTATAATGCTGTTGTATCGCTCCATGGTGCGACTGCACCTTGAGTATTGTGTTCAATTCTGATCGCCGCATCTCAAGAAAGATATAGTAGAATTGGAAAAGGTGCAGCGAAGGGCGACTAAAATGATAGCGGGGATGGGACGACTTCCCTATGAAGAAAGACTAAGGAGGCTAGGGCTATACAGCTTGGAGAAGAGACGGCTGAGGGGAGACATGATAGAGGTATATAAAATAATGAGTGGAGTGGAACAGGTGGATGTGAAGCGTCTGTTCACGCTTTCCAAAAATACTAGGACTAGGGGGCATGCGATGAAACTACAGTGTAGTAAATTTAAAACAAATCGGAGAAAATGTTTCTTCACCCAACGTGTAATTAAACTCTGGAATTCGTTGCCGGAGAACGTGGTGAAGGCGGTTAGCTTAGCAGAGTTTAAAAAGGGGTTGGACGGTTTCCTAAAGGACAAGTCCATAAACCGCTACTAAACGGACTTGGAAAACTCCAAAATTCCAGGAATAACATGTATAGAATGTTTGTACGTTTGGGAAGCTCGCCAGGTGCCCTTGGCCTGGATTGGCCGCTGTCGTGGACAGGATGCTGGGCTCGATGGACCCTTGGTCTTTTCCCAGTGTGGCATTACTTATGTACTTATGTCCTCTACATGGCTCACTTTTATTACATAGAGCAGTGATTTAACCTATTGTGATGTCATAGTGGCTCATTCCACCAATAAGAGCCAACCTCATTAGTGATGTCACAATGGCTTGATTGTATAGAATGTTTGTACGTTTGGGAAGCTCGCCAGGTGCCCTTGGCCTGGATTGGCCGCTGTCGTGGACAGGATGCTGGGCTCGATGGACCCTTGGTCTTTTCCCAGTATGGCATTACTTATGTACTTACTGTATGTACTTATGTAACAATGAAAATAAAGTTACATCATTTTAGTCCAACAAATAAAATTATTGCTTCCTTAGACCCCGTTAAATAGGGAGGCGGTAGGATTTAGAGAAGTTAAACTTAAATAATACAAATAACAAATAACATAGGGTGTATTATTTCCACAAATCTTATATCATTTCAGCTGCTTCAACTCAAGAAATGATTTTAAATGTTCTGGTAAATAAAAAGTATATTTAACCTGGCCCAACTTAACAATACATTTACATGGAAATGCTAGAAAGAAAGTCCCTCCTATATCCAGAGTTTGTGATTTCAATGCCAGGAAGGCTTTCCTTCTATGTTGGGTTGATTTCGTTACATCAGGGAAAATCTGAACCTTGACTCCACCAAAACAAGTTTTTTTTAAAGACCACGTGCTAATGGCAACATCAGTGCTTGGCCATTACTACAAAACAACTGTAATTTTGGCCATTTTACGGCCACGGCAAAAATGGCCTTACCATGTGGGAAAAACTTGCACAAAGGTACACTTCTAAGCCACTTTTTGCTACAGCTTAATAAAAGGACCCCTTAGGTTCCTAAATGGAGGTACTCAGCTTTTTTTGAATATCAGTAACCTATCTCTCTATATAAAAGGCAACACCAACGTTCTATGAAGCCTCCAGCCGGAAGTGTGAAGGGGGCGAGATATCCGGTTTCCCTATGAGTGTCTGCCCCGCCCTCTCTGTAACACAGTCAGTGAAGGAAAACAGCAGAGCACGAAATCAAATCGCTGGCTCTGTAACAGTGAAGGACTCAGAGGGGGGAGGGGAGAGAGGCCAGAGGGCAGGGACACACACACTCCCACATGCACACAGAAGAAAACATTGCTAGCCCCCGTTTCATTTGCATCAGAAACGGGGCTTTTTTACTAGTGTTTCTATAAGTGCATCAGCTCAGCATGCCATGCAACTGAAAATACAGCTTTAAAGATTCACAAGCAGGCTTTTCTCCCCCCAAGGTTAAAACACAAATAGTATACTTTTTTTGTTTTCCTTTGCTTTGTTCGTTAGCTCAATGGCTGCAAGAAAGTCCGTTTAAAAAAAAATATTCCAACAAAACAGTGAATAGAAAAGACCTATTCTCCCCTGTAGGTTAACAGGCAGCGAGCTCTGATTGTCAAAAAAAGAGTTTGCCTTCATATAAAATGGAGACAAAAGCTAAAATAAAACATTTACCCTGAAGTGAGAAAGAAGAAGGAGAGAGGGGGAGGGAGGAGAGAGGAGAGGGAGGACATTTTGAAATGATGAAAGAATGAACGGTGCTGGAATCCAGCAGGTAGGATGATTAATTTTCCAATTTTCCAGCGAAGTATAATGCCCTCTCATAGATCAAGGACTTTTGTTTGACTCTGATGCTGAAATCGGGCTATTTTCTTAAATTCTAAAGAGAAAATTGCAGTTTTTGTTTGCCTGACAGAAAATATGTATTTTTAGTTTTGTTAGGATCGGGTTCAGGGGCAACTCTTTATCCTTCCAAGATTCCAGCAATCAATGTGCACAGATAAGCAGGCAGGTATAGAAACCTAACCTCTACTGAAACTCCTGGTTCCCTCTCTTCCAGGTCCTGACACTTTTTCAAACATATAAGAAGGATTCATAGATAGGTTTGCCCAGGAGCAGGGCCGTGCCGACGCGGTAAGCGAGGTAAGCATGGCAGGAGGGCGCCATCCTCTGGGGGGCGCCCCGCCGCACCATGCTTACCTCGCCCTCTTCTCCCCAGATCCTTTTTTTTGTTTGTTTAAATTTACCTCTCCGGCGCACGGCAGCGTAGGCAGCGTTAGTGAGAAGGAGGCGGCGCTCCCCCGCCCCGACGTGTCTTCCCTTCGCTCGGTTCCGCCTTCGTCTGACGTCATTTCTGACGTCAGAAGAAGACGGGACACAGTGAAGGGAAGACACGTCGGGGCGGGGGAACGCCGCCTCCTCACTAACGCTGCCTACGCTGCCACGTGCCGGAGAGGTAAATTTAAACAAACAAAAAAAAAGGATCTGGGGAGAAGAGCGTGGGTAGTGTAGTGCTCGTTTTCGGGGGGGGGGGGGGGCGGGCGCCGGAGAGGCCAACTGCAGGGGGGCGCCGGAGACCCTAGGCACGGCCCTGCCCAGGAGAATCTGAATGCCAAAGGCTACTTCCTATCACAGTGCCAAAAAGATCACATGAAAAGTCTTAGACCCTACTGGCTGGCTGGGTTCACATCAGGCTCTGCAACTTAGATTAAATAACTACATTCTCTGCTTATTTACAAACCAAACTTTTACTGACTTCTGCTCAGTCTGTGTTGAGGCACCAGTCCTCAGTTTTACTCGGAACTTCTTCCATTTATTTTTGGCTGGAGAAAGGAAATTTTTATCTCCCCTAAATAACTCTCCTCATGCACTGAGATTGGAGCTGGATCCTTATTTACATCTATCCTTCCTCTGGGACAATAAAGAAAAAGCCTACAGCAACCTGCATCAATTGGACCATCCAAGGATACCAGAAACTTTAAAGTTCATACCTGCAATCCGTGAGTTAAAATTTTTTTTTTATTTTAACTACATAATCTGCTTCTATAACTCTGAATCTTTTAGATTCCTTAAAACTAAAGGAAACCGATGCACTGTCTCCAAGAATTTCACACAGAAGTGCTAAGTGCAGCCATTTGTTTCTCTATTTGATGGAAGACTTTGAACTCACAGGCCTGGTCTGAATTTACAACTTTAAAAGGTCTGTTCTTTCAGCTATTAAAGCCTTAACCCTGCATTGCCAACTAGGAAGACTGCTGATCTACAGGATGTACTCCAAAGAGTGGATTGCAGCGCCACCCAATGAAATTTTGCCTAACTAGCTTTTGACACAAAAATGTGTCATGCAAGCATCCCAGTGGTGTGTGGGAGAGGAAACCATAACCCCCACAAACCAAAGAGAAGGCAAACGTGCAAGAGGTCAAACACCTACATAACAGTACTTAAAAGATCACCTCATTGTCACACCAAAACTACCTACAGCACCCCCTGATCACCCTTGGGAACTATAAGACTGGTGAATGCCAGATCAGCTGCAAAGAAATCCTTGGTGATCCATGATGCCATAAATGAACAGCATCTTGACATCCTAAGAATAAGTGAAACCTAGCTAGATGAAAGTGGGGGTTTACCACTGGCTGAACTATACCCAACAGGTTTCAACATCCAACATCAACCAAGACCAGGAAGACAGGGTGGAGGGGTAGCAGTCTTGATTCGGGACACAATGAAACTGAGCAGAATATCCATCCCCCAGCTACATGGATCAGAATCTCTTTTAATCCAACTTGAAGAGGAGAAGCCAATCTGACTGCTCATAGTATACAGAGCACCTCGTAACAACACATTATCTGTTCAAGAACTCCTAGACCTGATTACTCAAGTGACCTTGAATTACCCTAGGTTGGTGATCATGGGAGACCTCAATCTACACATCAAAACCCCAGATACCACCACAGCTGCCTTTCTGGACTTGATGACAGCACTAGGATTTACACAGGTGATCAATTCTCCAACCCACAAAAAGGGCCACATGCTAGACCTGGTATTCTACAAAGGGGTGATATCCCAGAATTCTGGGATAACAGTACTGAAATAACACCCCTTTCATGGTCAGACCATTTTCTAATTAAATTCTCCCTAAGTGACCACCTGAAACAAATGGCACCTCCCAGAATTTGGAAGGAGATCAGAGACAAAAAAAAGCTGACCACTGAGAATTTCCTAGAGGCTTTGGACTATCCACATGTAGATGAAAAGACAACAGTGTCAGAACAAGTTGATTTCTACTCCCTAAGTGCATCACTTTGCATTTCTTCGCATTGAAGTTTAATTGCCAAACCTTAGACCATTCTTCTAGCTTCCGCAGATCCTTTTTCATGTTTTCCACTCCCACCCGGGTGTCCACTCTCTGGTGTCTGTCCGTCAACCAGTTCCTAATCCAGTTCACCACGTCGGGTCCTATCTTCAGCCTGTCAAGTTTATTCAAGAGCCTCCTGTGGGGAACCGTGTCAAAAGCTTTGCTGAAATCTAAGTACATTACGTCTATAGCACATCCATGATTCAATTCTCCGGTCACCCAGTCAAAGAATTCAATGAGATTTGTTTGGCACGATTTCCCTTTGGTGAAACCATGTTGTCTCGGATCTTGCAACTTATTGGCTTCCAGGAAATTCACTATCCTTTCCTTCAGCATCGCTTCCATTACTTTTCCAATAACTGAAGTGAGGCTTACCGGCCTGTAGTTTCCAGTTTCTTCCCTATCACCACTTTTGTGAAGAGGGGCTGCATCCGCCGTTCTCCAATCCCACGGAACTCTCCCGACTCCAAGGATTTATTAAACAAATCTTTAAGTGGAGCCGCCAGAAGCTCTCTGAGCTCCCTCGATATTCTGGGGTGGATCCAGTCTGGTCCAATGGCTTTGTCCACCTTTAGATTTTCAAGTTGTTCATACACACTCTCTTCCATGAACAATGCTATGTCCACTCCATTCTCATATGTAGTTTTGCCAGTCAATCGTGGTCCGTCTCTAGGATTTTCTTCTGTGAATACAGAACAAAAGTATCTATTTAGCAAATTTGCTTTTTTTTCATCATTATCTACATAGCGGTTCGCAGCATCTTTCCGTCTCACAATTCCCTTTTTTGTCTTCCTCCTTTCACTAATATACCTGAATAAATTTTTGTCACCCCTCCTTACCTTTCTAGCCATTTGTTCTTCCGCTTTTTCCCCATTTAAAATGAAGACATTTACCGCCTCCTAAATAGGAGGTGCAAAGTGCTTCCGTGTCACTAGATTGGATTAGATTTATTAATCTGATATACTGTTTAGTACAGTTATGTTAAAGAGATATACAATATAACAATTCACAATACAAAATAAAGCATTTCAAAATACAACAATAACATCTTCAAAAAGCAAAAATATAATAGATGCAGTATTTGACATCAGTAACAATTCCAAAACATAACAAAGACAGGTCTCGCAGATCCAAGTTTCCAGCAACTTATGAAAACCAATATAGCTTGTCATGCTACTGACATTAGATGGCAATGAGGGGCATAATCGAAAGGGATGCCCAAGTTTTGCTGAGGACGTCCTCACAAACCGTCCCGATGGAGGGGCAGGGAAACCCGTATTATCGAAACAAGATGGACATCCATCTTTTGTTTCGATAATACGGTCGGGGATGCCCAAATCTTGAAATTTAGGTCGTCCTTAGAGATGGTCGTCCCTAGACTTGGTCGTTTCTGATTTTTGGCGATAATGGAAACCAAGGATGCCCATCTCAGAAACGACCAAATCCAAGCCATTTGGTCATGGGAGGAGCCAGCATTCGTAGTGCACTGGTCCCCCTGACATGCCAGGACACCAACCGGGAACCCTAGGGGGCACTGCAGTGGACTTCATAAATTGCTTCCAGGTACATAGCTCCCTTACCTTGGGTGCTGAGCCCCCCAACCAAAACCCACTACCCACAACTGTACACCACTACCATAGCCCTTACGGGTGAAGGGGGGCACCTAGGTGTGGGTACAGTGGGTTTATGGTGGGTTTTGGAGTGCTCACATTTACCACCACGTGTAACAGGTGGGGGGGATGGGCCTGGGTCCGCCTGTCTGAAGTGCACTGCACCCACTAAAACTGCTCCAGGGACGTGCATACTGCTGTGATGGACCTGAGTATGACATTTGAGGATGGCACAAAATATTTTTAAAGATTTTTTTTGAGGGTGGAAAGGGGTTAGTGACCACTGGGGTAGTAAGGGGAGGTCATCCCCGATTCTATCCGGTGGTCATCTGGTCAGTTCGGGCACCTTTTGTGGCTTGGTCGTAAGAAAAACAGGACCAGGTAAAGTCACCCAAGTGCTCGTCAGGGACACCCTTTTTTCCATTATGGGTCGAGGACGTCCATCGATTAGGCATGCCCAAGTCCCGTCCTCGCTACGAGTCCGACATGCCCCCGTGAACTTTGGTCGTCCCTGCGATGGAAAGCAGTTTGGGACGCCCAAAATCGGCTTTCGATTATACCGATTTGGGCGACCCTGTGAAAAGGACACCCTTCTTCCGATTTGTGTCAAAAGATGGGCGTCCTTCTCTTTCGAAAATGAGCCTGAATGTGTCCCACACTGGATGGTCCTAAACAGCTCTTTTCCTTGTGGTGGAGAGTTTAACAGAGTACCACAAGCTATTGTAACTTCCAATGCAGGACCTGTAAAGAGAAATGCTGGAAACACCCCCAATGGCTGCAGCTAGGGCTGTATTCATGGACGTAGCCAGACCTCGAGGTGGGAGAGGGCACATATTGATCACTACCCCGCTGCTGCACCCCTCCACCAACGCCCTTCCTTCGCTGCCTTGCCACCCCTTCTGCCGCTGTACATCTTGTCTGGCGGGGTCCCCAACCCCGCCAGCTGAAGCACCACCACCACCACAGATACCTTGGTTGGCGGGGGTTGCATAAAATGGGACCTGTGCTAAACTGGAACAAGTTAGTGGCAAAATAACCCGACTTAACAGTAGCCCACATTGATAACTTCCTCCCTTAGAATGAAGAGTTCAAGACTCTGGTAACCAGAGCTCATATGGTGATGTCATAATACCTTATTCCACCAGTGGCTAAGAGACAACCTCATCAGTGATGTCACAATGGCTTGACTGTCCTATATTGGCTCACTTTTATTATATATAGCAGTGATTTCGATTTCTAGAGATGTTTCTCTTTTCTTAAATTTTCAATGTGGGCTACCATTAAGAAGTGTATTTTACTGTTAACCCCAGTTATTAGTAACTGGGTCTCACTTCATAAAATGGGACCTGTGCTAAAACGGCACAAGTTGGTGGTAAAATTATGTATCTTAACAGTACCCACATTAATAAACCTACCCCCTTTATAAAGCTGAAAATTCCACTTGAGGTGGATATGTGACAGCTGACCACACAGATGAGGTCACATCCCTGTATACTTAAATTGCACCACATTAACTTCAAAAAGCCTTGTTTCTTTTAATGCCTTAAAAAAAAAAATATTTTTTTTTTTTTTTGGGGGGGGGGCACTGTTTAAGGGAAAAAAGAATAACAGTATAAAATAAAGTTAAAAACCATACTCCGAGCGATGACGCTCTCCGGCTGCTGCTGTTTGCCTCTGGTTCCCTCTTCTTCTCTTCAGGCCAATTGCTGCTGCTGTCGCATTTTGGTTACACCTGTGGGCGCTCAGCTTGCCGCCTGCTCGTCCCGGGCCTGTTCATCTTCTGTCGATCGTTGCGACTGGGCCGTTGGGCCTTTTGGAACTGTGTCGCCTGGTGGCTGCATCCATTGTCCGGGGAGCTGGAGCGGACGGTTGAATAGTAGCTTTCACCTTCTCTGCAGCCTGCTTTTTGACTTGGCCTGTCCGGACGCCCTCATCTCATCCTGCCACGGTTGCAGTGGCCGGTTGCCACTGTTCAAGCCAACTGAGTCAACTACCCTCTCATCCATCGGAGACTGGAACGGGCAGAAAACAGGGGTTCAGCCTACACCTCGGCCTCAAAACATCACCTGAAGTCCTTCCTACCATCATACTTATGGACCGTTTTGGACTTTTTTACACCTCCCCTTATTGTCTATTTTTCTCTATTTCTCCCTAATTAATTTCTGATTTCATTGTAATTGTGTCTCCTCTGATTTGCCAAAGCTTTTCATTTTCCCTTCCCTTCTTCCTTTGTCCCTTCCACTGTCACTGTAATTGGCTCATCAGTTCATTGTAAGCTGCTTTGAGGCTGCTTTAAGTGGTATTAAGCGGGGTATAAATGTTCTGAATAAATAAATTCTAACAATGACCATGCCTCAAAGAATACAGCACTCATACGATCGGCAAATCTTTTTTTCTCTATAGAGATCTTTTGGATACAAACTAATAGTCCAAAATACTTATATTGTATCCCACTATATACCTTCATCCACGCCTCAATTCATACAACAAAAATTTTTTTAGAATTTTTTAGAATTTTCTGAATTTTTTAAATATTTAAATGGCCTCAGCGATGTCCATTGCCATCCAAAATTGTCATAATGACAACGTTACACGACATCCATCATCTTCATAAGCCCACTTAAGTTGCTCTTTATTTATTATTTCAAAAACTATCTCTCTATATAAAAGGCAACAGCAACGTTCTATGAAGCCTCCAGCCGGAAGTGTGAAGGGGGCGAGATATCCGGTTTCCCTATGAGTGTCTGCCCCGCCCTCTCTGTAACACAGTCAGTGAAGGAAAACAGCAGAGCACGAAATCAAATCGCTGGCTCTGTAACAGTGAAGGACTCAGAGGGGGGAGGGGAGAGAGGCCAGAGGGCAGGGACACACACACTCCTACATGCACACAGAAGAAAACATTGCTAGCCCCCGTTTCATTTGCATCAGAAACGGGGCTTTTTTACTAGTCTCTCTATATAAAAAGCAACACCAACGTTCTATGAAGCCTCCAGCCGGAAGTGTGAAGGGGGCGAGATATCCGGTTTCCCTATGAGTGTCTGCCCCGCCCTCTCTGTAACACAGTCAGTGAAGGAAAACAGCAGAGCATGAAATCAAATCGCTGGCTCTGTAACAGTGAAGGACTCAGAGGGGGGAGGGGAGAGAGGCCAGAGGGCAGGGACACACACACTCCTACATGCACACAGAAGAAAACATTGCTAGCCCCCGTTTCATTTGCATCAGAAACGGGGCTTTTTTACTAGTTATTAATATAATGTCAACTTAGCTTCTTTGTCTTAGATGTTCATTTCTTCTAACTCAGGGGGGAATGCCCGACATATGTTTCGCCCGAGACCGAGCTGTCTCAAGGACCACCCCCTAAGAATTTTTAGCGCCAGCTCTGCCCTGAATTAGTTTGAACAAAGAATACAGCAACATACATAAATACTAAATAAAAGAAATACATTAATAAAAACAAAGTAGAACGTAACAATGGAATGGGCCATCGTCAGAAGGAAAAAAAATGGTATCTTACCAGTGAAAACTTAGAAACGACAGGCGTTACACTTGCCAATGTGAGGAACTTCAAGCTCAAAAACAGCAAGTAAATATAATTTAACTGAGTAATACTTTAAGACAGGAGGAAAAAGACTTCAGATGCTCAGTTAAAGTGCAATAAATGCACAATTTATCAATGAGGAGCTCCTCAGTGATAAACTGTACATTTATTGCACTTTGAGCGTCTGAAATCTTTTTCCTCCTGTCTTAAAGTATTACTCAGTTGAATTATATTTACTTGCTGTTTTTGGACTTGAAGTATCTTACCAATAAAGACATAATCACAGAGGAGCAACAAATATTAAAAGTTTATCAAAAATTACATTTCCATAAACATATAACTAAATACTAAAAGAAAAATAACATAAAAGATAAATTAGTATGATAAAACTATGAATAAAAAATTAGATTATGTAAAAAACATAAAAACATAAAAAGTATAATAAAAAATACATAAAAATGTACATAAATAAAAGATGATATACGTAAAACATTTTATGTCATTTTCAAATCATAGTATTCCACCTTATTCCTTTTCCAAAAGAGGAATTTTCTTGTTTTAGTGTTACTTAACTCTTCCTGTTAAAATATTCCTTATAGCTCTTTGAAACATTTTGATGTTTTTAAATAATAATGTTGAAAGTTTTAGGGCCATAGCTGATTGTCTACAACTATGGTACAACAGCAAAGATAACAATCATGTCAAAAGACCAGATTCTATATAGGTTGCCCAAAGTTGGGTGTGTAAACATCTGTCTTCATCCTGATTAACTACTTATAATTGCTCTCTTGCACTGTGTCTCTATATTTTATGCTGAAATTGTTTTAAGGGTGCCTTTATTATTAGAACTGTGTTTTGTACCTTCATTCTACTACAGTGTTGCCTGTTATATACGTACATAAGTGCATAAAATCCTCTACGGAGAAGCTCCAGCTTACATGGATAACCTTATCAACTTACCACCTAGGAACTCTGATAGATCATCTCGTTCGTACTTAACTCTCCATTACCCTATGTGTTCTGGCCTCAAGTATAAAGCCACTTACGCATCCACCTTCCCCTATGTTGTTGTTCATTTGTGGAATGGATTACGTAAATCTGTAAAAACTACTCCCGATCATCTGACCTTTAGGAAAGTGCTCAAGACCACCTTATTTGGAATAGCTTACGCTAAAGTCCCACCATTGCATCTGTTGTACTGTACCTATCTTAATGACATCCTCCACTTTTTTAACCCTTCCCCTTCTCTGTCATTACTTACTGATTTATTTATTTTTGTTACATTTGTACCCCACGCTTTCCCACTCATGGCAGGCTCAATGCGGCTTACATGGGGCAATGGAGGGTTAAGTGACTTGCCCAGAGTCCCACTAGCAACATTCCATGTAGAAGTCGGCCCTTGCAGATCACCAATGTGGCCGCACAGGCTTCTGCTTCTGTGAGTCTGACGTCCTGCACGTACGTGCAGGACGTCAGACTCACAGAAACAGAAGCCTGCGCAGCCTTCTACATGGAATGTTGCTAGTGGAATAGCAACATTCCATGTAGAATCTCAAATAGTATCTATTTTATTTTTGTTACATTTGTACCCCACGCTTTCCCACTCATGGCAGGCTCAATGCGGCTTACATGGGGCAATGGAGGGTTAAGTGACTTGCCCAGAGTCACAAGGAGCTGCCTGTGCCTGAAGTGGGAATCGAACTCAGTTCCCCAGGACCAAAGTCCACCACCCTAACCACTAGGCCACTCCTCCTACTTCCATGTACTTGATTGTTTATGCCAAATTAATGTATGCCTTTTCAGCCCTTTACTGTTGTAAGCCACATTGGGCCTGCCCGCGGGTGGGAAAATGTGGGATATAAATGCCATAAATAAAAATAAATAAATAAATGAATAAATAAAATACTGGGACAGATCAAAGGTCAATGAAGCCCAGCATCCTGTTTCCAACAGTGGCCAATCCAGGTCACAAATATCTGGCAAGATCCCAAAAAAGTACAAAACATTTAATACTGCTCATCCCAGAAATAAGCAGTGGATTTTCCCCATTTTAATAATGGTCTATGGACTTTTCCTTTAGGAAGCTGACCAAACCTTTTTTAAACCCCGCTAAGCTAACAGCTTTTACCACATTCTCTGGCAACGAATTCCAGAGTTTAATTACACATTGAGTGAAGAAAACTTTTCTCTGATTCATCTTAAATGTATTTATTTATTACATTTGTAGCCCGCGCTTTCCCACACATTGTAGTTTTATTGAATGCCCCCTAGTCCTAGTATTTTTGGAAAGAGTAAACAGATGCTTCACGTCTCCATTTTCCATTCCACTCAGTATTTTATAGATCTCTATCATATCTCCCCTCAGCCGTCTTTTCTCCAAACTGAAGAGCCCTAGCCGCTTTAATCTTTCCTCATAGGGAAGTCATCTCATCCCCTTTATCATTTCTGTTGCCTTTCTATGCAGCTTTTCTAATTCCACTATATCTTTTTTCAGATGCAGTGACCAGAATTGAACTCAATATTTGAGGTACGGTCGCACCATGGATTGATGCAAAGGCATTATAACGTCCTCATTTTTGTTTTCCATTCCTTTCCTAATAATACCTAACATTCTATTTGCTTTCTTAGCCACCGCAGCACACTGAGCAGAAGGTTTCAACGTATCATCAACGACGACACCTAAATCCCTTTCTTGGTCCATGACTCCTAACGTGGAACCTTGCATGACGTAGCTATAATTCGGGTTTCTCTTTCCCACATGCATCACTTTGTACTTGCTCACATTAAACATCATCTGCCATTTAGCCGCCCAGTCTCCCAGTCTCGTAAGGTCCTCTTGTAATTTTTCACAATCCTCCCGCGATTTAACGACTTTGAATAACTTTGTGTCATCAGCAAATTTAATTACCTCACTAGTTACTCCCATCTCTAGGTCATTTATAAATATGTTAAAAAGCAGCGGTCCCAGCAAAGACCCCTGGGGAACCCCACAAACTACCCTTCTCCATTGAGAATACTGACCATTTAACCCTACTCTCTGTTTTCTATCTTTTGATCAGTTTTTATTCCACAATAGGACACTACCTCCTATCCCATGACTCTCCAATTGCCTCTGGAGTCTTTCATGAGGTACTTTGTCAAACGTCTTCTGAAAATCCAGATAAATAATATCAACCGGCCAGTGGCATAGCGGGGGCGGCTGCCACCCGGGGCGGATCGCCGCGGCACCCCCTCCCCCCCCCGGGTGCAGACCAACACGACACCCCCCCCCCCCCACCGGCATAGCGCCACCCCGACACGGTCCCCACCTGTCTACGAGCTCCATACATCTGCAGCGCTGCTGTAAAAATCGTTTCATCGGCCCTTCCCTCACTCACTGTGTCCCGCCCTTCAGGAAATAGGAAGTTACGTCAGAGGGCGGGACACAGTGAGTGAGGGAAGGGCCGACGAAGCAATTTTTACAGCAGCGCTGCAGATGGATGGAGCTCGTAGACAGGTGGGGACCGTGTCGGGGGGGGAGGCGCTGCGCTGGGGGGGGTGGACGGATGCACCCCCCCACCCGTTGACACCCGGGGCGGACCGCCCCCACCGCCCCGCCCTTGCTACGCCACTGCAACCGGCTCACCTTTGTATCTGGTGATTGAGTGTGTGCCTTTAAAGGGCAAGGCAGTTCTGTAGAGATTTAGGGACCCTTTTACAAAGGCACGTATGGGCCTGCACACATGCAGCACGCGTCAAATCCGCGTTACTGCCTGGCTAGCACACGCACCTGGTGGTAATTCCGAATTTGGTATGCACCAAAAACCTGCAGTGGAAAATAATTTTCTATTTTCTTCCACGGGTGCATTCCTGGCAGTAAGCAGCAGTCGGCACGCGCTGACGGTTACTGCATGGGTAACGCGTGAGCCCTTACTGCTAAGTCAATGGCTGGCGTGAAGGGCTTAGACCATAAATAGGTGCGTGCTGGTTTTAATTTTGCAGCACGTCCATTTCCCGACCGTAATCCCCCCCTTTTTTTTCCAGACACAGTGGAGAAATGGTCTAGCTCGCGTCCAAAACAGACGCCCACACTATCGCAAGCCACTTTTTGGTGGTCTTTTGTAAAAGAGTCCCTTAGTAAATCCTGAAAAGAGAACACTTTTGCTTTGGACTGGTACCAGACAGCTAAGCATTGAATTTTTGGATTATAGTTTGGTTTGATTCAGAGATTCTAACCTGCTCTTACCTGTGTGTCCTTCTCTTAATATCTCCTTGATAATCTGCTGACTTTACCTCCATCTATCGTATAAAGAAAAAAAAATAAAACCTTCTCTTTCTTTCACTTCCAGAGTTTCTGGCCTCTGAAAAGTTTCTAAATCTATCGTCTTTATAGTCCCTCCCTTTCCATCCCTCTTCCACCCACCCCTGGGTTAACTCTGTCTTTGCAGGCAACTCAAGAGTTAAGTATCTTCAATAAACTCTATATTAGTCAATCCTACTCATTCATATCCCTTAACACAGTTCACCTTTTCACACTTTTGAAACACATCAACATGACCTCCTTCCGATGCAATACATGTTGTGCCTTAGTCCTAAGGCAAACCATCTGGAACCTTAGAGCTTGCTCCATCTGTCTCCAAATATTAGCTATGAAAGATGAAATCAACAACCTCAAGAAGGAATATGCTACAATTAAGGAAGCAGAGGCAAAGGTCATGTAAATATAGAAAACCATCCAAACTAATATGGCACACAGAAAGCAATGAGCACAAATGTTCAAAGTCTAAGTAAAAAAACTTCAAGATTTGCAAGCCCTGATGTTTGAGGATAACTTGGATATTGTTGCTATTACAAAGAAATGGTTCAATGATTCCCATGAATGGGACCATACCAGGATATAATCTTTTTAGGAAGGATGGGGAGGGCCGAAGAGGTAGATAACAGGTGCAGTATGTGAAAAACAATATCTGAGTGGCTGAAATGCAGGGAATCGGGGGGAAAAAAACCTGGCTATATGGAAAGTCCTGGAAAGAGAAGATGGAATCTGTATCCACATGGGTATTATCTATAGGCCTCCAGTACAAATGGAAAAGCTGGGCCCTCCAAAATACACAACTGCATTCCTCATGAAATGAGATTGAAGGGGGGCAGACTCAAGAAAAATGTCAGGAAGTATTTTTTCACGGAGAGAGTGGTGGATACTTGGAATGCCCTCCCGCGGGAGGTGGTGGAGATGAAAACGGTAACGGAATTCAAACATACGTGGGATAAACATAAAGGAATCCTGTTCAGAAGAAATGGACCCTCAGGAGCTTAGCCGAGATTGGATAACAGAGCAGGTAGTGGGAGGCGGGGCTGGTGGTTGGGAGGCGGGGATAGTGTTGGGCAGACGTATACAGTCTGTGCCAGAGCCGATGGTGGGAGGCGGGGATAGTGCTGGGCAGACTTGTACGGTCTGTGCCCTGAAAAAGACAGGTACAAATCAAGGTAAGGTATACACAAAAAAGTGGCACAGTGGGAGGCGTGGCTGGTGGTTGGGAGGCGGGAATAGTGCTGGGCAGACTTGTACGGTCTGTGCCCTGAAAAAGACAGGTACAAATCAAGGTAAGGTATACACAAAAAAGTGGCACATTTCTTGGGCAGACTGGATGGACCGTGCAGGTCTTTTTCTGCCGTCATCTACTATGTTACTATGTATCCACATAACTCTACTCCCCCAATGCAACCCGTCCCCTTCTCACATAACACCACCCCTTTCCTATACACACTTACTACATCACAATTATATACACCCACACCATACATTCCTGCCCACACACAACTTGTAAGCCTACTGAGGCATACTCCATCTCCTCTCCCCAATTAGTTCTTCCCACATCAACAGAGGAATGGAAAATGTGCCATCACGTCATGTTAGAAGCGTTCACTTTCCAACTTGTTTTTAATTGGCCATACACTGGGTACCTTCTAGTTCTTGGACACAGGAGCAGATCTTAATGGTAGGATACAGATTGCCGACCTGCAACCAGTAATTTCATATTTGAGTTCCTTCAGAACTGTGTGCAAATACCCAACTTGTTCAATTTGCCACTATTTCATTTGACAGTTTGCTGTGGTGTCTCCTCCAGTTTTAAAACGATTGGCTTTAGTTCTTCCGAATCATCACCAACAAATAATGGTTACAGTGTGAGGGTCTGTAAAGCATCCTCTCCAGTTAAGAATGTGTGGTCATATCCTTCCTGGACATTCCTTTTTCCACTTGGTCATCCTTTGATCCAACTGGCTGCCTCACAGGCATTTTGATTTAGGAAGCCAGCTTTGGAACGCTCTACCCAGACCAATCCGATTAATCAACGACTTCTTGCCCTTTAGAAAAATGCTGAAAGCTCATCTCTTTAAGCAAGCCTACCCAAATGCCCAACCTAATCTCGCCAACTTCCACCCCCAATTCTGTTCTGACCAACCTCCCATCCTTCTCTTTCCATCTCTCCTTAATTTTATCCCTCCTTACCCTTTCTCCCAAATTACACTATCCTATCCTGTCTACCCTCTTTTATCCTAGTCATATATTATCTAGCTCCACTTATCATACACTACTAAGCCCAACTTTACATTGTTTTACTACTGTTTTTTAAAGATTCTATTAACTTTGTATTTCTTACTATGTGAGCCGCATTGAGCCTGCATTATGTGGGAAAGCGCGGGCTACAAATGTAATAATAATAATATATTTGAAACCATTTTTCTACTAGGTTTTCCAATTTTGGCAAGTTCTTTCTTGGCCTACATTATTAATGGTTTGTATCTCATTTGTCACTGCTTATTCTCTTTCCTATTTTTCATCATTAATACCTGCCTTTTGTCTTTTTAGAGGACGTGGAGGAGTGGCCTAGTGGTTAGGGTGGTGGACTTTGGTCCTGGGGAAACTGAGTTCGATTCCCACTTCAGGCACAGGCAGCTCCTTGTGACTCTGGGCAAGTCACTTACCCCTCCATTGCCCCATGTAAGCTGCATTGAGCCTGCCATGAGTGGGAAAGTGCAGGGTACAAATGTAACAACAATAAAATAGATACTATTGGAGATTCTACATGGAATGTTGCTACTATTGGAGATTCTACATGGAATGTTGCTATTCCACTAGCAACATTCTATGTAGAAGGCTGCGCAGGCTTCTGTTTCTGTGAGTCTGATGTCCTGCACGTATGTGCAGGACGTCAGACTCGCAGAAGCCTGGGCGGCCATATTGGTGATCTGCAAGGGCCGACTTCTACATGGAATGTTGCTCTAGTGGAATAGCAACATTCCATGTAGAATCTCAAATAGTAGCAACAGTGGAGGAGTGGCCTAGTGGTTAGGGTGGTGGACTTTGGTCCTGGGGGGAACTGAGGAACTGAGTTTGATTCCCACTTCAGGCACAGGCAGCTCCTTGTGACTCTGGGCAAGTCACTTAACCCTCCATTGCCCCATGTAAGCCACATTGAGCCTGCCATGAGTGGGAAAGCGCAGGGTACAAATGTAACAACAACAAAAAAAATTATACATTCAGGAGCTGAGGACAGAAACTGGAGAGGGAGCTCCAAAGCCCGCCTTCAGGCTTTGCCTTCTTCGGCTTGAAGCTGGCTAGGAGCCCCCTGTGCCAGGGGACCCAAGGCAGTTCCCCTGTTTGCCACCGTCTAACACCAGCCCTGGCCTATTTGTCTTCTTTCACAGCACCCTGTATTCTTTTTTTCAAGTCTTCAAACGGTGTGTAAGACATTCTATCTAGGCTAACGCAATAGAACTTTTTAACGATCAGATTAACTGGATTCACTATAAAATCACGTAGCAAAAATAGAATAGCAAAACAAGATTAGTATCATATAACACACAGTGCCTACTATTCTATTAAAGTTCAGTGCTGTGCACAACAGTATAATCATATATCAGCTTTTAAAAGACACTTTATTGACCGACCTCTGGTTTTGTAGTTTCTGTTTTATGTATACAGCAAAAGCAGTATTATCTACAATTCAACCAGCTGGAATGTTTAAGTAAGGGCTTCTTGGGGGAACAGGGGTGGGGAGAAAGACAGGAGATAAGTGTTTGAAATATGGATGAGAGATGCAGGTCAACTGTAAAATCAGAATAAACTTCCTGAGCCCCTACGTCTTGCCCCATCCTTGGCCACCTTTAAATCTAGACTGAAAGCCCACCTCTTTAACATTGCTTTTGACTGGTAACCACTTGTAACCACTCGCCTCCACCTACCCTCCTCTCTTCCTTCCCGTTCACATTAATTGATTTGATTTGCTTACTTTATTTATTTTTTGTCTATTAGATTGTAAGCTCTTTGAGCAGGGATTGTCTTTCTTCTATGTTTGTGCAGCACTGCGTATGCCTTGTAGCGCTATAGAAATGCTAAATAGTAGTAGTAGTAAAATCAGCCCCTCCACTTCTTTTTTTTCTGCAAGATACAGGAGGGGAGGCAGGGGCGTAGCCAGACATCAGATTTTGGGTGGGCCTGGGCAAGAAGTGGGTGGGCACCAAGTGTTCTCCCTCCCCCAACACCACGAAAAAAATATCTCAGCTGGTGGGAAAACACTTCTTTCCACCTTGGCCGTCTGCAGCAGGCTTACGCTGAAAACTGAGCATGTGCAGGTGCCAGTATCATGGAGAGTAGCGTTTTCGTTACCATCAGGGGGTAGTCTTCAGCTGGCGGAGCATGGCATCCCCACCAGCTACTGCTAAACATGTGCTACTGATGGGTGGGCCTGAGCCCTAAATGGGTGGGCCCCAGCCCACCCAGGCCCACCTGTGGCTACGCCACTGAGGGGAGGGGAGAGGAAGGGAAGGGACATAAGAACATGCTATACTGGGTCAGGCCAATGGTCCACCTAGCCGGGTATCCTTCTTCCAGCAGTGGCCAATCCAGGTCACAAGTACCTGGCAGAAACCCAATTAGTAAAACAGCAAAAGAAAAAAGCACACCAAGGCCTTCAAGACTGGAACAATCGAGAGGCCTTTATTCATAAAGACCCGACACGGGCCGTGTTTCAGCACGACACCTGTCTCAGGGGTCCAAGTACTTAAATGCTCTCCAAAGGCAGTGTTGTCAGCACAGCAATTAGAATTGCCACTATAACGAGGTCACTGCTGGAACTCTCGGCAGCTATTTTGAAGAGGCACCAGCATTTAAAGGTCTGTGGCAGCCCGGGGCAGGAAAGAGGGGGCTCTTTCCTGCAATGAAGAGGCCATTAGACCACCAGGCACGAGTAAGGTATGGTATAGAAGGGGAGGGGAGGACAGCCTCAGGCCCACCTGCCAACCGCAGGCAAGCAAGCCATCCTGCCTTCAATCCTGGACAAATGAACAGGTTGGCAAAACTATCCGGACGCCCCGCAGTGTCCTCAAAAAACCTCGACATATGGTAACCCTACTTTGATAAAGCCCCTAACAGACAACTCATGAATAAACTGAGAAGTCTGAACTTAGGACCCAAAGTGGTGAAATAGATTGGAAACTGGTTGACAGACAGGCGACAGAGGGTGGTGGTAAATGGAATCCACTTGGAGGAAAGGAAAATGAGCAGTGGAGCGCCTCAGGGGTCAGTGCTGGGGATGATTCTGTTTAATATATTTCTTAGAGATATTGTCGGAGGGTTAGAAGGAAAAGTTTGCCTTTTTGTGGATGACCCAAAGATAGACAGTAGAGTGAATACCCTGGAGGGTGTAGAAACCGTGAGAAAGGATCTCCAAGCGTTGGAGGAATGGTCAAAGGTCTGGCAGTTAAAATTTAATGCAAAGAAATTCAGAGCGATGCACTTGGGGTGCAAAAATCCAAAAGAGATGTACTGTATAGGAGGAGAGAGACTGGTAAGCTCAGCTCAGGAGAGGGACCTTAGGGTGATGGTGTCTCAAAGTGATGACAGAATGAGTCAAGAAGGTGGCTGCAGCCAGAAGGATGCTAGGCTGCATAGAGAGTTGTATAACCAGTAGAAGAAAGGAGGTGTTGATGCCCCTGTACAAGTCATTGGTGAGGCCCCACTTGGAATATAGTGTTCAGTTTTGGAGGCTCCATCTTGCTAAAAATGCAAAAAGACTGGAAGCGGTTCAAACAAAAGCGACAAAAATGTTATGCGGTTTGCACAGCAAGACGTACAAGGAGAGACTTGATGACCCGAACATGTGTACCCTGGAGGAAAAAAGAACTAAGGGTGATATGATCCAGACGTTCAAATATTTGAAAGTCCACAAACAAACCTTTTCCAGAAATGGGAAGATGATACAACTAGAGGACATGAATTAAGGTAGAAGGGAGGCCGACTCAGGAATAATGTCAGGAAGTGTTTTTTCACGGAGAGGGTGGTGGATACTTGGAATGCCCTCCCGCGTCAGATGGTGGAGATGAAAACCATAACAGAATTCAAAAATGCTTGAGATAAACACATAGGAATCCTGTTTAGAAGGAAGTGATCCAAAGAAGCTTAGTGGAAACTAGGTGGCAACACTGGTAATTGGGAAGCAAAGCGGACTTCAACAGTCTGTGCCCTGATTGTGGCTGGATAGATTTGGATAGGATGTAACGGAGTTTTTCAAGGGCTTTGATGACAACTTCAGAAGTTTTAGAACAAGGACATTGCTGGGCAGACTTCTACGGTCTATGCCCTGAAAATAGCATGGACAAATCAAGATCAGGTATACATATGGCAGATACAAATCAAGGTCAGGTAGACACATAAAATCTTGTGGGCAGACTGGATGGACGGTACAGGTCTTTCTCTGCCATCATCTACTATGTTACTGTCACGTTACTATGTTACATATGTTGTATCATCTCATACCTTATGTAATGAGTTTGTCTTCTCGGGCAAACTGGATGGACCGTACAGGTCTCTATCTGCTGTCTTCTACTATGTTACAATGTTACCTGGATAAATTGTCTATACACATAGCATCTTATAACTTCCAGAAGGAAACTCTCTTTGGCACAACACAAGTACTATGGTGATCATTAGCAGCAAATATGAGAGACCGAGACCATACTCCACATACCCTGGCTTAGGAATGAGGTTCATTATTGTCTTGGTATGCGCAAATCAACCTATTTGGATACACTGCTCCCGAAAGTTCTAGTTATCCAGGTGTTGGTATCTGGATAACTGGCTTTGAATATTGAGCCCTTTTTATTTATTATTCTTTTTCCAATGATTGTGTCAAATTTGATTTCATTATGATTATTATTGCCAAATGGCCCTACTTTTGTTACTTCTGGTACCAGGCCCTGTGTTCCAATAAACACTAGATTTAAAATAGTTTCTCTTGTTGACTCAGAAACCACTTGCTCCATGAAGGAGTCATTTTTGGCATCCAGAAACCTTACCTCCCTAGCGTGAGCTGATGAAGACTTTGACTGAATCAATAAAGGGATAGCCATAATCTCCCATTTTTATTGTGTCTCCAATTTTAATAGCTGTTTAATCTCAAATAGCATTTCATAGTCTGTCTTCCTGTCCTAGTCAGGTGGATGGTAGTAAACCCCCATTACTATACTCTTCCCTATGAACCATGGAATTTGTATCCACAGAGGTTCCAGAATGCAGTTAATTTCCTGCAAAAGTCTTATTTTCCAGCACTTTTCTCTTGTTTACTCAGGTTAAAAATAAACATTCAAAAAAATTACTTGGAAAAACAATTTATCAGTAGCAGGGAGCTGAAACTGCGGGTGGCATCGAAATTCAAGTCTCTTATTCACAGTTCTAATCTAAGATCCTTCTAGTCAAGCTTACTGATACATTGATTTATACTAAATTGATTTCAAAAGGGATGTGATATAGGATTTAAGCTGTGGGAACTTAAGTGGCCAATAAGTGAAGTGACAGAAATTTGTTGTGGCCTTAGACTTCTTTCCTCACAGTGAAGCGACTTAGCTACACTGGTTTACTATATTATTTTCATTCAATTTGGGGTTTGCAGTTGAAGTAAATAATACCATCCTGAGGTTTTTCAATCTGTTTTGCAGCAGTACAAGAGCTGTGGCAAAAGCTGCAGCCTGGAGACAGCCCATAGATGATTTCAGTGGCCTAATGGTCAGTGCAGCAGGTTTTGATCCCAGCATCCTGGGTTCAGTTCCCACTGCAGTTCCCTGTGAGCCCTCTAGGGACAGAGAGAGTACAGTAATACCTCGGTTTTCGTTGACTTCGGTGATCGTCGGTTTCGGTTTTCGTAGATTTTTTCCGCGAGAAATTTGTCTCGGATTTCGTCATTTGCCTCGGATTTCGTCGGTGTGCCCACATGACCTCGCTGCTAATTTTGCGAAAAATGCATTCTCCTGCTCAGTGTGGCGTTGTTTCTCGCGTCTAGCCAAACAATTCCATTGCTTTCCAGTGTTTTTGTGCTTTTTTTATTCATATGGAAATAATTGCCTCGGTTTTCGTCAGTTTCGGATTTCGCCAATTGTTTTCGGACGGATTATCCACGAAAACCGAGGTATCACTGTACCTGCTTAAAATGTGAGGCTAGTCTCCACTTTGAACTTGATGATTAAATTAAGAGAGTGCTTCAGAACATTTGTGCTTATGACCCATGAGGCAGCTGAGCATCAGGCCAGGAAAATGATCTAATCTGTGAGAAAAAAAAACACAATGTAAGAATAAGTTAAAGACTCCATTCGGTGACATAATATTTATTTATTAGGTTATTTTTTTTTGTTACATTTGTACCCCGCGCTTTCCCACTCATGGCAGGCTCAATGTGGCTTACAGGGGGCAATGGAGGGTTAAGTGACTTGCCCAGCGTCACAAGGAGCTGCCTGTGCCTGAAGTGGGAATCGAACTCAGTTCCTCAGGACCAATGTCCACCACTCTAGGCCACTCCTCCACTGTTGCTACTATTTGAGATTCTACATGGAATGTTGCTATTCCACTAGAAGTCGGCCCTTGCAGATCACAAATGTGGCCGCGCAGGCTTCTGCTTCTGTGAGTCTGACGTCCTGCACGTACGTGCAGGACGTCAGACTCACAGAAACAGAAGCCTGCGCAGCCTTCTACATGGAATGTTGCTAGTGGAATAGCAACGTTCCATGTAGAATCTCCAATAGTATCTATTTTATTTTTGTTACATTTGTACCCTGCGCTTTCCCACTCATGGCAGGCTCAATGCGGCTTACATGGGGCAATGGAGGGTTAAGTGACTTGCCCAGAGTCACAAGGAGCTGCCTGTGCCTGAAGTGGGAATCGAACTCAGTTCCTCAGGACCAAAGTCCACCATCCTAACCACTAGGCCACTCCTCCACTTATCTCTCTGAGCCTTATGCAATGCAGATTCCATGAATGCTGAAGCTCACTAGGCTTTAAGAGGAACCAGCCAAGATTTATACAGATTAAACACAAGACTGCTGAAAAATTGATACAGCAAATGAAGTTCTATAGGAGTAGGAAACGGTTAAGATTTAGAAAATGATAATAGACCAGAAAAATTTGAACAAAATGAGTATTATTACAGATGATTAATATCGAGATTGCTGTTTTCCCAGAGTTCCGGGTATGACTCCTAAAGGTTCTTTCCTCTGAAATGATTCCTCTTAGTATATTAATTCAAAAGGAGTGAAGCCTGTGAAACTGGGATTACCTTAATCAGTGGGAATTGGATTAAAGATTCAAGTGTTTGTATTGTTAAATAATTTCTGGTTTTAAAAGAGAAAAAAAAAATGAAATCAGGTGTATTATTTCCTCTAATATTGGACAATAAGTATGTTTCCAGCGAAGTAAAATGAATATACACCGTCTTGGGTTTGAAGAAGCCAACCAGACAATCAATGTGGAATAATGATTCAGATAAATGATTGGCTTGTTGCTCAATTAAGTAGTGTGCGTCAGGGGCGTAGCCAGACCTCGCCAGGAGGGGGGGCCAGAGCCCGTGGTGGGGGGGCACTGTTCAGCCCCCACCCGAGCCACCGCCGTCACATCGGACCCCCCTCTGCCGGCCTGCCCATGATTCCCTTCAACCCCCCTCCCGCCACCAACTCTCCCCCGCCGCCGCCGCCCGCCCCGTCGCTGCAAATGATACCTTTTTTGAAGAGAGAGACTTTCTTCCGCGCTCGAGTAGCGCCTTTCTTCAACGAAGTTCCGGTGATCAGCTGTTTCGACGCCGGCCGTCGCCGCAAATGATACCTTTTTTGAAGAGAGAGACTTTCTTCCGCGCTCGAGTAGCGCCTTTCTTCAACGAAGTTCCGGCGATCAGCTGTTTCGACGCCGGCCGTTGCCGCAAATGATACCTTTTTTGAAGAGAGAGACTTTCTTTCACGCTCGAGTAGCGCCTTTCTTCGACGAAGTTCCGGCAATCAGCTGTTTCGATGCCGGCATCGAAACAGCTGATTGCTGGAACTTCGTCGAAGAAAGGCGCTACTTGAGCACGGAAGAAAGTCTCTCTCTTCAAAAAAGGTATCATTTGCGGCGACGGGTCGGGCGGCGGGGAGGGGGAGAGTTGGTGGCGGGAGGGGGGTTGAAGGGGATCATGGGGCAGGGGGCCAGGGCCAAATCTACGGGGGCCCAGGCCCCCTCAGGCCCCATGTAGCTACGCCACTGGTGTGCGTAAATTGGCTACGCACACATTTTACCACAGGCTACTTATATAGAATCCGGCCCTAACTGGATAGTGCTGAGTGATCAGAGCCAATATTCAGCAGCACCGCCGGGTTAAATATCACTGTCGACAGCTGACTCGCCCAGCATGGCGGAGCCACTCCTGTCCGCTAAAACCCCACTGAATATTGATCTCCATCTATTCAAAGGCAAGCATTTTCCATTTCTAAGATAAGCATACCTGCAGATTCTTTTCAGTCACAAAAAATAGCAATTAAGTCATTTTTAACATACCTTCTAAGCAAGAAGGGAGCTAATTCTTTTTCAGCATTGTAAAGCATCAACGCTTGAGCACATGATACCGACATCTCCTTGTTTTTTTTCAAGGTCATTTCTGCACAATGAGGGAAACCACCAGGCAGCAGATGAAAAATGCCCTGATGAACAATGCCATTGATGGGCTGAGCTCCATTTCTGTTACAATTTATTTTTTCTTGTCCAAAAAAACAAAACATGACTTGACAGGCAGGAGCAGTTTAAGAAGAGACTTATCCTACAAGGAATTATAAGCAATTTATTGTCCTGCCAGGCAACGATTCACATCTGGAAGGACAATAAAGGTTTGGGTTTTAATCTTACAAAAGTGTCTCCCGGTATTCTACTGTTTGAAAGATACTGAGATGATGAAAATGTAGTTTATATGAGAGTGATTAAGTTGCTTTTTTTTTGGGGGGGGGGCGGAATGGGAATCAGTTGAAACGAGTATAGCTATCACTGAGCAAGCCTGCCAAAATACCGAGGGCAGCCCAGTGTTAGAGGCCTCTTGCAGCTGATCCCTCCCCCTCCTCCTCTGCAAGTCCAGCATCCCTCCCTTCCCGCCATGCATGTGTGACTGGCACTCTCTTGCACTGCAAATGACTCCCTTAAGTGTAGCCAGGTTTCGACGCCAGGGGGAGCAGAGAGTGTACTATGTAGGCACGTGTACACACTGCGTAGGTGCGACAGACTACATGAAAAATAGGCGCCGTCAGACGTCCATTTGGGGGAGTGGTTGCTCCCCTTGTGCCTCACCTACTTAGTTATGCCTCTGTCTTGCTGTTCTTACAGACATGTGGCGATCCTTGGCAGAGGCAGCTCTGAAAACAGGCTGCCTGCAGGCTAGTCCCACCAGGGCCTTTCCTGTGTCGTGGTCCACCCACAAGAAGTTGCATCAGAGAGGTGGAAATCAGAAGGAAGAGAGAGAGAGACTCAAAGCAAAGGGGATGAGAGCGGGAGAGATGCTAGACATGGAGATGGACAGGGACACAGAGAAGAGATGCTGAGCATGGAGAGAGCATAGAGATAGGGACACTGAGGGGAGATGCTGAATATGGGGGGGGGGGGAGAATAGGGATGCTGAGAGGGCTGATGCTGAACATGGAGGGAGCACAGAGTCAGGGACACAGACCAGCTTATTTTCGAAAGAGAAGGGCGCCCATCTTTCGACACAAATCGGGAGATGGGGCGCCCAAATCGGCATAATCGAAAGCCGATTTTGGGCGCCCTCAACTGCAGTCCGTTGCAGGGACGGTGAAAGTTCCCGGGGGCATGTCGGAAGAGTAGCGAAGGCGGGGCGTGCCGGGGCGTGCTTAAGAGATGGGCGCCTTCGGCCGATAATGGAAAAAAGAAGGGCATCCCTGGTGAGAATTTGGTCCACTTTATTTGGTCCCTTTTTTTCAGGTCCAAGTCCCAAAAAAGTGCCCGAACTGACCAGACGACCACCGGAGGGAATCGGGGATGACCTCCCCTGACTCCCCCAGTGGTCACTAACCTCCTCCCACCCTAAAAAAAAATAACTTTAAAAACTTTTTTTGCCAGCCTCTATGCCAGCCTCAAATGTCATACTCAGGTCCATCGCAGCAGTATACAGGTCCCTGGAGCAGTTTTAGTGAGTGCAGTGGACTTCAGGCAGGCGGACCCAGGCCCACCTCCCACCTGTTACACTTGTGGTGGAAAATGGGAGCCCTTCAAAACCCACCCAAAACCCACTGTACCCACATGTTGGTGCCCCCCTTCACCTGTAAGGGCTATAGTGGTAGGTGTACAGTTGTGGGGTAGTGGGTTTGGGGGGGTTTTGGGGGGCTCAGCACCGAAGGTAAGGGAGCTATGGACTTGGGAGCATTTTGTGAAGTCCACTGCAGTGCCCCCTAGGGTGCCCAGTTGGTGTCCTGGCATATCAGGGGGACCAGTGAACTACGAATCCTGGACCCTCCCACGACCAAATGCCTTGGATTTATTCGTTTCTGAGATGGGCGCCTGCAGTTTCCATTATGGCCAAAACCCAGAAACGAACAAGTCCTTGGGGCGAACATCTTTTAGTCAACACAAATTCAAGGATTTGGGCACCCCCAACCGTATTCTCGAAACGAAAGATGGACGCCCATCTCGTTTCGAAAATACGGTTGTCCCTGCCCCTTTGCGGCGCCGTCCTCGGAGATGGGCGCCCTTAGAGATGGGCGTCCCCGATCAAAAATGCCCCTCTATATGTCTTTAGACAATTGCTGTTATACATCTTACAGAAAGATCTTAGACAACTTAGATCAATGTTATCACGATTTTGCTGGGGAGGCAAGAAACCTAAGCTTAAACTAGAACAGCTATATGGAGGATGGAGATTGGGGGGCCTAGGGTTACCCAATATAAGATGGTACAACTGGGCATGCTTGTTGAGACATTTGGCAGCTTGGGTGTTGGGTACGGAGGAGTTTACACCTTGGGCCTTGGAGAGAGATCTTTTCCGTCCCCTTCACCCACATTTCTTGCTCCATGTGTCCAATAGACGTATACCAAAACTGTGGAGAAAACACGTTCTTTTACAGACCATGAGGCGTACCTGGCAATACTTACTTTTGATAGTGCATAAGAACCCTTATTGCACTGATATGATACCTTTGATTGGAAATTCCGATTTTGGCTCGGGGTTAGCACAGGGGAGGGTGGCTGAATGGGCGAAGAGTGGTGTGGTCTATGTAGCGGACATGTTGCAGGAATCGGGAGAAATTAAATCTAGAGAGAACATGGAAAATCTAGTGGGGAGTGGAAATTTGGATTGGAATTCATATTTTCAAGTATATAATTATGTATCCCAACTTAAGTGGGCTAATTGTACCAGAGGGATATATAGAATATTGGAGCAGTTCTTTTTGCCATCAGAGAATGTTCAAATTACAGTCTCGGCGATGTATAGAGCTATAGTTATGGTGAATCCACACAGAAGCTATGGGGATATAGGGCAGAAGTGGATAGCAGAGTTGGGGGTGGAAATCCGGAATGGGGACATATTACAAAACCTGAAAGAGATATACGCACATACAATATAGCGCAAGACATAAAGAACTTCAATTCAGAATTATTACTAGAGCATACTTTTCCCCCAAACAGGCATATTATGCCGGATGTCTAGAGGAGCCCAAATGTTGTAAATGTGATGACATGGACGTGTCACTGCTTCATATTTTTGCTTCATGTTTTCTTAGGATGTAAGACCATAATCCTGAAAAGACTTCAGACTACCCAGAACACGGCAGCCAGACTTATCTTTGGAAGTCAAGATTTGATAGCGCAAAAGCTCTTTGTGAGAAGCTTCATTGGCTCCCCATCAGAGAAAGAATTAATTTTAAAGTCTATACACTAATTCATAAGACTATAAATGGAGAATCCCCTAACTACATGAATAACCTCATCGACCTCCCAACCAGAAACAGATCAATGTCTTCTTGCACTTACCTCAATTTACACCTTCCCAACTGCAAAGGTATTAAATACAAAACCTCCTATGCATCTAGTTTCTCCTTTTTGGGCACCTAGCTTTGGAACGCTCTACCAAGATCCATCCAAATAATCAATGACCATCTGCCCTTCAGAAAAATGCTGAAGACCCATCTCTTCAAGAAAGCTTACCCTAATGACCCAACTTAACTCTTTAAGCCTACCCACATGATTCTTGTCCTGATGACTATTATATCTTAGACCATGTCTCCCAATCTCCTTATTCCCATCCCCCAATCTTGTCTTCTCCATTCTTACTTCTCCTTACCTCTCCCAATCTCCTTCCTTTTGCACATCTTTGTTTACCTCTCCACATTCAATTTACATATCCTTAAAACCCCACTATTACTATGTTTACTACAATTTGTAATATTCTCATTCAAAACTTGTAATTCTATTTACTATGTAAGCAGCATTGAACCTGCTATGTGTGGGAAAGCGCGAGGTACAAATGTAATAAATAATAACAATATGTTTGGACGTGTCCATATATAAGAGACTTCTAGAATAGGATAATGAGATATTGCGGATACTTACTGCATAGAGAGCTTCATTTGGCAGCCAAGGATATTGTGTTAGTAATGGTGGGGGGCAGGAGCCCACTTAGACGGGCATAATGCTTGTACCTGTCCCTTCAACTACCGCCCCATTTCCCTCCTACCCTTCCTCTCCAAGTTACTTGAACGCGCCATTCACAGCCGCTGCATTGATTTCCTCTCCTCTCATGCCATCCTCGATCCGCTTCAATCCGGTTTTCGCCCCCTACACTCGACAGAAACAGCACTATCTAAAGTCTGCAATGACCTGTTCCTCGCCAAATCTAAAGGTCACTATTCAATCCTCATCCTCCTCGACCTATCCGCCGCTTTTGACACTGTCAATCACAACCTACTTCTCGACACACTGTCCTCCTTTGGGTTCCAGGGCTCTGTCCTCTCCTGGTTCTCCTCTTATCTCTCCCATCGTACCTTCAGAGTGCACTCTCATGGCTCATCCTCCTCCCCTATCCCGCTCTCTGTTGGAGTTCCCCAGGGTTCTGTCCTTGGGCCCCTTCTTTTTTCAATCTACACCTCTTCCTTAGGCTCCCTAATCTCTTCTCATGGTTTCCACTATCATCTTTATGCTGACGACACCCAGCTTTACCTCTCCACACCAGAAATCACTGCGGAAACCCAGGCCAAAGTACTGGCCTGCCTATCCGACATTGCTGCCTGGATGTCCAACCGTCACCTGAAACTAAACATGGCCAAGACGGAACTTATTGTGTTCCCACCCAAACCCACTTCTCCTCGCCCTTCTCTCTCTATCTCAATTGATAACACCCTCATCGTCCCTGTCTCATCTGCCCGCAACCTTGGTGTCATCTTCGACTCCTCCCTCTCCTTCTCTGCGCATATCCAGCAGATAGCCAAGACCTGTCGCTTCTTCCTCTATAACATTAGCAAAATTCGCCCCCTCCTCTCCGAGCACACCACTCGAACTCTCATCCACTCTCTCATTACCTCTCGCCTTGACTACTGCAACCTATTCCTCACCGGCCTCCCTCTTAGCCATCTATCCCCCCTTCAGTCCATCCAGAACTCGGCCGCCCGTCTTATCTTCTGCCTCAACCGATATACTCATACCACCCCTCGCCTCAAGTCACTTCACTGGCTTCCGATCAGATACCGCATACAGTTCAAGCTTCTCCTACTCACCTACAAATGCACTCGATCTGCAGCCCCTCCTTATCTCTCTACTCTCATCTCCCCTTATGTCCCCACCCGTAACCTCCGCTCTCTTGACAAATCCCTCCTTTCAGTACCCTTCTCCACCACCGCCAACTCTAGGCTTCGCCCTTTCTGCCTCGCTTCGCCCCATGCTTGGAACAAACTCCCTGAGCCCATACGCCGGGCCCCCTCCCTACCCATCTTCAAATCATTGCTCAAAGCCCACCTCTTCAATGTCGCCTTCGGCACCTAATCACTACACCTTTTCTCAGGAAATCTAAACTACCCCAACTTGACATTTCGTCCTTTAGATTGTAAGCTCTTCTGAGCAGGGATGTCCTTATTTGTTAATTTGTACAGCGCTGCGTAACCCTTGTAGCGCTCTAGAAATGTTAAGTAGTAGTAGTAGTAGTAAAGCCAATGTCATAGGGAAGCAGTGTATCCTACAATATTGGACACAGGAGGTGGTGCCTTCCTTTTGGCATTGGAGGAATGCCTTTCATGCTTTGTTGGTGGTTGAAGCATGAGATGCCTGTCGCACATTCAATCGAAAGAAAAGATTTTGGGTAATCTGGGAACCATATATCCAATCATTGCTGGGACAAACACGTAGTCTGATTCTGAACTCCATGACACTTTAAGATACAATGGAGGATGGATCTTTGCTTAGGGAGGGAGGGTGGGGATGGGAGGGGATTTAAGGGGAGGTGATAGGTATTGGGGATAGGGAGCCATAAGACTTCAGGCTTTCACCGGTTTGTTTGAATGGGTGTTTGTTTGCGGAAAGGGGAGTTAGTGATTGGGGGGGAAGGGAGGGGGAAGGGGGGGTTGGTAGGGAGAGGGGAGGTACCAAGAGTTGGGGGGGGGGGAGCAGAATGGTGAGACTGAATATGGGGAATATGGTTCACTAGCTGTAAGATTCACTATCTGCTTTATCGACATGGAATTCTTTAGAGTGCAATGTAATGATATGATGTGGTTGTTAGTGTGTTTACAGTTATGCTTTGGTGGGTTGGGGGGGGGATCACGTGTATTGGTAACAGATGAACAATTAACAATCAGTTTTTGTATCTGTTATTTTCTCTGTTCAATAAAGATAATTAAATATGAAAATGCTCCCAGGTAGACATCTCATCTTTGCTCCCTTATCTTGTCCCCTGAGCCATCCAAAACCCAACTAAAACCTACTGCCTCCCCACTGTATACCACTACAATAGCCCTTATGGGCGAAGGGGGCACTATATGTGGGTACAGTAGGGTTTTGGTGACTTTGGGAGGGGGTCACAGTTTCCACTACAAGTGTGACGGGTAGAGGGAGATAGGGACATGGGTCTCCCACTCAATAGTGCACTGCATTGACCACTACAATACTCCAGGGACCTGCATGCTGCTCTAATAGACCTAGCTGTAACATCTGAGGCTATCATAGAGGCTAGTAAGTCATATTTGTATTCACATTTTTTGGGGGTGGGAGAGAGTCAGTGACTACTAGGGGGGGGGGTATTGGGGGGGTGGGTCATCCCTGATTCCCTCCAGTGGTCATCTGGACATTTAGGACAACGTTTTGTGCTTTGTTCATTGTAAAAACAGGTCTAGCTCAAAACATCTTAGTTTTAGTTTTGTTTTATTCCATTATGGCTGAAAAATGTCTTAAGTGTTAGGAATGCCCAAATCCCACCCTTAACATGCCCCCGACATGCCCCCTTGAGATTTGGACGCACTGCAGACTTACAGTATAGAAAAACATCTGAAAATAGGTTTTGAAAATACTGATTTGGACGTTTTTGTGAGAAAAACATCCGAATGCTGCTTCATGCCACTTTTTAGATGTTTTTCTCTTTCGAAAATGAGCCAATCAGCATACGTTAAAAAGTCCTCATATGGATTTTAAAATGTGTATTAAAATGAATGTGGTAAGGTCAATGGGGTGGCGGTAAGATCTCAGGCTGAAAACGGACGCGCCTTGGTTTCAATTTTAGCGCATGTCCGTTTTCCGGCCCCTTCAGAAAAGGCCCTTTTTCCTAGTTGCGGTTAAAAAAATGGCCCCGCATGCGCCCAAAAGACACGCTCGCACCTACCACCAGTCCACTCTTTACAGCAGCGCACGCCGACTGCTGTTTACCGCCGGGTAAGCAGCCCGTGATAGAAAATAATTTTGTAGCGCGGGATTCAGCGCGCACCAGATTCAGAATTACCACCCAGTTCACGTGCTAGCTGGGTTCTAGTGCTTATTTGTGCAAGATGTATATAAGTACATAAGTACCTAAGTATTGCCATACTGGGAAAGACCAAAGGTCCATCGAGCCCAGCATCCTGTTTCCAACAGTGGCCAATCCAGGTCACAAATACCCGGCAAGATCCCAAAAATGTACAAAACATTTTATACTGCTTATCCCAGAAATAGTGGATTTTGCCCAAGTCCATTCAATAACGGTCTATGGACTTTTCCTTTAGGAAGCCATCCAAATCTTTCTTAAACTCCGCTAAGCTAACTGCCTTTACCACATTCTCTGGCAACGAATTCCAGAGTTTAATTACACGTGGAGTGGAGGAGTGGCCTCGTGGTTAGGGTGGTGGACTTTGGTCCTGAGGAACTGAGTTTGATTCCCGGCACAGGCAACTCCTTGTGACTCTGGGCAAGACACTTAACCCTCCATTGCCCCATGTAAGCCGCATTGAGCCTGCCATGAGTGGGAAAGCACGGGGTACAAATGTAACAAAAAAAGTTGAGTGAAGAAAAATTTTCTCCGATTTGTTTTAAATTTACTACATTGTAGCTTCATCGCATGGCCCCTAGTCCTAGTATTTTTCGAAAGCGTGAACAGACGCTTCACATCTACCCGTTCAACTCCACTTATTATTTTATAGACCTCTATCATATCTCCCCTCAGCCGCCTTTTCTCCAAGCTGAAGAGCCCTAGCCGCTTTAGCCTTTCCTCATAGGGAAGTCGTCCCATCCCCTTTATCATTTTCGTCGCCTTTCTCTGCACCTTTTCTAATTCCACTATATCTTTTTTGAGATGTGGCGACCAGAATTGAACACAATATTCGAGGTGCAGTCGCACCATGGAGCGATACAAAGGCATTATAAAATCCTCATTCTTGTTTTCCATTCCTTTCCTAATAATACCTAACATTCTATTTGCTTTCTTAGCCGCAGCAGAACACTGAGCAGAAGGTTTCAACGTATCATCAATGACGACACCTAGATCCCTTTCTTGCACGTAGGTCCTCCTGCGCCTTTGTAAAAAGATCCCGAAGTGCTGTGATCAGCGCTCATTCGCTTGTTAATCTTGTTAAGTTACGAGCATTGTTATAGAAGCCGTGTCGATTTTGACACACATGTCTAGGCATGCTATATGGAATCTGGGGGCAAACCGATTAACTCTTTAGTGGTCAAAGATAAGACTGCTATTTAAACAGCCTATTTTGACCGCTCAATAGAGCCGGTTCGGCGCTGAATATCTGTGCCTAACCGGCAGTGTCACGGCTAACCGCTTAACTCCTGCTAAATATCCACGGTTAGGTGCTTAAATCCTATTTAACCGGCCAGGAGCCATTCCTGGCTGGTTAAATAGTTTAAGCCAAACAGAGAGGGCAACCAGCATACATAAAAAGTACACAAACAAAAAAGCAACACTGGGCCTTCAAGATTGAGACAACAGGAGTATTTTATTAGTGAATGACCCGACACGGGCCGTGTTTCGGCATAAAACAACGCCTGCCTCAGGGGTCAGGGTTTGGGCATAAATTATGTGAGGTGTATATGTATCCAAAGCCTCCGAGATTACTACTACTACTACTATTTAGCATTTCTATAGCGCTACAAGGCATACGCAGCACTGCACAAACATAGAAGAAAGACAGTCCCTGCTCAAAGAGCTTACAATCTAATAGACAAAAAATAAATAAAGTAAGCAAATCAAATCAATTAATGTGAACGGGAAGGAAGAGAGGAGGGTAGGTGGAGGCGAGTGGGTTACAAGTGGTTACGAGTCAAAAGCAATGTTAAAGAGGTGGGCTTTCAGTCTAGATTTAAAGGTGGCCAAGGATGGGGCAAGACGTAGGGGCTCAGGAAGTTTATTCCAGGCGTAGGGTGCAGCGAGACAGAAGGCGCGAAGTCTGGAGTTGGCAGTAGTGGAGAAGGGAACAGATAAGAAGGATTTATCCATGGAGCGGAGTGCACGGGAAGGGGTGTAGGGAAGGACGAGTGTGGAGAGATACTGGGGAGCAGCAGAGTGAATACATTTATAGGTTAGTAGAAGAAGTTTGAACAGGATGCGAAAACGGATAGGGAGCCAGTGAAGGGTCTTGAGGAGAGGGGTAGTATGAGTAAAGCGACCCTGGCGGAAGATGAGACGGGCAGCAGAGTTTTGAACCGACTGGAGAGGGGAGAGGTGACTAAGTGGGAGGCCAGCAAGAAGCAGATTGCAGTAGTCTAAACGAGAGGTGACAAGGGTGTGGATGAGGGTTTTGGTAGAGTGCTCGGAAAGAAAGGGGCGGATTTTACGGATGTTGTAAAGAAAGAAACGGAGAGAAACTTTAGAGTCAAGAGAGCCTGTCACAACGGACAGTAGCGATTCGAAATAAACCACCTGTTTTAGTCTCCTGTTTTTGGGTCATTCACTAATAAAACACTCCTCTTGTCTCAGTCTTTAAGGCCCAATGTTGTTTTTTTGTTTGTGTGGTTAAATAGTTTTGAATATCGGGGGGGGGGGGGGGGGGGGTGGGGGCTAGTAATGAGCTGTTGAATTGAGCCATTTCATTTCAAGACGAGGGTTAATTTTACTAAGGTGCGCCAAAAAAATGGCCTGTGCTGGTGTAGACGCATGTATTGGACATGCGCAGGACCCTTTTTCAGTGCTCCTGCAAAAAAAAGGCCTTTTTTGGGGGGGCCTAAAACGGATGTGTGGCAAAATAAAAATTGGCTAACGTCCACTTTGAGTTTGAGTCCTTACCGCCACCTATTGACCTAGCGGTAAGGTCTCACGCGTTAACTGGGCGGTAATGGTCTACGCGTGTACCGTGCCAATTACTGCCTGGTTAGCGCCACGTGCTGGAGAATTTCCTGCGCGCTAAGTGGATGCGCGTAAAAAATGAAATTACCGCCCGGGCCATGCTGTAGCCGGGCGGTAGTTCAAAACTGACACACTTAGGACGCGCAAAGGCGCCTACATAGCTTAGTAAAAGGGCCCCTGAATTTTTGGGGCACCTGAATTTTCTGTATACATGTAAAAAGGAAATCCAAAAGAAAATCGAGTGTCGCAACAATTCGCAGTTAAAATAATGAAGTACCAATTATGAGTTTCAAAAAATTTCAAAGAACAAATTACACAACGCAACAATGATTTTGCTACTGAGAGAAAAACATGTGATTTATACTAAATTGAACCCACTGATTCCAAATATGAACTCCGAATTTGCCTGACACATCTAGATTTTAAGTTATTCACTTATAATATTAATGCATTATATATTGGAAACATGGAGAGAGGTTCCATAAAGACATTTCTACAATGGAGAACAGATATCAAGGCCGCTGGAATCCCAACATGATGGGGGACCTACTGCTGGTTTTTGCAACGGGAAAATATGACCGGTCACAAACACAAAAGCAGATGCCTGAAGCACTTTTAACAGAACTGGGCCTTGCTGAAGTAAGACTTTTAAACTGGAATACGAGACTTTTTTGAAATTTTGTTATTCCATTACATTTTCATATACTGTTTACTGCGAAAACTTTGATGTAGATCAGGTCATTGTTGGAGTAAAACTCGTTCTGTAAAATATTATTCAATGCTTTCCAAGCGCTTAATTCATTTGGGCAAACTTATGCATGACAACATTTCCTGACGTGTTACAACAATTCTGACTTCGGATTTGGAATACGCACACTGAATTTAGTATAGGACAAATGGTTTTTGCCCAGTAGCACACGAAAATTTTTTGTTGTTGTTGTGCTGTGTTATATACAAATATAACAGGCACAAAGAGAAGTTTTGTTGAAGTGCCATCAGGATAGCTTGGCCTGGATCAATAAATCCTCATCTGACAAGGAAAAGTGCTGCACGTGGGATTTTCTACCCAACTTTTACAAGCATCTCACGCTGAAAACTTAAGGAAGAGATATTTATATTATTCTATTCATCTTCAGAGGACAATTACAGTTTTATGTTCCAAATCAGTGTTTTATGTTCCAAATAAAGGCCAGAAAATGAACAAAAAAATGCCTTGCTTATTATCTGTATATTGATTAAATGCTTTTGCAGCAGCACAGTCCACAAAAAAGTGTTGGAGCAGCCTTCTCTTACTACTGCTACTACTTATCATTTCTATAGCGCTACCGGACGTACACAGCGCTTCACACTTGAATATGGACAGACAGTCCCTGCTCGATAGGTTTAGGTTTAGGCAGCAGCGTAGCGAGGCCGGCTGACACCCGGGGCGGGTCGCCGCTGCGCCCCCCCCCGGGTGCAGCACGCAACCCCCCTCCCGGAGTGCATCTTTACCGCTGACGCTCCGCCCCGCCGAGTGCACGTTGTCTCTGGGAGCTGCGTCGGCTCCGTTGGTTCCCTGCTCTCTGTGCCCCGGAACCTGTTCCGGGGCAGAGAGAGCAGGTAACCAGCGGCGCTGACACCCCCCCCAGCGCGTGCACCCGGGGCGGACCGCCCCACTGCCTCCCCCTTCCTACGCCGCTGGTTTAGGTTTAGGAGTTAAAAGCAGCATTGAAGAGGTGGGTTTTTAGCCTAGATTTGAAGATGGTGTTTTTTTTAGGAGTCTGTTTATCCACCCCTCTCTAGACCTCCGCGGAACCCCTTTCCACGGTGAGATGAATCGGGGTCCAAAGGAGTGCCTTCGGACACAGAGGTGTAGGGGGGGGGGGGGGGGTGACAGAAGGCGCAGTTCAAATCTAATTCCCATGACCACAACTTTCTGTCTTCTAGGATCTAGGTGAATCTTTGGCCATTTATGTTCCCACATAAAGTCTACATGAGTGAGAGATAATTTACTTATGTGTATAGTATTTATGTGAAACAGTTTGAAGAGAAGGAAGAGATTGAAACTGAGACTGGAGAAGTTTAGTGATAAAGATAGTCTTTATTCTCACCAAATGAATCTGCCAGCTGTTGCACACATCAGTCAAATTCTGGGTTCAACGGACCGTAGCTTCGCCGTCGTCCGACTCGCGTTGGGGAAGGACTCCAATTTTAGCTCAGATGCACAGTCCTTATATAGTATTTGCAGTCCATACAACTCAATGGAGAAAGACTTTTTTTCTAATTTTTTTTTTCATCTATGAATCATACTTAACCGCAGGTCAGGTGCCCACCTGCCCCTCCTTTCTGATATTACTTAATAACGTCAATTTCCGGACTTGTAAACGTCTTTCCTAATATAGAGAGATCAGTTCCTTTGTATCTTGTGACTCTGGGAGCCATTTTAACTACAACAGACTCCATGTTCTGAACCAAACTTTTTAGGATCTTAGCCATTAATTCCTTGATCTTGGCTTTTGCACTGCTTTTGAATGTCACACTAAATTCTAATAAGGCTTATCAAGCAGCCCTGCTTCTGCAGGTGCTCAGCAACAAGGCCATCATCAGATTTTTAGGCCTAGTCAGTGCTTTTCAGCAGTTTAAGCTATATAACTCGGCCCACCACTATTCCAGTGGATGGGTCTCAAGCTGGGACACATATTAACAATGGCCAAAGATGAGGCTTGGCGCACCGACTCAGGGAGTTTATTCCAGGCATACGGTGCAGCAAGATAGAAGGAACGGAGTCTGGAGTTAGCGGTGGAGGAGAAGGGTGCAGATAAGAGAGATTTACCCAGTGAACGGAGTTCCCGGGGAGGAATGTAGGGAGAGATGAGAGTGGAGAGGTACTGAGAAGCTGCATTCAACACGTTTCAACAGGATGGCTGCCTCAGGCAACTAACAGGACTCTTCTCCAGCTACTACAGAACAAAATTAATTCTTTTAAAACATATCTCGATGCCCGATTTTCTTTCGAATACATTCCGAGGTCCACTTAGAACACGCTCTCAAGCCGCAGCTCCCTGCTCTGCTGTCTTTCCCTCGGTGGGACACTGACGGCGGCGTTTGATCAGCGTACGCCTAAGAAGCACAAGTATTTGAAAATATCTTGGAATTGAAAACTGCTTTAATTGTCCTGTGAACTTTAATAGCCTCAGATGAATACCTCTTGTAAAAGATTTTGGTGTGAAGGTTTTGTAACAGATAAAAATGTGGTTGTTATTCAGTGAGCTCAGCAAATCTACGCAGAGAAATGAAGGCATGAATTTTCAAACAAGCAGAATTTGACAGTATATATGACAATATCTGGACATGTGAGGTGAGGACGATAAGCACATAAACTAATAGTTTATTGATATTTTATCTGCATACCACTTAGATATCAATGTGTGGAGGAGTGGCCTAGTGGTTAGGGTGGTGGACTTTGGTCCTGAGGAACTGAGTTCGATTCCCACTTCAGGCACAGGCAGCTCCTTGTGGCTCTGGGCAAGTCACTTAACCCTCCATTGCCCCATGTAAGCCGCATTGAGCCTGCCATGAGTGGGAAAGCGCAGGGTACAAATGTAACAAGAATAAAATAGATACTATTGGAGATTCTACATGGAATGTTGCTATTCCACTAGCAACATTCCATGTAGAAGGCTGTGCAGGCTTCTGTTTCTGTGAGTCTGACGTGCAGGACGTCAGACTCACAGAAGCAGAAGCCTGCGCGGCCACATTGGTGATCTACAAGGGCTGACTTCTACATGGAATGTTGCTAGTGGAATAGCAACATTCCATGTAGAATCTATAGAAATCAAACAAAATAAAACATGGAAAAGAAAATAAGATGATACCTTTTTTATTGGACATAACTTAATACATTTCTTGATTAGCTTTCGAAGGTTGCCCTTCTTCCTCAGATCGGAAATAAGCAAATGTGCTAGCTGACAGTGTATATAAGTGAAAACATTCAAGCATTACTATGACAGTAAAATAGATACCATTGGAGATTCTACATGGAATGTTGCTACTATTGGACATTCTACATGGAATGTTGCTATTCCACTAGCAACATTCCATGTAGAAGGCTGCGCAGGCTTCTGTTTCTGTGAGTCTGACGTCCTGCAGGACGTCAGACTCACAGAAGCAGAAGCCTGCGCGTGGCCACATTGGTGATCTGCAAGGGCCGACTTCTACATGGAATGTTGCTAGTGGGACTCTGGGCAAGTCACTTAACCCTCCATTGCCCCATGTAAGCCGCATTGAGCCTGCCATGAGTGGGAAAGTGCAGGGTACAAATGTAACAAAAATAAAATAGATACTATTGGAGATTCTACGTGGAATGTTGCTACTATTGGAGATTCTACATGGAATGTTGCTATTCCACTAGCAACATTCCATGTAGAAGGCTGCGCAGGCTTCTGTTTCTGTGAGTCTGACGTCCTGCACGTCAGACTCACAGAAGCAGAAGCCTGTGCGGTGCGGCCACATTGGTGATCTGCAAGGGCCGACTTCTACATGGAATGTTGGAATAGCAACATTCCATGTAGAATCTCCAATAGTAGCAACAGTGGAGGAGTGGCCTAGTGGTTAGGGTGGTGGACTCTGGTCCTGGGGAACTGAGTTTGATTCCCACTTCAGGCACAGGCAGCTCCTTGTGACTCTGGGCAAGTCACTTAACCCTCCATTGCCCCAGGTACAAATAAGTACCTGTATACAATATGTAAGCTGCATTGAGTCTGCCATGAGTGGGAAAGCACGAGGTACAAATGTAACAAAAATAAATAAAATTTGCTGTATATCAAATGAATAAAACCATAAACTGAATATTATTCTAATCAGGTAAGAAAGATCTGCTTATATTTACATTTCATGCTTGCAATTTATGTAGGATTTATCTGGGTATCTTTGACTAAATACAGATACTTTGGATTTATGCAGTTATCTTATAAAATGTGACCATCTTTGGGAAAAGGTGATTAAAGTCACCAGAAATGAAAAATGAAGTTTTAATAAGTTCAAACCCAGTCCTTTTATGTGAGACAATAAAAAAGTTACCGAAGTTTAAACATGTCACTTTTGCAGCCTACTTATGGATCCATGAAAAATCGGCCATTTGCAACATTTTGCATTAGTGGCATAGCTACTGGGGGGGGGGGGGGAGAGGGGGCCACAGGGGCCTGAGTCACCCCAAATTGGCACTGGGGCCCCTGGTTTGGCTGGCAGAGGTCTCCAACCCCCACTAGCTGAAGCGTTTGTCCAGCGCTGGTCTCCGGCTCTTCCCCTTCTGTTGCGTGCATGCTCATTTTAGTGAAACTGAGCATGTGCGACACTTTGCTCAATTTCATTAAAACGAGTGTGTACATGACGTGAGGAGAAGAGCATGGCAGGCAATGCGGTGCAGACCAGCGTTGGACCCAAGCTATGTGCGACATTGGCAGAAGTGGAGGGACAGCGGCAGCAGGGAGGTGGGCCAAAATATGCCCCCCCCCCCACATAGAGGTCTGGCTATGCCACTGTTTTGCATCCACTACTTTAGTCACCTTTTCCCAACGATGGTCCCAAATGTGCATCACTGGAACACGGCAGCCAGACTCATATTTGGAAAAAACGAGATATGAAAGCGCCAAACCCCTACGTGAAAATCTACATTGGCTTCCAATCAAAGAACGAATTGCGTTCAAAATCTGCACCCTGGTTCACAAAATCATTCACGGCGAGGCCCCGATCTACATGGCAGACCTCATAGACCTACCAACCAGAAACGCAAAAAGATCATCACGCACATAGCTAAATCTCCACTACCCAAGATGCAAAGGACTAAAATATAAATCAACCTATGCATCCAGCTTCTCCTACATAAGAACTCAACTACGGAACGCACTACCAAACATCATGAAAACAAAGCACGACCTAACAATCTTTCGGAACTTATTAAAAACCAATTTGCTCAAAAAGACATACCATAACGACCCAACCTAAACACCGGAACCCCACAACACAACGAAACTCATACAAGAACTGGACAAAACTCAACCCTTCCTCCTTGACTACCCAATGTACCCTATCACTTATTGATCCGTAATGCAATTACCACTCTGTATTTCTCATACCGTAATTGGCGATCGCTATCACGGTATTATGTAAGCCACATTGAGCCTGCAAATAGGTGGGAAAATGTGGGATACAAATGCAACAAATAAATAAATTAATAAAAATAAATGTTAGAGTGCCCTCTTTTCAGTGGCGTACCAAGGGGGGGCGGTGGGGGCGGTCCGCCCCGGGTGCACGCCACTGGGGGGTGCCGCAGCGCGCACCTGCTCTGAGTTCGCTGACTTCGCATGTTCGCTGCAGCTCCCCCTGCCCTGGAACAGGTTACTTCCTGTTCCGGGTCAGAGGGAGCTCCAGCGAACGCGCAAAGTCAGGGAACTGTGAGCAGGCGCGCGCTGCGGCACCCCCTCAGCGGCGTGCACCCGGGGGGGGGTTCCGCGCTGCATCGGGGGGGGGGGGGTGCTGCAACAGGGGGGGGGGTTCTGTGCTGCATCGGGGGGGGGGGGGTGCTGCACCCGGGGGGGCGGGGCGCCGCCCCGGGTGTCCCCTAGGAACGCCACTGCCTCTTTTGTTTGCTGATTGCACTTTTGGTTCATTGTTCAATAAACAATTTTTAGTTTGTTGACTCTGCTGTATGGACTGATAAAGAATCCTGGTGGTTTGTGTGGTGGGTCTGTGAATGCTTTCTGGGAACCATGGGACCAATGGGAGTGTGGTCTCAGTAACCTAGATATCACTGGGGATAATTTGAGAACAGGAGACTCGCCCAGAGGTAGTTGTGATCCAGTCGGTGGGAGGAGGGTACTAGTGTAGAGCACAAGTGGCAGGTGCAGACGGACCTGAGCTGTGCTGGGGATAGACCCTCTAAGTGGCCACGGGGTAACCCCAGGCGGGTGGCTAGGCGTTTCATGACAGTGGCGCTGCCTGATACCCAGTGGTAAAAAAATGGAAATACGTTTCCATAGCGCTGGAAATAGAATGCGCTGGGTTGGAATTACCGCTAGGTTGCTGCGGTAGCTCTGTGGTAGTCCCGGATTGGTGCGTGGCAAGCCTATTGCCACGGGCCATTCCTTTAGTAAAAGGTCCCCTTAATTTGTTTAATTTGACTGTAGTCAGTTGCTGTACTTTTTGTTGTAATGTGGATGTGACAACTGTTTTTGTTTTTAATGTGTTTATTTCTATACTAGTAAAAAAGGCCCGTTTCTGACACGAATGAAACGGGCGCTAGCAAGGTTTTCCTCTGAGTGTGTATGTTTGAGAGAGTGTGTGTGACAGTGACTGTGTGTGAGAGAGAGGGAGAGTGAATGTGCGAGTGTGTGTGCGTGATAGAGAGAGAGTGAGACTGGGTGCGAGTGAGACTGGCTGTGAGTGTGTCTCTGAGAGTGTGTGTGAGAATGAGAGTGTGTGCCAGGGGTCCCCATCCCCCCTCCCTCCGAGTTTCAGGGTCCACCCCCTCCCTCCGAGTTTCAGGGTCCCCTCACCCCCTCCATCCCTCCGAGTTTCAGGGTCCCCCCTCCCTCTGAGTTTCAGGGTCCCTCAGCAGGATAAAGGTCGCCTCCCGGTCTTGTCTCCGCGTATGCAGCTGTCAGATATTTCCGTGCGGCTTTCACCGCCACACCGGCTTTCTTGTTTGCCGAGTTCTTTGCTTGCTCGGCCGCCAAAAACCAACGAACGACTACCGCGAGACACAGAGAGAGTAGGCGGTGCGCAGGCGCGCTTACAACTGTTTTCGTTGGCTGGTTGCCTTGCCTCTCACTGTTCCGCCCTCGACGTCATCACGTTTTGACGCGAGGGCGGGACAGAGAGAGATGGTGACAGACTGACGAACCTTACGAACCTTACGAACCTTCACTTCAGTGAAGCCACGGAGTCGGCTTCAGACGTTGGAGGTGGAAATTATTATAGTAGATATGTTTTATTGTATTCTTAGATTTTTTAGCTAATGCAGACTGTAAATATTTAAAATAAACAAAACAGTAAAAATATGAACTGTAGGAATACCAATGAGAAAATGTTTACCAAATAGTAATGATCCTATTCAGTGCGAGCAAGGGCTGAGTTAATAAGATATTTAGAAGGGCTGATAAGTTATTTTCGAAACAAATAACATTTATATTGAAGTGGGAAGGTGCTTCGTCTGAGAGCATTTCTATCATTTTTCCTTTGTGCACTTTTCAATACACATCAGTTCCTGAAGTGGTTGCAGGCATCAGTGTAACATCAAAAACAAGATTCCAACCTTCTTTGATCTATCTGCATGCAAATACTTCAAGCCCCATAAAGGAACCACTCAGGAACAAAGCTGAGAACCAGCCACATACTGAATCCACAACTTCTCTGATAATCAGTTTGCTTAATGTCATGCTGTCCCCCTCTACTACCTAGTCATTTAATACATGTATTAATTCTCTTCCCTTCACTCCCCCCACCCCCCGCAGTGCCCAGGTACAAATACCGCCAAAAAAATCATCCCTACTCATCATACTGTCTCTCTCATCAGCTTGTGATTTCCATCGTGTCATGAAAGGGTCCCAGATCTGTGCTCAGCTAGTTTATGTATCACCTCCCCCTCTGCCTGGTAACTTTGGTTTCTTCCAGTTTTTAGCAAGAGTGCTTTTACCTGACAATACTGATCTCTGTTTTCCTACTTATTTTTGTTACATTTGTACCCCGTGCTTTCCCACTCATGGCAGGCTCAATGCGGCTTACATGGGGCAATGGAGGGTTAAGTGACTTGCCCAGAGTCCCACTAGCAACATTCCATGTACAAGTCGGCCCTTGCAGATCACCAATGTGGCCGCGCAGGCTTCTACATGGAATGTTGCTAGTGGAATATTCCACTAGCAACATTCCATGTAGAATCTCCAATAGTATCTATTTTATTTTTGTTACATTTGTACCCTGCGCTTTCCCACTCATGGCAGGCTCAATGTGGCTTACATGGGGCAATAGAGGGTTAAGTGACTTGCCCAGAGTCCCACTAGCAACATTCCATGTAGAAGTCGCCCCTTGCAGATCACCAATGTGGCCACGCAGGCTTCTGCTTCTGTGAGTCTGACGTCCTGCACGTACGTGCAGGACGTCAGACTCACAGAAACAGAAGCCTGCGCAGCCTTCTACATGGAATGTTGCTAGTGGAATAGCAACATTCCATGTAGAATGTCCAATAGTAGCAACATTCCATGTAGAATCTCCAATAGTATCTATTTTATTTTTGTTACATTTGTACCCTGTGCTTTCCCACTCATGGCAGGCTCAATGCGGCTTACATGGGGCAATGGAGGGTTAAGTGACTTGCTCAGAGTCACAAGGAGCTGCCTGTGCCTGAAGTGGGAATCGAACTCAGTTCCTCAGTTCCCCAGGACCAAAGTCCACCACCCTAACCACTAGGCCACTCCTCCCTCCACTGTTGCTACTATTTGAGATTGCTATTCCACTAGCAACATTCCACATAGAGGTCAGCCCTTGCAGATCACCAATGTGGCCGCGAAGGCTTCTGCTTCTGTGAGTCGGACGTCCTGCACGTACGTGCAGGACGTCAGACTCACAGAAACAGAAGCCTGCGCAGCCTTCTACATGGAATGTTGCTAGTGGAATAGCAACATTCCATTTAGAATCTCCAATAGTATCTATTTTATTTTTGTTACATTTGTACCCCGCACTTTCCCACTCATGGCAGGCTCTATGCGGCTTACATGGGGCAATGGAGGGTTAAGTGACTTGCCCAGAGTCACAAGGAGCTGCCTGTGCCTGAAGTGGGAATCGAACTCAGTTCCTCAGTTTCCCAGGACCAAAGTCCACCACCCTAACCACTAGGCCACTCTACTCCCTTCTTAGGTCATTATGGGGCCCTTTTACTAAGCCTGCTTGGAGGGGCACAATCGAACGGGGGCACCCATCTCTAAGGACGGCGCCGCGAAAGGGCGGGGAAACCCGCATTATCGGAACAAGAAGGGCGTCCATCTTTCGTTTCGATAACACGGTCGGGGACGGCCGAATCTCAACATTTGGGTCAACCTTAGAGATGGGCGACCTCGGTTTTCGCCGATAATGGAAACCAAAGACGTCTATCTCAAAAACGGCCAAATCCAAGCCCTTTGGTCATGGGAGGAGCCAGTATTTGTAATGCACTGGTCCCCCTCACATGCCAGGACACTAACCGGGCACCCTAGGGGGCACTGCAGTGGACTTCACAAATTGCTCCCAGGTGCATAGCACCCTTACCTTTGGTGCTGAGCCCCCAACCCCCCCCCCCCCCAGGTCTGCCTGCCTGAAGTACACTGCACCCACTACATTGAAGGAAGTGAAACTAGGAAATCAAGTACGCTAGCGTTTAACTATAGAAAAGGTGATTACGACAAAATGAGAAAAATGGTGAAAAAAAAGACTGAAAGGAGCAGCTCGCAGAGTAAAAAACTTGCATCAGGCGTGGATGCTGTTTAAAAACACCATCCTGGAGGTTCAGGACAAATATATTCCACGTATTAGAAAAAAGGGAAAAAAGACTAAACGTCAGCCGGCGTGGCTAAACAGTAAGATAAAGGAAATCATTAGAGCCAAAAAACAATCCTTCAGAAAGTGGAGAAGAGAACCAACTGAAAGTAACAGGATAGATCATAAGGAATGCCAAGCCAAATGCAAAGCGGAGATAAGGAGGGCAAAAAAGGACTTTGAGAAGAAATTAGCGTTGGAAGCAAAAATACATAGTAAAAACTTTTTTAGATACATTAAAAGCAGGAAACCGGCCAAAGAGTCGGTTGGGCCGCTGGACGAAAATGGTGTTAAAGGGGCGATCAAGGAGGACAAAGCCGTAGCGGAGAAATTAAATGAATTCTTTGCTTCGGTCTTCACTGAGGAGGATTTGGGGGGGACACCGGTGCCGGAAAGAATATTTGAAGCGGGGGAGTCGGAGAAACTAAACAAATTCTCTGTAACCTTGGAGGATGTAATGGGTCAGTTCAGCAAGCTGAAGAGTAGTAAATCACCGGGACCTGATGGTATTCATCCCAGAGTATTAATAGAACTAAAAAATGAACTTGCGGAGCTACTGTTAGAAATATGCAATCTGTCCCTAAAATCGAGTGTAATACCGGAAGACTGGAGGGTAGCCAATGTTACTCCGATTTTTAAGAAAGGTTCCAGAGGAGATCCGGGAAATTATAGACCGGTGAGTCTGACGTCGGTGCCGGGCAAGATGGTGGAGGCTATTATTAAGAATAAAATTGCAGAGCATATACAAAAACATGGACTGATGAGACAAAGTCAGCACGGATTTAGTGAAGGGAAGTCTTGCCTCACCAATCTAATGCATTTTTTTGAGGGGGTAAGCAAACATGTGGACAATGGGGAGCCGGTTGATATTGTATATCTGGATTTTCAGAAGGCGTTTGACAAAGTGCCGCACGAAAGACTCCTGAAGAAATTGCAGAGTCATGGAATCGGAGGTAGGGTATTATTATGGATTAAGAACTGGTTGAAAGATAGGAAGCAGAGAGTAGGATTGCGTGGCCAGTATTCTCAGTGGAGGAGGGTAGTTAGTGGGGTCCCGCAGGGGTCTGTGCTGGGTCCGTTGCTTTTTAATGTATTTATAAATGACCTAGAGATGGGAATAACTAGTGAGGTAATTAAATTCGCCGATGACACAAAATTATTCAGGGTCGTCAAGTCGCAGGAGGAATGTGAACGATTACAGGAGGACCTTGCGAGACTGGGAGAATGGGCGTGCAAGTGGCAGATGAAGTTCAATGTTGACAAGTGCAAAGTGATGCATGTGGGTAAGAGGAACCCGAATTATAGCTACGTCTTGCAAGGTTCCGCGTTAGGAGTTACGGATCAAGAAAGGGATCTGGGTGTCGTCGTCGATGATACGCTGAAACCTTCTGCTCAGTGTGCTGCTGCAGCTAGGAAAGCGAATAGAATGTTGGGTGTTATTAAGAAGGGTATGGAGTCCAGGTGTGCGGATGTTATAATGCCGTTGTATCGCTCCATGGTGCGACCGCACCTGGAGTATTGTGTTCAGTACTGGTCTCCGTATCTCAAAAAAGATATAGTAGAATTGGAAAAGGTACAGCGAAGGGCGACGAAAATGATAGTGGGGATGGGACGACTTTCCTATGAAGAGAGGCTGAGAAGGCTAGGGCTTTTCAGCTTGGAGAAGAGACGGCTGAGGGGAGATATGATAGAAGTGTATAAAATAATGAGTGGAATGGATCGGGTGGATGTGAAGCGACTGTTCACGCTATCCAAAAATACTAGGACTAGAGGGCATGAGTTGAAGCTACAGTGTGGTAAATTTAAAACGAATCGGAGAAAATTTTTCTTCACCCAACGTGTAATTAGACTCTGGAATTCATTGCCGGAGAACGTGGTACGGGCGGTTAGCTTGACGGAGTTTAAAAAGGGGTTAGATAGATTCCTAAAGGACAAGTCCATAGACCGCTATTAAATGGACTGGAAAAATTCCTCATTTTTAGGTATAACTTGTCTGGAATGTTTTTACGTTTGGGGAGCGTGCCAGGTGCCCTTGACCTGGATTGGCCACTGTCGGTGACAGGATGCTGGGCTAGATGGACCTTTGGTCTTTCCCAGTATGGCACTACTTATGTACTTATGTACTTATATACTGCTGTGATGGACCTGAGTATGGCATTTGAGGCTGGCAAAAAGTATTTTTAAACTTGTTTTTTATGGTTGGAGGGGGTTAGTGACCACTGGGGGAGTAAGGGGAGGTCATCCCCGATTCCCTCCGGTGGTCATCTGGTCAGTTCAGGCACCTTTTTGAGTCTTGGTCGCAAGAAAAAATGGACCAAGTCAGCCAAAAGCTCGTCAGGGACGCCCTTCTTTTTTTCATTATCGGCCGAGGACAGCCATCTCTTAATCACGCCCCAGTCCCGCCTTCGCTACCCTGCCGCAACACCCCCGTGAACTTTGGCTGTCCCCGCGACGGAAAGCCGTTGAGGACGGTCAAAATCGGCTTTCGATTATGCCGATTTGGGCAGCCTTGCGAGAAGGACGACCATCTCCCGATTTGTGTCGAAAGATGGGCGTCCTTCTCTTTCGAAAATAAGTGTGCTAGGCGCCTACGTGCGTCCAACATTCGTCAATTTTGAGTTACCACCTGGCTATCGCGTGGCCCTTGTGGTAATTTCATTTTTGATGCGCGTCCGCTACACACGCCAGAAACTGGGCAGTAATCATCATTCTATGCGTGTAGACGATTACCGCACAGTTAATGAGTGAGACCTTACTGCTAAGTCAACGGCTGGCGGTAAGGTCTCAAACCCAAAACGGACGCGCGCCAATTTTTATCTTGCTGCATGTCCATTTTTGGCAAAATTTAAAAAAAAAAAGGCCTTTTTTACAGGTACGCTGAAAAATGGATCTGCGCCAATGGCGTTCCTGGCCTGGATGGCACCTGGGGCGCAGCGCTGATGCGCCCCCCCCAGGTGCAGTGCACTCCCCCCCGCTAGATGACACCCCTCCTCCAGCGAAATGACAGCCCCCCGGGTGCATGCCACTGGGGGGGGGGTGCCGCGGCGCGCGCCTGCTCGTCCGAGTTCGCTAAACTTTGTTCGTTCGCTGCAGCTCCCTCTGCCCTGGAACAGGAAGTAACCTGTTCCGGGGCAGAGGGAGCTGCAGCGAACGAACGAAGTTTAGCGAACTCGGAGGAGCAGGCGCGCGCCGCGGCACCCCCCAGCGGCGTGCACCCGGGGCGGACCATCCCCACCACCCCCCCTTGGTACGTCACTGATCTGCGCGCACCCAAAACATGCGCATACACTTGCGCAGCCCATTTTTCGGCGCACCTTAGTGAAAGGACCCCTATATTTAAAAAACAGCATTCTGGCGTCAATTCTATTGTCTTCCCTAATCATTTCTATAGTTTTTATTCATTTACTTTTTAATTTCTAGTTACAGTTTACATCTACTTAGCTAACAAATGTTTGCACTGTTTTGTATCAGTTTAACAAAGAAAAATGTACTTGAACTCCTCATATTTCTTCCACGTCCCCATACAGCTTCTGCTAGAATATTTCAACATTATAAATGCTTTGCAGAGTATATTTTCTTTTCTCTATAACCATATTTCTTGATTCAGGTTCCAATTTGTATTATCTTCTTTGTTCTGCATTGATTATTTCACAACCATGAAAAATTCCAGTCTTCATGACCTCAATTGAGGTTGTTATATTCACAAAGATGCTAAGAATATGTGACCAGCTCTGGGAAAAGGTGACGAAAGAAGTGGAGCCAATACGTTGAAAATGGTTTATTTTTCCCGTCATAGATCCGTAAACAGGCTGAAAAAATTGCATATTTTAACTTTTGTAACTTTTTTATTTTTTTTTTCACATAAAAGGATGCGGTTTGGACTGTTGTTTTGCAAACTGCTTGCTCTAACATTAAAATCACATTTTTTTAAAAATTCTTGTTCCAGAAATTTCACTTATTGGAGTTTATTTTTGAAGCCTACGGACATCTCAAAATGCCCAAATGGACGTTCATGTGCTTGAATCATCCAAATCCTGATTTTGCAAAGCCAGAAAAGGGACTTCTAATACTGCAGTACGTCCAAATAGCAAGGGAGCATGTTGTGGATGTCTTTTAGGTAAGACTAGGGAGGACCTAAAATCAGGACATCCAACAATGAAGGACTTTCTCAGTTACACCTGTTTTGACCAGGGGCGTAGCTATCATGGGGCTTCCCGCCGCCAACCCTCTCCCGCCGCGTACCTTTGCTGGCGGGGGACCCCAACCCCCGCCAGCCGATGTCCTCTGCAGGACGTCAGACAAACGCACAGAAACAGATTCAAACTTGATCAGATCATTCGGCAACGTCGCGCGGCCAAGAAGAGGACTTCGGCTGGCGGTGGTTGGGGTCCCCCGCCAGCAAAGGTACGCGGCGGGAGAAGGTTGGTGGTGGGAAGGGGGGGGTCGAGAGGGTCGTGGTGGCGGTGCCGGGGGAGGGGGCTAAAATGTGCCCCCTCACCTTGGGCTCTGGACCCCCCTCCCGTCGAAGTGTGGCTACGCCCCTGGTTTTGACACGTCCAGGGTACAAAAATCTGCTCTGATTGAGCAGCTGCCCATCTCATTAAGCCCCGAGTGGTTGCTGTCCCCTTCCCTCTCTCCTGAAAATGAAACGGAAATGGGATATCAGTAGAGAATGACATGGGGATGAGCACCCACCGTAACCGTGGGGAAGGGGGCAGAGCCCACAGGGACGGGACAGGGACAGAGTCTGCGGGGACGTGGTGGGGATGGGGATAGATCCCACAGGGTCGGGGTGGGGATGTGGACAGAGCCCTTGGGGATGGGGACAACGTTTTCTACTTTGAAGCATGTTAACGAACCGAACTGTTATTTATGTTTGAGTGATGCAGACGACAATATTTTGATTTTTTGAAAAAACAAGAAAACATGTTGGCCACAACTAGCAAAATTTGCATGGGGGATCCTGTTCATTCCTGCTACCAGCATATCTTCTGAGAAGACATCTTCTATTGCAGGAAGGACTGTGGAAGACAGGAGAGCCAGACTGAACCCTGAGACTGTTGATGGCTTATTCATCCACAGCTTAAAAAATCATAACAGTGCTTCATAGGGTATACAGAACGGGTTGTACTTTGTACCCCTGGACATTTTAACTGGGTGGATTAGGGTTCCCTGGGGCAGCAGAAGTCAGCTATTGTTGGGGTTGGAAGGTAGAGGGTGGTGGTGGTGGGGGGGGGGGGGGGGTTATTATAGTTGCTCGTTATTATTATTGTTTTCTATTTGTGATTTATAAGCAATAGCTACACAGCATTCTGTTCCTTTTTATACTTCAATAAAAAGATTTAAATATAAAATTATAAGGCTTCTGCAGATGAGGACAAAGCCCACAGTGATGGGTTGGGGACGGGGACAGAACCTGCGGAGATAGTGACAGGGCCCATGGTTATGGGACGGGGATGGATACAGAACCTGCGAGGATGAGGTGGGGATGGAGACAGAACCCATGGGGACAGGGCAGGGATGGGGACAAACTTTGTCCCTGTGTCATTCTCTAAATATCAGGCTCCATGACAGCTTCAGGTATAATGGGCGTTCTTAACAAAAAGGGATGCAAGTCTGAGGAGTACCTTAGTGGTTAGTGCAGTGGACTTTAAACCAAGGGACCCAGGTTTAAATCCCACTTTGACTCATTTCTTAAAGGTTGTGATCCTTCCAGAAGCAGTAAAATACCTACTGTACCTAAATATATAAGCCACCAGGAAGCCTGAAGGCTTTTGAAGTGGTGTACAATCATGGTAAGTCCTTTCAATGAGGTGTGAAAGGCATGTAATTTTAGGGTTACCATATTTGCGGAGACAAAAAAGAAAGGGAAAGGGAAATGATATACTGCCTTTCTGAGGTTTTTGCAACTACATTCAAAGTGGTTTACATATATTCAGGTAATTATTTTGTACCTGGGGCAATGGAGGGTTAAGTGACTTGCCCAGAGTCACAAGGAGCTGCAGTGGGAATGGAACTCAGTTCCCCTGGATCAAAATCCACTGCACTAACCACTAGGCTACTCCTCCACTCATTCCACCAAAAAGAGCCAACCTCATCAGTGATGTCACAATGGCTTGATTGCCCGATACTTGGCTCACTTCTGATATTGTGATGTCATAAGGGACAGGGGGAAAGGGAAATGGGACTTGATATACTGCCTTTCTGAGGTTTTTGCAACTACATTCAAAGTGGTTTACATATATTCAGGTAATTATTTTGTACCTGGGGCAATGGAGGGTTAAGTGACTTGCCCAGAGTCACAAGGAGCTGCAGTGGGAATGGAACTCAGTTCCCCAGGATCAGAGTTCGCAGCACTAACCACTAGGCTACTCCTCCACTAGCAGCATTCCATGTAGAAGCCTGCCCTTGCAGATCAGCAATGCGGCTGCGCAGGCTTCTGTTTCTGTGAGTCTGACGTCCTGCACAGACTCACAGAAACAGAAGCCTGCGCGGCCGCGTTGCTGATCTGCAAGGGCAGGCTTCTACATGGAATGTCGCTAGTGGAATAGCAACATTAACATTCCATGAAGAATCTCAAATAGTAGCAACATTCCATCTAGAATCTCCAATAGTAGCAACATTCCATACAGAATCTCAAATGGGGAAAGGGAACTGGGACTTGATATACCGCCTTTCTGAGGTTTTTGCAACTACATTCAAAGCGGTTTACATATATTCAGGTACTTATTTTGCACCAGGGGCAATGGAGGGTTAAGTGACTTGCCCAGAGTCACAAGGAGCTGCAGTGGGAATTGAACCCAGTTCCCTAGAATCAGAGTTCGCTGCACTAACCACTAGGCTACTCCTCCACTAGCAGCATTCCATGTAGAAGCCTGCCCTTGCAGATCAGCAATGCGGCTGCGCAGGCTTCTGTTTCTGTGAGTCTGACGTCCTGCACAGACTCACAGAAACAGAAGCCTGCGCGGCCGCGTTGCTGATCTGCAAGGGCAGGCTTCTACATGGAATGTTGCTAGTGAAATAGCAACATTAACATTCCATGTAGAATCTCAAATAGTAGCAACAGAATCTCAAATAGTAGCAACATTCCATGCAGAATCTCAAATAGGGAAAGGGAAATGGGACTTGATGTACCACCTGTCTGCGGTTTTTGCAACTACATTCAAAGCAGTTTACATATATTCAGGTACTTATTTTGTACCAGGGGCAATGGAGGGTTAAGTAACTTACCCAAAGTCACAAGGAGTGGCAGTGGGAATCAAACTCAGTTCCACAGGAACAAAGTCCACTGCACTAACCACTAGGCTACTCCTCCACTCCAGAGGACTGGAAAAATAAAAATGGTGGCTACCTTTGCTAAAGAAACATTTAATTGTAGATAATGAACACACATCAAACAGTGACTTACTTACATTACAACAGCAGATGTCCTATTTTTCAAGAACTTCTGGATTTGGGGGCTGAGTCTGAGCCTAAGCGTATTTATCATAAGAGCACATATCCCTTTGACTGGCTTCTGAGATACGTGTGAAAGTCTTTGCATGACATGTGCTTAAAATCGTGCTGCACCAACAAAATTCCTTTGACAGATTCAACCAGCAGGCAGTGTTGCCAGGTGGAAAATTTTTTTCCCACCCAATCCAGCGTAAAAACAGCCCAAAACCCGCCCAAACTCAAACCCCGCCCCTGACACCCCCACCCCCACGTCATCACCCCCGCCCCCGCCGTCATCAACCCGCCCCCGCCGTCACCGGCCCCGCCTCCCCCGTCATCGCCCCCGCCCAAAATGTCACTAACCCCGCCCAAAACGTCATCAAACCCCGCCCAAAACGTCACTAACCCCGCCCCCCGCGGCCGAAAAAACCGCCCGAAAAACCGCGGAAAAGAAAAAAAAGAAGCCCAAAAAACCGCGACCCGCCGCGGGCAAAAATTTCCCGCGGCAGGTCGCGGAAAACCGCCCAATTGGGCGGTAAAACCGCCCACCTGGCAACACTGCCAGCAGGGGAGCAGAGAGGGGATCAGCAATGCCTTTTTCTCTCTTTAGCACCCCCATGTGTCCAGACTGACTAATAGGCCAAATATATTTTCTCTCATTATGTGGGTAGGTAGGTGTGTTGGCCATAGGTACAAAAAAGAAAAAGGTGACATTTCCCTACAAATTAAAAATCCTGTAGGACATATCTGAAGATGTCCAAAAAGAGGACATATGGTAACCCTATGTAATTCCAACCAGACCTATAGAACATGTCTATAATAAGACTCGGAACTCTAGAAACCAAAATGTGCTGGACAAGAGTTTTTGCCTTGCAAACCGAGAGTCTGTTCTCAACCAGCTCTCTGTGCAAGAGAGAAGCTTGGAGGACTTCAACAACACCCTGAGAGTAATGCTGTATATACCGTATTTTTCGGACTATAAGACGCACCGGACCATAAGACGCACCTAGGTTTTAGAGGAGGGAAATAGGAAAAAAAATTTGCTTTTCCCCTCCTCTAAAACCTAGGTGCTCCGGTGCGTCTTGTCCGAATCCCTCCCTCCAAGTTCGGGATTGCCGTCAGGGTTACCTCCTCACCCCCCCCCCCCCCCCGGCCCTGTCACCACCTCTCCCCTTACTCACGCGATCTTCCCTGGTGGTCTAGTGACGTCGGGGCAGGAAAGAGCCCCCTCTTTCCTGCCCAGCGCGCTGCTCTCCATCCTCCTGTATGCATTGCTGCCTGACGGTCTCGGCGAGATTCAAAATGGCCGCCGAGAATTGAAGTCTCAGCGGCCATTTTGAATCTCGCCGAGACCGTCAGGCTGCATACAGGAGGATGGAGAGCAGCGCGCTGGGCAGGAAAGAGGGGGCTCTTTCCTGCCCCGACGTCACTAGACCACCAGGGAAGATCGCGTGAGTAAGGGGAGAAGTGGTGACAGGGCCGGGGGGGGGGGGGGGGAGGAGGTAACCCTGCACGGCGATCCCGAACTCGGAGGGCGGGCGGCCTGCCAGCCAGCCAGCCAGCCAGCCAGCCAAATCTACCTTCGGACTATAAGACGCACCCCCCATTTTCCTCCCAAATTTGGGGGGAAAAAAGTGCGTCTTATAGTCCAAAAAATACGGTACTTTTATACTGGTGAAATCTGAATAGTATCACAGTAGCTTGAAGGGGTTCATACAGCAAAGTACAGCATAGGCAGATTCAGTTCACAGAGGAGAATGCTGCAGACTAACTCTTACAGACTCAGTGGAGAAGGGAGGGGGAGGGGGTTCCAGCCCAGCATGCACATAAGTACATGGCAAGTCAACAGGAAGAGTCTCAAGGATCTGAGATGTGCTCAGGAAGAGCCTATTACAGACATCTTGGAGGGCTCTCAATTACAGGCGAAAACGGCCTGCTATGACTGATTGTTGGCTGCCACTTTTCATCCAGCTGTTTATCGTTGAAGATGTCGGAGGGTGAGTGGGTCGCTGCGCCAGTTGCCATGGGAGCAGGAGTGGACGGATAAAAGAAGCAGATTTCAGCTCCATTTCCATCATGCAAGGTCATCTTGGTGTGTCCGGTCGAATTAGAGGTTCAGCCTGCTCCAAAGTGTCAACATATAACCTGAAGTCCATCCTAACAACATTTCTTCGGACCATTTTAGACTCTTTTATCCTTTCCCTATTTTCTTCTTTCCCTGTTTCTTCTATTCTATCTAATTTAATTGTAACTGTACATTGTAAGCCACTTTTAGCCCGGTGCTTCACCTTCTAAGATTATTTCTTTGGAATTGATGGCACAGAAAATGTTTTTGTATTGGAGGCCATTTTGGATTATATAGGGGCCCTTTGACTAAGTCGCGTAAGCATCTGTGTGCGCCCAATGCATGGCAAAATGGACTTACCACACGACTACCACATGGCTCTTGCAGTAATTTCATTTTTGGCGCGTGTCCAAAAAAACAATTTTTATTTTTGGACATACGTATCGGATGCGCATCAAGTGCCACTTGACGCTCGTAGGTCATTACCACCCGGTTAGTGCTGGGGAGGAGCCGGCTGTCTTGGTACATGTGGGTACCAATGACATAGGAAAATGTGGGAGAGAGGTTCTGGAAGCCAAATTTAGGCTCTTAGGTAGAAAGCTCAAATCCAGAACCTCTAGGGTAGCATTTTCTGAAATGCTGCCCTTTCCACACGCAGAGCCCAAGAGACAGGTAGAGCTCCGGAGTCTCAATGTGTGGATGAGACGATGGTGCAGGGAGGAGGGTTTTAGATTTGTAAGGAACTGGGCAACATTCTGGGGAAGGGGGAGCCTATTCCGAAAGGATGGGCTCCACCTTAACCAGGGTGGGACCAGGCTGCTGGCATCGGCATTTAAAAAGTAGATAAGAGCAGCTTTTAAACTAGAAACGGGGGTGGGGGGTGGGGGAGGGAAGGCCGACAGTCGCTCAAAAGCGTATGGTTCGGGATAAGGTATCTTTCAAAAATATCACCAAAACAGGGAAGATAGGGTATCTTGATAGTGAGGTTGCAAAGAGACCATATAAGATCAGGAGGGGCATAATCGAACGAAAACGTCTATCTCCATGGGCGTTTATCTCCAAGAACAGGTCCGTGAAGGGGCGGACCGAACCGTATTTTGGGAAAAAATAGACGTCCATGTTTTATTCGACAATTTGTGAGCTGGGCGTTTTTGTTTTTCAGCGATAATGGAAAATGAAAGCGCCCAGCTCAAAAACGAATAAATCCAAGGCATTTATTCATGGGAGGGGCCAGGAGTCATAGTGCACTGGTCCCCCTCACATGCCAGGACACCAACCGGGCACCCTAGGGGGCACTTTTACAAAAAAAAAAAAAAAAAAGGTAAAAGAGCTCCCCGGTGCATAGCACCCTTCCCTTGTGTGTTGAGCCCCCCAAATCCCCCTCAAAACCCACTGCCCACAAGTCTACACCATTACTATAGCCCTAAGGGGTGAAGGGGGCACCTACATGTGGGTACAGTGGGTTTGGGGGGGGTTGGACGACTAAGCATTAAGCAGCACAATTGTAACAGGTAGGGGGGGATGGGCCTGGGTCCACCTGCCTGAAGTCCACTGCACCCCCTAACAACTGCTCCAGGGACCTGCATACTGCTGCCAGGGAGGTGGGTATGACATTTGAGGGTGAAAATAAAAAGTTGTGAAAAGGCATATTTTTGTGGTGGGAGGGGGTTTGTGACCACTGGGGGAGTCAGGGGAGGTCATCCCCGACTCCCTCCAGTGGTCATCTGGTCATTTAGGGCACTTTTTGGGGCCCTATTCATGGAAAAACAGGGTCCAGGAAAAGTACCCTAAATTCTCGCTAAAAACGCATATTTTTTTTCCATTATCGGCGAAAGGCGCCTATCTCTGATCGGCCGATAACCACGCCCCAGTTCCGCCTTCACCACGCCTTTGACACGCCCCCATCAACTTTGTCCGCATCCGCGACGGAGTGCAGTTGAAAACGTCCAAATTCGGCTTTCGATTATACCGCTTTATTCGTTTTTGTGAGATAAACGTCTATCTCCCGATTTGGGTCGCAATATAGGCGTTTTTCTTTTTCAATTATAAGCTGGCAGGTGTCCTTAAATAAAAATAAAAATCAGACAAAAGGTTGCAAATTAATACTGTCAAGTACTGAGCATGATGTAAATAGGAACAACAAACGTAGTTTGAAATGTCTATATGCGAATGCCAGGAGCCTAAGAAATAAGATGGGAGAGTTAGAATATATTGCACTAAATTAAAAATTAGATATAATAGGCATCCCTGAGACCTGTTGGAAGGAGGATAACCAGTGGGACACTGTCATACCGCGGTACAAATTATATCGTAGTGAAAGGGTGGATCAAATTGGTGGAGGGGTAGCATTGTATATTAAGGAGAGCCCTGAATCAAATTGAAAATTCTGCAGGAAACAAAACAAATCTTGGAATCCCTATGGATTGAAATTCCATGTGTAAAAGGGAAAAGGATAGTGATAGGAGTCTACTACCGTCCGCCTGGCCAGGATGAACAGACGGATGCAGAAATGTTAAAGGAAATTAGGGATGCAAACTGAGCAACACAATAATAATAGGTGATTTCAATTAACCCAATGTTGACTGGGTAAATGTAACATCAGGGCACGCCCACCCAGTCAGCAGCCCATGAGGCCCCCAAAACTCATCAGTGGCGGCGCCTCACTACTCTCTCTCCCTCTTCTCCACTCATGGCCTGGCATCTGCCCGTCTCTCTCTGAAATCCCCCCTCCCGGTCTACCTCAGAGCTGGCATCCTGCGCCAGCCCTGCAGGCTTCTCTCTATCATGTTCTGCCCTCAATGATGTCACTTCTTGTTTCGTTGGTGGGAATGTAGTAGAGAGACGCCTGCAGAGCCAGCGCAGGTTACCTATAGGAATTGCGACAGGCAACGGCTCTGAGTTAGGACCGGGGGAGGGGGTTCAGAGAGAAACGGGCAGACGTCGGGTCATTAAAAAAAACCTATATTGTATGTATTACAGGGGTAGGAGTGGGGGTGGGAAGGGCCCACCCAAGTTAACTCTGGGCCTACCCAAAATGGCAGGTCTGCCTACGCCCCTGGGTAACAGTGGTTAGTGTATCTGGATTTATAAAAGGTTTGGACAAGTTCCTGGAGGAAAAGTCCATTGTCTGCTATTGAGATGGACATGGGGAAGCAACTGCTTGCCCTGGGGTTTGTAGTATGGAATCTTGTCACTCTTTAGGATTCTGGAATCTTTCTTTTCTTTGGGGCTCTACATGGAATCTTGTCACTCTTTAGGATTCCAGAATCTTGCTATTCTTTGAGGTTCTACATGGAATGTTGCCACGATTTGGGATTCTGCCAGGTACTTGTGAACTGGCTTGGCCACTGTTTAGAAACAGGATACTGGGCTAGATGGACCATTGGTCTGACCCAGTATGGCTACTCTTATGTCCTTATGTTCAAATTATAAATGTAAACAAAGGATTAAAAAAAAAAACACAACACAACAACCACACAATAATGAGTAGCTTCCATCAGTGACTACTCATTGACTTCTTTCCCTGTGAAAATTATTTCTAGCTCCTCCAATTTAACCAAGGACCTTTTAAGCTGATGATAATTATGGCCCTCTCCCAGCTCAACTGCTTTATCTCATTTTGTGCTGTGCTCATTCCTCACTTACCAAAAGAAGGATGTTGTGGAAACAACACATCAGAGCAAAGGACAAACAGTACAGAACTGCAGAGTAATTACCACAATCTGCCACAAATAGAGAAACCCATTTCCTGATCACTTAGCCTCAATTAGCCCATTTACGAAATCTACAATTAATTAGCAGTGCATGATCAGAAAGCAGCGAACCGTCTGATCTCTGCATTTAGACCTCTTTTCAGTTCAAACAGCTTCTGACCCGTAAAAATGTATTTACTACTACTACTACTTAACATTTCTAAAGCGCTACTAGGGTTACGCAGCTCTGTACAATTAAACATAGAAGGACAGTCCCTGCTCAAAGAGCTTACAATCTAAAGGACAAATGTACAGTCAGTCAAATTGGGGCAGTCTAGATTTCCTGAAAGGTGTAGAGGTTAGGTGCCGAAAGCAACATTGAAGAGGTGGGCTTTGAGCAAGAATTTGAAGATGGGTAGGGAGGGGGCTTGGCGTAAGGGCTTAGGAAGTTTATTCCAAGCATGGGTCTTTGCTTTATTTATTTATTTTTGTTACATTTGTACCCTGCGCTTTCCCACTCATGGCAGGCTCAATGCGGCTTACATGGGGCAATGGAGGGTTAAGTGACTTGCCCAGAGTCACAAGGAGGTGCCTGTGCCTGAAGTGGGAACTGAACTCAGTTCCTCAGGACCAAAGTCCACCACCCTAACCACTAGGCCGCTCCTCCACTGTTGCTACTATTTGAGATTCCACTAGCAACATTCCATGTAGAAGTCGGCACTTGCAGATCTTCAATGTGGCTGCGCAGGCTTCTGCTTCTGTGAGTCTGACGTCCTGCACGTACGTGCAGGACGTCAGACTCACAGAAACAGAAGCCTGCGCAGCTTCTATGTGGAATGTTGCTAATGGAATAGCAACATTCCATGTAGAATCTCCAATAGTATCTATTTTATTTTTGTTACATTTGTACCCTGCGCTTTCCCACTCATGGCAGGCTCAATGCGGCTTACATGGGGCAATGGAGGGTTAAGTGACTTGCCCAGAGTCACAAGGAGCTGCTTGTGCCTGAAGTGGGAATCAAACTCAGTTCCCTAAGGTCCACCACCCTATCCACTAGGCCACTCCTCCACTGTTGCTACTATTTGAGATTCTACATGGAATGTTGCTATTCCACTAGCAACATTCCATGTAGAAGTCGGCCCTTGCAGATCACCAATGTGGCCGCGCAGGCTTCTACATGGAATGTTGCTAGTGGAATAGCAACATTCCATGTAGAATCTCCAATAGTAGCAACATTCCATGTAGAATGTCCAATAGTATCTATTTTATTTTTGTTACATTTGTACCCTGCGCTTTCCCACTCATGGCAGGCTCAATGCGGCTTACATGGGGCAATGGAGGGTTAAGTGACTTGCCCGGAGTCACAAGGAGCTGCCTGTGCCTGAAGTTCCCCAGGACCAAAGTCCACCACCCTAACCCCTAGGCCACTCCTCCCTACTTTTTTTAGCTTTGCCTAGAGAACACATTTTACAGCAAACTTTTTTTTTGGTTTGCTTGGCAAACTCCTAAAAAAAGCTTAAACTGTATTGTTCTCATAGAAGTTAAAGGATCAGGTTAACCATTAGGGAAGGCAGGCAGTTGCCTATGGCATCAGCGTCTGGGGGAGGGGTGGCAGCAAAAAGCAGCTACAGTCAAACCAACAGACTACATTTATTTGTTTAAAAAATTCTAGCCTGCTTATAACTAAGTGGGTTACAATAAAAGCATACATAATTCAGAAGTAATTATTTATAAACAATCTACTCACTTTCTATATTTCACACACATTCCATTAGTACAGTCGTGATAAGAATACCTCTTAAATGGTGTATGGGCATTTCATCACCAGACAGTTCATCACTGTGGCACGTCATCACCAGATACGTCATTAATCAGACATTTCATCACTGAGGCACTCCACCAGACACCATCACTGAGATATTTCATCACCTGCTCCTTCATCATTGACACTACATCACTGACACTTTATCACCAGACACTTCATCACTGATACATTTCATGCTTCATCACCAGACACTTCATCACTGGGACACTTCATTGCTAGGACATTCCATCACCTCTAGGGTTACCATATGGCTCCAGAAAAAGGAGGACACATTGATCCAGTCCGAGTGTTGCTTCCATTGAAAGCAATGGAAGTAAAACCCAGACTGGCTCAATTTGTCCTTTTCCTGGAGCCATATGGTAACCCTAATCACCTCACAGTTCCATCACTTGTCCGTTTCTCACTGACATTTACATCACCTACCAGTTCATCACTGAGAAACTTCACCAGAAACTTCATCACTGAAGCAGTCCTTCACTGAGGTATTTCATCACCTGATACTGCATCATTGACACTTCACCACTGAGACTACACTTCACCAGACACTTCATTACTGAGATGTTTCATCACTTCACTTCATCATTGACATTTCATCACTGAGACATTTTCACGTTTATTTTCTAAAAAGAGAAGGACGCCCATCTTTCGACACAAATCGGGAGATGGGCGTCCTTCTCGCAAGGCCGACCAAATTGGCACAATCGAAGCCGATTTTTTGACACCCTCGACGGCTTTCCGTTGCGGGGACGACCAAAGTTCACGGGGGCGTGTCGGCAGGGTAGCGAAGATGGGACTGGGGCGTGATTAGGAGATGGGTGTCCTCAGCCGATAATGGAAAAAAGAAGACGTCCCTGACGAGCACTTGGCCAACTTTACTTGGTCTATTTTTTTTCATGACGAAGCCATGAAAAGATGCCCGAACTGAGCAGATGGCCACCAGAGGGAATCGGGGATGACCTCCCCGTACTCCCCCAGTGGTCACTAACCCCCTCCCACCATAAAAAACAGGTTTAAAGTACTTTTTGCCAGCCTCAAATGGCATACTCAGATCCATCGCAGTTGTATACAGGTCCCTGGAGCAGTTGTAGTGGGTGCAGTGTACTTCAGGTAGGCGGACCTGGGGTGGAGGGGGGGTTGGGGGGCTCAGCACCCAAGGTAAGGGAGCTATGCACCTGGGAGCAATTTCTGAAGTCTACTGCAGTGCCCCCTAGGGTGTCCGGTTGGTGTCCTGGCATGTGAAGGGGACCAGTGCACTACAAATGCTGGCTCCTCCCATGACCAATTGGCTTGGGTTTGGCCGTTTTTGAGATGGACGTCTTTGGTTTCCATTATCGGCGAAAACCAAGGTCGGCCATCTCTAACATAATAACATAGTAACATAGTAGATGACGGCAGAAAAAGACCTGCACGGTCCACCCAGTCTGCCCAACAAGATAAACTCACATGTGCCATTTTTTGTGTATACCTTACCTTGATTTGTATCTGTCATTTTCAGGGCACAGACTGTATAAGTCTGCCCAGCACTATCCCCGCCTCCCAACCACCAGTCCTGCCTCCCACCACTGGCTCTGGCACAGACCGTATAAGTCTGCCCAGCAATATCCTCGCCTCCCCAACCACTAGTCCCGCCTCCCAACCACCAGCCCTGCCTCCCACCACCGGCTAAGCTTCTGGGGATCCCATCTCTAAGGTTGCCCCAAATGTTGAGATTTGGGCATCCCCAACTGTATTATCGAAATGAAAGATGGATGCCCATCTTGTTTCAATAATACGGGTTTCCCCGCCCCTTTGTGGCGCCGTCCTTAGAGATAGGCGCCCCCGTTCGATTATGCCCCTCTTTGTTACCAGACACTTCATCATGGACTTTTGTAGTAAAACATGTTTATTACTATCTACATCACTTTACATTATGTTTACCTATTATATATTTGTACTTATTTTTGTAACACATATGTACCTTTTTTTTTGCCTATTACACTATTTTATTGTACTTACTAGTAAAAAAGCCCCGTTTCTGATGCAAATGAAACGGGGGCTAGCAATGTTTTCTTCTGTGTGCATGTGGGAGTGTGTGTGTCCCTGCCCTCTGGCCTCTCTCCCCTCCCCCTCCCCCCTCTGAGTCCTTCACTGTTACAGAGCCAGCGATTTGATTTCGTGCTCTGCTGTTTTCCTTCACTGACTGTGTTACAGAGAGGGCGGGGCAGACACTCATAGGGAAACCGGATATCTCGCCTCCTTCACACTTCCGGCTGGAGGCTTCATAGAACGTTGGTGTTGCCTTTTATATAGAGAGACTAGTAAAAAAGGCCCGTTTCTGTTTGAAAGGAAACGGGCGCTAGCAAGGTTTTCCTCTGAGTGTGTATGTTTGAGAGAGTGACTGTGTGAGAGAGGCTTCTGTTCCTGCTGCTGTGCATTCCCCGTGTTGTGCTGATTCGCTGCTCCCTGTATCGTGGCTCTGCCCCTCTCCCTTCTACTGGCCAATCTGGTGTGGGTTGTGTGACATCACTATTATCTACTCCAACATGATCCACGGTTCCAGGCAGCCTCAGAATGTTGGAGGTGAGAATTATTATATAGGACTAGTAAAAAAACCCCGTTTCTGTGATTGATGAAACGGGCGCTAGCAATGTTTTCTTCTGTGTGCATGTGGGAGTGTGTGTGTCCCTGCCCTCTGGCCTCTCTCCCCTCCCCCCTCTGAGTCCTTCAGTGTTACAGAGCCAGCGATTTGATTTCGTGCTCTGCTGTTTTCCTTCAATGACTGTGTTACAGAGAGGGCAGGGCAGACACTCATAGGGAAACCGGATATCTCGCCCCCTTCACACTTCCGGCTGGAGGCTTCATAGAACGTTGGTGTTGCTTTTTATATAGAGAGATATATGTAAGATTGTAATGGATTTTATACTATCATCCTAGTATTTTATCAACAGCATTTTTATCTGTAGTGTTCCATATAGGAACTTTTACCATACAAATAGCATCTTCTAACAAAACATATACATTATTTTTATCTATATGAGGTTTCATCATGTATATATGCATGTATAAATCTGTTGTTATATGATATCTCTTTTTATTATTTTTATTTATGTTTAGCTTTTTTAGTATTTTTGTTTTTATATATATGTATTTTTGTAGACTCCTGAGGCAGGCGCTTTGGAGCCGAAACACAGCAGCTGTGTAGAGTCACCTTTGATGTTATCCAATAGTCTTTTTATCATCTACACGTCTCCTTCACTGATTGGAAAGCCTACCTTCCCTACTCCCTCTCTGCTCCACTTTGTCACTAAGACATCATCACCAGATGCTTCATCACTGAAGCATTCCATCACCTGACAATTCATCACCAGACACTAAGAGGTATATTTTCAAAGCACTTAGCCTTCCAAAGTTCCATAGAAACCTATGGAACTTTGGAAGGCTAAGTGCTTTGAAAATATGCCTCTTTAGATTCTTGCAGGCTTATTTTCAAAAAAGAAGGAGGCCCATCTTTCGACACAAATCGGAAGATGGGCGTCCTTCTCACAGGGTTGTCCAAATCGGTATAATCGAAAGTCGATTTTGGGCGTCCCCAACTGCTTTCCGTCGCAGGGATGACCAAAGTTCACGGGGGCGTGTCGGAGGCGTAGCGAAGGTGGGACTTGGGCGTGCCTAACACATGGATGTCCTTGACCCATAATGGAAAAAAAGGGCGTCCCTGACGAGCACTTGGACGACTTTACCTGGTCCTGTTTTTTTTACGACCAAGGCACAAAAAGGTGCCCGAACTGACCAGATGACCACTGGAGAGAATCGGGGATGACCTCCTCTTACTCCCCCAGTGGTCACTAACCCCCTACCACCCTCCAAAAATATCTTTAAAAATATTTTTTGCCAGCCTCAAATATCATACTCAGGTCCATCACAGCAATATGCAGGTCCCTGGAGCAGTTTTAGTGGGTGCAGTGTACTTCAGGCAGACGGACCCAGGCCCACTCCCTCCCCCCCACCTGTTACACAAGTGGTGGTAAATGTAAGCCCTCCAAAACCCACCAGAAACCCACTGTACCCACATCTAGGTGCCCCCTTCACCCGTAAGGGCTATGGTAGTGGTGTACAGTTGTGGGCAGTAGGTTTTGGGGGGGATTTGGGGGGCTCAGCAAACAAGGTAAGGGAGCTATGTACCTGGGAGCAATTTATGAAGTCCACTGCAGGGCCCCCTAGGGTGCCCGGTTGGTGTCCTCGCATGTGAGGGGGACCAGTGCACTACGAATGCTGGCTCCTCCTATGACTATATAAGTACATAAGTAATGCCACACTGGGAAAAGACCAAAGGTCTTGCATTTGGTCGTTTCTGAGATGGGCGTCCTTGGTTTCCATTATTGCCAAAAATCAGAAGCGACCAAGTCTATGGACGACCATCTCTAAGGGCGACCTAAATTTCAGGATTTGGGTGTCCCTAACCATATTATCGAAATGAAAGATAGACGTCCATCTTATTTGGATAATACGGGTTTTCCCGCCCCTCCATCGGGACGTTTTTCGAGGACGTCCTCAGCAAAATTTGGGCGTCTCTTTCGATTATGCAGGCTTCTGTTTCTGTGGTTTGACGTCCTGCACGTATGTATATTTAACCAGCCACATAGGGCTCCTGGCTAGTTAAATCACCTGTTAAGGGATAACTTGTCCCTTCCTCCCTTCTCACCCATTACTTCCCTCACCTGTAACTATCTTGTCTGTCTGTATTATTTAGATTGTAAGCTCTTTTGGGCAGGGACTGTCTCTTTGTATCAGGTGTTCAGTGCTGTGTGCGTCTGGTAGCGCTATACAAATGCTAATAATAATAATAACCGCTCATTTTCAGTTAGCTGTCCTAACTTTGTCTGCTGAGTTAACTAGGCAGCAGTCTGAATATCAACTGGCGCCCAATTAACTTCTGGGCAGGAATACCTACCCAGATTTTCAATGCCAGGAGCTGCTTGTGCCCCGGCATTGAATATCCAGGGTTAGGTCACCCACAGCTGGAAGTGGTTTACTAGCCACTTACCTCTGCAGGCTGAATATTACCCCCCAAATTATAACCTTCATTAGAACTTTCTAATGTGTGCAAATTGATTGTTCATGCATTCATTTATACCTTATAGCAGAATTGGAAAAGGTGCAGCAAAGGGCGACTAAAATAATAGCGGGGATGGGACGACTTCCCTATGAAGAAAGACTAAGGAGGCTAGGGCTTTTCAGCTTGGAGAAGAGAGGCTGAGGGGAGACATGATAGAGGAATATAAAATAATGTAGTAAATTTAAAACAAATCGGAGAAAATGTTTCTTCACCCAACACATAATTAAACTCTGGAATTCGTTGCCGGAGAACGTGGTGACAGGGGTTAGCTTGGCAGAGTTTAAAAGGGGTTAGACGATTTCCTAAAGGACAAGTCCATAAACCGCTACTAAATGGGAAAAATCCACAATTCCAGGAATAACATGTATAGAATGTTTGTACGTTTGGGAAGCTCGCCAGGTGCCCTTGGCCTGGATTGGCCGCTGTCATGGACAGGATGCTGGGCTTGATGGACCCTTGGTCTTTTCCCAGTGTGGCATTACTTATGTACTTAATGGGTATTAGATCACTTTTGCATAAACTAGAATTTTAAGACACCCTAACAAACCAAGGGGCCCTTTTACTACACCGCGTAGGTGCTCTACACACGCTCAACGCGCACCAATTTGGAACTACCGCCCGGCTACTGCGTAATTTCATTTTCTATGCGCATCCAGTAGGCACGCCAGCAATATTCTGCTGCGTGGCACTAACTGGACAGTAATCGGCATTGTATACGCACTGACGATTACCGCCCGGTTAATGCTTGAGACCTTACCGCTAAGTCAATGGGTGGCGGTGTGAGCGGGTCACCCTTCCAGGACCTGGTCAGGGTTGACCCTGCTTAGCTTCCTTCATAAATGTTCACCAACACCAGGCTTCTTATAACCAAAGGTTTTATTAGTTGCCATTTAACATAATCTTCATGGCTTATTTCTTCTTCAATTCAAACATTTCTTCTTCAACTCAAACATAACAAAAAGGCATTTACTCAGAGCCTTCTAATTAAACCCTTTTCATACTTAAAGCAGTTCCTCAAACTTTCCCAGTTCAAACAGCCAAACAAAAGCGTTTACTTTTCTTTCTCAGAGGGTAGTGCAGCTGTCACCTTTGCAGCAGAGTTCAGCCAGTACCTTCAAGGGGATCTTCTTCCTCCAGCTGCCAGGTCTCCAGCTTCTCTTTCACCACTCAGGCAGGTATAAGGTGGTTAATTAGCTTCTCCACCACTTTAGGCTCTTCCCCCTAATTCCAGGCAGGACCCAGCCCATAACTACCTACACCTGTTTCCAGCCCAGGACTCTCCTTGGTCCTAGCAACCTCCACCTGGACATTCCCCTACTGGCTCGCTCTAGTGACTCATCCTGGACATTTCCCCTCCATTTCTATGGAAACTGCGCCACCTAGTGGCCTACCCTGGACAGTACAGCCCACCTTATTCTTCACAGCGGTAAGGTCTCAAGCCCAAAATGGACGCATGACAATTTTCATTTTGCCGCACAGCCTTTTTAGCAGGTGCGCTGAGAAATGAACCTGCATACATCCAATACATACATCTACACCAGCACAGGCCACTTTTTGGTGCACCTTAGTAAAAGGACCCCCCAAGAGCATGCTAATGAATGGTCATCCAATGAAGGTAAAGAAACAATGTGATAAGGCAATGGCCGTGGCCAGAAGGATGCTAGGCTGCGTAGAGAGCGGCATAACCAGCAGAAGAAAGGAGGTGTTGATGCCCCTCTAAAAGTCATTGGTGAGGCCCCACTTGGAGTACTGTGTTCAGTTTTGGAGGCCGCATCGTGCTAAAGATGTAAAAAGACTGGAAGCGGTGCAAAGAAAAGCTACAAAAATGGTATGGGATTTGCGTTGCAAACCGTACGAGGAGAGACTTGCAGGCCTGAACATGTATACCTTAGAGGAAAGGAGAAACAGGGGTGACGTGATACAGACGTTCAAATATTTGAAAGGTATTAATCCGCAAACAAACCTTTCCGGAGACGGGAAGGCGGTAGTGTAATCACCCCTCTGCGTTCTGAAAATTTAGGTGCACGGTTCCAGACCCAGATGATGGTAGTCGTGCCAGGCAGGAGCATGCACCGCAAAACTCAGGGGATGATACAGTTCACTAACCTCGCCGTCCACTCCCTTGGAATGGGCGGGGAAAAATAAACTAAAATTTGGATTCAGCTTGTGCAGGAAAAGACAAATTCAATCAGTTGGTTTCATTCAAAGTACATTTATTTTGCATGTAAAACAACAAAACCCCAATCAATATATTTATTTTCCTTTAAACATTTTGTTCTAGGTAGACATGGAAAACTCTCTGACTGTTTCCTTTTATTTGCGGAACAAGTTCTGGAACTCAACGAGCTATGCATCTATCAGATAAGTATTTTAACCAGAAACTCAAACATATAATTTTCTCTTTCATGAACTGTAATCTTTATGCTATCTCAATAAGAAAATGATCCTTTGCGTGTAATTTTTGTTGTCTTTCAGGTACCCGGACCCGCTGCCACTGCCACCACAGGTGAGTATTAGTTTTTCTCTATTTGTTATAGTCACCACTTAGCTGGATAAGCAAACGTATGTTGGTTCCAGTAGAAATCTGTCTTGCGTCGGGGCCCAATTGAAGTTCACCAAACAGAATCTTCCTTCTTGCCGGGTTTCTTCACCCTACTCCTCTCTCTTAAATAAATCAAAATGAGGGAAAACCCTATCTCCTTAACCTTTCCACCCCCCCCCCCTCCACCTTTTAGCTAGGTGCCATTTAAAATGGGAATAATTCACTGGGCTTCCTATAACTAATAAAAGAAAAATAATTTTACCCTTTTCTATACACCCCTGATCTTTACTGAAATTTCCCTGAGCTAGTGAGCGCACCCCATGCATTCATCAGTATACCTCACCTCACACTGCAGTCACTCCGTTTCCAATTAACCCAAAACTCACCAAACTCCTCCTTCACAAGCCTTCACTCTCTCCTCAATATTTCCTTTGTCACCAAACCAAACCAATCAGATACTTCAAATTCTTCCCACTCAACAAAATCTACCTTTCAAACCCAGTCACTGCCATAGCACAAAAACACACCCTCTCACCTCTGCAGTCAACCAGCGCTCTGCCAACTACCTCACCGGCCGTTACCTGGGAGATGGACTCCTGGCTTGGGGTTCCGAACCCAGCCAGCCAATCCCGAGTCCTGCTCAACATTCCGAATCTTCCTGCTGACAAGCGGAATGTTGAGTAGCACTGCTCCATCTCCATTTTAATTAAAGATTTCCCATAGAAATCAATGGGGAAAATCAAAAATTAAAATATAAACCCTTAAACTTCCATTAAATTACCCCAATTTCCCCATGCCAAACAAATTACCCATATCCTATTAAACTGTGGTTTTAAAATTTAAAAATCCCAAAATTTAAAGTCCGCCCCCAAAAAAACCTTCTAAAAACCCGGAAAAATTCCCCCAAAATTTAAAACTTCTCCCAAAAACTCCAAACCACCTCCCGGACACACTACGTCAAATTTAAAACATTAACTCTTTCCTAGCCCCTTAAAACCAGACCCCCCCCCCTCAAAAGACCCCCTAAAAGTATTAAAATTCAAAAACTAACATTCCACAAAAATCCCAAAAAATCCCCCGACCCCAAATCCAAAAACAGAATTTAAAAATCATTAACTGTTTAATTTTTAAAAAATCAAAAACCACATTAATACAATTTAAAAATTAACTAATTTATATTTTGGGCCAAAAACCCCTTACCTGCTTTCCTGATTTTCTCCTCACATGTGGGCTACCGCTGGTTCCGATCCCCGACGTCCGAAAATGAAAACGGAAGCAAATATAAAAAACATCCGAAGCCCGGCCCAAAATTTAGGCCCCGGCTTCGGCCTACACGAAAAAATGCGCGTTCCCAGTTCGTGCATGAGGCTCGCTGCCTCATGCACGCACGCGGATGTCCTGCACGCATCGCCGGCCATTTTCTTCTTCCTTCAGGCCCCGGAACGGCCCTTCCTCCCACCGAAATGCTGCCTTCTCTCCCCAGCAGAGCGCCGGACCATCCCGGGCCTCTCCAGCCGGTCCCGAAATTGCTGGCGCTGTTCCCCCCAGTGCATCAAAAAAAAAAAAAAAAACTCGACTCTCCTCTTCACTCCCGGGGACACCCAATCATCCCCGAGAGCCAAAAATCGTGGCGCTGCCCCTTGCACTCGCTCCTTTCTGGCCGGCCCCGACTCAGGCCCAAACTCCTCGGCACCTGCAGCACCTGGAGCCCTCGCTGCGGTTCCCATCTTCAGTTCTGGGAATGTGCCTAACTATCCCTGGAATTCAGCTGCACATCCTCGTGCCCACCCGTCCCCGGACCGTCACCCCCAACCATTGCTGGCCCAAACAGGGCCCAAAAAGGTCCCAAACAGCTCTTCACTCCCGGGGACATGTTCCCAGGAGCCAAAACAACAAAATCGCAGCATTCCCGACGATTAGCCCCCCCCCCCCCCCCCCACAAAACAGACCCGGACATCAGAGGCCCCAAAACGGACCCCCAGGTAAGTATTAGATTCTTTTTTTTCCCCTTTAACCCTATGTTACAGTAGAACTAGAGGACATGAATTGAGGTTGAAGGGGGGCAGACTCGGGAGTAATGTCAGGAAGTATTTTTTCACGAAGAGGGTGGTGGATATGTGGAATGCCCTCCCGCAGGAGGTGGTGGAGATGAAAATGGTAATGGAATTCAAACGTGCGTGGGATAATCACAAAGGAATCCTGTTTAGAAGGAATGGTTCTGTGGAATCTTAGCGGAGATTGGGTGGCGACGCCGGTAATTGGAAACAAAACGGGAGCTGGGCAGACTTCTACGGTCTACGCTCTGATCGTGACTGAATAGATAAGGAATAGGCTGGAGTATAAATTTAAGGGGCTTCGATGTTAGCTTCAGAACTTCGTACAAGAACAGTACTGGGCAGACTTCTACGGTCTGTGCCCTGCGAAAGGCAAGGACAAATCAAACTCGGGTATACATCCTTGGTAGCTACATTCCTTATGCCCAATGTTCACCACTTCAATAGCTTTCAGGCTTGGAGACCCTATAGAAGAAAATAAATACATGATAAGTAAATAAAATGACCCTCTTGATCTCACCTGCCGCACTGTTGCTGCTTGATGAATTCCCTTCCAGCATGTTCAGTAACACTAGTGAAGGTTTTTTAAAAAATGGATTTTGCGATAACCATGACAAGATACAAATCGACCACAGACCTAAGTGCTTTGGCTGAGCAAACAGTTAAGCTTCGCAGGTTGGCTGCCATGGAAGAGGAATGCTTCGCTCCTAACAAAACAGCTGGCAGAGTCCCTTCTTCCGAAAATTCTAATTGTAGACACGAACCATTTACCAGCGCACATCGGTATTAAAATGTCTCTGCTTTCCTTACAGGCCTGCCATTTATCTAAATGACTATTATTTTCCCTTTTTCCTGGAAGCTCTTATTAAATTTGTAAGTAATTCTAAACCACAAGCCTATAGATTTTCTTTATTCAATCAAAAGTGCACTTCTTCATTACAGACCGGGACGGCTAGGGTTGTCTGGCACCTTGCTAAAATCAAACAAAAACTAATTAATGTGTTTATACAGTGCTGCTCACTATACTTTACCAAAGTCAGTCACAATTCTCCTTAATCTTGTCTGCCTCCAAGCATGGGCACAGGAGCAATCCAAGACATCACCTTCCTTTTCTTACTTTTTTTTCTTTGGGTCTATCACTCTTTCCTTCCTACTACTACTACTTATCACTTCTATAGCGCTACAAGGCATACGCAAAACATACAGTCCCTGCTCAAAGAGCTCACAATCTAAATATGGAATGTTGCTAGTGGAATAGCAACATTCCATGTAGAATCTCAAATAGTAGCAACAGAATCTCCAATAGTAGCAACATTCCATGTAGAATCTCAAGTAATAGCAACATTCCAGAGTCTCAAATAGTAACAACATCCCATGTTCCACTGCACTAACCACTAGGCTACTCCTCCACTAGCAACATTCCATCTAGAAGCCTGCCCTTGCAGATCAGCAACGCAGCCACACAGGCTTCTGTTTCTGTGAGTCTGACGTCCTGCACGTATGTGCAGGACGTCAGACTCACATAAACAGAAGCCTGCGTGGCCACATTGGTGATCTGCAAGGGCAGGCTTCTACATTACTACTCCTACTACTTATCACTTCTATAGCACTACAAGGCATACGCAGATCTGTACACCATACACAAAAAGGCAGTCCCTGCTCAAAGAGCTTACAATCTAGATAAGACAGGTAAACAGACAGAACAATTAAGAGGTAAGGGAATTCAAGAGGTGGGGATAAAAGGGTACAGGGCAAGTGAATAGTGGCTAGGAGTCAAAAGCAGTGTGAAAGAGGTGGGCTTTTAGCCTGGACTTGAAAACGGCCAAAGACGGGGCTAGACGTACAGGCTCGGGAAGTCGATTCCAGGCGTGAGGTGCAGCTTTCACTGTGATTCGTAAAATTCCCCAAATCTTTCCTTTTCTATTCCACTTATCAGATCGCAGTAGGAATGCTTTAGTCCATTAGCGGGCATTAAAAAAATGTACTGCATGCTAAATCGATTGATAGGTTCACCTATGATTTAACAGGCATTGGCGGCTAATGTTTGTTGACATTTTAACACCTGTTTATAAAATAATAAAGCAAATTTTTAAAAAACGAAAAAGTGTTTGGAAATAATGGGGAAAATGTCCAAAAATGGCCCAAAAGGGAACCAAAAATTTCTTCGGTGCGCATCCCTAGTTTGCATAATTTTTCTCTCCCAGTGGGCAAGATTATCAGTCAAGTGGTAACTGGTGGAAGTTATCAACATCCTACTTATACATCTCTGAAAAGCTGTTTCTTATGGTCCATAAGAGGAAAATGGTAACGGAATTCAAACATGCGTGGGATAAACATAAAGGAATCCTGCTCAGAAGGAAGGGATCCCCAGAAGCTTAGCTGGTGGTGGGAGGCAGGGCGGATGGTTGGGAGGTGGGGATAGTGCTGGGCAGACTTATACAGTCTGTGCCAGAGCCGGTGGTGGGAGGCGGGACTGGTGGTTGGGAGGCAGTGAATAGTGCTGGGCAGACTTATACGGTCTGTGCTAGAGCCGGTGGTGGGAGGCGGGGCTGGTGGTTGGGAGGCAGGGAATAGTGCTGGGCAGACTTATATGGTCTGTGCCAGAGCTGGTGGTTGGGAGGCAGGGAATAGTGCTGGGCAGACTTATACGGTCTGTGCCAGAGCCGGTGGTGGGAGGCGGGACTGGTGGTTGGGAGGCAGGGAATAGTGCTGGGCAGACTTATACGGTCTGTGCTAGAGCCGGTGGTGGGAGGCGGGGCTGGTGGTTGGGAGGCAGGGAATAGTGCTGGGCAGACTTATACGGTCTGTGCTAGAGCCGGTGGTGGGAGGCGGGGCTGGTGGTTGGGAGGCAGGGAATAGTGCTGGGCAGACTTATACGGTCTGTGCCAGAGCCGGTGGTGGGAGGCGGGGCTGGTGGTTGGGAGGCAGGGAATAGTGCTGGGCAGACTTATACGGTCTGTGCCAGAGCCGGTGGTGGGAGGCGGGACTGGTGGTTGGGAGGCAGGGAATAGTGCTGGGCAGACTTATACGGTCTGTGCTAGAGCCGGTGGTGGGAGGCGGGGCTGGTGGTTGGGAGGCAGGGAATAGTGCTGGGCAGACTTATACGGTCTGTGCTAGAGCCAGTGGTGGGAGGCGGGGCTGGTGGTTGGGAGGCAGGGAATAGTGCTGGGCAGACTTATACGGTCTGTGCCAGAGCCGGTGGTGGGAGGCGGGACTGGTGGTTGGGAGGCAGGGAATAGTGCTGGGCATACTTATACGGTCTGTGCCAGAGCCGGTGGTGGGAGGCGGGGCTGGTGGTTGGGAGGCGGGGATAGTGCTGGGCAGTCTTATACGGTCTGTGCCAGAGCCGGTGGTGGGAGGCGGGGCTGGTGGTTGGGAGGCAGGGATAGTGCTGGGCAGACTTATACGGTCTGTGCCCTGAAAAAGACAGGTACACATCAAGGTAAGGTATACACAAAAATGGCACATGTGAGTTTATCTTGTTGGGCAGACTGGATGGAACGTGCAGGTCTTTTTTTGCCGTTATCTACTATGTTACTATATAAGCTCTTCTGCTTGTCTCTGCCCTCTAAATTATGCTGGTGACCTTCTTGTCTACCTGTTCTCCTGGTGTTACCAAGCTGCCTCTGCTTTCTCTCTTTTTGTTTGCCATTCCCCCAATATTCAAATATCATTTAACTGGCGGGAACGCCACCTGGCCAGTTAAATGGTACTAGCCAGCTAAGCGTAATATTCGACGTGAGATAGCCGGCTATCTTGGCTGAATATTAGAACTTAGCGGCTAGTTGGATGACTGACTAGCCTGCTTATTTTCGAAGAAGGCCAGCCATCTTCCGACATAAATTGGGAGATGGCTGGCCATCTCCTAAACCCGGCCAAATCGGTATAATCGAAAGCCGATTTTGGCCGGCTTCAACTGCTTTCCGTTGCAGGGCCGGCCAAAGTTCAAGGGGGCGTGTCGGCAGGGTATGGAAGGCGGGACGGGGGCATGGTTAAGACATGGCTGGCTTCGGCCGATAATGGAAAAAAGAAGGCCGGCTCTAACGAGCACTTGGCCGGCTTCACTTGGTCCATTTATTTTTAGGACCAAGCCTCCAAAAAGTGCCCCAACTGACCAGGGGACCACCGGAGGGAATCGGGGATGACCTCCCCTTACTCCCCCAGTGGTCACCAGCCCCCTCCCACCCCCCCAAAAAAAAATTAAAAATCATTTTTTTTGCCAGCCTCTATGCCAGCCTCAAATGTCATACCCAGCTCCATGACAGCAGTATACAGGTCCCTGAAACAGTTTTTAGTGGGTGCAGTGCACTTCAGGCAGGTGGACCCAGGCTCATCCCCCCCCCCAACCTGTTACACTTGTGGTGGTAAATGGGAGCCATCCAACCCCCCCCCCAAAACCCACTGTACCCACATGTAGGTGCCCCCCCTTCATCCCTAAGGGCTATGGTAGTGGTGTAGAGTTGTGGGGAGTGGGTTTTGGGGGGGGATTTGGGGGGCTCAGCACACAAGGTAAGGGAGTTATGTACCTGGGAGCAATTTTTGAAGTCCACTGCAGTGCCCCCTAGGGTGCCCGGTTGGTGTCCTGACATTTGAGCAGGACCAGTTCACTACAAATGCTGGCCCCTCCCACGACCAAATGCCCTGGATTTGGCCGGGTTTGAGAAGACCGCCATTAGTTTCCATTATCGCTGAAAACCAATGCCGGCCATCTCTAAAGCCGGCCCAAATGTTGAGATTTGGCCGGCTCTGACCGTATTATCGAAACGAAATTATGGGGCCAGCCTTGAAGATGGCCAGCCATATAGATGGCTGGCCCCATTTGATTATGCCCCTCCACGTCATGTGACATAGCCAGTCAGCACCAATATTCAGGGGCCCTTTAAGTAAGGGGCGTAGGCGCCTACGTCCATCCAACGTGCGTCAATTTGCAACTACCACCTGGCTACCAAGTGACCTGGGCGGTAATTCCATTTTTTTATGCGCATTCGATATGCGCGGCAGAAAATATTTTTTTATTTTTTACCGCATGGTGTGAACTGGGCGGTAATCGGCAGTGGCGCACTGACGATTAGCACCTGGTTAATGCATGTGACCTTACCACTAAGTCAATGGGTGGCGGAAGGCCTCAGCCCCAACATGGATGTGTGCTGGTTTTTATTTTGCTGCATGTCCATTTTCAGCTCCCCTCCCCCCAAAGGCCTTTTTTGTAGGTGCGCTGAAAAATGGACTTGCGCGCGTCCAATACACATGCCTACACCAGCGCAGGCCTTAGCAAAAGGGCCCCTCAGTGACTGGTGTAATATTTTTCACCGGTTTTGAACTTAATCGGTCAGCACTGAATATTGGCTTGGCCAGTTAAGTTTAAACCGTCCAAAAATAAACTGGATATTCAATGCCGGTCACCAGAAATGACCTGGCATTGAATATCCGGGCTCAGTGCCAACTGCTGGAGCTAGCCGGGCTGACTTTTGTGGTCTATCAGGCCCCTTGTCTTCTTCCTGTTCTTCCGCTGTCATCCCTCATTGTCTTTCTTTGTCTTCTCCAATACTCTGATGTAACTGCCACCGAGGGAGACCCTTCAGTACAGGAGGGCCACTTATAGCCACTCATGCATCTTCTAAGGTAGATCCCTATGTTCTGGGTGCCCATAAGAACAAAAGAACATGAGTAGCCATACTGGGTCAGACCAATGGTCCATCTAGCCCAGTATCCTGTTTTCCAAAGGTGGCCAAGCCAGGTCACAAGTACCTGGCAGAAACCCAAATCGTGGCAACATTCCATGTAGAACCCCAAAGAATAGCAAGATTCTGGAATCCTAAAGAGTGACAAGATTCCATGTAGAATCTCAAAGAGTAGCAACATTCCATTTAGAACCCCTAAGAATAGCAAGATTCTGGAATCCTAAAGAGTGACAATATTCCTTGTACAATCTCAAAGAGTAGCAACATTCCATGTAGAACCCCAAGATTCTGGAATCCTAAAGAATGACAAGGTTCCGTGCAGAAGCTCAAAGAGTAGCAACATTCCATGTAGAACCCCTAAGAATAGCAAGATTCTGGAATCCTAGAGAGTAACAAGATTCCATGCAGAGTCTCAGAGTAGCAACATTCCATACTACAAATGCCAGGGCAAGCAGTTGCTTCCCATGTCTGTCTCAATAGCAGACTATGGACTTTTCCTCCAGGAATTTGTCCAATCCTTTTTTAAACCCAGATACACTAACCGCTGTTACCACGTCTTCCGGCAAAGAGTTCCAGAGCTTAAGTATTCGTTGAGTGAAAAAATATTTCCTCCTATTTGTTTTAAAAGTATTTCCATATAACTTCCTCAAGTGTCCCCTAGTCTTTCTACTTTTGCAGTGAGCAAAAAATCGACTTACTTCCACATATTTTGCTTGGGGGCCTTCAATTTGCATTTCTGCCACTGCTGTTTTCAAGAACATTCCCCTCTCTACTGACCAATACCTCGCTGACTGCTCTGCTACTGTTTTGTAATGACCTTACAAATGAACACCACCTTTGTTCCCTGTACCTTTTAGGGGGAGAAAATTGAAGACATAAAACTCTTCATAATCACGTAAAAGCAACATAATTGTGCTACTCGGATCAGACTATATGACAGAGCCTGAAATATGCTTCCCTACTTAATCCTTTTGAAGTCATCCCTCTTCCAATCTTCTTTATACATTTTTCCTTAATCAACAACACACTATCCCAATATTCACCCTCTTCCCATTCCCTGCATCTACCATCTTCCCATACACATTAATTGATTTGCTTACTTTATTTTTTGTCTATTAGATTGTAAGCTCTTTGAGCAGGGACTGTCTTTCTTCTATGTTTGTGCAGCGCTGCGTACGCCTTGTAGCGCTACAGAAATGCTAAATAGTAGTAGTAGTAGTCTCTTGTAACCAGAGCTAATATTGTGATGTCATAATGCCTCAGTCCACCAATAAGAGCCAACCTCATCAGTGATGTCACAATGGCTTGACTGTCCTATACTTGGCTCACTTTTATTACATAGCTCTTTGAGCAGGGACTGTCTTTCTTCTATGTTTGTGCAGCGCTGCGTACGCCTTGTAGCGCTACAGAAATGCTAAATAGTAGTAGTAGTAGTCTCTTGTAACCAGAGCTAATATTGTGATGTCATAATGCCTCATTCCACCAATAAGAGCCAACCTCATCAGTGATGTCACAATGGCTTGATTGTCCTATACTTGGCTCACTTTTATTACATAGCTCTTTGAGCAGGGACTGTCTTTCTTCTATGTTTGTGCAGCGCTGCGTATGCCTTGTAGCGCTATAGAAATGCTAAATAGTAGTAGTAGTAGTAATCTTCCTCCCTTACCCATCTTACTCACCCACATTTTGTTGTCCAATTCTTCATACATTATATTACAGTCGTTATCCAATCTGTGTTATCTTGTAAACCTGTTATATTATGTTAGCCGCATTGAACCTGCTAATAAGTGGGAAAGTGCGGGGTATAAATGTTACAAATAATAATAATAATAATTACGCAGAGCCACTTATAATATAATAATAATAACAAATAATAATTATTATTATTATTACGCAGAGCCACTTATAGAATCACATAGGAAGCCACAGATGCCCTGCTGTTTGACAAGCAGACGTGCAGGTCGTGGTGAACGTAAAAAAAAAATATATGCAAACTCATAGAAATTGACAAAAATCCTGGTTAAAATGTAATTATACAGCTCCTAATTTTATTAGTTCTTTTGGCAGCTGTACGCTATTAATGATTTCCCTTAGGCAAGTACATTGATTACTTACAATGATGAGATGAGGCCAGTTGCTTCAGGCTCAGTAACTTTATTCACAGCAGAAAGGGAGGATAAGATGGTGGGTGAGAACCAAAAGGCTCTTCCAGTTTGCTCAATGTACTCCCTGGTGCAATGCCTTAGACCCCAGTTTATCTCTTGCTTTCTCTTCGCTTCTCAAGAATGTTCTGCACTTATTCCTGGCTTTTTTGTTTTTGCATTCTTCTGCTATTCTCCCCACCCAACCCCCTTCCCACAGAGTGGTTCCATGCTTTATTTGGCAGACTGAACCCTTGAGGGGTATCCTGGGATGCAGCAAGCAGGGTCAGACACCACAAATTTTCAAGATGGTGGCATGGAGGTACGAGCAAAGAGAGCATCGCTATTGCTTCCCAGATTAGAAGTGTCCAGGAAAGGGGGGGGGGGGGGGCTAGGGGGTCAACTTGGATCACCAGAGATGTTTTTTGGATTGGGAGGTGGGGAAGTGTAGGGACCGACTTGATCCACTAGGGATGTCTTTGTGGTTGACGGTGAGGGTCCAGTGGGTGTTTTGGGGGTTGAAAGTTAGAAGATCCAGGAGGCCCACTTGGGCCACCAGGAACATAGGTGTTGGCAGAGCCGCTGAGAGACTAAGCCGGGCTCGGGGCAAGGCCACCACCCTCGCCCCGCTGCCGTCCTTCCTGCCCCCCCTGCTCCCAGGCCGCCGGCGCTGCAGTCCCCAGTCTCACCTGCCTGCCCTTGGATCTGTCGACAGCCCCCCTCCGTCCGCCACCGGGCCCCCTGCATTAAAAGTGGCAGCGCCTCAGCTCCGTTTGGAAAGGCAGATCGCCTCCCTTCGGGCCTTCCCTCACTGTGTCCCGCCCTTGTCTGATGTAACTTCCAGTTTCCGCGAGGGCGGGACACAGTGAGGGAAGGCCCGAAGGGAGGCGATCTGCCTTTCCAAACGGAGCTGAGGCGCTGCCGATTTTAATGCAGGGGGTCTGGTGGCGGACGGAGCCAAGGGCATGCAGGTGAGACCAGGGACTGCAGCGCCGGCGGCCAGGCCCCCCTTGGAGGCCCGGGCCCGGAGAATTCTGTCCCCCCTGCCCCCCTACTCTGTGGCCCTGGGTGTTGGGAGGGTCTTGGGGCAGAATCCAAGGAGTTGGAACTTCTCTATATCAACTGGAGCTCTTCTTCAAGACCTGCAGTTTACACTAGCCCAGACCTGTTTGTGCATACCCCGGAAATGGCTTGGATGGCAACTCCAGTAGTAGAGGAGTAAGACCAGTGCCGGGCAGACTTCTAAAGTCTGTGCTCTGAAAACGGCAAGGACAGGTCAAGTCCAAGTATGCATGTTATATTGCATCATATCATATGCTAGGAGTTTATGTTACATAACATAGTAGATGACGGCAGAAAAAGACCTGCATGGTCCATCCAGTCTGCCCAACAAGATAAACTCATATGTGTATACCTTACCTTGATTTGTACCTGCCTTATTCAGGGCACAGACCGTACAAGTCTGCCCAGCAGTATTTCCCGCCTCCCAACCACCAGTCCCGCCTCCCATCACCGGCTCTGGCACGGACCGTATAAGTCTGCCCTCCACTATTCTCGCCTCCCAACCACCAATCCCTCTTCCCCCTACCTGCTCCGCCACCCAATTTCGGCTAAGCTTCTGAGGATCCATTCCTTCTGCACAGGATTCTGGATGGATTATGCAGGTCTTTATTTGTCATCATCTACTACGTTACTAGGTTATATCAAGTTTCTGCCAGGTACTTGTGACCTGGGTTGGCCACTGTTGGAAGCAAGATACTGGGCTAGACAGAGTATTAGTCTAACCCAGTACGGCTATTCTTATGTTCAATCTGCCCTGTTAACTCATATTTTTTGTGTAGCATTTGTTTACAGCATGGGGGGGGGGGGGGGGGGGGGCTAAATTTCTGCCTTAGGCTTGCAATAGGCCAAGCTTACTGCACTGACCCGCTCCCCCCACCCCCCTAAAATGGAACTTCATGTTCAAACAACGGGGCCCATATTCAGCATGAGTTAACTAGGTCGCGTGCATCCATTTACGCCAATGAAAACCTGGTGTAAATCTCAGCACATAGATTTAGAGGCACTGGGCCATATTCTATAACTACGCACCTAAATTTTGCCCAGGCCACACCCCTTTTCCAAGATTGCAGTGGCTATAGGTTTTCAGGATGCAGATAATGAATATGCATGGGCTAGATTAGCATGGAATTGAGATAGCACATGCACATTTTCATTGTGGGTATCGTGAAAATCTGATTGGCTAGGTGTGTCCCGAAAACTGGGTTGAGAACCCTTGCTGTACCATAACATGAAAAGAAATATAGCCAGCACTTGTGCACAAGGATTCTCCAAACAGAGCTGGTTTGGGAGCTGCTACTGGTAGGCAGAGCAGGAGTTTTGTCCAGCTCCTCTACTCTTTACACGTATCTCACTCGTTGCAGAAAAATACATTTTACACTTGTATAATTATGGTACAGCCAGAGACCCCCCCCCCCCCCCCCCCACTGGAATGGTGGCGGACCCAGTCATAGAGCTCAGGCCATTACAGACCTTGGCTGAGTCAGAAATCTGATGGCTGACACAACTGGGAGCTTACTGGAAAAGTATGGCCTAGTTTGTAGCCCGGATTGAGGCCTAAATAAGCTAAATTAAGAAAAGTTAGGTCAATAGATATGGAAACAAAATGGAGGATTTCAGCACAAAATGGAAGCCGTATCTGTTACAAAGTGGAATTTTCTGTAATGTAAGTTAGAAAAACAAGTTGAGAAATGAGACTTTCCTGTGAGCAGGATTGTGGTCAGCCATGGTGTGAGAAAGGAAAGGTGTAGCTGGATGCAGGGTCTTGCTTAAGATTTGTGGTCAAGCGAGCTAAAGACAAAACCATGTTAGCAAGATAGAAGCTACTCATTAGCATGAGCCAATCAGTGACAACCATGACATTAGCATAGATCCAATCAGGTATATCTACTGTCATATTATCGATATCCTGAGGGCACCTATAAAAATCAGGGTATTTCCTGGTTTAAGTTAGAGAGAGAAAAGGGTTGCCTCTCTCTCCAAGGGAAACCAATGTGTCCAGCAGAATTGACAAATTACCTAATTGCTTTCCCTTGTAAAACCTCTAATTGGTAAAAGAAATTATAAAAGATTAGGAACTAATTAACACCTGTTTGCAGCTGGATTATTATAGTCCTATAACTAATTGATTGTACGTGCCTGTTGTCAATCACTGATTTGACTTGTATCTTGGTAAATAAACTCCTCATCCCAAATGATGATTTGTGGGCTTCACTTAATGATGAAAGGCTGTAAGTATAAATGCTTTTGCTGTATCAGGCTATCTTTCGCTGCATTGTATAACCTGTAGCCTAAATCCAGTTTGTCATAAGGCTGGTATCTATTCCTTGCCAGTGCTGAGAGGCGGACTAATGCGGGTCCCTTAGACCTAACGTCTCTCTCAGTGGCAATTCCTTTTAGAACTTCACAACCCCTTGATTACCCCAGTACTAGTGCTATTTAGAGATGGAGTCAGATTTAAGGTCACTCCAGCCTTCTTGGGGGGCCCGGGACCCCTCAATTCACGACACACTTTAAACAGCACATGTGCAAAAGAACTATGTCAACTTCTTTCAGTGCTGGTGCGTGCACATGGCCCGGCACTGAATATCCAGGGCTAATTTAGGAGCCCTTTTACTAATCCGCGTAGGCGCCTACGCGCACTCAACGTGCGTCAATTTTGAGTTACCACATGGCCCTTGTGGTAATTTCATTTTTGACGTGCGTCCGATACGCGAGCCGGAAAATATTTTAATTTTCTGGCGCATGGCGGTAATCGGGTGGTAATCAGCATTTTACATGCGTAGACCATTACCGCCCGGTTACCGTGTGAGATCTTACCGTTAGGTTAAGGGCTGGCGGTAAGGACACAGATTCAAAATGGATGCACCGCAATTTTCATTTTGCCGCACGTCCATTTTGGGCAAAAATTTTAAAAAAGGCATATTTTACAGCTGTGCTGAAAAACGATTCTGCGTGCACACAAAACATGCATCTACACTACCGCAGGACATTTTTCAGTGCGCCTTTGTAAAAGTGTCCCTTAGCTGGCCATGGTCAGCGTAAAAAAAAAAATGTTGGCCACTGCTGGCTGAATATTACTACTACTACTACTACTTAACATTTCTAAAGCGCTACCAGGGTTACACAGCGCTGTACAATTTTAACACAGAAGGACATTACCTGGTTAATATTTTACCATAAACCATTTAAAAACTATTTTTGACCTTTTTTTAGCCATACAATGTTAAGCACCAAGATGCTTTACGCTAAGCAAGTACTCTGTAAAGGAAGATTTGGGTGGGATACCGGTGCCGGAAATGATATTCGAAGCTGACGAGTCGGAGAAACTTAATGAATTCTCTGTAAACCTGGAGGATGTAATGGGGCAGTTCTACAAACTGAAGAGTAGCAAATCTCCTGGACCGGATGGTATTCATCCCAGAGTACTGATAGAACTGAAAAATAAGCTTGCGGAGCTATTGTTAGAAATATGTAATTTATCCTTAAAATCGAGCATAGTACCAGAAGATTGGAGGGTGGCCAATGTAGCGCTGATTTTTAAAAAAGGTTCCAGAGGAGATTCGGGAAATTATAGACCAGTGAGCCTGATGTCGGTGCCGGGCAAAATGGTAGAGACTATTATTAAGAACATAATTACAGAGCATATTAAAAAACATGGATTAATGAGACATAGTCAACATGGATTTAGTGAAGGGAAACCTTGCCTCACCAATCTACTACATTTCTTTGAAGGGGTGAACAAACATGTGGATAAAGGGGGGCCGGTGTATCTGGATTTTCAGAAGGTGTTTGACAAAGTACCTCATGAAAGACTCCAGAGGAAATTGGAGAATCATGGGATAGGAGGTAGTGGTCTAGTGTGGATTAAAAACTGGTTAAAAGATAGAAAACAGAGAGTAGAATTAAATGTGGAGTGGCCTAGTGGTTAGGGTGGTGGACTTTGGTCCTGGCAAACTGAGGAACTGAGTTCAATTCCCACTTCAGGCACAGGCAGCTCCTTGTGACTCTGGGCAAGTCACTTAACCCTCCATTGCCCCATGTAAGCCGCATTGAGGCTGCCATGAGTAGGAAAGCACGGGGTGCAAATGTAACAAAAAAAATGGTCAGTATTCTCAATGGAGAAGGGTAGTTAGTGGGGTTCCCCAGGGCTCTGTGCTGGGACAGCTGCTTTTTAACATATTTATAAATGACCTAGAAATGGGAGTAACTAATGAGGTAATTAAATTTGCTGATTACACAAAGTTATTCAAAGTTGTTAAATCGCGGGAGGATGGTGAAAAATTACAAGAAGACCTTACGAGACTGGGAGACTAAATGGCAGATGGCATTTAATGTGAGCAAGTGCAAAGTGATGCATGTGGGAAAGAGGAACCCGAATTATAGCTACGTCATGCAAGGTTCCACGTTAGGAGTCACGGACCAAGAAAGGGATCTATGTGTCGTCATTGATGATACGTTGAAACCCAGTGTACTTCTGCGGCTAAGAAAGCAAATAGAATGTTAGGTATTATTAGGAAAGGAATGGAAAACAAAAATGAGGATTTTATAATGCCTTTGTATCGCTCCATGGTGCGACCGCACCTCGAATATTGTGTTCAATTCTGGTCAAAACAAAAAAAACAGCACCACGGGCCTTTAAAAATGGAACACAGTTCTTTAATGAATGAGCCTTGACAAAAAGACCCGACACGGGCCGTGTTTCGGTGACTAGCACCTGCGTCAGGGGTCACAGTGATGACGTGGAAAACTTGGGGAATAACTCGAATATATTCCTCTACAATATATTATTCCTTACCCCATGTCTCATGTAGTAAAAGCTACAAAGCACCAAGGCACTTTCACTTTCTGCTAGTCACCGAAACACGGCCCGTGTCGGGTCTTTTTGTCAAGGCTCATTCATTAAAGAACTGTGTTCCATTTTTAAAGGTCCGTGGTGCTGTTTTTTTTGTTTGGACTTTAGTTTGTACTTCGTTCCCTCTCTTTTGTTATATTATGTTCAATTCTGGTCGCCATATCTCAAAAAAGATATAGTGGAATTAGAAAAGGTGCAGAGAAGGGAGACGAAAATGATAAAGGGGATGGGACGACTTCCCTATGAGGAAAGGCTAAAGTGGCTAGGTCTCTTCAGCTTGGAGAAAAGGCGGCTGAGGGGAGATATGATAGAGGTCTATAAAATAATGAGTGGAGTTGAACAGGTAGATGTGAAGCGTCTGTTCACACTTTCCAAAAATACTAGGACTAGGGGGCATGCGATGAATCTACAATGTAGTAAATTTAAAACGAATCGGAGAAACTTTTTCTTCACTCGACGTGTAATTAAACTCTGGAATTCGTTGCCAGAGAATGTGGTAAAGGTGGTTAGCTTAGCGGAGTTTAAAAAAGGTTTGGATGGCTTCCTAAAGGAAAAGTCCATAAACCGTTATTAAATGGACTTGAGGAAAATCCACTATTTCTGGGATAAGCAGTATAAAATGTTTTGTACATTTTTGGGATCTTGCCAGGTATTTGTGACCTGAATTGGCCACTGTTGGAAACAGGATGCTGGGCTCGATGGACCTTTGGTCTTTCCCAATATGACAATACTTATGTACTTATGACACTCTGTGCAGAACAACCTTTACAGAATATAGTTTTCGTTGACTTCGGTTATCGCCGGTTTCGGTTTTCGTCAATTTTTTCTGTGAAGAATTTGTCTCAGATTTCCTCGGCTTGCCCATGTGACCTCCTGCTCAGTGTGGCGTTGTTTCTCATTGTGTGAGCATCACCCCGCGTGTCTAGCCAAACAATTCCATATGAAAATAATTGCCTCGGTTTTCGTCGGTTTCGGATTTTGACGATTGTTTTCGGACAGATTATCGTTGAAAACCGAGGTAACACTGTAGTAGCTTAACATGCATTTCATGCATAACTTTCTGCATGAGTACTTATGTCCGCCAAAGGTTGGTGAAAATGCTACCTCCCAACTCATAGCACGGAAATGAAGGTATTCCATAACATTGCACCTACATTCTGAGAATGCCCCTGACCCATACCAGGGGCATAGCTAGACTTTGGCGGGAGAGGGGTCCAGAGCCCGAGGTGAGGGGGCTCATTTTAGCCCCCCCATCACCGCCAACCCCACCGCCATTGCCGACCCCCCTGCCGCTGCCGCCACCACCAATAACAACTTTGACTCCCCCCGCCAACGACCCTCTTGACCCCCCTCCCGCCGCCAACCCTCCCCCGCCACCATCGCCTACCTTTGCTGGTGGGGGACCCCAACCTCCGCCAGCCGAGGTCCTCTTCTTCCGGCGCAAGGCTTCGTTCTGTTTCTGTGAGTCTGACGTCCTGCATGTTGCTCTGCAGTGTGGTCTTTAAGGTGGCTCTGTGACTGTGAGGGGGTGCCATTAAGGGAGAATGGTAATTTCCTTCTGACTCCCTCACAAAGGGACTCTTTTACTAAGCTGCGTAAGCGTCTACATGTGCCCAATGCGTGCCAAAATGGAGTCACCGCTGGGCTACTACGTGGCTCTTGCAGTAATTTCATTTTTGGCACACATCCGATACACATGTCCGAAAATAATTTCTATTTTCCGACACGCGTATTGGACGCATGCCAAGTGGCATTTGACACGTGTAGGTCATTACCGCCCGGTTACAGTGTGAGACTGGCGGTAAGGTCTCAGACCCAAAATGGACGCCTGGCAATTTTCATTTTGCTGCACTTCCATTTTCGGCAAAAATGTTTTAAAAAGGCATTTTTTTACAAGTGCGCTGAAAAATGATTCTGTGCGCGCCCAAAATATGCGTCTACACTACTGCAGGCCATTTTTCAGCACAAAAGGGATAGTTGATGGTATGGATGGGCAGACTGGATAGGCTGTATGGGCTGTATCTGCAGTCATTTTCTTCATTTGTAGCACATTAGCAGAGAGTACGAGACACCAGAGTCAAAATTCAGATTTACTCATGCCCACAGTCTCTCTGTCAACTGGTTGGAGATCTGATAGATTGAGTTACAGACCTGAGGAGACTTTCTGCATCCTTTCCCTCTATGCTACCCAATGAAAGCTGGAAAATAGGTGACCCCTTCAAAAATAATGAGAAGAACAGTAGCAGTGCTAACTGAAGGAAGTCAAGACGTAAGGATGTCATTAGCAATGACAGAAGTAGAGTTACCATGGTTCCCCTCAGACATAGCCTTTCAGACTGGTTTATTCAATTGTCTTTGTCTGAATTAAAAAAACTTTCCTGTGAGTTAAGATAACATTAGTTGCTGGGCTATGTGTATCTTATTAGGCCACTCGGTCTGGTCTTGGAAGAGCAAGGTTGCCATGGTGACAGAGAAGCACAGACGTGCTTGGTGTGGACACTAGACTCGCTAATGATTTACTACTCCTGTCAGGTGAAAATTATGCCAAAGAGCACAAAATTTTCTGTCTGAGGGTCATCGTCATCTTATCATAGCGAAGGTCACCTGTTGACCTCAAATTTAGAGTTGTCAAAGAGGAGAAAAATGCAGATCTCCATCTTGCAGGATTATTCTCCTCCGCACCTCTAGTCTACCAAAGCCATGAGTCATTATTACATGGAGTTAACACATAGGAGCTCCTTAACTTCCCAGCCTTGGAACCAGAAAGGTCATAGACTTGAGAGACTGATTTTCTGTGGTACAACCAAAGTGGTTTAAATTTATTACAGACCATTACTTTCACTGTCTCTACTGGGCTCACAATCTGTTCTTAACCTGTGGCAATGGAGGGCTAAGTGACTTGTCCAGAGTCACAAGGAGTTGCAGTGGGAACTGAACCCAGTTCCTCGGCCCACTGCACTAAACATTAGGCTGCTCCTTCACTCCAGACAACCAGGTGATCTGGCATCTCTTCACTCCTCCATCCCCCGGGTACCTTTTAAAGACGTCAGTGCTGGGCCGGAAGTGAGCAGCAACTCACACTGGTTAAATTTTATTTTGTATCCCCTTTGATGTTGTGACAAATAAGGCAACCTTACTTTTGGCTGAGGTGGGAGGGGGAAACCCTGGAACTGTGGTCTCAGATTCTTCTAAGAGTTGGGAGTCTGGAACAAGCAGGGAAAAGCCCCCTAGAAGCTCCTCCTAAGATGAAAGACCAGCAGCCCTTGGGAGCCAGCATAAGGCACAGAGACCTCTGGTCAGGGCTGCCGAGAGGGGGGCATGGGGGGACAAAATTCACCGGGTCCGGGCCTCCAAGGGGGGCCCGGCGCCGGGGTCAGGCTGCCGGTGCTGCAGTCCCTGGTCTCACCTGCCTGCCTCCTCGGCTCTGGGCCCCCTGCATTCAAAGCGGCAGTCTCAGATCGCCTCTCTTCTGGCCTTCCCTCCCTGTGTCCCGCCATCACGGAAACCGGAAATTACATCAGACGAGGGCGGGACACAGGGAGGGAAGGCCAGAAGAGACATGATCTGCGACTGCAGCTTTGTGTAAAGGGTTAAAAAATATAAATAAAAATGTGTGTCCCCTTTAATGGGGTTTTACCTGCCATCCGGTGGCCATTTGGCTATGCTGTGGGCTGTTGTGGGGCTTGGTGGGCTCATGGTGGCTTTTGGGATTCCTGGGCTGCCCCGGGGTCTGGTTCTGTCCTTTGGGGGGGTTTTGAATGTGCCCCGGGGTGTTTTCTGACCCTCTTGTGGGTCCGACGATCTTTGGGCCATTTTGGGCCCATCCAGGGCTCTCTCATTGGTGGGCAGTGCTTTTCGAGTGGCCCCAGGCTTGCTCCGATGGTCTTGGGTCCCATTTCGGGACCGGAGCAAGTCCTGGGGCAGAAGAGAGGCAGGAGACAGCAGGAGAGAGAAAAACGCGGTTGGCGCGAGTGGCGCGCCACGGTCCGCCACCGCGATTTCAGCAGGAGCTGAGGAGAGGGAAAAACCGGCTGGTTCTGGTGCGCGCGCATGCGCGATCAGGGCCTGGAGCTCCCGGTAGGCCGCAAAATGAAGCCTGGGCCTCAATTTTGAATTGTGGCCCGAAGAAAAGCAGAGGAGGCGTCGGAGGACCGTCGGGGCTCGGGAAAGTTCAAAGGACTACTACTACTACTACTACTTAACATTTCTAGAGCGCTACTAGGGTTACGCAGCGCTGTACAATTTAACAAAGAGAGACAGTCCCTGCTCAAAGAGCTTACAATCTAATAGACAAGTGAACGGTCGGTCCGATAGGGGCAGTCAAATTGGGGCAGTCTGGATTCACTGAACGGTAAGGGTTAGGTGCCGAACGCAGCATTGAAGAGGTGGGCTTTAAGCAAAGACTTGAAGATGGGCAGGGAGGGGGCTTGGCGTAAGGGTTCAGGAAGGTTGTTCCAAGCATAGGGTGAGGCGAGGATGGACGTTAGAGGGGTCAGGTAAGAGGTCCCATGGCCTTGTTTTGATTTAATTTAATTTAATTTTTAGCTTTTTAAGGTGTTTTGTTGTCGGGCCTTCCCTAAATTTTTTAAAATTATTATTTTAATGGTTGGGGGGTCTGGGGGGTCTGTTTAGATAAGTTGTGTACTTTAAAATTTTTAAAAGTAATTTTAAAGGGATTTTTGAGGTTTTTCCAGTGCGGAGAGTCGTGCGCTGCTCTGGAAGTGTTTTTTAAAATTCCGACGACGGGGTTTGAGAGCGCACCTGTGACTTTATACATGTGGAAATTTTGGTAATTTTTGGTAAAACTTTTATGGGGTTTTTGGGTGAAAATATGTTAAATGATGTATATTAATGGTTTAACAAAAAGAAAACATGGACTGGATTCAGAAAAATGTGACTGGGATGGTGGTACAATTTTTGTTAAAGTATAATGTGATTTATTATGTATTTTGTATGGAAATTCATTTTTCCCATATACTTTAATGGGAAAAATGTATTTCAAGATGGAGAATGTGCCTAGATTCTCAACTGAAAAAGTTAGCTGACATTCTGAAAGTCAGCAGCTGATTGGTCCGTTTGGGTCAGATGGCCAAGCTGTGATGCTGTTGCTAGGGGAGACGAGTCTGTAAGACAGTGAGAAGAGCTTGTGTCACTGAGAGAGTCAGACCTGTATGCTAGGGGTGCTGCAGGTGTATGAGAGGTTTGAGATTTAATGTGGGAGAAGAGCTTGTGACACTGGAAGAGACAGACCTGTATGCTAGGGGTGCTGCAGGTGTATGAGAGGTTTGAGATTTAATGAGTGAGAAGTGCTTGTCTGAGGGAGTCAGACCTGTATGACAGTGGTGCTGGAGGTGTGTGGAGAATTGGGAGTTTAGAGTGAGAGAAGAGCTTGTGTCACTGGAAGAGACAGACCTGTGTGCTAGGGGTGCTGCAGGTGTGTGGAGAATTGGGAGTTTAGAGTGGGAGAAGTGCTTGTGTTACTGAGGGAGTCAGACCTGTATGTCAGTGGTGCTGCAGGTGAGTGGAACTTGGGTGCTAGTGAGTGAGAGGGGTTACTGTATGGCAGGCGTGCTGCAGGGGTGTGGAAGATTTGAGTGCTAAAGGGTGAAAGAATCTGCAGACGTGGGTTGTGTAAGGGAGAGAAAGGTGTATGGTTTTGAGAGTGAGTGGATCTGGCTATAAGAGAGCAATTAAAGTCAACAATAGCCTTCTCATTGTTAGTGAGGGAAACACAGTGAGATCAGAGTAGAGAAAGGGAATAATACTTACCTGTTACTTTGAAATTAGAGAATTGGCCACCAGTTTTTGACTTAAATTCCCAGAAATTCTGCTTATATTCATCAGGGAGCCAGGGTTTTTGGTCCTTTTTTATTTAATTAAAGATCAGGTATCATCCACTCCATAATCACCTGGACCGGGAAAACGAGCTCCAACGCAAGAAAGAGAAGAAGGCTGAGGAAGGCTTGCAGTTGTCTTGCAGCTAAGTACTTACCAACACGAGCTTTGGACAAAAGGTTTAATTCAATTAAAAGATTACATACATACTTACCTTTGGGTTCTTGACTGTGAGACCTGAGAAAACAACACAAAGAATCAGTCCTTTACATAGAAAAAAATAATTTTAACATTATTGTTCAATATTTTAGATAAAAAAAAATGAATACTTATCTGATGTATTGTGTGAAAGTAGTTCCAAGCTGTTATTGATTGCTATTAAAGAAAAGAAATAGAATTTCTGTTAACACCTGAAAGAAATTGAAATGCTGAAATAATTTGAAATTAGTTTAAATAAATTTTGATTTGTAACAATTTCCTTGGTTTGCCTCCTACATTGCCTAATCCATGACAGCTCATGGAGGGCAATTCGATAACAGGGTGCACAAATATACATGCCCCTTATGCATATAAATGTAAGTAAAATTAGCACTTACACGTGTAAGTGCCCTAAACACTGTTCTATAAGGGCACATGCAAGTGCTATAGATTATAACTTCAAGGGGGGGGGGGCATAGATTTGGGCAGAGTGAACGTGACATGGGTGAGGCTTCTGCTAATGCATGTCATGTACAGAATATTGTAAGTTAAGTGTGCCCTTGACACAATTAGGAGTAACGTGGAGGGGCATTTTCGAAAGGGATGTCCAAGTTTTTTCGATTATGGGTCAAGGACGTCCAAGTGTTAGGCATGCCCAAGTCCCGCCTTTGCTACGCCTCCAACATGCCCCCTTGAACTTTGGCCGTCCTTGAGACGGAGTGCAGTTGGAGACGTCCTAAATCGAGTTTCGATTATACCGATTTGGACGTCCCTGGGAGAAGGACATCCATCTTCCAATTTATGTCGAAAGATGGATGTCCTTCTTTTTCGAAAATGAGCCCAATAGTAACATAGTAAATGACGGCAGATAAAGACCTGCACGGTCCATCCAGTCTGCCCAACAAAATAAACTCATTTCACATAGTATATGATACTTTATATGTATACCCGAGTTTGATTTGCTGACACCGCCCCCCCGCCGCCGCCACCACCACCACCACCACCACCATCAATTTTGACCCCCCCCCGCCGATGACCCTCTCGACCCCCCTCCCACCGCCGTTGCCTACCTTTGCTGGTGGGAGACCCCAACCCCCGCCAGCCGAGGTTCTCCTCTTCCTTCGTTCTGTTTCTGAGTCTGACGTCCTGCACGTTGTACTTGCAAGACGTCAGACTTGGAAACAGAACAAAGGAAGAAGAAGACCTCAGCTGGCGGGGGTTGGGGTCCCCCACCAGGAAAGGTAGGTGACGGCGGGTTGGCGGCGGGAGGGGTGGTCGAGAGGGTCGTCGGCAGGGGGTCCAGGGCCAAATCTACGGGGGCCCATGCCCCCATGTAGATACGCCCCTGGCTGCCGGGTACACTCTGGTGCTACAAAAATAAATATGTTTTGTAGCATCAGAAAAGACACTGTGCTAGGGTTGGGAAGTACCACCGGGCTGCTATGGGTACATGAATAATGCATAAGAAAATAATTTGTTGTAAGATAAAGATCTGGGATGTGATGAGTACAGACGATGGAAGTGAGGGTCAAAGGAGTGAGTGAGAGGGAAGAACAGGCTAGAAATAGGATAAAGGGAAGACTTTATCGCTTTACTCATACTACCCCTCTCCTCAAGACCCTTCACTGGCTCCCTATCCGTTTTCGCATCCTGTTCAAACTTCTTCTACTAACCTATAAATGTATTCACTCTGCTGCTCCCCAGTATCTCTCCACACTCGTCCTTCCCTACACCCCTTCCCGTGCACTCCGCTCCATGGATAAATCCTTCTTATCTGTTCCCTTCTCCACTACTGCCAACTCCAGACTTCGCGCCTTCTGTCTCGCTGCACCCTACGCCTGGAATAAACTTCCTGAGCCCCTACGTCTTGCCCCATCCTTGGCCACCTTTAAATCTAGACTGAAAGCCCACCTCTTTAACATTGCTTTTGACTCGTAACCACTTGTAACCACTCGCCTCCACCTACCCTCCTCTCTTCCCTCCCGTTCACATTAATTGATTTGATTTGCTTACTTTATTTATTTTTTGTCTATTAGATTGTAAGCTCTTTGAGCAGGGACTGTCTTTCTTCTATGTTTGTGCAGCGCTGCGTACGCCTTGTAGCACTATAGAAATGCTAAATAGTAGTAGTAGTAGTAGTAGTAATAAAGGGAAGACTTGGAAGGAGTAAAAGGAAGATTGAAAATTAGTAGCTAAGTGAGAGTTGAAGGAAAGGGAGACTGGGATGGGGGCTAAAGAGGAAAATCAGGGACAAGTTCTTACTATGAATGTAGTATGTTACATAACTAGCGTTTACAATTCTATCCAGTCCAGTAGATAATCCAATGCTGAATAAGAAATATTAGTTATGATAGCAGTATTACTACAAGCCAAAACTGGCTGGGAGGGCCCTAGGAACTTTTTCTTACACCTTAGCCAGGGTGGGCCTGATGTACAAAAATGTTCTCTCTTTGCTTTGCCTTCTTTCATACCTTGCTTGTCCTCCCTTCCTATCACCATCTCAAATATTTCTACGAGAGACACCACTGCTCCCTACATGCTAATTTCTAATCCTGCTGCTCTGAGTTCAAGTTTGCTACTCATTCACAAACCTATTTTTATTATTATTTTCGAAATTGTAAAGAAAAACATCACATTGAACAAGATAAACCAAATATTACTATCCAGCTATAAAGTCTGTAGCACTAAAAATAAATTGTAATAGAGCTTTTAGCCCAGCTGCAAAAATTAAGCTTTGGGAATCGCCCGTATAGGTAGCAGCCCAGTCCCGGGGAGACAACAACGATCGAAGGATCTTCGCACACTCCTGGAAATAACACCTAGGGATCGAGGCAAGTTAGGGGCTCACCAATATGTCGGAGACCCTGACATAGTGGATTGAGCATACCACGCTCTGTGAAAGCCTACAGGACTGGAACCGGATCGTCGCAAAGCCTCCACCAAACTCACCTTTCACCAGGGCCACGGTGGAGTTCTCCGTGTCGATGGTGTACAGGATACCCGCCCCCTTCTTGGCAGCAGGAAGTGCATGGGAGGGAGGGTGCATCCGGCAGACAGATCCCCCCGCTGGAAGTAACACAACACAGTACTAGGACAGGGAGAGTAACGCATTACCGCCATGTTGTGCCGCCCCTGGGAGCCGGCTCGCCTGCCGGAACAACCGGCTCGCAAGAGCTTTAAAAAATTTAACAACCGGCTCTTGCGAGCCGTTGCGAGCTGGCTCCAGCACATTACTGCTTACATCCCACTTAAACTACATGCTTCAACATGGTCTCTTCCCTAAGGAAAACGGCAACATCCTACTCACCCCAATACCAAAAGATACGAAGAAAAAAATAGACGATATCACCAACTACCACCCAGTAGCATCAATCCCACTGGTACTCAGTGGCGTAGGAAGGGGGGGCGGTGGGGCGGTCCGCCCCACGCGTGTCGGCTCTGCTGGTTCCCTGCTCCCTCTGCCTGGAACAGGTTACTTCCTGTTCCGGGGCAGAGCGAGCAGGGAACCAGCGGAGCCGATGCAGCTTCCAGCAACGTGCAATCGGGGCGGATCGGCCCTCCCGCTCGTCCCTCGCCGCTTTCCAATGTAAGTACGCGCTTTGGGGGGGGTGCGCTCCAGAGGGGGGAGGGTGCGCCGTGCTGCATCCGGGGGGGGGGGGGGGGGTGCGCAGCAGCGACCCGCCCCGGGTGTCAGCTGCCCTCGCTATGGCACTGCTGGTAGTCAAACTGATGGAAAGCATGGTAACCAAACAACTGACTGACTACATAAACAAATTCACAATACTACACAAATCACAATCAGGATTTCACTCCAACCACAGCACCGAAACAGTACTAATTACGCTCTTAGCCAAATTCAAACAAGAAATTGCAACAGACAAAAGCGTACTTCTTCTACAATTTGACATGTCTAGTGCATTCGACATGGTAAACCACAATATACTACTAAACATACTAGAATATTTCGGTATTGGTGGAAGTGTACTTAGCTGGATCAAGGGTTTCCTAACTACCAGAACATATCAAGTGAAATCAAATTCGAAAATATCATCACCATAGAAAACAGATTGTGGAGTACCTCAAGGATCACCACTATCACCGTTCCTTTTCAACCTAATGATGACCCCACTAGCCAAGGCCTTATCCAATCAAGGCTTAAATATCATGAACTCATGGGCGAATGCATTTCAACTAAAACTTAAACATAGAAAAAACACATTGTCTCATCCTCTCATCCCAATATAATACGAATAAACCCATCAACATAACCACACCAGATTACTCCCTCCCTATATCAGACGGCCTGAAAATTCTCGGAGTTAGAATCGACCGAAACCTCACACTAGAGAGCCAAACGACAGCTACCACAAAGCAAATGTTCCACTCAATGTGGAAACTCAAACAAGTGAAACCTTTTTTCCCCGAGGGAAATATTTCGTAATCTGGTACAACCTATGGTACTAAGCCATCTAGGCTACTGCAATGGAATCTATGCGGGATGTAAAGAACAAATCATAAAGAAACTCCAAACTGCTCAAAACACAGGAGCTAGGCTCATATTTGGAAAAACGAGATTCGAAAGTGCAAAACCCCTACGAGAAAAACTACATTGGCTCCCAATCAAAGAACGTATTGCGTTCAAAATCTGCACCCTGGTTCATAAAATCATCTACGGCGAAACACCGGGGTACATGACAGACCTCATAGACCTACCAACCAGAAACACATCAAGATCATCACGAACATACCTAAATCTCCACTACCCAAGCTGCAAAGGACTCAAATACAAATCAACCTATGCATCAAGCTTCTCCTATATTAGCACACAGCTATGGAACGCACTACCAAGCGCCGTGAAAACAACATATGACCACTTAAATTTCCAGAAACTACTAAAACTAACGTGTTCAAAAAGGCATACCCTAACGAACCAACCTAAATGCCTCAACCCTGCAACACAACAAACCCAAAGCTCGTATTGGACTTAACTCTTCCTCCTTATGATTCCCCAATGTGTCTGTCACACATGAACTTTACTCTACCATAACCTCACCCTGTATTTGTTTCATACCAGTACTGGTGATCGCCTCTACGGTACTATGTAAGCTACATTGAGCCTGCAAATAGGTGGGAAAATGTGGGATACAAATGCAACAAATAAATAAATACCACCAAAATTGAGCATGTCCCAACCAGGGGCGTAGCTAAGTGGGGCCACGGGATCGTGGGCCCCCCTAAATTTTGTCTGGGCCCCTGGTTTTGCTGGCGGGGGTCCCCAGTCTCTAGTGCCGCCATGTTGCCTGCCCTGCTCCGTCTTCCCCTCACGCCCTGCACGCTCCTTTTAGTGAAACTGAGCATACTCAGTTTCACTAAAAGGAGCGTGCCGGACATGAGGGGAAGACAGGACAGGGCAGGCAACGCGGTGGTGCCAGAGACCAGTGCTGGACAAGGCTTCAGCTGGAAGGGGTTGGGGACCCCCGCCAGCAAAACCAAAGGCCCAGAGAAAAATGTTTTGGGGGGCCCAGGCCCCCATGACCCCATGCAGCTACGCTACTGGAGGGAACATTGGTCCCGACCTGGTTTTTTCATTTCCACTCCATATGTTCAATGTAAAAATGGACTTTCACCATGTCTTTACCCATGTAAACCTGCATTTTGAGGGTTCCTTCCCTTCGTGTGGATTAAACTATGTGTGCTGCTCATCATACCCTACTTAATTTGTCTATGAAGAGAAGGGGTGGGGACAGTCAGGGGGGGAGGGCAAATACACCTGGAAGATTTAACTTTCGAATCTCCACTTGTGTTTCACACCTGTTAGATGCTTTTGTGCACATCAACAATATTGTCAAAGGGAAATACTGCGAAAATAAGTTTGCAGGTACCACAGTTGCCTTTCCCTTATGAATTAGTCCCACTTTGGTTTTATCGCTCTCCTTTTCATATGTAAAGAAAGTGGGCAACGTTTGTCTCCGTTTAACCCTTTGCTGGTCTGGCAGTCCCACCCTGCCTCCCTTTTTTTCCGGATAATTCCGATGCTCCTTGAAGAGACCCATTTGGGGGTCTTCCTTCCCATCTGCTCCTTGTCTTGCCTTCTTCAAAGATTTCTTCCCTTTAACTGTGAACCATAGTTCTGCACCTTTCAGAGCCTGGAGTCCTGAGAGGTTTTCCTCCATGTTCTCTCCTTGTTTTAACATCTTGCAACTTTGTCAGAATGTAAACCGAACCAATCAAAGAAAACCAGAGCAGAAAACTTGAAATCCTTGGGAATTAGAAAAGACGATGGCATCAGACGTTTCCAGTTTACCTCCCAAATGCATTGTAACTTGAGAAGAGAGTGAAAAAGATCAAAACGTAAGACACCGAGTCAGTTGGAAGAACTCCGAGTCTTCCACGACTACACAAAAATTCAGTAGGGGCCAAATTAAGCATTGCATAAAAGACAAACGACCAAAATAAAACATCACGTATAAAAATGTACTTATTCAAATATTCTCTTCACAGTATGTATTTGGAAGATAATTCAGATCGTGGCTTATTTACAAACTAGTAAAAAAGGCCCGTTTCTGACACAAATGAAATGGGCTCTAGCAAGGTTTTCCACAGCTCCCCTGCAGCCACCCATGTCCAGCGAACCTCTTCTCTACCCTGCCCCCCTCCTGCCACCTATGTCCAGCGACCCTCCTCTCTCCCCTGCCCCGCCTCCAGCCACCCATGTCCAGCAACCCTCCTCTGGACATGGATCAGCTGTGAGGCATGTTTTTTTTCCCCCTGGGTTCTGAAGTTACTACTACTACTACTACTTATCATTTCTATAGCGCTACTGGACGTACGCAGCGCTTCACATTTGAACAAGGAGAGACAGTCCCTACTCGATAGAGCTTACAATCTAATTGTGACAGACAGACAGGACAAGTAAGGGATAAGGGTTAGGACAGACAGGACTTATCAGGGATAGGGGACAGTTGAAGGGTTAGGTTTAGGTTTAGGAGTTAAAAGCAGCATCGAAGAGGTGGGTTTTTAGCTTAGATTTGAATATGGCCAGAGATGAGGCTTGGCGTACCGGCTCAGGGAGTTTATTCCAGGCATACGGTGCAGCAAGATGGAAGGAACGGAGTCTGGAGTTAGTGCTGGAGTTGACATCATAAAGGCTACGGTGATGTCAGCCTGATCTGCGGAGCCTAGCAGACCAACTCGGAATGAGCCACAGTCCCAGGCAGCAAGTCAGAACGTTGGAGGTGAGAATCTTATATAATAATTCTCACCTCCAACATTCTAATGTGCCTGGGACCGTGCCTCCCTTGGAGGTGGTCTGCTAGGCAGCTTAGAATGCACTGACATCAGTGACATCACTGACAGCTGATTCCAAGGCAAAGGGAGGAGTAGGGAAACACGCTTCTCCTCCCCCTGCCTGGGAAACAGCTGTCAGTGCCCCCCCTCGGCGCAACAACCAAGCCCCTGCCCTGCAAAACCGCGAGCCAGGGAGGGGGAGGAGTAGGGAAATACTCCTCCCCCTGCCTATGAATCAGCTCTCAGTGCCCCCCCTCTCAGTGCAACAACCAAGCACCGGCGCAACACCAAAACCCCTACCCCCCCTCGACGCATCACCCAAGACCCTCCTCCCAGCGCTTTACCAAAGCCCCTACCCCCCCATAGTGGGCACATCAACCCCCTCACCACCCGCAGCCGCCAATACCACTTTATTTTTTGTCTATTAGATTGTAAGCTCTTTGAGCAGGGACTGCCTGTCTTCTATGTTTGTGCAGCGCTGCGTATGCCTTGTAGCGCTATAGAAATGCTAAATAGTAGTACTAACGCTGTCCGGCTGCTGCTGCTTCTCCTGTGGAGCAGCTGCGGCCGGTACAAAAAGAAAAAAGCCCCCCCCCCCAAATTTTAAACCTGAAACGTGGCTCCGTAGACAGCCATCTGTCCTCCTCTCCCCTCCACGTCATTACCCCCGCAGGAAGATCCCGGAGGAGCGCAGCGACGTCAGAGGAGAGAGGAGGAGCGGCTGCAGAGACGACAGCCAATGCCAGATGGCTGTCTACGGAGCCGTGTTTCAGGTTTAAAATCTTTTTTTTTGGCTTTTTTCTTTTTGTACCGGCCGCTGCTGCTTAACAGGAGCCGCAGCAGCGTCTGGACAGCTTTAGTATTGGCGGCTGCGGGTGGCGAGGGGGTTGATGTGCCCAAAGAGGGGGGGTAGGGGCTTGGGTGATGTGCCGGGGCGGAGGGGCTTGGGTGATGCGCCGAGGGGGGAGGGGAGGGTCACTGGACATGGGTGGCTGCAGGGGGAGTGGAGGGTCGCTGGACATGGATGGCTGCAGGGGGGGCAGGGAAGAGGGAGGTGAGGAGGGGGTCCTGAGACCAGATGGGTGGCTGCAGGGGAGGGCAGGGGAGACAGAAGGGACGCTGCAGGGGGGGCCGGGGGCGAGGAGGGTCCCTGGACATGCGTGGCTGCAGGGGGAGAGGAGGGTTGGTGGGGAGGGGGTCCTGAGACCAGATGGGTGGCTGCAGGGGGGGGCAGGGGAGACAGGAGGGACGCTGCGTGGCTATTGTGGGGTGGGTCCCTCAGTGATAACCCCACCCCTGACGGGCGGCCTGGCATTCGAGTACCGGCACCTTTTTCGCTAGGAAAAATGCACTGCTATCTGTAAAGCAGGATTTACACAAGGAAAAATAACTATTATAAGATTGTGCATTGTTACGCATGCATAAAAAGTCAGCGCCAGTGGTGTAGCCAAAGGTGGGCCCAGGCCCACCCACTTTGGGCTCAGGCCCATCCCTATGATGTGGCTGGCAGGCATTCTTCCCAAGCCCCACCAGCCCAAAACTCCCAACAACTGTCCCTCCCGCGTACCTTGTAAATAGATCTTCACCTGCAGCAAGTAGCGACTGATACATACTGTAGGACCAACATGAGCAGTGCGTATTAGTTGCTGCTCGCTGCCGGTGAAAATCTATTTCAAAGGTATGCGGGGGGAGGATGTTTGAGAGACCATATGGTATGCAGGTGAGAGAGGGAGAGACCAAGTCACTTGTGGGGCAAGGCGGAGTTCTTCTGCCCACCCATCTTGGTCCCAGGCCCACCCAAAATTGGGTGTCTAGCTACGCCCCTGGTCGGCGCCATTGAATATCATTGACAAACTACTAAAACCATAGCCAGGGGGATGGAGTCGGCAGTTTACCAGTTAAATACCAATATTCAGCACTTAAGTGTATAAGTTAACCTAACACATCGGAACACATACAACTGAGACCAATCTTTATCCAGTTTCACTTCGACAGTTACATGCTGGGTATTGCACTTGCCAGATAAGGAATAGCCGGCTGCATAAATGTGGAAATTCAGAGCCAGTGCCTGGACATAGTCCAGCATTGAGGGCCCCTTTTACCAAGCTGCGGCAAAAGGGGGCCGGCGCTGGCATCGGTGTGTGTTTTACACGCGTGCTGAGGCCCCCCCTTTGCCACAGCTGGTAAAAGGGAAGTCTGGCATTCCCGCAGGAAATGGCCTTGTGGCAAGTAAATGGCCTAGTGGTTAGTGCAGCAGACTCTGATCCTTGAGAACTACAGCTCCTTGTGACTCTGGGCAAGTCACTTAACCCTCCATTGCCTCAGGTACAAACAAGTACCTGTATATACTAGGTAAACCACTTTGAAAGTAGTTACAAAAAAAAAACAAAACACAGAAAGGCAGAATATAAGTCCCTTTCCCTTTCTTCAGGAGTCTACAAAATATACAGTTGTCAAAACATAGAAATGAGAAGATTTTGCGCATGCTCCTGAAATAATGCCTTAGAGTATAGATCAAAAGAACTGCTCTTAGTCCATATAGTCTGAATACTTATGAGATGTATATTGTAAATAGGACAGGGTCCTTGAAACCTCCCTTGAAGCCAGTAGAGTTAGAACTATCGTACCCAGAAGCCAGCAGGGGAAGGGGTGGGACCCAAAACCCGGATAGGATTCCCTTACTGGGAGCGGGCCCGAGCATTAGCAGTAAGGGGGATGCAGAAACACCGGCGGCCAGGAGGGGGAGCAGGAATGATGAGGACCAGTTTCCCTGGGCCAGGAAGCAATATGTAATTCCCGCCACCTGTGGGAGGGAGAGAGCTGCCTTTCTGAAGTCTTTGAGGAACGGAGGACCTGAGGAGATCTGTGGTGAGGAGAAAAAGGACATGAGACGGGAGGAGAGTGGAACCAATCTCCCAGCTGTTCGAGAGAGCAGTGTGTGGGAAACCACAGAGTGTTTGTTGCTGCGCAGAGGGTGGAGCACTGCTCGGTCTGAGAAGCGAAGTACTGTGGTTCCTGACTAAGGAGAGAAACTGATTTGGACTTTGTGGAAGCCAAGGACGACTAACTGTAGAACACCTGAAAATAAAGGAACCTTTATTTGGGAGGGAAGGGGAGAGGGGAGAACTGACCGAGGTTTGCGGGCTGAGAGAGGAATCTCGGCTCACCTGTTTGTTCTTGGATATTCTGGTGATTGTGGATTTCTGTTTGGACGCTGCACGTGCTAAAAGCTGTGGACCTCCGAATTGTTCCCCTGAGTTTAAAGGGGGGGAAGCGCCCAGTGAACAGCGCTCCTGTACTGAGGAGGATTGGGACTACAATAAAAAGGGATTTTTATTCAACCAGTGTGGTATATGTGCTGTGCCCACAGAGTTGCACCTGGGGGAGGAGGCCGTGCCCTACGGAAGAAGAAAGGAGTTTACAATATACAGTGGGGGAAATAAGTATTTGATCCCTTGCTGATTTTGTAAGTTTGCCCACTGACAAAGACATGAGCAGCCCATAATTGAAGGGTAGGTTATTGGTAACAGTGAGAGATAGCACATCACAAATTAAATCCGGAAAATCACATTGTGGAAAGTATATGAATTTATTTGCATTCTGCAGAGGGAAATAAGTATTTGATCCCCCACCAACCAGTAAGAGATCTGGCCCCTACAGACCAGGTAGATGCTCCAAATCAACTCGTTACCTGCATGACAGACAGCTGTCGGCAATGGTCACCTGTATGAAAGACACCTGTCCACAGACTCAGTGAATCAGTCAGACTCTAACCTCTACAAAATGGCCAAGAGCAAGGAGCTGTCTAAGGATGTCAGGGACAAGATCATACACCTGCACAAGGCTGGAATGGGCTACAAAACCATCAGTAAGACGCTGGGCGAGAAGGAGACAACTGTTGGTGCCATAGTAAGAAAATGGAAGAAGTACAAAATGACTGTCAATCGACAAAGATCTGGGGCTCCACGCAAAATCTCACCTCGTGGGGTATCCTTGATCATGAGGAAGGTTAGAAATCAGCCTACAACTACAAGGGGGGAACTTGTCAATGATCTCAAGGCAGCTGGGACCACTGTCACCACGAAAACCATTGGTAACACATTACGACATAACGGATTGCAATCCTGCAGTGCCCGCAAGGTCCCCCTGCTCCGGAAGGCACATGTGACGGCCCGTCTGAAGTTTGCCAGTGAACACCTGGATGATGCCGAGAGTGATTGGGAGAAGGTGCTGTGGTCAGATGAGACAAAAATTGAGCTCTTTGGCATGAACTCAACTCGCCGTGTTTGGAGGAAGAGAAATGCTGCCTATGACCCAAAGAACACCGTCCCCACTGTCAAGCATGGAGGTGGAAATGTTATGTTTTGGGGGTGTTTCTCTGCTAAGGGCACAGGACTACTTCACCGCATCAATGGGAGAATGGATGGGGCCATGTACCGTACAATTCTGAGTGACAACCTCCTTCCCTCCGCCAGGGCCTTAAAAATGGGTCGTGGCTGGGTCTTCCAGCACGACAATGACCCAAACATACAGCCAAGGCAACAAAGGAGTGGCTCAGGAAGAAGCACATTAGGGTCATGGAGTGGCCTAGCCAGTCACCAGACCTTAATCCCATTGAAAACTTATGGAGGGAGCTGAAGCTGCGAGTTGCCAAGCGACAGCCCAGAACTCTTAATGATTTAGAGATGATCTGCAAAGAGGAGTGGACCAAAATTCCTCCTGACATGTGTGCAAACCTCATCATCAACTACAGAAGACGTCTGACCGCTGTGCTTGCCAACAAGGGTTTTGCCACCAAGTATTAGGTCTTGTTTGCCAGAGGGATCAAATACTTATTTCCCTCTGCAGAATGCAAATAAATTCATATACTTTCCACAATGTGATTTTCCGGATTTAATTTGTGATGTGCTATCTCTCACTGTTACCAATAACCTACCCTTCAATTATGGGCTGCTCATGTCTTTGTCAGTGGGCAAACTTACAAAATCAGCAAGGGATCAAATACTTATTTCCCCCACTGTATAGTCCGTTTACTCTCCATACTTTACAGACACATAAGCACACACATCCCCCCCCCCTTTTTTTTGGAGCGTTTGACGTTTTTTTTTGACGATCTTCTCACGTAGACATTAAGGTGATGCTTCTTTTGTTTCATAGCACAAGACTTTTGTTTGAGAGTATACGTAGAATCTCCGCATCTCTTTTAATTTATATTTCTAAGGCATTGTCTCAAGAGCATGCGTGGATTCTTTGGCGCGCTTGTTCGATTTACAAGCACAAACATCCAGCACTTAGCTTAATGCAGCGCCTCCCGTCGGGGACCCCTTTCACCCACCGGCTTTATCAAGGGATCTGACTGCTTCGGTCTTGTGCTCATACACCATCTGCCATCACGTGCTTCAATGTTTGATACCTTCATTTTGACATTTTTTAAAAAAATTTATATTTATTGATTTTCAGTTAGTGGAGGAGTGGCCTAGTGGTTAGGGTGGTGGACTTTGGAACTGAGTTCAATTCCCACTTCAGGCACAGGCAGCTCCTTGTGACTCTGGGCAAGTCACTTAACCCTCCATTCCCCCATGTAAGCTGCATTGAGCCTGCCATGAGTGGGAAAGCGCGGGGTACAAATGTAACAAAAATAAATACAAAGATACAATCTTTGAAAAGATACACCAATATATAGCAAAATATTAAGGAAAAGAGCTAGGAAACGGAAGAAAACAAAATGTTCTTTCTATTGCAAACAAAACTATATTGGTTAAACAGTCCACTATTAAGGGGAAGATATCGAGATTTAATCAATATACCAAAGGAAGTTGGCTAAACAATGAAAATTTTTTCCTAAAGAAAGTAAGCAGGAGGTTACCCCTATCAAATAAAATCAGACCGCTTCATATCTGGGACTGTTCCTTGTTACTTTGCATATTAAGAGATGTACGTAATTGTTCCGGTTCAAAGAAAATATATCTCTTATCTCTCAATGTTAATGAACACTCGCAAGGAAATCGTAATTGAAAACTACTACTACTACTACTACTATTTAGCATTTCTATAGCGCTACAATGCATACGCAGCGCTGCACAAACATAGAAGAAAGACAGTCCCTGCTCAAAGACCTTACAATCTAATAGACAAAAAAATAAAAAAAAAAGTAAGCAAATCAAATCAATTAATGTGTAAAGGAAGGAGGAGAGGAGGGTAGGTGGAGGCGAGTGGTTACGAGACAAAAGCAATGTTAAAGAGGTGGGCTTTCAGTCTAGGATTAAAGGTGGCCAAGGATGGGGCAAGACGTAGGGGCTCAGGAAGTTTATTCCAGGCGTAGGGTGCAGTGAGACAGAAGGCGCGAAGTCTGGAGTTGGCAGTTGTGGAGAAGGGAACAGATAAGAAGGATTTATCCATGGAGCGGAGTGCACGGGAAGGGGTGTAGGGAAGGACAAGTGTGGAGAGATACTGGGGAGCAGCAGAGTGAGTACATTTATAGGTTAGTAGAAGAAGTTTGAACAGGATGCGAAAACGGATAGGGAGCCAGTGAAGGGTCTTGAGGAGAGGGGTAGTATGAGTAAAGCGACCCTGACGGAAGACGAGACGGGCAGCAGAGTTTTGAACCAATTGGAGAGGGGAGAGGTGACTAAGTGGGAGGCCAGCAAGAAGCAGATTGCAGTAGTCTAAACGAGAGGTGACAAGAGTGTGGATGAGGGTTTTGGTAGAGTGCTCGGAAAGAAAGGGGCGGATTTTACGGATGTTGTAAAGAAAGAAACGACAGGTCTTGGCAATACTCAACGTAAGACTGTGCTCAATTATTTTTACACTCTTGTGGTGCAATCACAATGAACTTAAAAAGATTTTTTGTAGAATTTTTTAGGAGGAAAAGACCTCAGAAACCTACAGTGTTGCAGCACAGACAATGTTTAGTACTTAATAGGCACTATAATCAATCATAGGTCAGAAAAACCTCAATATTTTTTATTTTTTGTTACTCTAGCAACAGTGGCGTTCCTAGGGGGGCTGACACCCAGGGCGGATCGCCGATGCACCCCGCCCCCCGGGTGCAGCACGGACCCCCCGGGTGCAGCGCGGACCCCCCCCAGCGAAAGGACACCCCCCGCGAGGGAACCCCCCCGGGTGCATGCCGCTGGGGGGGGGGGGGTGCCGCGCGCGCCTGTCCTCCGTTGTTCCATGCTTCTTCTCTGCCCTGGAACAGGAAGTAACCTGTTCCAGGGCAGAGAAGAAGCATGGAACAACGGAAGACAGGCGCGCGCGGCACCCCCCCAGCGGCGTGCACCTGGGGTGGACTGCACCCACCGCCCCCCCCCAGGAACGCCACTGTCTTTCAATTAAAATGTCAAAATGAACAGAAATGGCTAAAATATCAGATCAACAAGCTCAAGTCTCTGGGGATCGCTTAGTACTTCATCGGAAAATAGAAAAGTTAGAAAACGTATCTAGAAATTTGAATCTATGCATATTAAATTTTCCACAATCTCAATATATTACTCCAAGAGACATGTTTGTTCAATTTCTAAGAAAGATCTATAAATACTTAGAGCAATCTCTTCCACCTTTACAGAAAATATATTATTTGATCACGAAGCCAAGTCAACAACAAAATGCTCCAACGTCACAGGATAATTTAACTGAAACACTCGATATAACGGATTATTTTTTTGGAACAATCAAAAGTGAATATTGAAACTAGGGCAACCTTAATTGTTTCATTTGTAGAAATGCTAAATAGTAGTAGTAGTAGTAGTATATTCTTACATACCTATGCAACAGTTTGAGTATGAAGTTATCTTGTATGGGATTCAGATTTCACTCCCATATAGAAGAATTTGTCAAACGATGTTACCAGTTACAAAATGGTAGTTTTCCGGGTGGCTGAAACGAGCTGGCAGGATTCTTTATGTACAGAAGTCCCTTGAGGCTTACAGAGATGCCAAGTTACCCAGTTCCAGGCTGGAGATTTTGGGACAGTCCTAGATTTCTGAGCACCACATCGCGATGCATTATGGGACTGACAGCACTGATTTCAATGGGCAGGATCAGGCACTACAAATCCCACATTGCTTTGGGATAAGTTCAAAACCAGGGCTGGCCATAATGTCTCCCGCCTACCGCGGGAGGTGGTGGAGATGAAAACGGTAACGGAATTAAAAAATGAGTGGGATAAACATAAAGGAATCCTGTTCAGAAGGGATCCTCAGAAGCTTAGCGGAGATTGGGTGGCAGAGCCGGTGGTGGGAGGCGGGGCTGGTGGTTGAGAGGAGGGGCTAGTGCTGGGCAGACTTCTACAGTCTGTGCCCTGAAAATGGCTGATACAAATCAAGGTCAGGTATACACAAAAAGTAGCACATATGAGTTTATCTTGTTGGGCAGACTGGATGGACCGTGCAGGTCTTTTCTGCCGTCATCTACTATGTTACTATGATTGGGTGACTTGGCATACTTACAGAGTCTTTTGTAGCTTATTTAAAGGTATAGGGAAATAATTATGATAAGTAGAAATGACATTTTGACTTGCCCTCCACATACCTGGCTTGCCTCCCTGTTGCCACCCCAAATATTTCTGACTAGAAATGCCAGTGCCAGCCAATGTCCAATGCTTCAAACATTTTATTTCAAATTTTGCTAGAATAAAAAGAAGCGAAAATTAAGTACAGTGAGACAATGAGAACCAGCGCAAGCTTTGTGTAAGGCAAACAGTTTTCTTAAGCAATATGAAAAGACATTTGATTTGGCCAATATATTCCAACCTGAAGAGAAACAGATGCATTTAATCGAAAGAGCAAATTTATTAGGAGACAAATTATGAATATCAAACAGTATAAAAGAGAAAGTGAAAAATGCCATGTGTAGAAATATATCTATGTAAATAGCAACCAGAATGATTTTTAAGATAATTTGTTTCATATTTGCACATAGACTATATAAGCAGTAATCAGCTGTCATATATTTGTCAAAAAGCTTAGCAGGCAGAATTCTTAATTCTCACACATCCTCTCACTGGCTGACATACAGTAATGCCGCAGAACGAATTGAAATCTTTAACAAAACCAATCAATGTGACGGTAGGAATGTGCAGGGAAAATATTTGCATTTGGTTTGGGGTTTTGGGTCATATTTATTCGTGTTTTTTTTTTCATGTTGCTTAATTTTTGTGAAGTCAGCAGTTGCTAACCTCCTGATTCTATAAAAGTCGACAAAAATTGGGAGCAGAAATTTAGGTGCGTGCCCATCTTGCGTACGCAATTTAATAGAATAATGAGTCAATTAGTGACAATTACTGGCTTTTTAAGAAGCAATTATTGGCACCAGTGGCGTAGCTACGTGGGGCCTGGGGGGCCTGGGCCCCGTAGATTTGGCCCTGGACCACCCTGTCGACAACCCTCTCTCCCGCCGCCAATCCTCCCCCGCCGTCACTGTGGGCTACCTTTGCTGGCAGGGGACCCCAATCCCCGCCAGCCGAGGACGTCCTCTTCTTGCTCTGAAGGCTTCGTTCTGTTTCTGACATCCTGCACGTTGTACGTGCAGAACGAAGCCTTGCGCGGGAAGAAGAGCACCTCGCTGGCTGATCTGGAAGGCTTAATTCTGTTTCTGTGAGTCTGACATCCTGCACGTACAATGTGCAGGATGTCAGAAACAGAACAAAGCCTTCGGAGGAAGAAGAGGACCTCCTCGGCTGGCAAGGATTGGGGTCTCCCGCCAGCAAAGGTAGCCCACGACGACGGCGAGGGAGGGTTGGCGGCGGGAGAGCGGGTCATCAAGGTTATTGGCGGCAATGGCAGCAGGGGGGGGGGGGGGGTCGGCAATGGCGGCGCGGGGCTAAAATGTGCCCCCTCACCTCGGGCTCTGGACCCCCCTCCTGGTGAAGTCCGGCTACGCCCCTGATTGGCACTAATTAGATTTAATTGGAATACACGCATGCGATCCACACCTAGAATTTACGCACAGCCCGAAGAAAGGGGCATGGATACGGGGGAGTCATGGGCATTTCAGGATGGATCGGAGCGTGGTTTTGAGTTACACATGTAATTATAGAATATGGTTGCTCCAAATTTTCAATGGTGCCAATGGCAGAACCTAAATTTACTTGCAACATCTCCACTTAAACGTTATTCTATAAACTCCACTGAACTTTAGGCGCTTGGATGGGGGTTCTGTGCTGATTCTTTTTACTGCCATTTATGGAATGCAACCCTAAATGGATTGAGCATGTGATGATTTCTAGGGTAATTCTATGAAGAAGTTGGCAACATTTACATGGCAGACACTTAATTATTTTGCTCACACCTTTTTCAGTAGTAGGCAAAGGCAAGTTACATTCAGGTACACTAGGTATTTCGCTGTCCCTGGAGAGGCTCACAATCTGTTTGTAATGGAGGGTTAAGTGACTTGCCCAAGATCACAAGGAGCAGCAGTGGGATTTATACCGGCCAGATCTGGATTGCAAGACCTGTGCTCTAGCCACTAGGCCACTCCTCCAGTCCAGAATCTTGCTATTCTTTGGGGTTGTACATGGAATGTCACTCTTTTAAGATTCCAGAATCTTATTTATCTCTCTATATAAAAGGCACCTCCAACGTTCTAATTGAAGCCTCCAGCTGGAAACTTGAGGTGGCATAGATATCCGGTTTAGCAAGTACACAAAGGAAAAGAGAGTTGCAAGTAAAGCAATTAACTCCTGCCACAGTTGTTTTCTCAGGCACCTGGAGTGGTTGCCCTGGGTGATTAACAAGGTCAGCTGGGGTGCACAGGAGTGATGGGCCCCTGGCACACACTCTGATTCTCATACATACACTATCACTGTCACAGACACACTCGCACCCAGTCACACTCTCTCTGTCACACACTCTCACACATTCCCTTTCTCTCACACAGTCAATCTCACACACTCCAAGGAAAACCTTGCTAGCGCCTGTTTCATTTCTTAGAAACGGGCCTTTTTTACTAGTTTATTTAGATTTTGCTGACACCTTTTTCAGTAGTAGCTCAAGGTGAGTTACATTCAGGTACTCTGGATATTTCTCTGGGGCTCACAATCTAAGTTTGTACCTGAGGCAATGGAGGGTTAAGTGACTTGCCCAAGATCACAAGGAGCAGCAGTGGGGTTTGAACCGGCCACCTCTGGATTGCAAGACCCGTGCTCTAACCACTAAGCCACTCCACTCGTGTAAACGATCAGAATACTGGCATGTATGCATGTAAGTGTGATTACACACACACAAATGCCAAAATTCTGGCTACACACTATTCTGTTACTTTGTACTTACGCTGTTTCGTGGCCCCCTCCTCTGCTTGTTCGAGGGCTACAGAAAAAGCAGTAGAAAGATGGCAGGCGTTTCTAGGGTGAATGCCTTGTAGCTCCCAATTTTCAAAGGCCAACCATGCGAGTAAAAAATTGCCTGCAATTTAGCAAGAGTAAATGTGCCCCTGCCCCTCGCACACAATGCCTACTTTCCAAACAGCCTCCAGAACCACACAAAAATTCTACAGGGCAGCATCTGCCAAGTGTCGAGAGACTGCCAAGATGCCTAATTAGATACTAATTCATTTTGTCATGTAAATAAGCCGATTAATGACTCATGAATGAAAAAGGATGGTGAAGGCTGCAGGCTACATTGCTTATTGATTTGTACGTCGTTAATCCGCAGACTGGCTTTTCAGCAAAACTGGTTCCTCTACTAAATTCCTCACTACGCTGAGGTGGTGGAGGAGGCATTTTCAGCATTTTGATATACTTAATGTTATAAATATGCACAGAAGAAAAGTGTTTCTTTCATGCACATCAGTTATGCTATTGTTACCTGCTATCAAAATATTGCGGATCCACAGTCATTTTCATGATTAAAGCAAGGGGCGCATTAACCACCAAGCAGGCCCTGGGTAAATTTCCTGAATGTGCCCCCTCTCCCACCAGTCCAGGGCTCCTCTCTGGGTTCAGTAGTATCCCCTACGGTCTAGCAGTGCCCTTTCACTCCACCTCCCCTTGGTCCACTGGTACATTTCCTCCAGCCCCAGATCCAGCAGTGCAGCTTACTTGACTTTTCGGGGATAAAAAAGGCACAGAGACACCTATCAGTCTGTCCCACTGTTGGCTCTTCTGGTCAGGGCCGCCGAGAGACTAGGCTGATAGGCGTGTACTACTGTCTGCCTGGCCAGGATGAACAGATGGATGCAGAAATGTTAAAGGAAATTTGGGACGCAAACAAACTGGGCGACACAATAATAATGGGTGATTTAAATTACCCCGATATTGACTGGGTAAATGTAACATCGGGGCACGTTAGGGAGGTAAAATTCCTTGATGAAATCAAGGGCAGCTTTATGGAGCAGCTGGTACAGGAGCCGACGAGAGAAGGAAAAATTCTAGACCTAGTCCTTAGTGGAGCGCATGATCTGGTGCTGGGGCTGCTTGATAACAGTGATCATAATATGATCGGATTTGATATTAGCTTCGAAGTAAGTATGCATAGGAAATCAAATACGTTAGCGTTTAACTTTAAAAAAGGAGACTATGATAAAATGAGAAGAACGGTGACAAAAAAACTTAGAGGAGCGGCTGCGAGGGTCAAAAATTTGCATCAGGTGTGGATGCTGTTTAAAAATACCATCCTGGAAGTCCAGGCCAAATATATCCCATGCATTAAAAAAGGAGGACGGAAGACCAAACGACAGCTGGCGTGGTTAAATAGTGAGGTGAAGGAAGCTATTGGAGCTAAAAGAAAATCCTTCAGAAAATGGAAGAAGGAACCGACTGAAAATAATAAGAAACGGCATAAGGAATGTCAAGTCAAATGCAAAGCGCTGATAAGGAAGGCAAAGAGGGACTTTGAAAAAAAGATTGCGTTGGTGGCAAAATGTTTTTTTAGGTATATTAAAAGCAAGAAGCCTGCAAAAGAATTGGCTGGACCACTAGATGACCGAGGGCGGAAAAGGGGCAATCAGGGAAGACAAAGCCATAGCAGAGAGATTAAATGAATTGTTTGCTTCGGTCTTCACCGGGAAGGTTTGGAAGAGATACCGGTGCCAGAAATGGTATTGAAAGCTGACGAGTCGGAGAAACTTACAAAACTACCTCACCAACCCACCCAGTTATGAAAGTCCACCTTCTATACTAACCTGCCAAACGCTTTCCTTCTCTCTCCCCCTACTTAATCTTTGTACACTACCAATTGTATCTGATATCCTGGAATGACTATGTCATAACAAAACTCTGTAAGCCACATTGAGCCTGCAAATAGGTGGGAAAATGTGGGATACAAATGCAATAAATAAAAATAAATAAAACTGAATGAAATCTCTATAAACCTAAAGGATGTAATGGAGCAGTTTGACAAATTGAAGAGTTGCAAATCTCCTGGACCGGATGATATTCATCCCAGAGTACTGATAGAATTGAAAAATGTAGTCGCAGAGCTATTGTTAGTAATATGTAATTTATCTTTAAAATCGAGTGTGGTACCGGAAGACTGGAGGGTGGCCAATATAATACCGATTTTTACAAAAGGTTCCAGAGGAGATCTGGGAAATTATAGACCGGTGAGCCTGATGTCAGTGCTGGACAAAATGGTAGAGACTATTATTAAGAACAAAATTACAGAGCATATTCAAAAGCATGGATTAATGAGACAAAGCCAACATGGATTTAGTGAAGGGAAATCTTGCCTCACCAATCTATTATATTTCTTTGAAGGGGTGAATAAACATGTAGAAAAAAGGTGAGCAGGTCGATATTGTATATCTGGATTTTCAGAAAGTGTTTGACAAAGTACCTCATGAAAGACTCCAGAGGAAATTGGACAGTCATGGGGTAGGAGGTAGTGTCCTATTGTGGATTAAAAACTGGTTGAAAGATAGAAAACAGAGAGTAGGGTTAAATGGTCAGTATTCTCAATGGAGAAGGGTAGACAGTCAGGTTCCCCAGGGGTCTGTGCTGGGACCAGTGCTTTTTAACATATTTATAAATGATTTAGAGATGGGAGTAACTAGTGAGGTAATAAAATTTGCTGACGACACAAAGTTATTCAAAGTTGTTAAATCACAAGAAGACTGTGAAGAATTACAAGAGGACCTTACGAGACTGGAAGACTGGGCATCTAAATGGCAGATGACGTTTAATGTGAGCAAGTACAAAGTGATGCATGTGGGAAAGAAGAACCCGAATTATAGCTACGTAATGCAAGGTTCCACGTTAAGAGTCACTGACCAGGAAAGGGATCTAGGTGTCATCGTTGAAACCTTCTGCTCAGTGTGCTGCTGCGACTAAGAAAGCAAATAGAATGTTAGGCATTACGGTATTAGGAAAGGAATGGAAAAGAAAAATGAGGACATTATAATGCTTTTGTATCGCTCCATGGTTCTACCGCACCTCAAATATTGTGTTCAATTCTGGTTGCCGCATCTCAAAAAAGATATAGTGGAATTAGTAAAGGTGCAGAGAAGGGCGATGAAAATGATAAGGGGGATGGGACGACTTCCCTATGAGGAATGGCTAAAACGGCTAGGGCTTTTCAGCTTGGAGAAAAGACAGCTGAGGGGAGATATGATAGAGGTCTTTTAAATAATGAGTGGAGTGGAACAGGTAGATGTGAATCACTTGTTTACTCTTTTCCAAAACTACTAGGACTAGGGGGCACACAGTGAAGCTACAAAGTAGTAATTTTAAAACAAATTGGAAAAAAAATATTTCTTCACTCAATGTGTAATTAAACTCTGGAATTCATTGCCAGAGAATGTTGTAAAAGCAGTTAGTTTAGCAGGATTTAAAAAAGGTTTGGATAACTTCCTAAATGAAAAGTCCATAAGCCATTATTAACATGACCTTGGGGAAAATCCACTGCTTATTTCTGGGATAAGCAGCATAAAATGTATTGTACTTTTTGGGGATCTTGCCAGGTACTTGTGACCTGGATTGGCCACTGTTGGAAACAAGATGCTGGGCTTGATGGACCATCGGTCTGTCCCAGTACAGCAATACTTATGTACTTCCGCACCTATCAAACTGCATAAGCTTAACGAGGGTGATTCCAGTCCATGTTGGCATTGCTTTAGAGCAATCACTACCACAGGTGATATGATTTAGCTTGTCCCATGATTATGGTGTACTGGCATGAAATGGTAATTGAATGAAAGGCTGTCTAGCCATCAGGAAGGGTATTTGTTTTCCAGTGGTGTTGTTCCGTTCCACCTCATGAGTTTGTAATTGCTCTGTTTATGTTAGGAAGCAGAGAGATATTTTATTGTCACTAGCACTTAAGGTTATACCAGGTAATTGGAAATCTAGTAAGTTGATTGATTTTCATTACTGGTGGAGCTTGACATGTGTTACACAGAAGCAGGAGGCAGTAAAGTGGAAAAGAATAATCAAATTCTCTTTCTCATGATACTTAGCAGGGTATAATTTTAATTGTTTTTTTTAATTCTGTTCTTTACCTTTGTTGACTTCACATCTAGGTTATGGCATTGTTGTGACCTTTATATCTGTGGTTGTTCTAAAGTGCACCAGCATCAGAACCTGTGATCCTAATGCACAGAACAGGTACAGCACAGACAACGGTATATACATACACACATTTAACCCAATACAGGGAGGGCCTAAGCTCCACCCCCAACCCTTCTGTACCATCCTAGTCCCCTACTATGGCATCTGACATATCTTTCCTTCTGTCTCTCTCAACCCTTCCCCCCTCAATAGAGTCAAGCATTTCTCTCCTTCCCTATTCCCTTTCCTCCATCTTATCCTGCATCTCCCTCCTTCTCTCCCTCCCCCATGGTCTGCTGCCTCTCTCTCCTTCCCTTCTCCTGCCCCTTGTCTGTAGTGTCCAGCATGCCTCCCCTCAGGGTCTCCAGCATCTCTCTCATTACCTCCCTCTCAACCCCCCTTCCATGTTTTATAGCACCTCTAACCCCTCCATGGTTTCTAGCATCTCTCGCCTTCATTCCCCATCTTCTCTTCAGCACCTCTCTCCTTCCTTTCTTCTTCAGCATCTCTCTCCTCTTCTATTCCCCATGTCAGTAGTGTCCAGCATCCCACCCATTCTATGGTCTCCAGCTTCTCTCTCCTTCCCTCCCCCTCAACACTCCATAGTCTCCAGCATCTCTCTACTCCCCTCCTCTCTTCAACATCTCTCTCCTTCCCCCTTCAGAATTTGTCTTCTTCACTTCTTCCCCCGCCTTTGATGTCCAAATTTTCCCCCCCCCCCCCCCACCCGGTCTCCAGCTTCTCTCTTCTTTCCTCCTTCTCAACTCTCCATGGTCTTCAGCCTTCCTGTCCCATCCCCTCATCTTTCTCTTTTCAGCATCTCTCTCCTGCCCTTCCCCTTTAGCCCTTTTCTTCTCCCCCATCTGCCTGTGGTGTCCATCATTCATACTTCCTCCACTCCATCTTCAGTATATCTCTTCTTTCCTGCTGTGTCCGCAGGTATTTATTCTCTTACCACACTCTTCTGGGGTGGCAACTCTATAAGCTACATTGGAGACATTGTACAGCCGGTCAGATGCAGGACCTTCAGATGTTCAAAGCTGGCTGTCCAACCTTGAGTACGCACAGATGCAAGGTAAGACAAACAAGGTAAGAGAAGAAAGGATTCATGGGGAGAGAGGAAAGGTAGCTACATTTTGGGGGTGCCATGACACCTGTGACCCCCCCCTCTCTGTTCTGGGGCCTGTGACCTTATAATAAGAATAATGTAGGCGGTACACGCACTATCCGCTCAATTTTCCAAAGTTGGGCAAAGATCTCAGATCCACACGTAAACTAATTAGTTAATTAGTTGGTAACGATCTCTTGTTGGTATTGATTGGCAGTAATTAGGATTTACGCAGGGATCTGCCCTGTGCCCCGTTCTATAACATGCATGCCTAATTTTCATAGTGCACAACTCCAAAGGGATTGTGGCCATGGAAGGGGCAATGGCAGGTCAGGGGCATTCCCCAAATTTAGGTGAGATGTTATAGACTGTCATTTGTGCTCTAACCAGGGGCATAGCCAGACTTCGGCGGGAGGGGGGTCCAGAGCCCGAGGTAAGGGGCACATTTTAGCCCCCCCGGCACTGCCAACCCCCCCTGCCATTTTTGACCCCCCCTGCCACCGCCGCCACCACCAACTTTGACCCCCCCCCCCGGTGCCAACCCTTTCGACCCCCCCCTTTCTGCCACCACCGTCGGGTACCTTTGCTGGTGGGGAACCCCAACCCCCGCCAGCCGAAGTCCTCTTCTCCAGCGCAGCCGCGTTGCTGGCTGATCTGCAAGACTTCATTCTGTTTCTGCGAGTCTGACATCCTGCCAACAGTGACGCTCGCACGAGCCAGAACCGGAGAAACCACCTCGCAACACTGCCGCCCGGACCCTGCCCGCCCCTGATAACAGTAGGCTAGAGCTCGTCGACCATCGAAATACCGCCTATCAAACTTTATTGTCCCACATTAAACGACCAACCTGTATCCTATTCTACAGACCCCCTATCAACTGGAGCAACAACCAATCCACCTTTATGGACTTTATTTCTAACACATGCATAAATAATTCCAATTTATTACTAGTAGGGGACTTGAACCTACACTTAGAGGATCCCAACTTTGCCTATACTCGCAAATGTAAAGACTTTCTTCACCTCTGTGACCTCAACCTTCCCCCAACACAACCAACTCACATCAAAGGCCACTCACTCGACGTCCTCTCTTACAAATTCTCTGTGGACCATACCTTCCTCTTGTCCGATATCCACTGGTCTGCTACCCCCTGGTCTGACCATCACAAACTAACCCTCTCCTTACACTGGCATAAAAAGGGCCTACCTAAAAAACATGATCCTATAACAATCAACACAAGAGGACGGATAGACAAAGAAAAATTCTGGCAACAAATCTACGACGACAACTGGACAGCGCACCCAAACTCAATCCACTTCCTTACAGAATGGGATAACAGATGAAAACTGACTCTGGACAAAATTGCTCCACTATGCTCCAAAACCTTGCGTAAGCACAACCCGTCACATTGGTTTAACGACCTACTAAAAAGCCTAAAATCACAAACCAGGAAACTAGAGAAAACATGGAGTAAAACTAAAAACAACCTCACCCTCAATGCATGGAAACAATCCCAAAAACCTACAAAAATGCCATTAAACGAGCCAAAAGATCCTACTATACACAAAATATCACAACCTGTGGCACAGACATAAAAAAACAATATCAGATTATAAAGAATCTTCTTGACACCAATCCAGTCACATCCTCACCTTCAAACGGCCCATCAGCCAACCAATTGGCCAAACATTTTAATGACAAAATTATCAAACCTCGCAACACGATCCCCCTGGACACTACTAACATAGATTCCTTTCTCGACGAATTAGACCCCAACATGGACGAAACTCCGGCTGACCGGTCATGGTCAAACTTCACCCTCCTCATCACCGAAGAAGTCTACAAGACAATCTCCAAACTCTCCAAATCCCACTGCCACCTGGACCCATGTCCTAACTACCTATTGAAAGATGCCCCAGAATGCTTTATTACCGATCTTACCACCCACCTAAACTTCCTTTTTCAACAAGGCTCCTTCCCCATCGAACATGGCAAAATACTTCTCACACCAATACCAAAAAACCCAAAGAAACCAGCAAACGATATCACCAACTACCGACCTGTTGCCTCCATCCCTCTACTAATTAAATTGATGGAAAACAGACCTCTCAAATCAACGAATATATACAAAATTTCTCCATTCTACATTAGTCACAATCGGGCTTCCGCCCGGCCCACAGCACAGAAACGGTATTACTCACCCTACTATCCAACTTCAAACATGAAATAGCATTTGGGAACAACATCCTACTCCTACAATTCGACTTATCTAGTGCATTTGACATGGTAAATCATAATATTCTAGCCCAACTACTGGATAAACTCGGAATCAGCGGAAATATCATTAAATGGATAAAAGACTTCGTCAACACAAGAACCTACCAAGTTAAATCAACTTCAACAATCTCATCCCCTTGGTCATCATAATGCGGCGTACCTCAAGGATCTCCTCTATCCCCGATCCTCTTCAATCTTATGATTATCCCCCTAGCCAAGTCCCTGTCCAAACATGGCCTCAACCCATTTATCTACGCTGATGACGTCACCATATACATCCCCTTCAAATCCAATTTAACAGAAATTACCGACAAAATAACTACTGGCATGAACATCTTAACCGCCTGGGCCAACGCTTTTATGATGAAACTGAATAAAGAAAAAACTCAATGCCTAATCATTCCATCCCAATATTCTACAGCCTCCCCCCAACTACTCTCAGTACCCCTGATGTCACAATCCCCATATCCGATAACCTGAAAATTCTTGGAGTGACATTAGACAACCATCTATCACTTGAAAATCACTCAAAATCCACCACAAAGAAAATGTTCAACATGATGTGGGTACTGAAACGCGTGAAACCATATCTCCCACTAAAAACATTCCACAATTTGGTACAATCCACAGTACTTATCCACGCCGATTACTGCAATAGTATCTTCATCGGCTGTAAAACCCAAATCCTGAAAAAACTCCAAACTACTCAAAACACGGCAGCTAGACTCATCTTTGGGATGTCACGATTTGAAAGCGCTACACCGCTTCGTAAAAAAACTCCATTGGCTCCCTATCAAAGAACAAATAAACTTCGAAGTCCATACACTGATTCACAGGATTATCTACGGAGAATCTCCAGGCTACATGACCAGCCTGATTGACCTTCCAAATAGAAACAGGCAAGAATCCTCACAAACCTACCTGAACCTACATCTTCCCAACTGCAGAGGAATAAAGTACAAAACCACCCATGAAACCAACTTCTCCTTCAAAGGCAGTCAACTCTGGAATGCCCTACCAAGATCTATCCGAGCGATCAACAACTACCTACCCTTCCGAAAACTACTGAAAACCCACCTTTTCAAACAAGCTTACCCAAATGACCCGACTTAGCCTAGGGGCCCTCCCACACAACAACAACAGATCAGACAACAATCCATATTATCTTAGACCTTATCCTCTATTAATGCCCTTATCCTCGCCCTACCTATCCCACATCTACCTCATACCCCATCCCCTGTTAGTTCTACTCCATCCCCCGCCTCTCTCCCGCCAATACTACCCCTTCCCCTGTTCATCTCACATGCACTGTAACATACGTTCTCTCTACTACACTTTGTAACCTACCACCATGTAAGCTGCACTGAACCTGCTATGAGTGGGAAAGCGCGGGGTATAAGTGTAACAAATAAATAAATAAATAAATATGTAAACGTTTTTAATTACGTTCCTTTTACTTATTAAAGATTTTTGATTTATTTAAGATTCTTCAGTATGGATGCTTTAACTTTGTATGCAGAAATTAGATATGTATGTTCTAATTGTTTTTATATTTTTTTGTTAGTTGTATATGTTCTACCCCTGATGCAGCCTATTTGGCGAAATGTGGCCATGTCGCGATTGTTTGAATAAAGACTTTTGGGACTTTACAGTGTTTGCTTTGATGTTTCTTGTCTCTGTTGCTGGAAGACACTCGGTGCCTCTTTTTCGATCTGGCGTGCGGCAAGTGAAGCACTTGCCGCGTGACCATGTCATGGGGGAGCCCTTATCACTACCCATTTGTAACCGATTTGTGTCAGAAGATGGGCGCCCTTCTCCTTCGAAAATAAGCAGGATAGTTTTCTGTCCACCAGGAATTGGATTGCAGTCAGTAACTCATTCCATACAGATCACTGTCGTTGCACATTATTAAAATCCAAAAATAAGCAGAAAAAAAACACAACAATTTGTATTTTTCATTTGCTAATAACTGGGCCCCCTCTTTCTGAAACGATACATGCTCTTTTCACGATAGTGTGCCACAAACCATCATGTATGTGTGAACACTGCATATGCTATCAGGAAAAAAGTACGCACGGTTTCAGAAAGAGTGCACCCTTTTTCCCGAATAGCGCAGCCTCTTTCAAATGAGTGCACACTCAACGGTTATGTTACTCACGAGCTGAAAAACAGTTCCAACGAAAAGGAATGAAACGAACGTTCCCGGAAATGACGCAAAACAAGAAATTTCTGGCTGCCCTAGTCCCAGATGCTTGTTAAGGCAAATACATTTGCAGATTTTCATCTACTTTTCATTAACATATTTGCAAAAGGCAGGGCTGCCAAGAAACTTGGCCGGGCCCAGGGCAAGGCGGCCCCTGGGCACCCCCGCCACCCCCCCGAGGTCGCCGCCACTGCTCCCCCCTCCACCTGCCCCCCTCTGTCCGCCACCGGGCCCCCTGCATTGAAATCACAGCGCCTCTCACCTCCATGTGAAAGCGCTGCAGGCAGCAGGGCAGCAGATCGCCTCCATTCGACCCTCCTTCCCTCGTGTCCTGCCCTCGCGGAAGTTGCGTCAGACGAGGGCGGAACACAGGGAGGGAAGGAGGCCCGAAGGGAGGCGATCTGCTGCCCTGCTGCAAGCAGCGCTTTCACACGGAGGTGAGAGGCACTGCGATTTCAATGCAGGGGGCCTAGCCCGGTGGCAGACGGTCGACGACGGAGGGCGGGTGGGACTGCCGCTCCGGGCCCCCCTTGGAGGCCTGAGCCCAGGGAATTTTGTCCCCCCTGCCCCCCCCTCTTGGCGGCTACGGCAAAAGGAGCATTTGGTTTGCCATGAATACTGCACGGGAGGACCCCCCTTTTTACCCAAACTGTAGAACTTTGAGCAAGTTCTGGTCATATTTCATGCGCCACTGCTCTGGGATCAGGTCCTGTAAGCCAGGGCCAGATTCATAACTGACATTCTCCTATTTTGTTGCCAAGTGTATAAAAGCTAAACACATCTGGCCCCATGCACTAGACTTTGTACGACTCAGTGAACACCGACAACATTGTCTGAATAAAAGCAATTATTGCAGCAGGCCACACCAGAAAAACTGCGGGAACTCTGTGAAGAAACGAAGCCCTCAAACGGAGCTAATTACTCCCTCTCACACACAAATCAACGATAATATTTTTTTTTTTTAGGTTTGAATAATTCTTTTGTAGTATTTACACAATGAAAAGGTCTAAAGTAAAATCAAGTTTGACAAACCTTTATGTATCCCCTATCCTGCGCTCATAAAATTGCTATTAGGCCTTTTTAATTTAGTCCTCAAGATTTAACAAACAAAAAAAAAAAAAAAATATATATATATATAAAAATTACCCTCCTAAGAAAATGGTCGCTCTCTAATCTCACCAGATTTCTTGCGCTGCATAATTACACGTGAAACAGAATAAGAAATGTAGGACAACAATGAATTTAATTAGGAGGCGGTTATGGAAGCCTGCAGCCCACAAAGACCTGAGATGCAAACACTGGTAATGGCATTGTGGGTAAATGTTTATGCTGCAGAGAAATTAATTATCCATGTAAATAACGGATAGGAGGAACCACATGAGCTGATGACATTTTACCCTTCATTCCTGACTGTGAAACAAGTACCTGACAGTCAAGTTGGTTTGCAACAGAAATCGTGGGAGCCCTTTGAGCTTTCTGGCCTCAGCTGATAACAGAACTAGAGATTAGTAGATAAAGAACAGTTTGGTTGACTCGGGCTGCCCAGATACACCTGCTATGGTGGGCAGTCACTATAGGTGACACCAAAAGTTATTCAAAGTCGCAAAATCGCGGGAGGATTCTGAAAAATTACAAGCGGACTTGGAGACTGGGCGTCTAAATGGCAGATGACGTTTAATGGGAGCAAGTGCAAAGTGATGCATGTGGGAAAGAGGAACCCGAATTATAGCTACGTCATGCAAGGTTCCACGTTAGGAGTCACGGACCAAGAAAGGGATCTAGGTGTCGTCGTTGATGATACGTTGAAACCTTCTGCTCAGTGTGCTGCTGCGGCTGAGAAAGCAAATAGAATGTTAGGTACTATTAGGAAAGGAACGGAAAACAAAAATGAGGATGTTATAATGCCTTTGTATCGCTATATGGTGCGACTGCACCTCGGATATTGTGTTCAATTCTGGTCGCCGCATCTCAAAAAAGATATAGTGGAATTAGAAAAGGTGCAGAGAAGGGCAACGGAAATGATAAAGGGGATGGGACGACTTCCCTATGAGGAAAGGTTAAAGCGGCTGGGGCTCTTCAGCTTGGAGAAAAGGCGGCTGAGGGGAGATATGATAAAGGTCTATAAAATAATGAGTAGAATTGAACGGGTAGATGTGAAGCATCTGTTCACGCTTTCCAAAAATACTAGGACTAGGGGGCATGCGATGAAGCTACAATGTAGTAAATTTAAAAATTTTTCTTCACTCAATGTGTAATTAAACTCTGGAATTCGTTGCCAAAGAATGTGGTAAAGGCGGTTAGCTTAGCGGAATTTAAAAAAAGGTTTGGACGGCTTCCTAAAGGAAAAGTCCATAGACCGTTATTAAATGTACTTGGGGAAAATCCACTATTTCTGGGATAAGCAGTATAAAATGTTTTGTACGTTTTTGGGATCTTGCCGGGTATCTGTGACCTGGATTGGCTACTGTTGGAAACAGGATGCTGGGCTCGATGGACCTTTGGTCTTTCCCAGTATGGCAATACTTATGTATTTATAAAAAAGTTCTAACCAGAGATTAAGTGAGAGAACACTGCTTCTAATGGCAATCAAAAGCTTCCAGCAGGATTAGAAGAAATAAAAAATGATCTCTACCATACCTTTTACCAATGCAGACAAGCTTGTTAAACCTCAAACTGTCTGGGTATGTCTCATCAGTCCCTTGTACTCAGGGTGAATAAAAAAAACAAGTCAATATTTCTGACACGGGTACAGCATCCAAAAACCAGTCACATCAGCTTCCCCTGTGTGTAACTTTTTAGGTAGATTAACTTTATTCTCCAGCTTCTTAAAACAAAGAGCTATTTTCCCAGCAGGCAGTCCTCTAGGCAAATTAGTTCCCCTGCTCTCTGGCTGGAGCTAGGGAATAGGCAAAACAGTTCATCTCAGCAAACAGTTCTTTCCCAGCTGAGTTTAAATGACTTCTCTATCCTCACTAGTCTCTCCTCTCTAAGAGACATGGATAAAGGCAAAGGGGAGAGGGGGTTGTTTTAAAGTCCAAAACATGAATAAAACTGTCTCCTTCTCTGGCCCCGATGATCAGAAGCCCCACACTGTTTCACTCAGCGCTCTGAAATTAGCACTGGAACAGTGTGGGGCAATAGCGTCCCTATGATCATAGCTAATAGCATGCAAATTTAGGCATGTTCTTAGCTCTGATCACTGGGTGTGAGCAAAGACTAGTAGAGGACAACTGAGGAAGGCTCCAAGGAGAGACCAGTGCTTCAGCAGCCGCCCTAGGCAGCAGCCTAGGGTGGAGCAGGGTGTTTGAGTTGGAGTTAAGGCTGAGGAGGGAGAGAAGGCATATTTAATCACCCTGAGGTTTGCCCTGTAAGCGGACTGCCCCAACTCAGGGGATTTGGGCTGAATTGCAGTACATTGTGTACTACAATCCTCCCTGTATCCCATGGCTTACAACATGCAAAGTATCACTTACCATGTAAAATGAGTTTATCTTGTTGGGTGGACTGGATGGACCATTCAGATCTTTATCTGCTGTCATTTACTATGTTACTCTTTGGGGTTCTACATGGAATGTTGATAATAATTGGGATTCCAGAATCTTGTAACTCTTGAGGATTCCAGAATCTTCAGAATGTTTAGTACAAGAACAATGCTGGCCAGACTTCTACGGTCTGTGCCCTGAGAATGGCAAGGACAAATAAAAACTTGGGTATACATATAAAGTATCACTTACCATGTAAAATGAGTTTATCTTGTTGGGTGGACTGGATGGACCATTCAGATCTTTATCTGCTGTCATTTACTATGTTACTCTTTGGGGTTCTACATGGAATGTTGATAATAATTGGGATTCCAGAATCTTGTAACTCTTGAGGATTCCAGAATCTTCAGAATGTTTAGTACAAGAACAATGCTGGCCAGACTTCTACGGTCTGTGCCCTGAGAATGGCAAGGACAAATAAAAACTTGGGTATACATATAAAGTATCACTTACCATGTAAAATGAGTTTATCTTGTTGGGTGGACTGGATGGACCATTCAGGTCTTTATCTGCCATCATTTACTATGTTACTATGAAATTACTGTTATTATACAGTTCAAGACTCTTCAGCCCCTATAGGGTTAGTTTACACATCTTGAATAATTTTAGCTTTAAACTGCTGTCTGTGCTTTTTCAGAGCCCCAGGGAACTTACAATAAAACTGCTTCATTAAGAATGAAGTTGTATTTCTTCTTCTTTTCTCTCCTGCAAGAGAATAAGTCTTAAATAAAATCTTTTCAAGGCAGTTGCACCTGGCAAAAGACATTACAGAGGAACCTGTATAAATTCTTCTTAAAGACAATTTGATAGCTTGATTTTGGAAGCCATTAGCCTTTGAGTAGACATAACCTTCTAAAGAGCCAGGGCTCTCTTTAGAGGTAAGGGTGACCCCAAAGCTGGGCACCCCAAATAAATTATAAAGGGTGCCTGCCACTTTAAATGGGGAAATAGACCGGAAACACAACACAAAATCACAAGTAGGGAAAAAAGGGTAATACGTTTGCATAAAGTAGTTTACACTTCTTGGACGAAGTTCTCAGTAAAGTTCTTCTTCCTTATTCACCTTTCCTCCTTCTCCATAGACAGGCCTGAGATGGCTACTCCTTGCCACACTCCTATAACTTCAGCCTCGTTGGATAAAACGCCAAAGCATATACATTCTGATTTCACGCTTCTCTGTTGAAATATGTGAAGGGCGATTCTATAACTTAGACGGTCCTTTTACAAAGGCACGCTGAAAAGTGGCTTGCAGTGGTGTAGGCGCGGTTTTTGGGTGCACACAGAATCATTTTTCAGCACGCCTGTAAAAAAGGCCTCTCTCTTTTTTCACGAAAATGGACGTGCGGCAAAATCAAAATTGCCGCGCTTCCATTTTGGGTCTCTGACCTCACCGCCAGCCATAGACCTAGCGGTAAAGAATTTGGGCGGTAAGCAACTACGCGCATCAGATCCCACTTGTCACGCGTCCGAAAATAACAATTATTTTTTTCAAATGCGCATAGCGGACATGCGCCAAAAATGAAATTACTGCAAGAGCCACACTGTAGTTGTGTGGTAGGTCCATTTTGGTGCTTGTTGGCGCCTACACGGCTTAGTAAAAGGGGACCTAGGTGCCTGCATTGACACATCTCTTGTGTGTGTTAATGTACAGAAGTGCCAGCAGAACTAGTATGTAATAGCGCACTCTAGTGGCACAGTGTATAAATACAAGGGGGCGGAGCATAAGCAGGATTCCTACTTACACATGTAACTTACAGAACTCTGCAAGTTATGCACATCTCCGCTGTATGTATGTGATCAGCCTTGTGTATGGTTGGTTTAATTGTGGGCACGGAAATGTAATGTACACTGATGTCAGGATCAGGGGCATAGCTACGTGGGACCACGGGGGCCTGAGCCCTCGTAGATTTGGCCCTGGACCCCCCTGCCGACGAGCCTCTCGACCCCCTCTCCTGCCGCCAACCCGCCATCAACCGGCTGTCGTTGTCTGCTTCCTTTGCTGGTGGGGGACCCCAACCCCCGCCAGCCGAGGTCCTCTTCTTCCTTCGTTCTGTTTCTGAGTCTGACGTCCTGCACGTACAACGAAGGAAGAAGAGGACCTCAGCTGGTTGGGGTTGGGGTCCCCCGCTAGCAAAGGTAGGCGAAGGCGGGTTGGTGGTGGGAGGGGGGTCTAGAGGGTCGTTGGCAGGGGCAGTGTCAAAGTTGGTGATGGTGGTGGCGGCGGGGTCGGCAATGGCGGGGGGGGGGGGGGGGGGTTGGCGGTGCCGGGGGGGGGGGGGGGCTAAAATGTGCCCCCTCACCTCGGGCTCTGGACCCCCCTCCCGTCAAAGTCTGGCTATGCCCCGGGTCAGGATATGCTAACATTCTGTAATGGTTACCATTATTCAAATGACATTCACTGCAAAGACAACCACTTATACATCACGCAATATAGTGCAGAACATGCCTGGACACCATAAGAATATAAGAGTAGCCATAGTGGGTCAGACCAATGGTCCATCCAGCCCAGTATCCTGCTTTCAGCAGTGGCCAATTCAGGTCACAAGCACCTGGCAGACGTTAGTAGCACCATTCAAGCTACTGATCCCAGGGATAAGCAGTGGCTTCCCTCATGTCTATCTCAATAGCAAAGACTATGGACTTTTCCTCCAGGAACTTGTCCGAACCTTTTTTAAATCCAGATACACTAACTGCTGATACCACATCCTCTGGCAACAAGTTCCAGAGAGCTTAACTATTCATTGAAAGAAAAATTATTTCTTCCAGTTCGTTTTAAAAGTAGTACCACGTAACGTCCTTGAGTGTCCCTGGTCTTTGTACGTTTTGAAAGAACTAAGAAGTGTAGGTGCCTACATGCTTACAATGTGCATCAAATTGGAACTACTGCCCGGCTACCACGTGCCCCTGGTGGTAATTCTAATTTCTACGTGCATCCAATACGCGCGGCAGAAAATCATTTCTATTTTCTACAGCACGGCACTAACCGGGCAGTAATCGGCAGTGTACGCGCACTGACAATTACTGCCCGGTTCATGCGTGAGACCTTACCGCTAAGTCAATGAGTGGCGGTAAGGTGTCAGACCCAAAATGCACACGCGCTGAGTTTTATTTTGCCGCACGTCCATTTTCGGCAAAACAAAATTGCCTTTTTTGTAGGTGCACTGAAAAATGGACCTGTGCGTGTCCAATACACGTGTCTACACCAGCGCAGACCATTTTTCAGCACACCTTAGTAAATGGACCCCTAAGTACCTTGTAGACCTCTATCATATCTCCCCCCTCCCCCCCAGCCATCTCTTTTTTTTCAAGATAAATAGTCCTAACCTTTTAAGCCTTTCCTCATATCAGAGGAGTGTCACCCCCTTTACTAATTTGGTCGCCCTTCATCGAACCTTTTCTAATTCCGCTGTGTCTTTTTGAAGATATCGCGACCAGAATTGCACACAATACCCAGAGTTCCACGTATAAAATATGATACAGTACAATAAGGGCCCCTTTTTTTAAGCCGCGTGGGCGCCTACGTGTGCCCAAAGCATGCCAAATTGGAGTTACCACCCAGTTGACGCGTGGCCCTTGTGGCAATTTCAATTTTGGTGTGTGTCTGCTACGCACGTCTGAAAAATATTTTTTTAATTTCCTGGCGCGTGTAGCGGAAGCACGCCAAGTGGCATCTGACACACATAGGTCATTACCGCCCAAATTCTTTACCGCTAGGTCTATGGCTGGTGGTAAGGTCTCGGACCCAAAATGGACGCGTGGCAATTTTGATTTTGCCACATGCCCATTTTCTGCAAAAAAAGAGGCATTTTTTGCAGGTGTGCTGAAAAATGGATTGGCGCGCGCCCAAAATCCTGCGCCTACACTACCGCAAGCCATTTTTCAGCGTGCCTTTGTAAAAGGACCCCTAAAAGTCTTAAATACTGCTCTTTTCCAATAGTCTAGTTTAGTGTGGTTCACTATAACATAGTAACATAGTAGATGACGGCAGAAAAAGACCTGCACGGTCCATCCAGTCTGCCCAACAAGATAACTCATACGTGCTACTTTTTGTGTATACCCTACTTTGATTTGTACCTGTGCTCTTCAGGGCACAGACCGTATAAGTCTGCCCAGCACTATCCCCGCCTCCCAACCACCAGCCCCGGCACAGACCGTATAAGTCTGTCCAGCACTATCCTCACCTCCCAACCACCAGCCCTGCCTCCCAACCACCGGCTCTGGCACAGTCCGTATAAGTCTGCCCAGCACTATCCCCGCCTCCCAACCACCGGCTCTGGCACAGTCCGTATAAGTCTGCCCAGCACTATCCCCACCTCCCAACCACCAGCCCCGCCACCAGCCCTGGCACAGACCGTATAAGTCTGCCCAGCACTATCCCTGCCTCCCAACCACCAGCCCCAGCACAGACCGTATAAGTCTGCCCAGCACTATCCTCACCTCCCAACCACCAGCCCCTCCTCCCAACCACCGGCTCTGGCACAGTCCGTATAAGTCTGCCCAGCACTATCCCCGCCTCCCAACCACCGGCTCTGGCACAGTCCGTATAAGTTTGCCCAGCACTATTCCCACCTCCCAACCACCAGCCCCGCCTCCCGCCACCAGCCCTGGCACAGACCGTATAAGTCTGCCCAGCACTATCCCTGCCTCCCAACCACCAGCCCCAGCACAGACCGTATAAGTCTGCCCAGCACTATCCTCACCTCCCAACCACCAGCCCCTCCTCCCAACCACCGGCTCTGGCACAGTCCGTATAAGTCTGCCCAGCACTATCCCCACCTCCCAACCACCAGCCCCGCCTCCCGCCACCAGCCCTGGCACAGACCGTATAAGTCTGCCCAGCACTATCCCCGCCTCACAAAGAGCAAATGCAACACAACACAATACATTGAAACTAGCAATTTAAAAAAAAAATCAGTAACAGAGAAAATAAAAAGGTCTTCAATTTACTTCTAAATTTCAGATAACTTGTTTCCACTCCATATTTGCGCAGCCTGATAAGATAGAGTCTGAGAGTGCAGCTTTTTTCAATTTAACTTGCTGTAAAGATGGAAACTGAAGGATATGTGTACAAGAAATCTAGGGCCCCTTTTGCAAAGATGCGGCAAAATGGGGCGGGGCTCTGCTGTTGGCACGTGTTTTACATGCGCGCAGAGGCTCCCTTTTACCACAGCTGGTAAAAGGGAAGTCTTGCTTTCCGACAGGAAATGGCCGGGTGACAAGTAAAGCACTTGCCACGCGAACATTTCGGGGGGGGGGGGGAGCCCTTACCCATTTTTGTAGTGCCGGAAATGACGGCGTGCTAGGGGTGGGAAGTACCACTGGGCTGCTGTGCTAGCCTAGCGGTACTTCCTGTATAGAGAGCGTTGGGCTTACCGTCGCTTAGTAAAAGGACCCCCTAATAAATTATTTCTTTGTGTAAACAGAAATAAAGAGATCATTTAGATGCTAGGCCATTAATAACCCGAAATACAAACGTACAAGGTTTGACTATCACCCGAGATTTAATTGGTAGCCAATGCAGTTCTATCAGCAAAAGAGTTACTCTTCCAAATCTATTTTTTTTTTGCATAAATCAAGCATATTGCAACAAGCTGAAACTTTAGACCTGGATCTTCTGAATTAGACTTTATCGGCAAGAGTCGGCCTGCCTGGGGCTGTTCAGTGGATTGATTGATTTGTTGATATATTGGCTGTTCAGGGGTGGCCCAGGGCAGGGATCTTCCCAGGTACTTGGACCTGGATTGACCACTGTTGGAAACCGGATATTGGCCTAGATGAACCTTCGGTCTGCCCCAGTATGGCAACGCTTATAATTCTGAGCTGTCTGTAATCTTTTTTAATAGTGTTTTCAAATATCCTGCATACGCTATGTTGCAGTAATCAAACTGTGATAAAACTACCGCTTGTACCAGCACCCGAAATTGATCAGATAAAATTTAGTTTTTATATTCTCATTAAAAAAAAAATGTTTTCTTAATCAACGAATTAACCTGAGGTTCCATTGTCAATTCAAAATCCAATGTAATTCCTAATATTTTCAATGTACATTCTAATATAAAATTCTCATTACCTAAAGGGAAAGACAAGAAGGGAGCCTGAGTCCCTAACCAGAAAAATTAATTTCAACTTTACCCTTGCAGACCACATCTGGAGTGGCCTAGTGGTTAGAACACTGGTCTTGCAATCCAGAGGTGGCCAGTTCAAATCCAGCTGTTGTTCCTTGTGATCTTGGGCAAGTCACTTAACCCTCCGTTACCTCAGGTTCAAACTTTGATCGTGAGCTCTCCTGCGACAGCAAAATATCTAGTGTACCTGAATGTAACTCACCTTGAGCTACTTGTGAAAAAGGTATGAGCAAAAAATAAATAAAAAATCTCTAGTTGCTGTAAACATTGGGAGACCATATCATGGAATTTAGATAAATTCTCTGGAACTGGTACATCATAATCCCCCACTACCACCCCTCTGTGGCGTCCCAGCATCTGACCGCCTGCTACTGAACCCCTTCCCTCCCTCATGTACCTTACAGGCATCCCCAGCCCCTGTAGTGATTCAGTTATTGCTGCCTGTGTCACCTCCACAGGCTTCCATCATCCGGGTCCCAACAGACAGGAAATGATGAAAGTGAGGGTGGGACCCGGCCGATGGAAGCCTGCAGGGCTGACGACTGTAAGGTACACCAGGGAGGGATGAGGGTTCAGCAACGGGCAGGCAGATGCCAGGACATCGCAGAGGAGGAGAGATGTTGATGTGGGGTGCTGCTGCTGGGTGGAACTGAACCAAGAATGGGTGGGCCTGTGCCCCCCCCCAGGCCCACCCATAGCTATGCCACTGATTCCAACTTATCATATATGCTCGACACTCACAAGTGCTACTAATTGCCACTCTGCTGATGGCTCACCTGCCTCCTTATCGGTCAAACTCAGAATTATTTGTTTTATGTCCCCAACACTTTTTTTTTCCAAAAACTTTCTCCTAATAATTTCAATTATCAAATTTAAATAAAACCGGAAAGCTCCAGAGGCATTATGTACAATCAATATGCATACCATGAACTTCCGCTTTTTGCTGTGTTCTCTGCATCTTTAATTTTGATATAATAATGCCCCTTTTTCACACACACGAGCACTTTCATTCTATACTAAGCATACCGTCTTTGATTTTTATGGTTATCGTTTAAATGTCACCTTGCCCATTTCATGCAGTAGGATATGTTTCGGATCAAAAAGCTGGCATTCATAATATGCATATTAATTAGCTTGTATGTAATACCTCTGGAGCTTTCCGGTTTTTAAAAGTTTTTCTAAAACAGAAAAAGTTTTGCTTGTCGTAGTATGTACCAGGGCAATGCGGAGCCATATGCGGCTTTGTACAGAAGCTAGTTACAGTATCCTTTCCTCCAGTGGCGTTCCTAGAGAGGCTGACACCCGGGGCGGATCGCCGATGCGCCCCGCCCCCGGGTGCAGCGACCCCCCCCCGGTGCAGCGCGACCCCCCCAGGGAAAGGACACCCCCCACCACAGCGAAAGAACCCCCCCTGGGTGCACGCCACTGCTTTCCTCTTAGAAGTGATTCAGGTTTATATGTGGTTGTATCAGACACCAAGCGAAACAAAAAGCACCGAGGGCCTTCAAAAAAAAAAAGGGAAATGAAGTCTTTAATCATATACGTTGCTGAAACAATACTTAAATGTACCCGACACGGTCTGTGTTTTGGCGCCCAGCGCCTGCGTCAGGGGTCGCAAGAAATAGCCGACAACATGCGGCAGTATTGTGAAAACAATACAGTTCTGAGAAGCAATATATTACAACCCCGTGTGATCCCCTTCAAACAAAATAGAAAGATATTCTGATTGAACAAAACATAGTCCTTCAGTCGCGGACTCAATCAAGTCTTGTCGTCAGCTATTTCTTGTGACCCCTGACGCAGGCGCTGGGTGCCGAAACATGGACTTCTCTTACTGACCTTTAAATGCATCCACTCTGCAGCCCCCCATTACCTCTCCACTCTCATCTCTCCCTACATTCCTCCCCGTGAACTTCGCTCACTGGACAAATCTCTCTTGTCGTCCCCCTTCTCCTCCACTGCTAACTCCAGGCTTCGTTCCTTTTCCCTCACGGCACCTTATGCCTGGAATAGACTTCCTGGACCTATACGTCTAGCTCCATCTCTACCTGTTTTCAAATCTATGCTGAAACCCCACCTTTTCACCACTGCTTTTGGCTCCTAGCCACTACTCAATTGCCCTATCCTTGTTCCTTCTCACCCAGTACTTCCCTCGCCCTTAATTGTCTTGTCTGTCTGTATTTTTAGAATGTAAGCTCTATCGAGCAGGGACTGTCTCTCTGTGTCAGGTGTTCAGCGCTGTGTGTGTCTGGTAGCGCTATACAAATGCTAGTAATAATAATAATAATATTGTTTCATCAACGTATATGATTAAAGACCTCATTTCCCCTTTTTTGAAGGCCCTTGGTGCTTTTTGTTTCGCTTTTTGGCTTTTTTTTGTGTGTGTGCTTTGCTCCCTCTCTCTGTTATACCGTTGTATCATACACTGTCATGGCTTTATTTATTCGACTGCTATAAGCAGACTTTTTATTGATACATTTATTGCTGCATCTCTATAACCAATTGTAATATAGATACACAGATTATACACGTTCATAGTAAGTATTGTTGGTTGGAATATGCTCATCCACACTATAATCATTCATTTTTTATTTGATTTTTATTCATCTGTTTAGTTTATTTATTTATTGCATTTGTATCCCACATTATCCCACCTATTTGCAGGCTCAATGTGGCTTACATAGTTTTGTTATGACATTGTCATTCCAGAATATCAGATACAGTTAGTAGTGTGCAGAGATTGAGTAAGGGAGGAAAGAGGGAGTGATAGTGGAAGTGGATTTTCATAACTGGTTGGGTTGGGAAAGTGAATTAGTGAAGCTGTTGGCTCTCGTTGTAGGTCTTGTTGAAGAAGTGTGTCTTCAGAGATTTGTGAAAGTTATTTGTTTCGACAATTGATTTCAGGTCTGTGGGTAGAGCATTCCATATTTGCGTGCTCGTGTAGGAGAAGGTAATGGCATGCATCAGCTTGTATTTTAGTCCTTTACAGCTGGGGAAGTTCAAATTGAGAAATTTGCGGGATGTTCTTGTGGCGTTTCTGGGTGGTAGGTCCACTAGGTTCAGCATGTAGATCGGGGCGTCTGCGTGGATAATTTTGTGTACAATCGTACATATCTTGAAGGCAATGCGTTCTTTAAGTGGGAGCCAGCGCAGTTTCTCTCATAGGGGTTTTGCACTTTCATATTTAGTTTTTCCAAATATGAGTCTGGCGGCCGTATTCTGGGCTGTTTGGAGTTTTTTGATAGTCTGTTCTTTGCAGCCCGCATATAGTGCGTTGCAGTAATCCAGATGGCTTATTACCATAGACTGTATCAGGGTGCGGAAGATGTATCTCAGGAAGAATGGTTTTACTCTTTTGAGTTTCCACATGGTGTGGAACATCTTTTTGGTCATGTTCTTCATGTGGGTATCGAGAGTGAGGTTTCGATCAATAGTAACTCCAAGAATTTTCAGGTTTTGTGAGACTGGAAGAGAGCAGTATGGTGTGATTATGGTGGAAAAGCTTTTTGTGTTATGTTGGGAGGTGAGTACAAGACATTGTGTTTTTTCTGCGTTAAGTTTTAGTTGGAATGCATCCGCCCAGGTGTGCATGATTTGGAGGCTTTGGTTGATCTCGTTGGTGATTTCATTTAGGTCATGTTTGAACGGGATGTAGATTGTGACATCATCTGCATATATGTAAAGATTGAGGTTTTGATTGGCTAGCAGTTTGGCTAACGGTATCATCATTAGATTGAATAAGGTTGGTGAGAGGGGGGATCCTTGGGGTACTCCACATTCGGGTGTCCATGGGGGTGATCTGTCTGCATTCATTGTTACTTGGTATGATCTTGTGGTTAGGAATCCTTTATTGTATATTATTGCATATTATGTATTCATTTTTTAAAGAGAATTGATATTTGCATATTTGGTTACTGAAAGACTGTTCATACTATCAGTTTTCCCAGCTATACACGTTGTCAGGTAAGATTTTCACTTATTATGGTTGAAGGTTTTTAAATTCTTTGGGTCTTTTACATACATAGTCATGCATGCTTTTTAATGTTTCAATTTGTCATTGTCACCATTGTTTTAGTAAGCATTTTTATTAATATATTTTAACAATTTTTAGTTGCAAACAAATTAGATTTTATTTGTATGTTCATGAGTTTTGTGGGTGTCTTTTATAATAATATTGTTTGTGTACTTTTTTTATTGATTCCTTGTGTTACTGAAGACCTCTGTTTTGCCGAAACACAGATGTCAGGTCCATAACTTGCTGGAATAGAGACTGTTGGTTTCACAAAGTGCTTCCATCTCCTCACTGTGGGGTCCTTTTACAAAGGTGCGCTGAAAAGTGGCTCGCGGTAGTGTAGGCGTGGGTTTTGGGCGCACACAGGATCAATTTTCAGCGCGCCTGTAAAAAAAGACCTCTTTTTCCCCCCGAAAATGGACGTGTGGCAAAATCAAAATTGCTGCGCGCCCATTTTGAGTCTCAGACCTTACTGCCAGCCACAGACCTAGCGGTAAAGAATTTGGGCGTGCATCAGATGCCACTTGGTGCGCGTCTGCTATGCGCATCCGAAAATAAAAATTATTGTTTAGACGCGCGTAGCAGACGCGTGCCAAAAATGAAATTACCACAAGAGCCACGCGGTAGTCAGTCAATAAGTCCATTTCGGAGCGGGTTGGCCACATGTCACGTGGCTTAGTAAAAGGGGCCCTGTGTTTGTTTGCTGTGTCGTCTCCATGGGGATTGGTGATCCTCCTTCTTTTTTGACTGTGTGATAGTCAAGTCTGCCAGAAAAAAAATTATTTTTGACTTTCCTAGTCCTAAAAGTTTAAATTGCAGAGTGAATGAATTGCGTAATGTTATATTTACTCATTTATTTTTTACATCGTTTCTACATCATACTATCCTAGGTCCGAGGCGGTTTACAATTTTAAAAACATTCATAACAATAACAATACGATAATCAACTACAGACATGCAACATCCAGTATTCACAGTGCGTTTTTTCTACTGAAAAAGGTGCCGGTACTCAAATACCAGGCCACCCTTCAGGAGTGGGGTGATCACTGAGGGACCCACCCCATAATAGCCAGACCCCCTGCAACCACTCACAGAATCTATGACAAGGCAGAATTGGTGTGTAGAGCCTGAGCGCTTTCATTAAAACTTGGAGACCATGGGTCAATTTTAGCAGACATTGGAAAAGGTGCCGGTACTCAGTACCCCCAAGTACCCCCTCAAAAAAAGCCCTGAGTATTCAGCACCCAACATACTCTCTGAACTGTAGCCTACCCTACGGTTCTGTGTAAGCCACATTGAGCCTACAACTAGTGGGAAAATGTGGGGTATAGATGTATTAAATAAATAAATAAACGTAATGAAATATAACATCTTACATTGGTTAGTCAAAAGCCTGAGTACAAAGATGTGCCTTAGGACATTTACGAAAAGAAGGATAGTTATTCGTCATATACAACTCCTCTAGGGGCCCAGTCCTCAAACGAGCATCTTCTATGTAAAAAAATGGTTGATCTTGTATGTTCCAAGGTGACTTGTTTAGAAGAAGAAACAGTTAACAGTAATTTATAGATCTTAGTCTCGAAACAGGACCAAGTAGCGCATTCAGATAAAAAGAAGCAAGACCATGAAGGATCTTCAAGATCAGAATAAACAACTTAAACTGAACTCTAACCTCTACCGGCAGCCAGTGCAAGGATATCAACAGTGGTATAACCTTATCGGATTTATGAGTAGACTAGACCAATGCCAATTTATGCCCATTATTCTGCAACAGAATTTTGGCACACAGATGCCATTATCAGGGCCCACCGAGAGGGAGGGTGAGGGGCAAGATTCTCTGCACTGGCCTCCAAGGGGGGGCCTAACTGATCCAGTGGTATGGGGGGGCCTGGGCCCCTCCACTTTGGGCTTGGGCCTCTCAACTGCAGTAGCCAAAATGGCTGGCAGGGATGCCCGAGCCCTGCCAACCAAAGAGCTCCGCAGCCGTAACCTCCCCTGGTGTGAAGAAGTCAGCAGCACACTTTCTAGAAGCCAACGCTGGCACTCGTGCATGCTCAGTTCATACGTATACTTTATAGAATTGCTAGGGTTACCATATGTCTGGATTTACCCGGACATGTCCTCTTTTAGAGGACATGTCCGGGCAACCGGGCGGGTTTTGCCAATCTGCCTGTTCGCCTGGATTTCTGGACAAAACGGGCAGATTGCTAGCCTCCCCTTACTTACTACTGCCCTGGTGGTCTAGTGACCTCTTCCGCCTTCGGGGCAGGAAAGAGCCCCCTCTTTCCTGCTCGGAGCGCTGCCCTGCATGCATCCTTCCTGTTGCTGATCTCAGCGCCGATTCAAAATGGCCGCCGAGAGTTGAAGTGGCCTCACGAGACTTCAACTCTCGGTGGCCATTTTGAATCGGCGCCGAGATCAGCAACAGGAAGGATGCATGCAGGGCAGCGCTCCGGGCAGGAAAGAGAGGGCTCTTTCCTGCCCCAAAGAGGTCACTAGACCACCAGGGCAGTAGTAAGATAAGGGGAGGAGGGTGATGGGGAGGGGGGGAGGTGATGGGGTGTGTGACAGGGGGGAGGGGAAAATGTGACAGGGGGCAGAGCGAGGGCATGAAAGGGGGCGGGGTGGGGTGTGTAGTGGGGGCGGGGCATGTGTCCTCCTTTTTGGGGGGGCAAAATATGGTAACCCTACCCCACCCCCACCCCAGCACTCCAGAAGCAGTAGGGGAAGTGCATAGTCTTGCTGTGGGCCTGGAGACTGTAATAATTCGTGAGTAGGAGGACTAGGCAAACACATGCTTCAAATGAATAGCTTAATGTTTAGAGCTGGAAAGCTGTCACATGACCCAGTTCCAGGAGGAAGATTTCAGGCCAGGCCTGGATTTCTGGTGCATTGTGGGATGTGTAGTGCTGATTTCAGTGAATAGAATTCAAGGACTACAAATTACACACTGAATTGGGATGTCGGTTGGAAAACAGGGCTGGCCAAAAAGTCTCTCTCCTGGAACTGGCTAACTTGGCTTTCGAGTAGTGGGCTGTGAAGCTGGGAAGTTGGGCAAGTCATTCTCACCCTCCGTTGTCTGTGGTACAAACTAGAGATCCTTCAAACAGTGAGATTTGTGGGCAATGTGTCGGAAGTATAAATTTAGAAAACTGTTTACGTATGGAAGAAACAAAAGAAAATGATATTTTGCAGTGTTTATTGCTTCTGATGGGATATACGTAGAGTGAATCATCAAGAAACTTCAGACTGCCCAGAACACGGCAGCTAGACTTATTTATGGGAAGCCTAGATTCAAAAGTGCAACACCCCTCCGTATGAAACTTCATTGGCTCCCTATTAGAGAACGAGTCAACTTTAAGGCCATCACACTAATCCACAAGGTCATCCATGGAGTATCACCAAATTACATGGTCAATCTATTAGATCTCCCATCCAGAAACAGGTCAACATCTTCAAGAACATACCTTAACCTGCACTTTCCCAATTGCAAAGGACTAAACATATCATGCATCTAATTTCCCCTTCCTGGGATCCCAACTCTGGAATGCTCTACCTAGATACATTCGATCAACTAATGAATACCTTCACTTTAGGAAACTATTGAAAACCCATCTATTGAAACAGATTTATCCGAACAACTTGACCTACCATAGGCAAACCTAAGCAACCCATCCATTTACCGGTTCATCTAATCATTAACAATAATGACTCAGAAAGTACCTCCTACCAATCTTCTTACCCTCCTTGTTCTTCCCCTACCTCTTCTTCATCGCTCCACTTCCTTACCTATCCCTATCCTTTCTCTCATACCTCTTTTATCCCATTTACCCCTTGTTCATTTGTCCTACCACATACTTCCATACCTCCTTTGTTGATTCTGATATTATAGATTGTATTCTCTCGTTACTATGTAGGCCGCATTGAGCCTGCGATGAGCGGGAAAGCGCGGGGTACAAATGTAATAATAATAATAAATAATAATAATTAGAACAAGTTTCAAAGGAATTTGCCCAATTAACAATAATTAGCTGGGTAAATTCCCCAGATTGAAAATGTCCCTTCCCTTATGCACCATCTTTGTCGGTGGACTTCTCTAATATCACTCAAATATATACGAAACTGTTCCCACCAGAAACACATAAACACACAGACATGCTCTTCAGATTCACACATGCATTCAGTCACCATTCAGCTGCTCATCTGCTTATTCAGTCAGTGCCCCCTGGGTCCTGCCCTCCCTCCATCACGTAAAATTATGGCATTATGCTGCCGTTTCTTTTTCTCAGCCCCCTCACATTTCCCCTAATCAGCCGATATTCTTACCCCTTCTCAACAAATCCCTTCCCCTAGGGCACTCACTGGTTCCACTGGCTCTCTCCGAGACCGCTTGCTCTGCAATGGAACTTACCTCAGTTCAGTCCTTCCTTCCTGTAACTAGGGCCGCCGAGAGGGAGGGGGGCGGGGGAGGGGCAAAATTCCCCAGGCCTCCAAGGGGGGCCCGGCGCCGGGGTCAGGCCACCGGCGCTGCAGTCCCCGGTCTCACCTGCCTGCCTCCACGGCTCCAGGCCCCCTTCATTCAAAGCGGCAGTCTCAGATCGCGTCTCTTCTGGCCTTCCCTCCCTGTGCCCCGCCCTCACGGAAACCGGAAGTTACATCAGAGGAGGGCGGGACCCAGGGAGGGAAGGCCAGAAGAGAGGCGATCTGCGACTGCCGCTTTGAATGAAGGGGGCCCGGAGCCGTGGAGGCAGGCAGGTGAGACCGCGGACTGCGGCGGCAGGGGGAACGGCGGGAGGGGGGGCGGCAGTGGCGGGAGGCGAAGGCCGGGCGGCCTTGCCCCGGGCCCGGCCTAGTCTCTCATCAGCCCTGCCTGTAACTAGAGCAGCCTTACTACTGGGTGGATCCTACCACAGTCTGCATTGGAAAGAGGGGGGGTGGGGGGGTGAATTGGACAGTTATAGAGGGCTAAACTCCGAAAAATATCCAACCGTACTTCCGGCTTTCAGACGGGTAACTTTACAAACGTGTAGAATTCAGAAGAAATCCAAACAGTTGGCAATCTCATCCTCCTGAGCATAGCTACCCGTGTCCCCCTAAACGTATGGGCCCTAGGCACTTTGCTAGCTTGCCTATGCCTCAATCCGACTCCGCCTGGAGGAAAGGTTCAGAACCTCATTCTGCTGGTTTTACTAGTTTGCTTTGACGATGCAGTGTAAACTGTTGTCATGGACTGCTTTAAAAGAAAAAAAAAAAAGAAATATTGAGCAGTGATAGCCAGTGTTCTAATTTAAGCGCTGGCCGCGTACTGAATAGACATGTTGTTTGTTGACTGTCACTGTCTGTTCAGACCTGGCCTAAAATTAATGTGTAAATTTTTTGTACAGCAGCCAAATACCACTACGATACAGACAGGAGGAGTCAATATTCAATGGGAGTTAAGTTAAGCAGCCGGAAATTCAGCTGCAAGTAGCTGGACAGCGCCACTGAGTATCTGGTCAGACCGCAGGGGTGAAGCTGGATGTTACCCAGGCACTGCCAGTATTCAGGGGCAATAGCTATCTGGGCAAGTGAGTCCAGAGTAAAAGCTGCCCGATATTGCCTAGAGAGCTATGAACATCAGCGGTACCTGGATAAGTTTCTGGCCACAGCCAAAGAACCAGACCACCAAAGACTGAATTTATTTATTTGCTACATTTGTATCCCACATTTTCCCACCTATTTGCAGGCTCAATGTGGCTTACATTGTTCCGTCATGGCGTTCGCCATTCCAGAGTGAGAGATACAAGTGGTATTACATAAAGATCATGAGTGACGTGATAGTAGATTAATCAATCAAGTATAAAGAGATCACAATTCGGGATAAGAGATAAAGTGGTATTGCGTTAAAGTTCATATGATGGGTCGTTGCGGTATGCCTTGTTGAAGAGGCAGGTCTTCAGTGATTTCCGAAAGTTGGTTAAGTCGAGCATTTTTTTCACGTCAAGTGGTAGTGCATTCCATAGCTGCGTGCTGATGTAGGAAAAGCTGGATGCATGTATTAATTTGTATTTTAGTCCTTTGCAGCGGGGGGAAATGGAGATTCAGGAATGTGCGTGCCGATCTGTGGGGCAGATGATATTTTAATCTATATATATAAAAGGCAACCCCAACGTTCTATGAAGCCTCCAGGCGGAAGTGTGAAGCGCCAGAGATATCCGGTTTCCCCATGAGTGAAGGAAAACAGCACAGCACGAAATCCCTCTCTCTGTAACAGTGAAGGACTCAGAGGGGGGAGGGGAGAGAGACACCCTCACTCTCTCGGTAATACAAACACAGCACAGCAGGAAACGTAACACTGAAGGACTGGACTCGGAGGGGGGAGGGGGAGAGAGCAGGGACACTCCCACATGTACACTCTGAAGAAAACCTTGCTAGCCCCCGTTTCATTTGCATCAGAAACGGGGCTTTTTTACTAGTATTATATATTTTGTGATTTTATTTTTTCCCCTCCTGAGCTGCCCTGGCTAAAAAGTCCCTGTTTGATCTAGAGCGGGACAGGACAGGTGGCAACTGAAGCCATGCGCTCCCAGGTCCTAACCTGCCACTCCGCTACCTAACTGATTGAGGTGAAAGCTTTTTGAGTTATGTTGGAAAAGCTCAGTCAGAACAAATTAGGAGCCCTTTAACGAAGGTGCAGTAGGATTACTGCGCGGTAAAACAGCACCACTGCCGGGCGTGCCCAGGCACCCTGCGTTTAGTTCTCCATTTGCCAAGCAGCATTTCCCACGCTAGAGACAGGGAGTGAGCGTTCCCACGGTAATCAGGCAGAGCGGGCACTTTGCCGCACACGGACCGAATACCGCACGAGTAGCACGTGAGTCCTTACCGCCTACTAAATAGGAAGCAGTAACAGCTCAGGCGGCGATGGCTGTGCACTATCTGAAACTTAACATGGCCAAAACCGAGCTTCTCATCTTTCCACCTAAACCCACCTCTCCTCTCCCCCCTTTCTCTATTTCTGTGGATGGCACTCTCATTCTCCCTGTCTCATCAGCTTGTAACCTTGGGGTCATCTTCGACTCCTCTCTCTCCTTCTCTGCTCACATTCAGCAGGTTGTTTCTTTCTCTATAACATCAGCAAATCTGTCCCTTCTTCTCTGAGCACTCTGCCAGAACCCTTATCCATACTCTTATCACCTCTCGCCTAGATTATTGCAACCTGCTTCTCACTGGCCTCCCACTTAGCCATCTCTCTCCTCTTCAATCAGTCCAAAACTCTGCTGCACGACTCATTTTCCGCCAGAGTCGCTATGCTCACATTAGCCCTCTCCTCAAGTCACTTCACTGGCTCCTTATCCGTTTCCGCATTCAATTCAACCTTCTCTTACTGACCTATAAGTGCATTCACTCTACCGCTCCCCAATACCTCTCCACTCTTGACTCTCCCTATGCCCCCCCTTGGCTACTCCGTTCTGTGGATAAATCTCTCTTGTCTGTCCCTTTCTCCTCTACTGCTAATTCCAGACTCCGTTCCTTTTATCTTGCTGCACATCACGCCTGGAATAGTGGTTAGGGTGGTGGACTTTGGTCCTGGGGAACTGAGGAACTGAGTTTGATTCCTACTTCAGGCACAGGCAGCTCCTTGTGACTCTGGGCAAGTCACTTAACCCTCCATTGCCCCATGTAAGCCGCATTGAGCCTGCCATGAGTGGGAAAGCGCGGGTACAAATGTAACAAAAATAAAATAGATACTATTGGAGATTCTACATGGAATGTTGCTATTCCACTAGCAACATTCCATGTAGAAGGCTGCTTAGGCTTCTGTTTCTGTGAGTCTGACGTCCTGCACATATGTGCAGGATGTCAGACTCACAGAAGCAGAAGCCTGCGCGGCCACATTGGTGATCTGCAAGGGCCGACTTCTACATGGAATGTTGCTAGTGGAATAGCAACATTCCATGTAGAATCTCAAATAGTAGCAACAGTGGAGGAGTGGCCTAGTGGTTAGGGTGGTGGACTTTGGTCCTGGGGAACTGAGTTGGATTCCCACTTCAGGCACAGGCAGCTCCTTGTGACTCTGGGCAAGTCACTTAACCCTCCATTGCCCCATGTAAGCCTCATTGAGCCTGCCATGAGTGGGAAAGCGCAGGGTACAAATGTAGCAAAACAAAAAAAAATTCAAACTTCTCTTATTGACCTATAAGTGCATTCACTCTGCCACTCCCCAGTACCTCTCCACCCTTGTCTCTCCCTACGCCCCCCCACCTCGAGTACTTCGTTCTGTAGATAAAAATTTCTCTTATCTGTCCCCGTCTCCTCTACTGCTAATTCCAGACTTCGTTCCTTTTATCTTGCTGCACCTCATGCCTGGAATAGACTTCCCGAGCCTGTATGTCTAGCCCTGTCTTTGGCCGTTTTCAAGTCCAAACTTAAAGCCCACCTCTTTACCACTGCTTTTGACTCCTAACCACTACTCACTTGCCCTGTCCTTTTATCCTCACCTCTTTATTCCCTTACCCTTATTGTTCTTATACAGACTTATACGGTCTGTGCCAGAGCCAGTGGTGGGAGGCGGGACTGGAGGCTGGGAGGCAGGGATAGTGCTGGGCAGACTTATACGGTCTGTGCCAGAGCCGGTGGTGGGAGGCGGGGATAGTGCTGGGCAGACTTATACGGTCTGTGCCAGAGCTGGTGGTTGGGAGGCGGGGCTAGTGCTGGGCAGACTTATACGGTCTGTGCCAGAGCCGGTGGTGGGAGGCAGGGATAGTGCTGGGCAGACTTATACGGTCTGTGCCAGAGCCGGTGGTGGGAGGCAGGGATAGTGCTGGGCAGACTTATACGGTCTGTGCCAGAGCCGGTGGTGGGAGGCAGGGATAGTGCTGGGCAGACTTATACGGTCTGTGCCAGAGCTGGTGGTGGGAGGCAGGGATAGTGCTGGGCAGACTTATACGGTCTGTGCCAGAGCCGGTGGTGGGAGGCAGGGATAGTGCTGGGCAGACTTATACGGTCTGTGCCAGAGCTGGTGTTTGGGAGGCGGGCCTGGTGGTTGGGAGGCGGGGATAGTGCTGGGCAGACTTATACGGTCTGTGCCCTGAAGAGCATAGGTACAAATCAAAGTAGGGTATACAGAAAAAGTAGCACACAAGAGTTGTCTTGTTGGGCAGACTGGATGGACCGTGCAGGTCTTTTTCTGCCGTCATCTACTATGTTACTATGTATATGTTCTATCTGTTTACCTGTCTTTTCTAGATTGTAAGCTCTTTGAGCAGGGACTGTCTTTTTTGTGTATGGTGTACAGTGCTGCATATGCCTTGTAGCGCTATAGAAATGATAAGTAGTAGTAGTAGTGCTAAAATGGGGTCGGAGCGCACGGGAAATCCATGCATTAAAATTACCGCTGCCCACTTTTTAGAGCGGCTCAGTGAAAGGACCCCTAGGTTTGCTGATTTTGTATTGCTTGAAAAATAAGCCCGGTTATGATTCTAACTAAAAATGTGAGACTGTGCTGTTACGTTGCAGTCGTCCACGACCTGAGATGCTGCAGTGGCATGTATTACGTGTACTCTGTGATTGCTTTCTCTGTCTGCAACCATAGATCAGTTTCAGTATAAAAGAGGATTGTTTTCATAAATACGTTTCTTTTTTTTTTTTTTATTACATACAGCCGTCTCCATTGTGGTTTGTGCACAGCCTTTACAAAGGCACAGAGCCCGAGGATGTGAAGGCTGTGATCGTATTACAGTATGACTGAGTTGCTTGGACTCATCAGAACACGCTGAAATCAAATAAGTGCCGTGAAAAAAAAAAAATCACATTTCATGTTAAGAAAGTCCAATCTTTCTAGTAATTGTTTTCACTCTCCAAGGTGACTGAAAACTCTGAAGCAGGCCCTTGCTATGTCCTTGAAGAGAGAAAGGACATAAGGACCAGTATTCCACTCAGTAAATGGTACAATGCTTACCACACTGAATGCACTATGTAGAAGCAGCAGGATGACGAATGGGCAAAAGGTCAGATCAAACCATCATCCCAAATCCTGCCCATCATCTGTGCCATTCCCATTGGGTAGAGTTGAGTGGATCATTTTTATTTATTTATTGCATTTGTATCCCACATTTTCCCACCTTTTTGCGGGTTCAGTGTGGCTTACAATACGTTATGAAAGATGGAAATACAGTTTGTTTGTGACCCCTAACATCAACTAAGCATGACTGATTGATTAACTTTATAAACCACTTATCACAAGGCATTAGAGCAGTTTACAGTAATTATAAATTAAAATAAAACAATACTTAATTACAGCATCCTAATATATGCATCATTCATCAGGAGAGTGTTTAGTATCGATAAGGAATTCTTTAGCATAACGGATTAAGGGGTCCTTTGACTAAGGTGCGCTGAAAAATGGCCTGCGGTAGTGTAGGCGCGGGTTTTGGGTGTGCGCAGAATCATTTTTCAATGTACCTGTAAAAAAGGTCTTTTTTAAAATTTTGCCCAAATTGGACGTGCAGCAAAAAGGAAACTTTGCAGAGCGTCCATTTTGGGTCCGAGACCTTACCGCCAGCCGTTGACTTAGCGGCAAAGTGTCACGTGGTAACCGGGCGGTAATGACCTATGTGCGCCAAATGCCACTTGGCGCGCGTCCGAAAAAAAATTATTTTCGGCCACGAAATTACCGCAAGTGCCACGCGCTAACTCCATTTTGGCACAGACGCTTACACGGCTTAGTAAAAGGGCCCCTAGTTGCACTGTTTTATTGTGATTCTACTAGGGGTTGACAACAGCCTCCTTAAAATGGTCTTCTCCAAGGTGCCTGACTTACCTATGAACTACCAGTTGGCTACTTTCCAAGGTTCAGTGGCTCCTACAAAATCGACGATTGGGACATGCAGCATAAAGCGTATTGAACTTTTTCGGGATCTTGCCAGGTATTTGTGACCTGGATTGGCCACTGTTGGAAACAGGATGCTGGGCTTGATGGACCTTTGGTCTGTCCCAGTGTGGCAACACTTATGTACTTATGTGCTTGGGATTCTGAATGGAATCTTGCTATTCTTTGGGGTTCCAAATGGAATGTTGCTACACTTTGAAATTCTGCATGGAATCTTGCTATTCTTTAGAATTCTAGACTCTTGCTATTCTTTGGGGTTCTACATGGAATGTTGCTACTATTGGGTACTTGTGACCTGGATTGGCCACTGTTGGAATCAGGATGCTGGGCTTGATGGACCTTTGGTCTGTCCCAGTACGGCAATACTTATTATTATGATTTATTTACCGCCTTTTTGAAGGAATTCACTCAAGGCGGTAAACAGTAAGAATAGATCAAACATGAGCAATAGACAATTACAGCAGTAAAAATATTCAAAAACAATACAAAGTATGGCATGCTATACTAACATTATAATTGATAGCGAAGGGTAAAGCAAAGATGTAACGTATAGATAGATAAGAAAGTAGGAAGAGTTAGAAAGTAAGGTGGCTGATTTAAACAAAGTAGCACATGAGGTCAGAGAAATGGTTAAATGTTATCTCAGCTAGGGAAGGAGTGGATAAACATGTCCTGCTGCAGTATGTGCAGCCCGTGTCACTCCTTGTGTGTTTGAGTGAGACTAACAAGTTAGTTACTTCTTCCATTAAAGGCTTGGTTGAAGAGTCAAGCTTTCACCTGCTTCCTGAAGTAGAGATAGTCTTGTGTTAAGCGCAGCCTTTCAGGCAGTGCATTCCACAGTGTGGGGGCTACTCCGGAGAAGGCTCGCTTGTGGGTATCACATTGTATAATGTCTTTTGGAGAGGGTGTGGTTAGTGAAAGTCCTTGGGAGGACCTTAGTGTCCTTGGCGGTGTGTGGAAGATTATCCTATTTTTCAGGTACTCAGGGCCATTTCCTTTCAGGGCATTGAAGATCAGACGTAGAGTTTACAATTTAGCCCTGTATTGTACTGGTAGCCAATGAAGTTTTTGCAAAAATGGGGTGATAATGGTCACGTCGCTTACAACCTTCTATGAGTCTTGCTGCTGCATTCTGAATCAACTGGAGCTGGTGCAGGCCCTTTGTAGTCAGACCGTTGTACAGTGCATTGCAGTAATCCAGTCGATGTTATCATGGCATGTACAACAGGGATAAGATTTACCTTCTTGAAGTAAGGAGAATACATAAGTACATAAGTATTGCCATACTGGGCCAGACCAAGGTCCATCAAGCCCAGCATCCTGATTCCAACAGTGGCCAATCCAGGTCACAAATACCTGGCAAGATCCCCAAAAAATACTAAACATTTTAGACTGCTTATCCCAGAAATAGTGGATTTTCCCCAAGTCCAATTTAATAATGGTCTATGGACTTTTCCTTTAGGAAGCTGTCCAAACCTTTTTAAATCTCTGCTAAGCTAACCGCCTTTACCACATTTTCCGGCAACGAATTCCAGAGTTTAATTACACGTTGAGTGAAGAAAAATTTATCTGATTCGTTTTAAATTTACTACTTTGTAGCTTCATTGCATGCCCTCTAGTCCTAGTATTTTTGGAAAGCATAAACAGATGCTTCACGTCTACCCATTCAACTCCACTCATTATTTTATAGACCTCTATCATATCTCCTCTCAGCCAGCTTTGTTCCAAGCTGAAGAGCCCTAGCCACTTTAGCCTTTCCTCATAGGGAAGTCATCCCATCCCCTTTTTCATTTTCGTCGCCCTTCTCTGCACCTTTTCTAATTCCATTATATATTTTTTGAGATGTGGCGACCAGAATTGTACACAATATTCAAGGTGCAGTCACATAATGGAGCGATACAAAGGCATTATAATGCCCTCATTTTTGTTTTCCATTCCTTTCCTAATAATACATAACATTCTATTTGCTTTCTTAGCCGCCACAGCACACTGAGCAGAAGGTTTCAACGTATCATCAATGACGACACCTAGATCCCTTTCTTGGTTGGTGACTCCTAATGTAGAACCTTGCATGAGGTAGCTATAATTTGGGTTCCTCTTTCCCATATGCATCACTTTGCACTTGCTCACATTTAACGTCATCTGCCATTTAGATGCCCAGTCTCCCAGTCTCATAAGGTCCTCTTGTAATTTTTCACAATCCTCCCGCAATTTAACCACTTTGAATAACTTTGTGTCATCAGTAAATTTAATTACCTCACTAGTTACTCCCATTTCTAAGTCATTTATAAATACATTAAAAAGCAGTGGTCCCAGCACAGACCCCTGGGGAACCCCACTAACTACCCTTCTCCATTGAGAATACTGACCATTCAACCAGTTTTTAATCCACAATAGAATTCTACTTCCTATCCCATGACTCTCCAATTTCCTCTGGAGTCTTTCATGAGGTACTTTGTCAAACGCCTTCTGAAAATCCAGATACACAATATCAACCAGCTCACCTTTGTCCACATGTTTGTTCACCCCTTCAAAGAAATGTAGTAGATTGGTGAGGCAAGATTTCCCTTCACTAAATCCATGTTGGCTTTGTCTCATTAATCCATGCTTTTGAATATGTTCTGTATTTTTGTTCTTTATAATAGTCTCCGACGTCAGACTCACCGGTGTATAATTTCCCGGATCTCCCTTGGAACCTTTTTTAAAAATCGGCATTACATTGGCCACCCTCCAATCTTCCGGTACTATGCTCGATTTTAAGGATAAATTATATACTGAGAGGCAGCATAGCTATCGCAAATAGTAGAAGCAGCTCTTGAAGGATGCTTGGATTTGGGGAATCAGAGTAAGTGTTGAATGTATCTGTATTCCAAGGTTCCTGACTTGTGATTTGAGGGGGAGTTCATACTTCCCAAAAGGGATATTGATGTCAGGTATGTATCTACTTGTGTTAGGGACCCAGACAAGCTCGGTTTTACTTGGGTTCAGGCAAAGTTTGTTGTGTTTAGCTCATTCTTGAATTGATGTTAGATAAGTGATCAGTTTATTCAAGGCTGTAGGTAAGTCAGGTTCAATGGGTATGAGCAGGGCTTTTTTTGAGGGGGTACCCTGGGGGTACTGAGTACCGGCACCTTTTCCATTGTCTGCTAAAATTGACCCATGGACCCCAAGTTTTAAATGAAAGAGCTCAGGCTCTACCCACCAATTCTGCCCTGTCATAGATTCTGTGACTGGTTGCAGGGGACTTGGCTATTGTGGGGTGGATCCCTCAATGATCACCCCGCCCCTGAAGGGTATGGCCTTGCATTTGAGTACCAGCACCTTTTTGCTAGGAAAAATTCTAGAAAAGAGTCAAAATTCCAGGCATGGAGTCAAAACTTTTAGGCATGAGTCAAAACGCCACACTGAGGGTCAATATTCTCTAATGGGGGGTCAAAACTAAATTAAGGAGTCAAAAACTCTCTACAGGGTTCAGAATTCTAGATGTACTTATCATCCCCCTCCCCGATGAAACCAGAGGCAGACAATAAAGAGATAAGCTGGGTAAATTTAGCTTTGTCTCAGAATAACATTCAACACTAGGTGAACGTCTTCTGCTATTCCTATCTCTTCTCTGTCCTTAGAAGTGCTGCATTCAATTTAATGGTATCGAACAGGTGCTGTTAATGGAACCCGCTCTGAGGTGTTTTAGTTCCCCTTTCCTCCCCCTGCTGACATCACGACAAGGTGGCAAAATGTTATTAGTCTTCCATCATGGAACCTGTCTGAGGTGAATTAGAGAGACGTCCAGATTCAGTGATGAGAAACTATCTTGAAAGGTTGCTGCTTTTTTTTTCTCTCTTTTTTTTTCCAAAAAGCAGCAGTGTACAGTCAAAAAATGTTCAACCTTCACGTATCTGGTATATTAAACTTTGAAGTCATCATGGCACCAGGTATTTGGAGCAGCTTCTGGCAGCTGCTGAGTTCTCCTCACACACCTGCACTGTCCCATTCAAGGTTATTCTGGAAGAATCTATCATCGCTGCGTTCCATCTGTTTCTCTGACAGGAATAGCTAGAAGAGCCTTCTCAACTGCTGGGTCCCACTTCTGGAACTTTCTGCCCAGGAAAAAAATCTGTTCCACCTTCACCTTCCAGCCAAGTTGAAGATCTCTGCTTTCCTTCTATTTTCCCTTCAGTCTTTACTCATATCTTTTACTTCTCTAAAGATTTTACTCTTATAACAGTTCCATTTTAATATTATCTGCCTTTTTACTGCCCACCTCAATATAATTGTAACATAGTAACATAGTAAATGACGGCAGATAAAGAACTATACGGTCAGTGGTGTGCTGGTAAATTTTTAACAACAGGCTCTCTCCCCGGTCCACCTCGGCGCCCCCCCCCCCCCCCCCCCCCGTCCACAACTGCGCCCCCCTGTCCACCTCTGCGCCCCCCAAAATTGCAGAGCTGGCTATAGCCAGTGGGTGGGTGGGGGGGGGGGGGGGAGCAATGCATTACTTTTTAAAAAAAAATTAAATGATCCCAGGTTCCAATCTAATTCATGTTTAATGTGGGATAAAATGCCATAAATAAGTAAATAAATATAAACTTTTAATGTTGAGCACCTGATTCTCAAAGTGGACATATTCCAAACACTATAATGAAAATAAAATGATTTTTTCTACCTTTGTTGTCTGGTGACTGTTTTTCTGATCATGCTGGCCCAGTATCCAAATCTGCTGCTATCTGTCCTCCTAACTCCGTTTCCAGGGCTTCCTTTCCATTTCTTTTTTTACTTTCCTCCTTTCTTCTTCATTTCTGGTCCTCAGCTTCTACCTATTTTCTTCATCCATGTGCAGTTTTTCTCCTTTCTTCCTTTTCCCTTATCTTATCTCCTTCCTCACTCTTCCCTCCCCTCCAGCTATGTCCAGCATTTATTCTCTCTCCCCTCCTCTCCCCCTGCCCTCCATTCACCCATGGCCAGCGACCCTTCTCTCCCCTGCCCTCCATCCACCCATGGCCAACGACCCTTCTCTCCCCTGCCCTCCATCCACCCATGGCCAGCAGCTCCCTTCTCTCCCCTGCCCTCCATCCACCATGGCCAACGACCCTTCTCTCCCCTGCCCTCCATCCACCCATGGCCAGCAGCTCCCTTCTCTCCCCTGCCCTCCATCCACCATGGCCAGCAGCTCCCTTCTCTCCCCTGCCCTCCATCCACCATGGCCAGCAGCTCCCTTCTCTCCCCTGCCCTCCATCCACCCATGGCCAGCAGCTCCCTTCTCTCCCCTGCCCTCCATCCACCCATGGCCAACGACCCTTCTCTCCCCTGCCCTCCATCCACCCATGGCCAGCAGCTCCCTCTCTCCCCTGCCCTCCATCCACCATGGCCAGCAGCTCCCTTCTCTCCCCTGCCCTCCATCCACCCATGGCCAGCAGCTCCCTTCTCTCCCCTGCCCTCCATCCACCCATGGCCAGCAGCTCCCTTCTCTCCCCTGCCCTCATTCACCCATGGCCAGCGACCCTTCTCTCCCCTGCCCTCCATCCCCCATGGCCAGCAGCTCCCTTCTCTCCCCTGCCCTCCATCCACCCATGGCCAGCAGCTCCCTTCTCTCCCCTGCCCTCCATCCACCCATGGCCAGCAGCTCCCTTCTCTCCCTGCCCTCCATCCACCATGGCCAGCAGCTCCCTTCTCTCCCCTGCCCTCCATCCACCCATGGCCAGCAGCTCCCTTCTCTCCCCTGCCCTCCATCCACCATGGCCAGCAGCTCCCTTCTCTCCCCTGCCCTCCATCCACCCATGGCCAGCAGCTCCCTTCTCTCCCCTGCCCTCCATCCACCATGGCCAGCAGCTCCCTTCTCTCCCCTGCCCTCCATCCACCCATGGCCAGCAGCTCCCTTCTCTCCCCTGCCCTCCATCCACCATGGCCAGCAGCTCCCTTCTCTCCCCTGCCACCCCCTCCCGACTTGTTCCGCAAATTCTCCTGCTTCCTCCCTCCCTCCCGATCAGGTCCCTCACCGACCCTACCTTGGCCATCAAATTCTTCGGGCAGGCAGTGTTGCCTGCCCGCTGCCATCGCTGACTTTCCTCCGCCGCCCGATCGCGCTTCAAAATGGCCGCCGAGACTTACAGAAGTCTCGCGAGGCCGCCTCTGGAAGTCTCGGCGGCCATTTTTAAAGCGCAAATAGGCGGCGGAGGAAAGTCAGCGATAGCAGCGGGCAGGCAACACTGCCTGCCCCGAAGAATTCGATAGTCAAGGTAGGATCGGTGAGGGACCGGATCCGGAGGGCGGAGGGAGGGAGAGCCGGCTCGCCCTTTCCAACAACCGGCTCGCAAGTCCGGCCAAAATTTAACAACCGGATCTTGCGAGCCGGAGTGAGCCGGCTCCAGCACACCACTGTATACGGTCCATCCAGTCTCCCAACAAGATAAACTCATTTTACATGGTATGTGATACTTTAGATGTATATCCGAGTTTGATTTGTCCTTGCCTTTCTCAGGGCACAGACCGTAGAAGTCTGCCCAGCACTGTTCTTGTACTAAGTTCTGAAGCTAACGTCGAAGCCCCTTAAAATTTACACTCCAGCCCAACCATATCTATTCAGTCACTATCAGGGTGTAATCCCTTGAAGTCTGCCCAGCACCAGTTTTGTTTCCCAATTACCTGCGTCGCCACTTAATCTCCAATAAGATCCCGTGGATCCATTCCTTCAAAACAGGATTCCTTTGTGTTTATCCCATGCATGTTTGAATTCCATTACCGTTTTCATCTCCACCACCTCTCATGGGAGGGCATTCCACATATCCACCACCCTCTCTGCAAACAAGTACTTCCTACAAAAAACAGAGTGGGAAGGGGACCAATGACTTCAGGACGTAGAGACTGGAATGATATTCAAAGAGTAAACTTTATTGTAGACTCGACACAGTACTGTATTTCGGCCACAGGCCTGCCTCAGGAGTCTTTGACAGTAAACAATGATGTTTGAAAGGTTGTCCGTCTTGCGTAATACACAGAGAAGTCTAACACAGGAATATCCAATGGTTTTGGTCTCAAAAAAGACCTCAAAAGTCGTGAAGCTCAAATCTAGTGGAACGACACGTTGAAGAAAGAGGCAACTTGTCGTTCCACTAGATTTGAGCTTCACAACTTTTATGGTCTTTTTTTGAGACCAAAACTATTGGATATTACTACTACTACTATTTAACATTTCTAAAGCGCTACCAGGGTTGCGCAGCACTGTACAATTAACAAAGAAGGACAGTTCCTGCTCAAAGGAGCTTACAATCTAAAGAACAGAAAGTGCAGTCAATCAAGATTGAGGCAGTCTAGATTTCCTCGATAGAGGTACAATGGTTAGGTGCTGAAAGTGACATTGAAGAGGTGGGCTTTGAGCAAGGATTTGAAGATGGGTAGGGAGGGGGCTTGGCGTATGGGCTCAGAGAGTTTATTCCAAGCATAGGGTGAGGCAAGGCAGAAAGGGCGGAGTCTGGAGTTGGCGGTGGTGGAGAAGGGTACTGAGAGGAGGGATTTGTCCTCTGAGCGGAGGTTACGGGTAGGAGCATAAGGGGAGATGAGGGTAGAGAGGGGCTGCAGATTGAGTGCATTTGTAGGTTAGTAGGAGAAGCTTGAACTGTATGCGGTACCTGATCGGAAGCCAGTGAAGTGAGTTGAGGAGAGGGGTGATATGAGCATATCGGTGTAGGCGGAAGATAAGACGTGCAGCAGAGTTCTGAACGGATTGAAGGGGGGATAGATGGTTAAGTGGGAGGCCAGTGAGGAGTAGGTTGCAGTAGTCAAGGCAAGAGGTAATGAGAGTGGATGAGAGTTTGGGTGGTGTGCTCAGAGAGGAAAGGGTGAATTTTGCTGATGTTATAGAGAAAGAAGCGACAGGTCTTGGCTGTCTGCTGGATATGGGCAGAGAAGGAGAGGGAGGAGTCGAAGATGACTCCGAGGTTGCGGGCAGATGAGACGGGGAGGATGAGGGTATTATCGACTGAAATAGAGAGTGGAGGGAGAGGAGAAGTGGGTTTGGGTGGAAAGACAATGAGCTCAGTCTTGGCCATGTTCAGTTTCAGGTGGTGGTTGGACATCCAGGCAGCAATGTCGGATAAGTAGGCCGATACTCTGGCCTGGGTTTCCGCAGTGATGTCTGGTGTGGAGAGATAAAGCTGGGTGTCATCAGCATAAAGATGATATTGGAAGCCATGAGATGAGATCAGGGAGCCCAGGGAAGAGGTGTAGATTTTAAAAAGAAGGGGTCCAAGGACAGATCCCTGAGGAACTCCAACAGAGAGTGGGATGGGGGTGGAGGAAGATCCATGAGAATGTACTCTGAAGGTACGGTGGGAGAGATAAGAGGAGAACCAGGAGAGGACAGAGCCCTGGAAACCAAATGAGGAGAGTGTGGCAAGAAGTAAGTTGTGATTGACAGTGTCAAAAGCGGCGAATAGGTTGAGGAGGATGAGGATGGAGTAGTGACTTTTGGATTTGGCAAGGAACAGGTCATTACAGACTTTAGTGAGTGCCGTTTCTGTCGAGTGTAGAGGGCAAAAACCAGATTGAAGCAGATCGAGGATGGCATGAGAGGAGAGAAAATCAAGGCAGCGGCTGTGAATGGTGCGTTCAAGTATCTTGGAGAGGAAGGGTAGGAGGGAGATGGGGCAGTAGTTGGAAGGGCAGGTAGGGTCTAGTCCTGTGTTAGACTTCTCTGTGTATTATGCAAGATGGACAACCTTTCAAACATCATTGTTTACTGTCAAAGACTCCTGAGGCTGGCCTGTGGCCGAAATACAGTACTGTGTCGAGTCTACAATAAAGTTTACTCTTTGAATATCATTCCAGTCTCTACGTCCTGAAGTCATTGGTCCGCTTCCCACTCTGTTTTTTTGTATCCTCACCTCGTGGGATTTGACGTCCATCCACTCTGTGGAGACCCTACCCAAAAAATACTTCCTAACATTACTCCTGAGTCTGCCCCCCTTCAACCTCAATTCATGTCCTCTAGTTCTACTGCCTTCCTGGACATATTCCCAGGAGAAGGCTAGAAGAAAAGCTTTTTTAAAATTGAATTTCCAGCTACTCGAAGGGCTTTGCCTGAACTGCCTCGTCTTCCTTCCTTTTCAGTACATGACTTCTACTAGGTGGCTGTACCTTGTCAGTTCCCATTGGGCTAGTGACCTAACTTTGGGACTGCTATGCCATCAGAGCACTACAATTAGGTCACAGAATTGACTTCACTATCATTTTCTAAATTTGCTTTAAAACAGGCTCACTCTGGTTTACAGTGCATTTTCAGCTCAGCTGTAATGCATTTATCTGAATTTCAGCTCTCAGGTATTCCCATTGTCATTCAATTTAATTTGCATATTTTTAAAGTGAGCAGTCTTGCATTTTAATATGAGCTGATTGGGAGTTTTGAATGAAGTTTATTCAGAGTTGTCTGATTTCCAAGTATGCACGTGGGCGGGGATGAAGCAGAAAGATTTCTCATAACAAAAGTGAGAACTTCCTATGAAACTCTCTGGCAACACAGAGGGGTCCTTTTACTAAGGTGCGCTGAAAAATGGCCTGCGGTAGTGTGGACGCGTGTTTTGGGCGTGCGCAGAATCATTTTTCAGCGCACCTGTAAAAACTGCCTTTTAAAAAAAAATTTTTTTCGAAAATGGACATGCGGCAAAATGAAAATTGCCCCACGTCCATTTTGGGTCTGAGTCCTTACCGCCAGCCATTGACCTAGCGGTAAAGACTCACGCAGTAACCGGGCGGTAATGACCTAGGTGCGTCAGATGCCATTTGACGCATGCCCAATACGTGTGGCCGAAAGTACAATTTCAGGCGCACGCCAAAAATGAAATTACCGCAAGAGCCACACGGTAGCCAAGCAGTAACTCCATTTGGTGTGCGTAGATGCTTACGTGGCTTAGTAAAATGGCCCCTGAGGAGAACTGACTGGTAATACATGGATACCCTGCAGAACCGCCACCAGTGGCGCTGCAACCTGCGGGTAGCTCTGACGCTCCGTGGAATCATGGGCAGCTTTTAGTTGCTCGTGCTTCGGATGACACGTATTTTAAACAGATGTGCACTGGCCTTGATGCTCCAGGCACACACCTGGGACAGCCTAGCTATGTCAGTGCTAACCATGGCTCAGATAATTTGACTTCAACCCAGAACATTATCTATAATATAAAGTTTAAACAAGGAAATCTCGATAGCCCAGGGCTCCTACAGAGATGGGCTTCCCCTTTAAATGACACTTATCACCAACTGCAATGAAAAATAACTCCTTAATGGAGGAAAAAAAACCACCTTTGCAGCCAAGAAAACAGGCAAGAATGAAAGATGTATATATTTTTTTCTCTTTGGTGGATTACTCTTGAGGCAGAGGCAAAACGAGGGGGCCCCTTGTCAAGGAAGTTGCATGATGCCGCAGTAAATTTAATCGGAGCTTGTCCCGGCTGGATATTTTAAAGAAGCTAATCGCTGTGGTGACCACACAGGTGGAGAAGCTAAGTGAAAAAGAGTTTTCTCTGTGCACACGCAGTAATCTTTATATATAAATAATTCTTTTCAGTATTGTTTTGACATTAACCCGGCACATTATCGATTTTTTCTCCATTAAGGAGTTGTTTTCCATTGCAGTTGGTGATAAGAAGACCATCTCTGTAGGCACCCCGGGTTACTGAGGTTTCCTCGTATAAAATTTATATTATTTATTTATTTATTTATTTATTTGTTTGTTGCATTTGTATCCCACCTTATCCCACCTCTTTGCAGGCTCAAAGTGGCTTACAATACATCATGAGTAGTGGAAGAATGTTAGTTAATAAACATTTAGTATTGCAGGGTTTTGGTCAGCATGATGATAATAAGACAGAATAATAGTGTACAAGCAGATATTAAGAGACAGTTCTAAATATAGATGGGTGAGTTGTGCATATTCACATTGGTTTATTTATTTATTTATTACATTTGTACCCCGCTCTTTCCCACATACAGTAGGTCCAGTGCGGCTTACATAGTAAAAGAAAGCATCTTACATGGCAAAGAATACAGTAAAAACAAGGAAATTTAGGAACAGTATTATAAATTGTGATGATCATAACTACTTACATTATGAAAGGCATTACAAAGGACGTAATGAACTAGAATAGGGAAGGTAGACAAGGATATGATAGGTGAAAGGGAAGGAGAATGGGAGGGAAATGGTAAAGGATGGAGGGAAGAAGATGAGGGATTGAGTATAACATTCTACATGGAATGTTGCTACTGTTTGAGATTCTGCATGGAATCTTGTCACTCTTTAGGATTCCAGAATCTTGCTATTCTTTGGGGTTCTACATGGAATGTTGCTACTCTTTGAGATTCTGCATGGAATCTTGTCACTCTTTAGGATTCCAGAATCTTGCTGTTCTTTGGGGTTTATTTTATTTATTACATTTGTACCCCGCTCTTTCCCACATACTGCAGGTCCAGTGCGGCTTACATAGTAAAAGAAAGCATCTTACATGGTAAAGAATACAGTAAAAACAAGGAAATTTAGGAACAGTATTATAAATTGTGATGATCATAACTACTTACATTATGAAAGGCATTACAAAGGACGTAATGAACTAGAATAGGGAAGGTAGACAAGGATATGATAGGTGAAAGGGAAGGAGAATGGGAGGGAAATGGTAAAGGATGGAGGGAAGAAGATGAGGGATTGAGTATAACATTCTACATGGAATGTTGCTACTGTTTGAGATTCTGCATGGAATCTTGTCACTCTTTAGGATTCCAGAATCTTGCTATTCTTTGGGGTTTATTTTATTTATTACATTTGTACCCCACTCTTTCCCACATACAGCAGGTCAGGTCCAGTGCGGCTTACATAGTAAAAGAAAGCATCTTACATGGCAAAGAATACAGTAAAAACAAGGAAATTTAGGAACAGTATTATAAATTGTGATGATCATAACTACTTACATTATGAAAGGCATTACAAAGGACATGTGAAAAGAACGTAATGAACTAGAATAGGGAAGGTAGACAAGGATATGATAGGTGAAAGGGAAGGAGAATGGGAGGGAAATGGTAAAGGATGGAGGGAAGAAGATGAGGGATTGAGTATAACATTCTACATGGAATGTTGCTACTGTTTGAGATTCTGCATGGAATCTTGTCACTCTTTAGGATTCCAGAATCTTGCTATTCTTTGGGGTTCTACATGGAATGTTGCTACTCTTTGAGATTCTGCATGGAATCTTGTCACTCTTTAGGATTCCAGAATCTTGCTGTTCTTTGGGGTTTATTTTATTTATTACATTTGTACCCCGCTCTTTCCCACATACTGCAGGTCCAGTGCGGCTTACATAGTAAAAGAAAGCATCTTACATGGTAAGAATACAGTAAAAACAAGGAAATTTAGGAACAGTATTATAAATTGTGATGATCATAACTACTTACATTATGAAAGGCATTACAAAGGACGTAATGAACTAGAATAGGGAAGGTAGACAAGGATATGATAGGTGAAAGGGAAGGAGAATGGGAGGGAAATGGTAAAGGATGGAGGGAAGAAGATGAGGGATTGAGTATAACATTCTACATGGAATGTTGCTACTGTTTGAGATTCTGCATGGAATCTTGTCACTCTTTAGGATTCCAGAATCTTGCTATTCTTTGGGGTTCTACATGGAATGTTGCTACTCTTTGAGATTCTGCATGGAATCTTGTCACTCTTTAGGATTCCAGAATCTTGCTATTCTTTGGGGTTCTACATGGATGTTTGCTACTCTTTGAGATTCTGCATGGAATCTTGTCACTCTTTAGGATTCCAGAATCTTGCTGTTCTTTGGGGTTTATTTTATTTATTACATTTGTACCCCGCTCTTTCCCACATACTGCAGGTCCAGTGCGGCTTACATAGTAAAAGAAAGCATCTTACATGGTAAAGAATACAGTAAAAACAAGGAAATTTAGGAACAGTATTATAAATTGTGATGATCATAACTACTTACATTATGAAAGGCATTACAAAGGACGTAATGAACTAGAATAGGGAAGGTAGACAAGGATATGATAGGTGAAAGGGAAGGAGAATGGGAGGGAAATGGTAAAGGATGGAGGGAAGAAGATGAGGGATTGAGTATAACGTCGACGTCTTAGCAGGAGTATCGTAGGTGATCTGGTGGGATTAAGCTGGTCCATTAGGGTAAACTTGCTTGAAAAAATGGGACTTTAACATTTTCCTGAAAGGTAAATAGTTATTAATAGCTCAGATGGGTCTTGGGAGAGCATTCCAAAGCTGACTACCCAGAAAGGAGAAACTGGATGCATAGTATGTTTTGTACTTGACACCTTTGCAGTTTGGGGGGTGTAGATTGAGGTATGTTCGCGATGACATTGTTCTATTTCTAATTGGGAGGTCAATCAGGTTGTTCATATAACCTGATTGACCTCCCAATTATAAATAGAACAATGGAAGTGTCTGCTTGGGCTCAGTCTAGAGAAGCCAAGGTGAGAGGTTTGCTGGCTGCTGTCTTTCCTAAACTGAGTGGTAGATCTTTGTGGTATGCTTTATTAAAGAGATGGGTCTTCAGTGATATGCGGAAGTTCGTTCTTTCGTAGACCGATTTCAAGCTGCGCGGTAGTGCATTCCATAGCTGCGTGCTCAGGTAGGTGAAGTTTGACGCATGCATTAGTTTGTATTTCATTCCTTTGCAGCTGGGGAAGTGCAGATCAAGGAATGTGCGGGATGATCTTTTGGTATTCCTAGGTGGTAAGTCGATCAGGTCTGACATGTAAGCTGGTGCGTCTCCATGGATAATTTTATGAACTAATGAGCATACCTTGAAAGCGATATGTTCCTTAAGTGGGAGCCAGTGTAGTTTTTCTCGTAATGGCTTAGCACTTTCAAATTTTGGTTTGCCGAATATAAGTCTAGCTGCAGTGTTTTGGGCTGTTTGGAGTTTCTTGATTATTTGTTCTTTGCAGCCGGCATATAGTGCATTGCAATAGTCTAGATGACTGAGCACCATTGATTGTACCAGGTTGCGGAAAACACTCCTTGGGAAGAAAGGTCGTATTCTTTTTAATTTCCACATTGAGTGGAACATCTTCTTGGTTGTGTTTTTCGCGTGGTTCTCTAGTGTTAGGTGTCGGTCAATAGTCACTCCAAGAATTTTTAGGGTTTCTGAGACAGGAAGGTTTAGGGTTGGTGTATTAATGGCGGTGAATTCTTTCTTGTTATGTTGGGAGGTGAGTATTATGGATAATGTTCTGGGTTAAAGTCATGTTTTGGAGCAAATTACTGATAGGTTTCATGTTATTTTTACTCTCCATCATATGGTTTTTGATTTTTTTTCCAGATAATTTGAGCCCATCTCTCCCTTCTTGTTTACCCCTCCCCTCCAACTTCAGTTCTGAATTCATTCAGCCATTTGTAATCCTAAAATTAGGTTATCGAATTGGACAATTGTGTTTAATTAGCGAAACAATAGTACATCAAGTTCCTGTGCTTGTGTCCAGGGCTTTCAAGCCTTATATAAACCTGACAAACTCTATTGGCCTGTATGGAATCATCATTAGTCATGTTGGGCTTTCTGAGCTGGAATGTGATCAGCAGTGGCGTAGCCAAGGGTGGGTCCGGGCCCACCCACTTTAAGCTCGGGCCCACCTAGTAGCAGCAAAGGACTGAAATACAAAACAACTTACGCAGCCGGCTTCTCCTACATAAGCGCACAACTATGGAATGGGCTCCTGTGAAAACAATCCACGACCACTTGAACTTAAGGAAATCACTAAAGGCCTACCCCAACGACCCCACGTAACCCTCTTCACCTACCAACACAGCATGACTATGATCGAACAGGACAACACGCAATCTTCATCCATTCCGACCCTCCACTTATACCTCATACTATCACTATACAGCTTTGTATTTGTTATCCACCGACTGGGCAAACGCCTTTGACGGTACTATGTAAGCCACATTGATCCTGCAAATAGGTGGGAAAATGTGGGGTACAAATGCAACAAATAAATAAATAGGGATCCCCAAGCCCCACCAGCCGAAAACTCCCCAAAACTGTCCCTCCTGCATACCTTGTAAATAGCAGATCTTCGCCTGCAGCGAGCAGCGACTGATACATACTGCTCTCACCGGCCCCACAGCCTTCCCTCTGATGTATTCCTGCCTAGGCAGAAACAGGAAGTTGCATCAGAAGGAAGACTGTGGGACCAACATGAGCAGTGTGTATTGGTTGCTGCTTGCTGCTGGTGAAAATCTACTATTTAAAAGGTATGCGGGGGAGGGGGGGATGTTTGAGTGACCAGAGAGGAAGAGACCAAGTCATTTGTGGGACAGGGTGGAGTTCTTCTGCCCACCCATCTTGGGCCAAGGCCCACCCAAAATTGGGTGTCTGGCTACGCCCCTGAGTGGTCAGGATGTGTATCTTCTACTTTCACGTGCTGTAGGCCATGGGCATAGCCAGACTTCGTCAGGAGGGAGGGGGTCCAGAGCGCGAGGTCAGGGGCACATTTTAGCCCCCCCCCCGGCGCCGCCGACACTCCTGCCATTGCCGACCCCCCCTGCCGCCACAGCCACCACTAACTCTGACACCCCCCTGCCGACGACCCTCTCGACCCCCCCTCCCACTGCCAACCCTCCCCCGCTGCCGCCGTCGGCTACCTTTGCTGGCGGGGGACCCCCAATCCCCGCCAGCCAGGTCCTCTTCTTCCAGCGCAAGGCTTCGTTCTGTTTCTGCACATGCAGGACATCAGACTCACAGAAACAGAACGAAGCCTTCGCGGGAAGAAGAGGACCTCGGCTGGCGGGGGTTGGGGTCCCCCGCCAGCAAAGGTACCCATGGTGATGGTGATGGGGGGGGAGGGTTGGCGGCAAGAGGGGGGGTCAAGAGGGTCATCGGCAGGGGGGTCCAGGGCCAAATCTACGGGGGCCCAGGTCCCCGTGGCCCCACGTAGCTACGCCACTGCTCTAGGCTTCAGCTTTCAGCCTTCAATTTTATATCTCATCTCGTATTTGCATTCAGACTCTGACCTTTTATATGTTTAAAGAATTAACTTATTTTGACACAATAAAAGGCATTCTGGAGGCTTCCCAAGCTTCATTCAGTGCCTAATAATTAAAGTTATTGATCTGGGCCTGCACAAGCTTTCTTCATTGTCCTTGGGGAGTTGCGTGTGTGATTCTATTTTAATCTTTGATATGATCGCACAATATGGTTCGGTTGTTGCTTTCACTAATCAACTGGCGATGATTCATTAACCTTCTGCCTATATCCCTGTTAGGAAATTAGAACAAAATATATTGTCTAACATGAGAGGGGGGCACGACTATAGAGATGGCTGGAGAATGCCTGCTTGGTCCACACAGATACAGTCTGATAGTTTCTTTCTCTCTACATTTTTCTTTCTGCCAAGAAACTGTGAACTACATCACTTGAAGGAACTCTCCTAGTTCTCCTAGGAGTGATGCCCCTGTGGCCTAGTGGTTAGAGCACTGGTCTTGCAATCCAGAGATGGCCGCTTCAAATCCCACTGCTGCTCCTTGTGATGTTGGGAAGTCACTTAACCCTCCATTGCCTCAGGTACAAACTTAGATTGTGAACCCTCCTGGGGCAGAGAAATATCCAGAGTACCTGAATGTAACTCACCTTCAGCTACTACTGAAAAAGGTGTGAGCAAAATCTAAATAAATAAATAATGTAACCAGTTATAGAAATTGGTTTAATTTGTTTACCTTACTGCTGGGAGAGCAGGGGGGCTGGCTGGAGGTGTCCTGGGTTGTCGGGGAGATATTTAGCTAGGATGAATTCCTGCACATGAGCAATTCATACCAAGGAGACCTGCACTGACACCTGAAATTTTAAAAGTGCTAAAAATAAGTTTTAAAAGTATTCGCATTAAATCTAATTGCAGAATTTAGGTGCTAGGAAATGGGATTGGTATGCTATGTACTCAAATTTGCTCAAGGTGGAGAATAAGCCAGCAGATCAGTATAATATCCAAAATATTTTATTGAAGATACCGTATGTTAGACAATTGCCCGACACAGGCCGTGTTTCGCCCCAAAAAAGGGCTGCGTCAGGGGCTATAATAAACAACAAACATAACAAATTATAAAATCTAAACATTATAAAAAAGAAACTTATATCTGTAAAATATACAAAAATATCAATTATATGTTTATTTTACTATATTTTTAATTGTTTATATTATTTTTGAATTGAAATAGACTCTCAATGTTTATAATTCATGTCTATGTTTTACATGTACATTTTATTATTCATATTGATGTTTTATATATTCATTGTATATTTTACAGATATAACTTTCTTTTTTATAATGTTTGGTAATAAGGGCTAGGGTTACCATATGTCCGGATTTATCCGCCAGACAGGAAATGATGAAAGCGAGGGCGGGACCCAGCCACTGGAAGCCTGCAGGGCTGGTGCAGGCAGCAAGAATTGAATCGCTGCAGGCGCTAAGGACAACTGTAAGGTACATCAGGGAGGGATGGGGTTCGGTGATGGGTGGGCAGATGCCGGGACGCCGAGGAGAAAGAGAGATGTTGATGTGAGGTGCCGCCGCTAGGTTGACTTGAGCCAAGAATGGGTGGGCCTGTGCCCACCCGTAGCTACGCCACTGATAGGCAAAAATAGTGTTCATATCTACTATTCTAGAAAGGGTGCTCTGCATGGATAATAACGACACCTAAGATAGGGTACCATTTACTGAATCTGGCTCTAAGTAACTTGCATTAGATCGCAAGAAGTCACAGCGGGATTTGAACCCTGGCTTCCCTGGTTCTCAGCCTGTTGTTTTAACCATTAGGCTGCTCCTCCACTGCTAAATAATGTATGTGATAATAATTACAGTTACTAAAGAACTGAGGATCTATTAAACCATATATACCAATTAAGTAAACTGTTCTCTTACTGCAGACTGACAAACACTATTGATTGCACGTATTAGAACAATATAATTAATCATTCTCAATTCTAAATAAATTCCAGAACAACTAAGCCCTGTTACATAATTGGTTAGATCTTAATTAGCTGTCTGTTATTTCACAATTGATGTGTGGTTAATTCACAACAGCTCAGTCCTTGGTTGAAGTGCCTGGTGGTTTCCTTGGAGTGCCTTATTCGGGGCTGGCTGGGTTTCTCATTCACTCACTGCCTCTTAGCTTCTGTACAAGGGCTTTGTTTTCATTCTTCATGCAGTCTGACTTTCCTTCTTCTCTCCGATCATTTGTACAGACAAAAAGAATAGACAGGGGGGTGGATGCATTACAGTGCTAGCTGGTTTGTTTCTCTAAATACCCAGCGTACCCGAGTGTAACTCACCTTGAGCTGCTACTGAAAAGGTGTGGGCAAAATCCAAAGAAATATGTAATAGATGTAAGGTAGTGGTTCTCCACCTTTCTTCCGTTTTGACACACCTGACAGCAGTGGCGTAGCCAAGGGGGTTCAGGCCCACCCAGTAGTAGCACCAGTGGCGTACCAAGGGGGGGGGGGGTGGTCCACCCCGGGTGCACGCCGTTCGGGGGGGGGGGGAGGGGTGCCACGCGCCTGTTGGCTCCGAGTCCGCTCGTTCCCTCCCTGCTGCTCCCTCTGCGCGGAACAGGTTATTTCCTGTTCCGGAGCAGAGGGAGCAGCAGGGAACGAGCGGACTCGGAGCCAACAGGTGCGCAGCACCCCCCCCCCCCAGCAGGTAAAAATGCACCCGGGGGGGGGTCACGCTGCACCCGGGGGGGGGGGGGCCGCGCTACACCTGGGGGGGGGGGCGCATCGGCAATTCGCTCCGGGTGTCAGCCAGCCTAGGAACGCCACTGAGTAGCACACCTATGATGTGGCTGGCAGGGATTCCCAAGCCCCACCAACTGAAAAATCCCAACAGTTGTCCCTCCTGCATATATCTTGTAAAAAGCCGATCTTCACCCGCAGCAAGCAGTGACTGGTACATACTGCTTGCTTCGGCCCCACAGGCTTCCCACTGATGTATTCCCACCTATGCGGAAACAGGAAGTTGCATCGGTGGGAAGGTTGTGGGGGGCAACGTGAGTAGTGTGTATTAGTTGCTGCTCGCTGACAGTGAAAATCTGCCATTTAAAAGGTATGCGGGGGGGGGGGGGAGGAGGATGTTTGAGAGACCATCCAGCTTATTTTCGAAAGTGAAAGACACCCATATTTCGACCTAAATCGGGAGATGGGCGTCTTTCTCGCATGGGTGCCCAAATCGGTATATTCGAAAGCCGATTTTGGGCGTCTTCAACTGCACTCCGTCGCGGGAACGAATAAAGTTGACGGGGGCGTGTTGGAGGCGTGGTGAAGGCGGGACTGGGGCGTGGTTATCGGCCGAACAGAGATGGGTGCGCTCGGCCGATAATGGAAAAAAGAAAGGCGTTTTTAGCGAGAATTTAGGTCACTTTTTTTTTACCCTTTTTTATCACGAACAGGTCCCCCAAAAGTGCCCTAAATGACCAGATGACCACCGGAGGGAATCGGAGATGACCCCCCCCTGACTCCCCCAGTGGTCACTAACCCCCTCCTTCCAAAAAAAAAAGAACTTAAAAAGATTTTTTTGCCAGCCTGTATGCCAGCCTCAAATATCATACCCAGCTCCATCACAGCAGTATGCAGGTCCCTGGAGCAGTTGTTAGTGGGTGCAGTGGACTTCAGGCAGGTGGACCTAGTCCCATCCCCCCCTACCTGTTACACTTGTGCTGGTAAATGGGAGCGCTCCAAACCACCCCCCAAAACCCACTGTACCCACATGTAGGTGCCCCTCTTCACCATTAAGTGCTATGGTAATGGTGTTGAGTTGTGGGGAGTGGGTTTTGGGGGGATTTTTGGGGGGGGGGCTCAAGGGAAGGGAGCTATGCACCTGGTAGGTAATTTAATGTTTTTTTCTATTTTTTAAAAGTGCCCCCTAGGGTGCCCGGTTGGTGTCCTGGCATGTGAGGGGGACCAGTGCACTACGAATCCTGGCCCCTCCCACGACCCAAAGCCTTGGATTTGGTTGTTTTTGAGCCGGGCCGCTTTGGTTTCCATTATCGCTGAAAAATGAAAACGCCCAACTCAAAAAACGCCCACATCCAATGCATTTGCCTGGCACAAACCGTATTTTCGAAACTAAAGATAGACGTCCATCTTTTTCGAAAATACGGTTCGGCCCGCCTCTTCACAGACTCGTTCTCGGAGATGGACGTCCTTACACATGGGCGTTCGCGTTCGATTATGCCCCTCCATATGGCATGCAGGTGAGAGAAGTTCACAGGATAAATCCCTCCTCTCAGTACCCTTCTCCACCACCGCCAACTCCAGGCTCCGCTCATTCTGCCTCACCTCACCCTATGCTTGGAACAACCTTCCTGAGCCCTTACGCCAAGCCCCCTCCCTGCCCATCTTCAAGTCTTTACTTAAAACCCACCTCTTCAATGCTGCGTTCAGCACCTAACACTTACTGTTCAGTAAATCCAAACTGCCCCTATTTGACTGCCCCTATCGGACTGACCGTTCACTTGTCTTTTAGATTGTAAGCTCTTTGAGCAGGGACTGTCCCTCTATGTTAAATTGTACAGCGCTGCGTAACCCTAGTAGCGCTTTAGAAATGTTAAGTAGTAGTAGTAGTAGGAGAGACCAGATCACCTGTGGGATGGGGCAGGATTCTTCTGCCCACCCATTTTGGTCCCAGGCCCACACAAAATTAGGTGTCTGGCTTCGCCCCTGCCTGACAGGCAATGTTCATGCGTGTGACACATTGAACACTAAAATTCACAGCTAAATAAACCAAGAGGGCTTTTTACTAAGCCGTGAAGGGGCCTACGCATGCCCACCATGCGCCAATTTGGAGTTACTGCCCGGCTACTGTGTAGCCCAGGCGGTACTTTCATTTTTTTATGCGTCTCCGTTACGCGTGTCTAAAAAATAATTTTTATTTTCTGACCTGCAGCGAACATGGGCGGTAATCGGCATTTGGCTCGCATAGACCATTAGCGCCCGGTTACCAGGTGAGACCTTACCACTAAGTCAATGGGTGGCGGTAAGGTCTCAGACCCAAAATGGACGCACGCCAATTTTTATATTGCCATGCGTCTATTTTCAGCAACATTTTTTTAAGCCATTTTTTTACAGGCGCGTTGAAAAGTACTACTACTACTACTACTTAACATTTCTAGAGCGCTACTAGGGTTACGCAGCGCTGTACAATTTAACAAAGAGAGACAGTCCCTGCTCAAAGAGCTTACAATCTAATAGACAAGTGAACGGTCAGTCCGATAGGGGCAGTCAAATTGGGGCAGTCTGGATTCACTGAACGGTAAGGGTTAGCTGCCGAACGCAGCATTGAAGAGGTGGGCTTTAAGCAAAGACTTGAAGACGGGCAGGGAGGGGGCTTGGCGTAAGGGTTCAGGAAGGTTGTTCCAAGCATAGGGTGAGGCGAGGCAGAATGAGTGGAGCCTGGAGTTGGCAGTGGTGGAGAAGGGTACTGAGAGGAGGGATTTATCCTGTGAACGGAGGTTACGGGCGGGAACGTAAGGGGAGATGAGGGTAGAAAGATAGTGAGGGGCAGCAGACTGAGTGCATTTGTAGGTAAGAAGGAGAAGCTTGAATTGAATGCGGTATCTGATCGGAAGCCAGTGAAGTGACCTGAGGAGAGGGGTGATATGAGTATATCAGTTCTGGCGGAATATGAGACGTGCAGCAGAGTTTTGAACAGATTGAAGGGGGGATAGATGGCTAAGTGGGAGGCCGGTGAGGAGTAAGTTGCAGTAGTCCAGGCGAGAGGTAATGAGAGCATGGACGAGAGTTAAGGTGGTGTGTTCAGAGAGGAAAGGGCGAATTTTGCTGATGTTAAAGAGGAAGAAGCGACAGGACTTGGCTGTCTGCTGGATATGCGCAGAGAAGGAGAGAGAGGAGTCAAAGATCTGTGCACACCCAAAACACATACCTACACTAATGCAGGCTATTTTTCAGCGCGCCTTAGTAAAAGGACCCTCCCCCCCCCCCCAAAAAAAACCTCCTAAATATTTCATTGTTAAAATGATGCAAAGTAAATGTAAAATATTCTTAAATAGAATTTCGTTTTTTTGTTTTATAAGGGCCCTGTTTACTAAGCCACGCTGCACATATCTTAGTATTTTTAGTGCACACTAAACACTCCCAAATTCCGTTCCTCTTTTGTGCACAAACGTTCGTCACCTCCTAAACTATACCATTCCCTGAGGTTTCTGCAGCCCAAATGCATCACCCGGCACTCTGTAGCATTAAATCTTAGCTGTCAAATTCTGGACTATTCTTTGAGCTTCACTAGGTTTTTCTTCATGTTATCCACAACATCAGAAGTGTCTACCCTATTGCGGGTTTTACGGTACCTAAGTTTTCTAGTCATGACATTAATGGTCTTTTATTATTTCTTCTGCCCCTTTACAATTTGTTTCCCCTAATCAATATATATGTGCGTTTTATATTATTTTGTTATTATTGCTTAAATTTATGTGTGCATATATGTTTTTATTTATATAACATATGCATGGTGTTTTTGCTTTTGAAATACATTATTGCATCACCATTTTATATATAGTACATTATTGTAATCAGTTCATTTTTTGTATGTATTTCTAAACCCCATGACCGGATTGTCACATTTTTAAAAATTTTAAAATTTATAAGTTCATATAATTTGTAAATTTATTGTTTTAACTTATTTGTGTGCACTATATTTTATCTTTTCCATTTTTTAAATATAAATGTATGTTTTTATAGACTCCTGATGCAGGCCTGACGGCCGAAACACGACGTTGTGTCGAGTCTTCAAATTATGAATAAAGTTGTTTACTAACGAACATCTTCCAGTTTCTGGTATCCTTGGTCGCTCTCCCACTTTTCTTACCCACTTGTTTTTTCCGTGGGGCGTTTGAGTTCTCCGTTTTTTGGCGGATTTCCTCTCAGGTTTTGGTATCACCCGCAAAGAGGCAAACCTTACAATACAGCCCTTTTGCAATACCAATTACAAAAATGTAAAAAAAAACAAACAAACCAGCCCTAGAACCAAACCTTGTGGTAAATCACTGGCAACATCCCTTTCCTCAGAGTAACCATCATTTACCACTATCATCTGTCACCTTCCATTCAACCACTTCCTAACCCAGTCCCGGGGCCCAATCAATTTTTTTTTTTGTTACATTTGTACCCCGCACTTTCCCACTCATGGCAGGCTCAATGTGGCTTACATATTGTATACAGGTACTTATTTGTACCTGGGGCAATGGAGGGTTAAGTGACTTGCCCAGAATCACAAGGAGCTGCCTGTGCCTGAGGTGGGAATTGAACTCAGTTCCCCAGGACCCAAGTCCACCACCCTAACCACTAGGCCACTCCTCCACTGTTGCTACTATTTGAGATTCTACATGGAATGTTGCTATTCCACTAGCAACATTCCATGTAGAAGTCGGCCCTTGCAGATCACCAATGTGGCCGCGCAGGCTTCTGTTTCTGTGAGTCTGACGTCTGCACGTACGTGCAGGACGTCAGACTCACAAAAACAGAAGCCTGCGCAGCCTTCTACATGGAATGTTGCTAGTGGAATAGCAACATTCCATGTAGAATCTCAAATAGTAGCAATAGAATCTCAATAGTAGCAACATTCCAAGTAGAATCTCCAATAGTAGCAACATTCCATGTAGAATCTCCAATAGTATCTATTTTATTTTTGTTACATTTGTACCCTGCGCTTTCCCACTCATGTCAGGCTCAATGTGGCTTACATATTGTATACAGGTACTTATTTGTACCTGGGGCAATGGAGGGTTAAGTGACTTGCCCAGAATCACAAGGAGCTGCCTGTGCCTGAAGTGGGAATTGAACTCAGTTCCCCAGGACCCAAGTCCACCACCCTAACCACTAGGCCACTCCTCCACTGTTGCTACTATTTGAGATTCTACATGGAATGTTGCTATTCCACTAGCAACATTCCATGTAGAAGTCGGCCCTTGCAGATCACCAATGTGGTCGCGCAGGCTTCTGCTTCTGTGAGTCTGACGTCCTGCACGTACGTGCAGGACGTCAGACTCACAGAAACAGAAGCCTGCGCAGCCTTCTACATGGAATGTTGCTAGTGGAATAGCAACATTCCATGTAGAATGTCCAATAGTAGCAACATTCCATGTAGAATCTCCAATAGTATCTATTTTATTTTTGTTACATTTGTACCCTGCGCTTTCCCACTCATGTCAGGCTCAATGCGGCTTACATGGGGCAATGGAGAGTTAAGTGACTTGCCCAGTTCCCCAGTATCAAAGTCCACTGCACTAACCACTAGGCCACTCCTCCACTTGTTGATAAAGATAAAGGTTACGGAGCAGGTGACAAGTTATTTTTGTACCAGGGGCAATGGAGGATTAAGTGACTTGCCCAGAGTCACAAGGAGCTGCCTGTGCCTGAAGTGGGAATCAAACTCAGTTCCCCAGGACCAGAGTCCACCACTCTAACCACTAGGCCACTCCTCCACTGTTGCTACTATTGGAGATTCCATTAGCAACATTCCATGTAGAGGTTCACCAATGTGGCCGCGCAGGCTTCTGCTTCTGTGAGTCTGACGTCCTACGTGCAGGACGTCAGACTCACAGAAACAGAAACAGAAGCCTGCGCAGCCTTCTACATGGAATGTTGCTAGTGGAATAGCAACATTCCATCTAGAATCTCCAATTGTATCTATTTTATTTTTGTTATATTTGTACCCTGCGCTTTCCCACTCATGGCAGGCTCAATGCGGCTTACATGGGGCAATGGAGGGTTAAGTGACTTGCCCAGAGTCACAAGGAGCTGCCTGTGCCTGAAGTGGGAATCGAACTCAGTTCCCCAGGACCAGAGTCAACCACTAGGCCACTCCTCCTCAAGACCAGCATATCTCTCTCTCTCTCTCTCTCTCTCTCTCTCTCTCTCTCTCTCTCTCTCTCTCTCTCTCTCTCTCTCTCTCCTCTCTCTCTCTCTCTCTCTCTCTCCTCTCTCTCTCTCTCTCTCTCTCTCTCTCTCTCTCTCTCTCTCTCTCTCTCTCTCTCTCTCTCTCTCCACGGAGGCAGGCTGCATTGTTATGTATATTTTAGTATGAGTATTTTTGTATTCAATTGCATTGTCTGTGTATAGATATGTTATTATTATTTATTTTATTTGTAGCATTTGTATCCCGCATTTTTCCACCGTTTTTGCAGGCTCAATGTGGCTTACATTTGCCGTAATGGCTGTTGCCATTTCCGGGTAAGAGAATTATACATGGTATTGCGTTAAGGTGCAAACGTGCATGGTGATATACATGGAACATAACATATATGGAACAGGTCATGGTGTATATATAAATCATGTGTATACATACATGGTATACGGTCTGTACCAGAGCCGGTGATGGGAGACGGGACTGGTGGGTGGGAGGCGGGAAATACTGCTGGGCAGACTTATACGGTCTGTGCCATGAAAAAGACAGGTACAAATTCAAGATATGAGTTTATCTTGGGCAGACTAGATGGACCATGCAGGTCTTTTTCTGCCGTCATCTACTATGTTACTATGGTAAAGCAGAATATGTTATGGTGCTGCATAAAGGTTCCTGAGTAGTAGCTTGGATTTTAGTATACATTAGGTCAGTGACTATAGATAGCGCTGTGTAGTAGGGCTGCCTTCCCTATAATTAGCAGTTTCCTGTGATTGACTCTTTGGGAGCTTTCCCTATCAGTTCTGAGCCAGGGCCAGCCCTCTCTTTCTCCCCCTGGGGGCTATGATAGAGAGCCCCAGTCTTCCTAGCATACCTTTGTGATTAGCAGCTGTTCTAGGGGCTGATCTTTCCTTGATCTACTGTGATTCCATCAAAATTCTTTGCCACATATTTTCCCAAGGCATTAGTCCCACACATTCCCCTTTGAGTATTACAGCTTTTCCTTTCAGTTGGGCTAAGGTTCAGGCAGTGGCGTACCAAGGGGGGAGGGCGGTGGGGGCGGTCCGCCCCGGGTGCACGCCGCTGGGGGGTGCTGCGCGCCTGCCGGCTCTTCGTTTTCATGCTCCCTTTGCCCCGGAACAGGTTACTTCCTGTTCCGGGGCAGAGGGAGCATGAAAACAAAGAGCCAGCAGGCGCGCGGCACCCCCCCCCCCCCCCAGCGGCGTGCACCCGGGGGGGGGGGTTCTTTCTCGGGGAATCAGGAGTTCTTTCACCGGGGGGGGGGGGGGGGGGCGCTGCACCCGGGGGAGGGGCGCATCGGCGATCCACCCCGGGTGTCAGCACCCCTAGGAACGCCACTGGGTTCAGGCCATCTCCTTTCCTCTGGGGTGGCTAGATACGGACTCTTTGTAGAAGGCAACAATTCTTTCCAAGCAACTGATCTAGAACATAAGAACATAAGTGTTGCTTTACTGGACAGACCGAAGGTCCATCAAGCCCAGCATCCTGTTTCCTACAGTGGCCAATCCAGGTCACAAGTACCTGGCAAGATCCCCCCAAAAGTACAATACATTTTATGCTGCTTATTCTAGAAATAAGCGGTAGATTTTCCCAAGTCCATCTTAATAATGGTTTTCTTTGTTTGCTATGATCGCTACATTAAAGAAGGGTTGGATTTAGAATGGTCTACTGGTAAAGTTTTAATTTGGGAATGGTTCAGCTGGCTTTTGAAGCTTTGTGACCACACCTAGCCTAGAACAGCACAGCAGACTAACCCTAGCAGTGTGTCAGAACACATTGCTAGGGGTCAGGCAGTGCCACTTTGAAAGATGACGGTGTCAAAAGCAGGAGCAACTGGGCATTGCTCCTGTCTTGAGAGGCACATAGGGGATTGGAGATGTTTCTGGAAGGAGTGTCCAAGAGGGACTTAGGTGGATGGCTCGGGAAGTCACAGGAGTGTCTTGGGGAATTGACTGGAGGTCCCCAGGAGCTACTATTGGCTTGTGGGCCCTCCGTTGAAGGACACTGTCCTATTGCTTACAGGAACTTGTACTTCTGATGTTAATTAAAGCAGGAATGCATCTCCATGCATGTGCCAGGTACGAGGGTCATCCCCCTCTGCTTTACAGTCAGGACTGACAGATTTGTATGGTAGCTCCAAGGATATCCACAATGAGTATGCATGAGATAAATTTGCATATATGAAGACCTCAGTGTATATAAATTTGTCTCCTATATATTTATTATTTATTATTATTATTATTGATTGCATTTGTACCCCACATTATCCCACCTTTTTGCAGGCTCAATGTGGCTTACAGAGTGTTGTTATGATGCAGTCATTACATGACCTTAAATACATTCAATAATCGGTTGAAGGTGTATGGTTTAGATGTAAGGTGCTAGGTAAGGTACTGTGAAAGGTTTTTTGTTGCACCTGAGTAATTTGAGAATGGTTTATTAGGATGTCTTTAGTAGGCTTTGTTGAAGAGATGTGTCTTCAAAGCTTTGCAAAAGCTGGTTAGATTGTCCATCTTCTTCAGGGCCATGGGTAGTGCGTTCCAGATCTGTGTGCTTTTATATGCAAAAGTAGTAGCGTATGCCTGTTTGTATTTAATTCCTTTGCAGCTGGGGAAGTTCAGATTGAGGAATTTGCCGATTTTTTGGCGTTTCTAGACGGTAGGTCCACTAGGTTTAACATATAGAGTGGGGCATCTGCGTGGATGATTTTGTGGACGGTTGTGCAGATCTTGAACCCGATTCGTTCCTTGAGTGGTAGCCAGTGTAGTTTCTCTCTTAGAGGTTTCGCCCTTTCGTATTTAGTTTTTCCAAAGATGAGTCTGGCAGCGGTGTTCTGGGCTGTTTGGAGTTTTTTAATGGTCTGTTCTTTACAGCCTGCGTATAAAGAGTTACAGTAGTCCAGGTGACTTATCACTAATGACTGTACTAGGGTGCGGAAGATGTTTCTTGGGAAAAAAGGTTTTATTCTCTTAAGTTTCCACATCGAGTGGAACATTTTTTTCGTTATATTCTTCACGTGGGTCTCGAGTGTGAGGTTTCAGTCAATAGTGACTCCAAGAATTTTCAGACTTTCTGAGATAGGAAGTGTGCCGTATGGTGTGGTTATGGTAGTGTAGTTGTTTGTGTTGTATTGGGAAGTGAGAACTAGACATTGAGTTTTTTCTGGGTTCAGTTTTAGCTGGAATGAATCCGCCCAAGAATGCATGGTTTGGAGGCTCTGGTTGATCTCGTTGGTTATTTCGTTTAGGTTACTTTTGAACGGGATGTAGATCGTGACATCATCCGCATTTATGTAGGGGTTGAGGTTGTCTTTTTATTTATTTATTTGGTGCATTTTACCCCACATTTTCCCACAAGAGCAGGCGCAATGTGGCTTACATTAATTCAAGAGGATACAATACAATACATAGAAGGCACAGATACGGAATGAGACAGAAGGGGAAGGAACATGGGATAACACGGGGAGAATGGCAGGGGCGAAGCAACCGGTGAATAACCTGTACAGTCAACAAGAGAGAGAGAGGTTAAACCAGGGGCGTAGCCATGGGTGGGCCTGGGTGAGCCCAGGCCCACCCAGTTTTGGTTCAGGCCCACCCAGCAGTGGAGGCAGCGGAGCGGAGGGAGCAGGCTGAGCTCCGATCCCACATCTGCCTCCCCAGCCCGCCACTGCCCCGCCCCCCGCCGTACCTTTAAATATTACAGTTTTGCTGGAGTCGCGGGCAGCCGGCATTGAAGATATCGGCAGGCTTACGCCGGTTCCAGCAGCCTTCCCTCTTCCCTCGTTGCAAGTCGGATGATGGCTCCGCCCTCTTCTGACGTATTTCCTGTATCTACGAGGGCGGAGCCATCATCCGACTTGCAACGAGGGAAGAGGGAAGGCTGCTGGAACCGGCGTAAGCCTGCCGATATCTTCAATGCTGGCTGCCCGCGACTCCAGCAAAACTGTAATATTTAAAGGTACGGCGGGGGGGGGCAGGAAGGAAACAGGGCAGACGGGAGAGGAGGGTTGCTGCACATGGTGGAAGAAGGGGAGAGGAGGGTTGCTGGATGGAGGGAAGGGGAGAGGAGGGTTGCTGCACATGGTGGAAGAAGGGGAGAGGAGGGTTGCTGGATGGAGGGAAGGGGAGAGGAGGGTTGCTGCACATGGTGGAAGAAGGGGAGAGGAGGGTTGCTGGATGGAGGGAAGGGGAGAGGAGGGTTGCTGGACATGGTGGAAGAAGGGGAGAGGAGGGTTGCTGGATATGGTGGAAGAAGGGGAGAGGAAGGTTGCTGGACATGGTGGAAGAAGGGGAGAGGAGGGTTGCTGGATGGAGGGAAGGGGAGAGGAGGGTTGCTGGACATGGTGGAAGAAGGGGAGAGGAGGGTTGCTGGATGGAGAGAAGGGGAGAGGAGGGTTGCTGCACATGGTGGAAGAAGGGGGGAGGAGGGTTGCTGCACATGGTGGAAGAAGGGGAGAGGAGGGTTGCTGGATGGAGGGATGGGGAGAGGAGGGTTGCTGGACATGGTGGAAGAAGGGAGGAGGAGGGTTGCTGGATATGGTGGAAGAAGGGGAGAGGAGGGTTGCTGGATGGAGGGAAGGGGAGAGGAGGGTTGCTGCACATGGTGGAAGAAGGGGAGAGGAGGGTTGCTGGATGGAGGGAAGGGGAGAGAAGGGTTGCTGGACATGGTGGAAGAAGGGGAGAGGAGGGTTGCTGGATATGGTGGAAGAAGGGGAGAGGAGGGTTGCTGGACATGGTGGAAGAAGGGGAGAGGAGGGTTGCTGGATGGAGGGAAGGGGAGAGGAGGGTTGCTGGACATGGTGGAAGAAGGGGAGAGGAGGGTTGCTGGATGGAGAGAAGGGGAGAGGAGGGTTGCTGCACATGGTGGAAGAAGGGGAGAGGAGGGTTGCTGGATGGAGGGATGGGGAGAGGAGGGTTGCTGGACATGGTGGAAGAAGGGAGGAGGAGGGTTGCCGGATATGGTGGAAGAAGGGGAGAGGAGGGTTGCTGGATGGAGGGAAGGGGAGAGGAGGGTTGCTGCACATGGTGGAAGAAGGGGAGAGGAGGGTTGCTGGATGGAGGGATGGGGAGAGGAGGGTTGCTGGACATGGTGGAAGAAGGGGGGGAGGAGGGTTGCTGGATATGGTGGAAGAAGGGGAGAGGAGGGTTGCTGGATGGAGGGAAGGGGAGAGGAGGGTTGCTGCACATGGTGGAAGAAGGGGAGAGGAGGGTTGCTGGATGGAGCGATGGGGAGAGGAGGGTTGCTGGATGGAGGTGTGGGGAGAGGAGGGTTGCTGGACATGGTGGAAGAAGGGGGGAGGAGGGTTGCTGGATATGGTGGAAGAAGGGGAGAGGAGGGTTGCTGGATGGAGGGAAGGGGAGAGGAGGGTTGCTGGACATGGTGGAAGAAGGGGAGAGGAGGGTTGCTGGATGGAGAGAAGGGGAGAGGAGGGTTGCTGCACATGGTGGAAGAAGGGGAGAGGAGGGTTGCTGGATGGAGGGATGGGGATAGGAGGGTTGCTGGACATGGTGGAAGAAGGGGGGAGGAGGGTTGCTGGATATGGTGGAAGAAGGGGAGAGGAGGGTTGCTGGATGGAGGGAAGGGGAGAGGAGGGTTGCTGCACATGGTGGAAGAAGGGGAGAGGAGGGTTGCTGGATGGAGGGATGGGGAGAGGAGGGTTGCTGGACATGGTGGAAGAAGGGGGGAGGAGGGTTGCTGGATATGGTGGAAGAAGGGGAGAGGAGGGTTGCTGGATGGAGGGAAGGGGAGAGGAGGGTTGCTGCACATGGTGGAAGAAGGGGAGAGGAGGGTTGCTGGATGGAGCGATGGGGAGAGGAGGGTTGCTGGATGGAGGGATGGGGAGAGGAGGGTTGCTGGACATGGTGGAAGAAGGGGGGAGGAGGGTTGCTGGATATGGTGGAAGAAGGGGAGAGGAGGGTTGCTGGATGGAGGGAAGGGGAGAGGAGGGTTGCTGGACATGGTGGAAGAAGGGGAGAGGAGGGTTGCTGGATGGAGGGAAGGGGAGAGGAGGGTTGCTGGACATGGATGGAGGGAAGGACAGGGGAGAGGAGGGTTGCTGGACATGGATGGAAGAGAGGGAAGGGAGAGAGAAGAAATGCTGGACATGGATGGAGGGGATGAAGAATGAGGAAGGAGATGAGATGAGGGAAAAGGAAGAGAGGAGAAAAACTGCACATGGATGAAGAAAATAGGCAGAAGCTGGATCCACTAGACAGTCAAGTCTGCAGAGGACCCAGCTTTTACTTATGGATATAGAGCAAGAAATGAAGAAGAAAGGAGGAAAGTAAAGAAATAAATGGAAAGGAAGCCCTGGAAACGGAGTTAAGAGGACAGATAGCAGCAGAATCGGATACTGGGCCAGCATGATCAGAAAAACAGTCACCAGACAACAAAGGTAGAAAAAAATCATTTTATTTTCATTATAGTGTTTGGCATATGTCCACTTTGAGAATCAGGTGCTCAACATTAAAAGTTTATATATATTTACTTATTTATGGCATTTTATCCCACATTAAACATGAATTAAATTGGAACCTGGGATCATTTAATTTTTTTTTCCTGGAGACAGTAATGCATTGCCCCCCCCCCCCCCCCCCCCCCCCCAGGCTCTCTCCCCGGCTATAGCCAGCTCTGCAATTTTGAGAGGAGGTGCACAGGTGGATGGGGGGGGGGGGGGGGTGCAGAGGTGGACCGGGGAGAGAGCATGTTGTTAAACATTTACCAGCACACCACTGTCTAGTGCCCACCCATCCAACCTGTTGGCCCACCCAAAAATTGACTTGTGGAGTTCCAAGTGGAATAAGCCTTGTCAAATAAGAATGTTTTCAAGGACTTCTTGAACAGGTGGTGGTCGACTAGCTCTTTCAGTTGTTTTGGCAGAACGTTCCAGGATTTAGGACTGATGTAGGGGAAGGACGAAGCAAAAAGGGTTTTGTATTTAACATTCCTGCAGTTGGGATGATGTAGATTGAGGTAAGATCTTGCAGATATTAGGGCATTTCTAGATGGTAGGTCGATTAGATTGAGCATGTAGTCAGGGGCTTCTCCATATATTATCTTGTGTGTTAGCCAGCAGATTTTAAATGTAATACGGTCTTTTACAGGGAGCCAGTGTAGTTGAAAACGTAGTGGTTGAGCATGATCAAAGCGCGATTTGCCCAGTATTAGCCTCACAGCTGTGTTTCGAGCTGTCTGAAGTCTTTTCAGAATATAGTCCCGGCAACCAGCGTAGATCCCGCTACAATAGTCTTACCCCAGGTTCCACGCATTTCAGCCGCTCTGTTATTGTCTCTCACATACAGAGCCACTCCTCCACCTCTTCGGCCCTCTCTATCCTTCTTAAAAAGATTATAGCCCGGTAGGGTCACATCCCATTCATGGGAATCGTTGAACCACGTCTGCGTAATAGCAACAATATCCAAGTTTATTTGTTGCAGATACCTTGAAAGTTCACTAGCTATAGGAACCATGGTTCTATATCCAGGTTTAGAAAATCATGGGGCATATTTGTATATAGACTGCTGATTATTACTTTAACAATACCAATAACTATAATTTTCCAGTGTTTTGGACTGCTCCTGCTTACCTGGACAGACCACAACCTGCCTTTCCCCTCCCTATAAATGTCTCTGCTCTCCTTCCTTCCCATTACCTTCCTTTCTACTCGCCTAGAACTCTGTTATTCATTTTTGTATTTCCTAGGCTTTTGATATACTACCTTTCAGTGGGGACGGTCAAAGTGGTTAACAATTGATAACAGTAATGAGAAAGGAAAAGAACCACAATTATGAATAGAAAAGAGAATGACAGAGGGATAGCGAAGACTGGGAGGGAAAGTGGGGGTGGGGGGGGGGGGGGGGGGGAGGCTGCTGTCCCGGGTTATCATATGGCTCCAGAAAAAACAGCCACAAGAGTAGGTGTAAACGGTATGGTCTGAGCACATTTAAAACACTTTATAATATTTATAGCATTTTAAAGTGCATATATAAAAAAAAGATAAATTATTTTGAACCCAAGTTTATTATAGTGAGTGCAGAAAAAAGAAGACAGATTGAGCCAGTCCAGATCATCATCTACCATACTGACTAGGCCCGAAAGCCTGGGACAGCAGGCGAGCATTCGAAGTGGCTCTGAACTTCGAGGAGGATTGTTCATAATGAAGGGGAATATATGTAAACCGCTTTGAATGCAGTTGCAAAAACCTCAGAAAGGCGGTATATCAAGTCCCAGTTCCCTTTCCCTATTTGAGATTCTACATGGAATGTTGCTACTATTGGAGATTCTAGATGGAATGTTGCTACTATTTGAGATTCTACATGGAATGTTAATGTTGCTATTCCACTAGCAACATTCCATGTAGAAGAAGCCTGCCCTTGCAGATCAGCAACGCGGCCGCGCAGGCTTCTGTTTCTGTGAGTCTGACGTCCTGCAGGCTTCTGCATGGAATGTTGCTAGTGGAGGAGTAGCCTAGTGGTTAGTCACTTAACCCTCCATTGCCCCTGGTACAAAATAAGTACCTGAATATATGTAAACTGCTTTGAATGTAGTATCAAAAAGCCTCAGAAAGGCGGTATATCAAGTCCCATTTCCCTTCCCTTCTTTTTTTCTGGAGCCGTATGGTAACCCGGTAGTTGCAGCAGTCGGCGAATACGGATAAAGAGGGAAGCAGTTCTGTGTCTGTGATTTCTACTATGTCAAATAACTGTGTGCTCTGTTATATTCAACAGCTATTGATCGAGATTTGATGTAGCTTTTCTGAACAGCTTAATAAAGGATGTAGACATTAAAAAGTAAAGCTCATTTTTTTTTCTCTCCTGAGTCTACTGTGGTTCTTTCTACTGAGAAATTTTCGCAGGTGCCAGGTTGTACACAGCTCGCTGGAATTTCAGCCTGTTATAAAGTGCTGTGGGATCTGTAATGATTAAAAGGTACTGCACCTAAATAAATCTTGTTGTAATGGTGAAAAGCCTTCTTTGTTATCCACGAGATTAAAGTTCAGCACAGAAACTCTTCATCTGTGTCCTGGCTGCTATGCAGGTGTGTGCTGGTTTGGACGGTTGCTTCCTGGTTGCAGTGTTGCCAGCGCTGCTTAATCTGGTAAAAAGACCAAAATTACCTAATGCATGTCTGAACTCAAATCTGTTTGAATGATACAGTTTTATGGCAAGTAATTTATTTTGCTTTTTCCACTGTGAAACAAGAACCTCTGGCAAATTTTAATTCCTTTTCTGGGCTGGCACTGTGGAGGACTGAATGGTGCAGGGTTAGAGAATCCTTCGCCTCTAACCCTGGCAAATTTATTTTTATTTGTTTATTTATAGTTTTCAATATATACATCTTATCAAAGAAGCATAGAAACAATTGCAATAATAAAGAACAGGAAAACATACATTCTTGAGATAAACTTAGTTATCCCTTTGAATGAAATAATATTTCAAATATCGACCTCAAGATTGGAAATACCTAACTAAATCCAAGATACAAAATATCATTAAGGAAATAATATTTATCAGACGATTACACTCCCGAAGAACATTCTCTATCTATCATCCAGTGTCCATATGGGACCTTAAACCTTAACAATGACATTCTCAGTCTCCTTAGAACATAGAAAATCCTCGAGTTGTTTTGGCTCTGTAAATTGATAACTATTCTGTTGGTAAATAAAGCGACATATACAAGGAAATTTAAGGGTAAACGTTGCCCCTAGGTTTAATGTTCTTTGACGTAGAGCCAAAAAGGCCCTACGTCTAGCTTGAGTCTCTCTTGCGAGATCTGGAAAAATCCTAACTTTAGAGCCAAAAAACATCGAATCTAAGTGTTTAAAGAATAACTTCAATACCATCTCCCTGTCTATTTCAGTGGCGTAGCCAAGGGTGGGCCTGGGTGGGCCCAGGCCCACCCACTTTGGGCTCAGGCCCACCCAGTAGCAGCACACCTATGGTGTGGCTCGCAGAGATCCTCAAGCCCCATCAGCCGAAAACTCCCAACAACTGTTCCTCCTGCATACGTTGTAAATAGCAGATCTTTGCCTGCAGCGAGCAGCGACTGTTACATACTGCTCGCACCAGCCCCACAGCCTTCCCTCTGATGTATTCCCGCCTATGCGGAAACAGGAAGTTGTATCAGAGGGAAGGCTGTGGGGCCAACATAAGCAGTGTGTATTAGTTGCTGCTTGCTGAAAGTGAAAATCTGCTATTTAAAAGGTATATGGGGAGGGGGGATGTTTGAGAGACCATATGGCATGCAGGCGAGAGAGGGCGAGACCAAATCATTTGTGGGACAAGGTGGAGTTCTTCTGCCCACCCATCTTGGGCCCAGGCCCACCCAAAATTGGGCATCTGGCTACGCCCCTGGTCTATTTCAAGAGCAAATGTTACCACTGCTGTTGTCCTTTGGGTAATTATTTCTAAGGAAGTCTCCAGGAAAGATGTCAGGTTCAGTCCTCCATCCACAACAGCATGGTCACCTCCAGGTTTAGATGGTGTTAAAGTCTGAAGATAAATTACCCTTGTTATGGGTGGGAGAGATTCACCCGGCATCCCTAGAACCTCCCGCAAATATCTTTTAACCATTTCAATCGCAGAAAGAATGGGAGATCTGGGGAAGTTGACAAACCGCAAGTTAAGTCTTCTTTGCTGATTTTCAAGGTATTCCATTTTCTTTTTAACAAAGTCACTATCCTTAATTGTGGCTTTGTTCAAGTTCTCCAGCTTGAGAATTTTATCTTCAAACATTTTTGTTTCCAACAGCTGTCGGGCATTAATTTGTTCCTGAATCAACAGGGCTTAGGACAAAGTTTTTATTTCACCTGCACTTTTCAATAAAACCGTCTGCAACGAAGAATGCATCGAAAAAGTTAGGTCCCATAGTGCTTCAATAGTCACTACGGCAGGTTTCACCATTTCAGTATGAAACTCAGGAAGGGGTGAGTTAGAGATCAATTTTAAACCTTCTCTCGTTGGTAGAGGGAAATTTTTAAAACTCTGTCCTACCAGATCTTCCTCCTCACCCACGCGTTCGGTTGGGCTCCTTTCTTCGAGGGTCCTCTCCATTCCAGGCATGGGATCCGACGAATCACAAACCGCCCGCTCACTTCCTGGTTGGGGTGGTGCCGCACGGACATCGGGGCTCAGGGAGGCCCCGTCTGCACTGCTGACCGAGTTGCTAGAAGCCGGTCGGATAGCAGGAGAAGATGTCGAGCGGGGTCCCAGAGACACTCCGAAGCTTTCCAACGTCGTCTGCCTCGAGAGGGGGGTACCAGTTGGGGTAACAGGAGCCTCCCTCACCTTTCCCCGCCGCTTCCCTATGATATGGGAATTTCGGACTCCTCTTTCGGTTCTACGGAGGTAGGCTTCAGAGCGCGTCTGAGGTAGCGTCCTCACTCGGCGCCATCTTGGATCTTCCCTCCCTCCTGACCCTGGTGCAGGGTTAGAGAATCTTTCGCCTCTAACCCTGGCAAATTTTAATTCCTTTCCATCAGGAGGAAGTCCTCAGCTGGCCAAGCTTGCGATCCCACCAGCTACCGCTAAACGTGTGCTACTGTTGGGTGGGCCCAGTGCCGTAGCGAGGGCGGCTGTCACCCGGGGCGGTTCGTCGCTGCACACTCCCCTGGGTGCAGCACGGCACCCCCCCCCCCGGCGTATGCACACACCCCCCTCGGCGCGTGCACCCCCCGGAGCACATTCTTACCAAAGAGGGCAGGCGGGAGGGCCGCTCCGCCCCGAGTGCACATCACTGGGAGCTGCGTCGGCTCCGCTGGTTCCCTGCTCTCTCTGTCCCGGAACAGGAAGTAACCTGTTCCGGGGCAGAGAAAGCAGGGAACCAGCGGAGCTGACACCCCCCCCAAGCGGCATGCACCCGGGGTGGACCGCCCCACCACCCCCCTTCCTACGCCACTGGGTGGGCCTGAGCCCTAAGTGGGTGTGCCCAGCCCACCTGTGGCTAAGCCACTGATACAGACATCAGAGATACACATTTCCCAAAACTAACAGAGAAAAATCAAAGACTTTATTTTACCGTTGTTACTGTTACTTTGTGACTTAGCTATCTCTTTCTTTTCTTTCTCTATCTACTAGTAAATGTATTATTACTTTAGCAAGACAGCTAAAATTGTCATTCAAGTCTGAATGACTCTGGAGCTCATTTTCAAAAGAGAAAAACGGCCAAAAAGTGGCATAAATGTTATAAAAACGTCCAAATTGGTATTTTCAAAACCAATTTCGAGATGTTTTTCTATGAAGTCCATCAGAAGTGGGTTCAAATCACAAGGGGAGGGGGGGGGTCAGGGGGGTGTTAAGGGAGGGATCTGGGCGTTCCTAACTCTTGGACGTTTTTCAAGGATAAAAACCGTCCAGGACTAAAACTAAGATGTTTTGAGCTAGACCTGTTTTTATAATGAATAAGGCACAAAAAGGTGCCCTAAATGACTACTGGGGGGAATCAGGGATGACCTCCCCTTACTCCCCCAGTGGTCACTAACCCCCTCCTACCCCCCACCCCCCAAAAATGTGATTAAAACCATTACATGCCAGCCTCAGATGTTATACGCAGGTCCATTAGAACAGCAAGCAGGTCCCTGGAGTAGTCTAGTGGTGGGTGCAGTGCACTGCAGACAGGTGGGTCCAGGCTCCTACCTCCCCCTACCTGTTACACTTGTGGAGGAAACTGTTAGCTCTCCAAAACTCACCAGAAACCCACTGTACCCACATAAAGGTGCCTCCTTCACCCATAAGGGCTATGGTAGTGGTGTACAGTTGGGGGTGGGGGGGTTTGGGGGGGCTCAGCAGACAAGGTAAGGGAGCAATGGTCAGCTGCGTACCTAGGAGCATTTTATGAAGTCCACTGCAGTGCCCCCTAGGGTGCCCTACTGCTTTTCTGGGATGTCAGGGGGACCAGTCTACTAAAAATGCTGGCTCCTCCTACATCCTAATGACTTGATTTTGTGCATTTTGCACTTGGATGTTTTTATTTTGTTTGAAAATGGACCAAAAAAAACCAAACCCCAAAACATACAAATCACAAAACCTTCTATTTTCGAAAACAGAAGATAGACGTTTTTCTTTTTTGAAAATTACCTTTCCAATTCAGATTAATGTAGTATAAATGTAACCGCTTTGAATGTAGTTGCAAAATACCACAGAAAGGCAGTATATCAAGTCTCATTTCCCTTTCCCTTATTCTGTAACAATGCGCATAAGTTGTGGGAACATCCCTGATCTGCCTATGACCCTCCCATGGCCACACGCCCTTTTGGACGTGCTTGTAACATTTACACATGGATTCCACGCCTAAACACCAGAAACACCACAAAATCTGCACGATCATACCTAAACCTCCACTACCCAAGCAGCAAAGGACTCAAATACAAATCCACCTATGCGTCCAGCTTTTCCTACCTAAGCGCACAACTTTGGAACGCACTGCCAAAAGCAGTAAAAACTACGCTCGACCACCTACATTTTCGGAAAGCACTAAAGACAGACCAGTTAAGAGCATACCCCACCGACCCAATATAAAAGTACCTGGACACTTGTGACACAATGTAACCAAAGACCGTAACGGACATTACCGGACTCTTCTTCCCCCTTTCCCTCCACAAGTTCCCCCCAATTGTACCTACCATACATGTACCTCATTCTACCACAATATCACTTTGTATTCATTCATACCATGTATTTGTTCAGACCGGAATCGGCTAACGCCGTTAATGGTAATGTGTAAGCCACATTGAGGCTGCAGAAAGGTGGGGAAATGTGGGATACAAATGTAACAAATAAAAAAAATAAAAAAGAGAATGGGGATGGATATGAGAAAAATCATTAATGCAGGGATGAGGAGTATGATCGGCACCAGTGGTGTCCTATCTAAGAGTGGCCACAGGAGGGAGCTCTGCATCCTTATGTCCCATGCCAAGCCTAGGACAGATGAAAGGAATGACATTCTCACTTTAAGAATTCTCAGACATGGGACCTACCAGCGAAGGAGGGGGTCATTGCCCTTTTAAGAAAGGAGCGAAGGTTAGCATCTCTCTAGTTGGGGACTTAAATAGGGGGCAAGGCTTAGAGCTTCTAGACCTTTAAAAGCACTCCCTAGGATGAAGCAGGCAGAAAGGGGGCCTGGAGGAGAAAGAAGGAGTCCTATTTGCAACTGGAGATGGATGGAATGGTCTGACAATTCCAGGGTGTGGAGCCCTAAGCAAGGAAGAGGTACTTACCTTAATGGTAAGGAAGGAAGGAAGGAAGGAAGGAAGGAAGATAGATAGATAGGTTGGTTGGTTGGTTGGTTGGTTGGTTGGTGTCGGGCACTGCCAGGGTCTGAAGAAGGAATGGGAGACAGTGAGGAAGAATGGTATCCTACGGTCGGTTTGTAGGTTGGAAAGGTCATGGCAGACAGGACGAACAGAGGCCATGGGAGTTCAGAGGTGACCTAATCCACGGAGGCAGTAAGCTTCGTGGTTATGCTGGGAACCCAAAGGGAAGGGGGTGTCAGCAGAAAAGGGGGTCAGGAGGGGCCTGTTGCTGGGTGAGCACCCAAAGTCCCCGAGGAATGGGGAGGACGGAAGGCTTGGAAGGGCTGAGCAAGAAGAAGGGTGCCCAGTACAGAAAGGAACCCCAATGTTGCAGGAAGGAATAGTCCTGGAAAGGAAGGGAGGAAGGGTAAATCCTCTAGGAAGGTGAAAGAGGGTACAGGCCCATGTATGGAATCCCTGTGTGAGAGGACTGAAAATAGTCCTCAGTTTGATGAAGTACCCAGAGTCAGTTGGGTAAATGGAGGAGCAGCCTAGTGGTTAGTGCAGTGGACTTTAATCCTGGGAAATTGGGTTCAATTCCCACTCCAGTTCCTTGTGACTCTGGGCAACTCACTTAACCCTCCATTGCCCCAAGTACAAATAAGTATCTGTATATACTATGTAAATCGCTTTGAATGCAGTTGCAAAAGCCACAGAAAGGCAATATATCAAGTCCCACTTCCCTTCCCTAAATGCACACTGTATGGGAGGGTGTGAGACAGCTGGAAATAGACTGCCCTTAGCACAGTGGGGAACAGGCAGTGCTCCCAAGTGGTGGGGAACCAGGGAGTGTTACCCTAGGAGAGGAGCACTGGGAAACCCATTAGGTAGAGGGTACAATGCTACAGCTCTGGAAGGGGCAGTAGGGGAGTTCCCAATAAAAGACCTGAGCGTAGGTTTATTGCAAATTTATTCAGGATGAAATATCCCAAATTTTATGGAAACGAGTCAAGTTTTACAGAGTTATGAAGAAAACAAGCTTTGTGTTGTGTTTTTTTTTTTTTGGGGGGGGGGGGGGGAAACACAGTATATGTTTCTTAGTAGAATAAGAGGTAGTCAGTTCTGGCATTATGTAACAGAATCCTCTCTGTATTGCTTAATGGTTGATTGACCTATGAATGGTGTACTATCCCATAATACCCACTGTTAGTTGTAATCCAGTGGGTTGGTACCTTCGTCTGCCAAGTGTAGCAGTAATAATTGCGTGCGGCTACATATTGTAAGCACGGTCCAAGGAAAAGCGACTTAGTGCTTAATGGCCATAATGTGTTCAGAACCTGTTTTCGAACGATTTCCATCGCTCGTTGCTCAAGATTTTATTGACTGTCAGAATAATAAGCAGTAAACACCGGTCTCCTGTTTCTTTTCCCAGAAATTAAGGATCGACTGCCAGATGAAACAGGTGCTGCTTGCAGGCTCTGGCTAAGCAGAATGTGACTAGCCCCTGAATTCATTATCATAACTATGACACATCCACTTCCGTTGCAAGCCATCTGTTAACGGGGAGACACACACACTGTGTGCAAAGAAGCTTCTAGCCACTCTGTAGTGTATCATGTTTAGAAAAGCCCCCCGGGGAAGCCCAGTGGCTTGCTATGCACTGCCCTGATGGAGAGCTGGGTTTGATTCTTGAGCTTCATTTTGCCTCCTCTAGACGGCCAGAACAGTTGAGTCAACTCCGGTTTCGTGTGTGCTTGGTTTCAGAGACTGCTACGGTCTGTGCTCTGTGGCTGAAGACTGTTACTGTGTGACCTAGTTGGGGGGGGGGAAGATAAGGAATATTTTAAAAGTAAGTAAAAAGGGGCGTAGCCAGACTTTGGCGGGAGGGGGGTCCAGAGCCCGAGATGAGGGGGCACATTTTAGCCCCCCCCCCCCCACTGCTGCCGCCACCACCACCACCAACTTTGACACCCCCCCTGCAGACGACCCTCTCGACCCCCCTCCCGCCGCCAACCCTCACCTGCTGCTGCCGTCGGCTACCTTTGCTGGCGGGGGACCCCAACCTCCTCCAGCCGAGGTCCTCTTCTTCTGGCACAAGGCTTTATTCTGTTTCTGTGAGTCTGATGTCCTGCACTGGCTGATCTGGACGACTTCGTTCTGTTTCTGTGAGTCTGACGTCCTGCACTGGCTGATCTGGACGACTTCGTTCTGTTTCTGTGAGTCTGGACGTCAGACTCACAGAAACAGAATGAAGCCTTGTGCCAGAAGAAGAGGACCTCGGCTGTCAGGGGTTGGGGTCCCCCACCAGCAAAGGTAGCCGACGGTGGCGGCGGGGGAGGGTTGGCGGCGGGATGGGGGTTGAGAGAGTCGTCGGCAGGGGGGTCCAGGGCCAAATCTACGCCCCACATAGCTACGCCACTGGAGTAAAGCACCCCTGTAGAGTAAAGGCAGGCTCACTGTGGTGTAGATCAGCAGGGGCCAGTTTGGTTCAGTAAGAGGGGAATAATCGAACGTCGCCGGCGAAATAGGTCGCCGGCGATCTATTTTGGCGGTGGCGCAACAGCAGGCCGGAACCGTATTTTCAAAAAAGATGGCCGGCCATCTTTTTTTTCGATAATACGGTGTGGGCCGGCGAAATGCCTTGGATTTCGCCGGGTTTGAGATCGCCAGTTTTGTTTTTCCGTGATAATGGAAAAAACTGCCGGCGATCTCAAACCTGGCAAAATCCAAGGCATTTGGCCGTGGGAGGAGCCAGCATTTGTAGTGCAATGGTACCCCTCACATGCCAGGACACCAACCGGGCACCCTAGGGGTCACAAAAAATGTTTTGAGGAAGATGTGGTCAAAAATGTAGAAATGAGGGGTCTTGCAAGAACATGACTTAGTCTTCCAGAAAGGGGTGGTCTTTTGCTAGCTTTTCCAGTAAACATCCATTACCTTAGTCTGTAATGATATATATATATATATTTTTTTGTTGTTGTTACATTTGTACCCCATGCTTTCCCACTCATGGCAGGCTCAATGCGGCTTACATGGGGCAATGGAGGGTTAAGTGACTTGCCCAGAGTCACAAGGAGCTGCCTGTGCCTGAAGTGGGATTCAAACTCAGTTCCTCAGGACCAAAGTCCACCACCCTAACCACTAGGCCACTCCTCCACTCTCCACACTTTAATTGTCAGAATTATTGAAATATGTAGCAGAATTATTGATTTTGCTGGATCATATACCAATATAAAAATACAGCTTTAAAGACTTATTGGGACAGAATCAGAAAAACTGGTCTGGCTTTCATCCCCCCCTTTTCCCCCCTTTGGTAACTACTGATAACAAAAGCTTGGCTGGGTGGTTACCTAAAGCCATTGACACGTCTACTATAAGAAACTGCTTCAAAGAGATGTCCAGTTCCTCTTCTCCTCCCACCTGAAAGATCCTTCTAAAGGAGCCTGCCTGCAACACCACAAAAGATCAAAGACACCAGAAGACACAGAGTCTGCACCTAACAAAAGACTCCACCCATGACTCAGACTGAAAGCCCACCGACCTATTCAGGCTGGGGCTAAAACAAAAGACACTGATCATCTATAGAAACACAACTGGCTACCTCAGACAAATCTTATCAGATGTGTATCTGCCCCCTCTCCCCCCATCAACTATCAGACCATGCTCCTCTGCAACTACATTTCCCAAGACTCAGTGTAAGACCACAATCCTTTGCAATACCCAGGATTCAATGCACCCACCATGCTTTGCTGCAAACAACAATACCTTGGAGACATTATAAAGGCAAACAGCACGGACTACTACTACTACTATTTAGCATTTCTATAGTGCTACAAGGCATACGCAGCGCTGCACAAACATAGAAGAAAGACAGTCCCTGCTCAAAGAGCTTACAATCTAATAGACAAAAAATAAAGTAAGCAAATCAAATCAATTATTGTGTACAGGAAGGAGGAGGGTAGGTGGAGGCAGGTGGTTACAAGTGGTTAAGAGTCAAAAGCAATGTTAAAGAGGTGGGCTTTCAGTCTAGATTTAAAGGTGGCCAAGGAAGGGGCAAGACGTAGGGGCTCAGGAAGTTTATTCCAGGCGTAGGGTGCAGCGAGACAGAAGGCGCGAAGTCTGGAGTGGCAGTAGTGGAGAAGGGAACAGATAAGAAGGATTTATCCATGGAGCGGAGTGCACGGGAAGGGGTGTAGGGAAGGACGAGTGTGGAGAGATACTGGGGAGCAGCAGAGTTAGTACATTTATAGGTTAGTAGAAGAAGTTTGAACAGGATGCGAAAACGGATAGGGAGCCAGTGAAGGGTCTTGAGGAGAGGGGTAGTATGAGTAAAGCGACCCTGGCGGAAGACGAGACGGGCAGCAGAGTTTTGAACCGATTGGAGAGGGGAGAGGTGACTAAGTGGAGGCCAGCAAGAAGCAGATTGCAGTAGTCTAAACGAGAGGTGACAAGGGTGTGGATGAGGGTTTTGGTAGAGTGCTCGGAAAGAAAGGGGCGGATTTTACGGATGTTGTAAAGAAAGAAACGACAGGGCGGTCTGCTGGATGTGAGCAGAGACTGCAAAAGGACTCTCAGACTCTCTCTTCTATTCTATCACTGACTGCTGTGAGGATGTGCCTCTGCCTCATGGCCCTTCACTCAGCTGGACCACAGCATGCTTTGTAACAAGGACTTGCAAGTTAACTTTGATTTAAACCTGCTATCTTGTTTTTAAAGCACAAATTTTTCTGTTCTAAGATTCTTAAGACTATCTCTTGCTGCAACGTTATTTACTGAAACCTGTATTGTAAATAAATCTTTCTAAAGCTAATTATATGGTCTTTTTATGTTCTGATAGCACATGGTCGCTTTTAAAATTTAGTGCCATGTTTTTAAGACTTGCAGTACAGGTTAATGTAATATAACAAAAATATAGTATTCAATTCCTCTTATTCTTGCAATTGTGAATCTTATTACCTTAATAAGTAATTGGTGGAGAATTAACCAAACTATATCTTAAAAACTTAGAAATACAGCAAATGCTCTGAGCAATCCCCCTGTTCTTAAATATTTCTTGTAACAAGTCAATCAGTGTTAACTATGACATTAACATAGATCCAATCAGATGTGCTTACTGTCATATTACCCGTATCCTGGGTGGACCTATAAAAATTGGTGTACTTCCTACTTCAAGCCAGAGAGGGGCGGCCACTGCTCTCTCTCTCTCTCCATGGGAAACCAATGTAACGCATCAGAATTGGCAAATTACCCAATTGCTTTCTCATGAATACCTTTGAGTGGTAAAATATATCACCTAAGACTAAAATCCAGAAAACACCTATGTGCAGCTGGGAATACTATATTCCTGTAGCCAATTGAATGGTACTTCTCATGACAAATGGTGTTCTGTAAATTGTACCCACAGAGCAATGCCTAATTGTAATCATACTTGATGCCTAAGAAATAAAAGATACCTTCTTATACATCTAATTATATTTGGTCTGTGCTCTTGGTTACTTCAGAGCTAGTGCACAGCTCAGGTAATTAAGGAGTTCAGATGAACAAGGTAAATATATTAAAAGCAGCCTTGGGAATGTCCCGTGTTCAGGATACCTACAAATGGTCTGGGGTGTCTTGAGGACTGGAAATAACCCGGAAAAATATACAATTCCTATGAGCGTCTTTAGCGTGTGCCTATTTTTAGCGTGTGCTAAAATCGCCAGCGAGCCTAAGTAAAAGACCCCCTTATTTAACCCACAAGAAAAAATAGTTTGAAAGTTTTTGCAGTACTTTCACCTGTTAAGATAAAGAAAACTTTGAACGAACAAGACCTCAAATCTCTCGATAGGGACAAATACCAAAGGTATTGAAATACACCACTATCCTAAGTGGGAGTTAGATATTATCATTAGTCAATTAAGCAAAATGGAAAAGGAAAAAAGGATCAGTACAAAATAACTCCAAAAACAGGGAGAAAAACTACTGATTTAAAAAACAAAAAAACAAAACTCTTCCACCACAACAAAAGAATAAAGTAAATGTACATCCAAAAATGTTTAATATAAATATGTTTCTTAAAAAATGTGTAAAGATACACCAAAAATAACAAAAAATGCTAAATCTTGCCTATAGTGAAACACCAGGAAAGATGTCAGGAAGTATTTTTTCACGGAGAGGGTAGTGGACGCTTGGAATGACCTCCCGCGGGAGGTGGTGGAGATGAAAACGGTAACGGAGTTCAAACATGCGTGGGATATGCATAGAGGAATCCTGTGCAGAAGGAATGGATCCTCAGAAGCTTAGCTGAAATTGGGTGGCGGAGCAGGTGGGGGGAAGAGGGGTTGGTGGTTGGGAGGCGAGGATAGGGGAGGGCAGACTTATATGGTCTGTACCAGAGCCGGTGATGGGAGGCGGGACTGGTGGTTGGGAGGCGGGAAATACTGCTGGGCAGACTTATATGGTCTGTGCCCTGAAAAGGACAGGTACAAATTCAAGCTAAGGTATACACATATGAGTTTGTCTTGGGCAGACTGGATGGACCATGCAGGTCTTTTTCTGCCGTCATCTACTATGTTACTATGTTACCACCCATGCAAGTACGCTTTCTGCCCATAGTGTCAGACAAAAATCAAAAAAAGGTTTTTGAAGGACAATATTCAAAACTTCAATGAGCAATGCAAAAAAAAGTCCCCAACAGCCCAAAAGAGTCACCTAGCTGGACAAAGCCGCTTCTTTGCAAACCAAACGCCCTCAGTTTGACTCAGCATGAGGGGTTTGTTTGTTTTTTGATCAGTAGTTTTTCTCCATATTTCAGAAGTTTTTTTTGTACTGGTTCTTTTTTCCTCTTCCACTTTGCTTCATTGACCAAATGGATCTTACTTCCACTTAGGATCGTGGTGTATTTCAATACCTTTGGTATTTGTCCCTATCGGAAGATTTGAGGTCTCGTTTGTTTAAAGTTTTCTTTATCTGAACAGGTGAAAGTACTGGAAAAATTTTCAAACTATTTTTTCTTGCTACTGTTTTATAAAATCACATGGGTGTCTGTGCCTTCACACACAGAGGGGCATAATCGAACGGCGGCGGCCATCTCCGGGGCCGGCTCCGTAAGTGGGCGGAACCAACCGTGATTTTAAAAAAGATGGCCGGCCATCTTTTTCTTCGCTAATACGGTTGGGCCCGACCAAATGTCAGAGCTGGCCGGGTTCAAGATGGCCAGCATCGGTTTTCGCAGATAACGGAAACTAATGCCGGCGATGTCAAACCCGGCCAAATCCAAGGCATTTGGTCGTGGGAGGAGCCAGCATTTGTAGTGCACCCTAGGGGTCACTTCTAAAAATAAAAATAGCTCCCAGGTGCATAGCTCCCTTACCTTGGGTGCTGAGCCCCCCCCAATCCCCCCCCCCAAACCCACTCCCCACAACTCTACACCACTACCATAGCCCAGGGGTGAAGGGGGGCACCTACATGTGGGTACAGTGGGTTTTGGGGGGTTTTGGAGGGCTCAACATATACCACCACAAGTGTAACAGGTAGGGAGGGATGGGCCTGGGTCCACCTACCTGAAGTGCACTGCACCCACTAAAACTGCTCCAGGGACCTGCATACTGCTGTCAGGGAGCTGGGTATGACATTTGAGGCTGGCATAGAGGCAGGCAAAAAAGGGTTTTTTTTTTGGGTGGGAGGGGGTTGGTGACCACTGGGGGAGTAAGGGGAGGTGATCCCCGATTTCCTCCGGTGGTCGTTTGGTCAGTTGGGACTCCCTTTTTGAAGCTTGGTCGTGAAAAATAAGGGACCAAGTAAAACTGGCGAAATGTTTGTCAAGCTTGGCTTTTTTTTTTCATTTTCGGGTGAAGCCGGCCATCTCATCAGCACGCCCCTGCCCCACCCCCATCCTGCCTTCACTACCCTACCGACACGCCCCCTTGATGTTTCGTCGGCTCCGCGACGGAAAGCAGTTGAACCCGGCCAAAATTGGCTTTTGATTATACCGATTTCGCCGGGTTCAGGAGATCGCCGGCCATCTCCCGATTTGTGTCGGAAGATGGCTGGCGATCACTTTCGAAAATGATCTGGACAGTCACTTAACCTAGTTGCTTTGTTATAAAATTAACCCCTAGGGGAGCAAAATAGTTAGACACTATCGAAGTAATTCTATATAGCGCAGCAAACGTTAGGCCCTAAGTCAGCCATTCCCAACCCCATCCCCCCCCCCCCCCCCCCCCCCCCACACACACACTCCTATAGTACCCTGTGCCAAATTTTGCTTACAGGAGATAGGCCGGAAGACACATCCAGATGTAGGAGTGTGAATAGCCAAGAACTCTTACTCCCTTACCTGGAAAAACAGGGTTCTGGGACACTGATCCACTGGAGCAAGATAGCTAGGTATAACGGGCTGCTCAAAGGATTTCTCTGTCAGTTTCATACAAAAATTAATCAGAAAGACAGGGGTATAATTCACAACAATAACTTTACTGAAAGGTGCTGAGGTTCAACTTAAAAAACAAAACAATATCAAGGCAATAAGACATTTATGCAAGAGGAAAAAGGACCTGCATAAGATAAGATAAATAGTACATTCTTTTAAATAGCAAAGGTTAATGCAAGACCTGGGATTTCAGGCCGTTGGTTGTCAGACTGTTAAGCCTGACATAGAATGTGTTACTCAAGATAACTTCAGTTCAGTAATAATATAGCAGGCGTGATGGGGCCCAGCTGGAGCTCTTGCAGCTTTCAAATATAATTCCAAACAGGAAATATAATAACCCTCTCAGAGTGTTATCTGTATTGCCAGCAGGCATCTGAAAATGTCCAGTGTACAAGGGTAATGATATCTAAGTCCCTTTCCGCTCCTAAGGCAACTACAGCTGCATGAACCTGGTCCAGATGATCCTTTATGGAGATTGGCCCTCCTCTGATGAAGGGTGTTACCATTTTCTTAAGTTACATTATTCCCTTGCTGTGGTTCAATGACTTAGCCTCCTGGGAAAATGACCGGGATCCAGGAGTGTAGGAAGGTCCCTCATGAACTAGAGTCTGAGGATGTAACTGTGACCTTCTGTTATGACCCGGTAGTAGTGAGCCCCTGTGCCCCGACTGAGCACGGCTGAGATGGAGTGATGCCGCACTCGGTCAGGCAGCCAGACAACCCCTAGCTTCACCTGGGAAGTGACCACCGTTCACCGGGAGTTGAGCTCCCAGCTGCAGGTGGCCACCAGGACTTCTGGAACCGGCGGAGCTGCACAGCCACTGACCAGGATGGCAGAGAACAGACACAGTCCAGAACCAGTACTCTGATAGGCAAGAATAGTCAAAATCAGTTCAGGGTCAAGGCAGGCAGCAAACAAACAAAATCCAAGAAAACTAGCCAAGGTCCGGTACACAGGAAAACAGGAACAGAAGATAGTCAGCAAACAGCACTCGACAGCAACTCCTCAGAACAACTGAGGCCAAAGCAATGAAGGACTGAAGGCAGGGCTTTAAATAGTGTTGGAATCAATCTCAAACATGTGCAGCTGATCCAAGATGGCTGCCCCCATCAGCAGAGATGCCTACGTCCAAATATGGGCTTCCTTCCTGAAGCTAATCAACAGCAAGATGGCTTCCTAGGATAAGATCTATCCAAGATGGCTGACTCTTGAGCTGTCCAAGATGGCTGCGGACATTGATTCAACCAAGATGACGGCTGCCAGAAATAGGAAACAGAAACAGACCCATCCTGGAGAAACCACATCCAAAATAGCCGGCTATCTCTGCCGCACCGCGCCTGGCCGGCGAATCGGCCACGCAGGCCTGGAACCAGGTGAGGAACGTAACACCTTCTAGGGCTCGGGATGTTCCTCAGTTCTCGCCTAGGAGTGCTGACTGCCTGATGTGGTCCAGAGTGACCCCTTGATTGCTCCTCTATGCTTTCCTCACCATCAGACTCAGTCCCTGATTCTGGGATGGGTGTTTCCCAATCTCCTTCTTGATGGTGCGGTCCACCAGGGTGTAATATGATCTTGGCCTCCGTGACGGTTCTAAGGTTGTGCTCCACCTGGTGGGCACATTTCACCAGCTCCTCAGCATCTAACTGCAGTTCAGCGATCTGACTCTGGGTAGATAGGTACTGGTCACTCACATCATTGAGTTGGTTTTGCAAATGGTCCAGGCATCCTATCACATCATCATCAGCTGGACTTACTTGAGAACAGAGAGCAACGTCCCTCTTTCCTTTTACTTTTTTGAGTTCCCCCCTGATGTCCTGCTAGTGGAATATCATGTGTAATCTGTAGGAGTTGTTCTTTGCATGCCCTGGGCGTTATAAGCTGCTTGCCTGCTATCCTGGGCCTATTAGTATCAGCAGGATCAGTCTTTCTGTACAGCAAGTCCCTTTTCCGTAGGATATGATCTTTACAAGTCTTACTGGTTGGTAAGAGCCCTGTGCCTCAGGGCTTCCAGGTCAGGGTCAGAGCGCTGTGCTTCCTGAATATTGACAGCTTACCAGGCCAGGGCAGGCCACTGGAGCTTATGTGGGTCCCAGCCAATATTCAGCTGGGGTCCGAAAACGTTATGTGGGCCCAGGCTGAATATCTGCTGGGACCTTAATAATATTGAAGGAGGTCCTCAGCCCCTCTAATCCCCCGTCCCACCTCCTAGGAACAGCCTCCCAGTCCCTCTGCAGTCCTACCCAGAACAGGCCCTCCTTCTGATCCCCCTCCAGCAAAAATAGGAGACAGTAAGAGCTCCGTGTTGATTTTTTGCAGATTCTACATGCTAATGTAAGCATTAGCACACAACCTGCAGAAAAAAAAAAAATAATAATTAAAAAAAAAAAAAACCCTTGAAAACATGCCACTGTAATCCTGGGCTTAGTGCATAGGAAAGTCCCACATTAGAACACACTATACCCAGATTTTACCCTACTTGAAAGAAAGGGTCCCCTCAATAGTATACTATGGACTTTTCCTCCAGGAACTTGTCCAAAACTTTTTTTTAAACCCAGATACACTAACTGCTGTTACCACATCCTCTGACAACGAGTTCCAGAGCTTAACTATTCATTCAGTGTAAAGTATTTCCATGCAATTTCATTGAGGGTCCCCTAGTCTTCGTACTTATAGCACTTACGGATGCTGTCGATACTTAATGCCGTAGGCAAATACCTAACCTGGCAAAGGGGATCTTTTACTAAAGATTAGTGCATGTTATCTGCCACAGAACCCATTTTATATCTATGAGCTCTACAGAAGCTTAGCCAGGTTGAGGGTGTGGGATGGGGGAGTGGAGAGCAGACTGCCTATGGCGCTGTCACGTATTTTAAACGTGACAGATCGCATGAAAAATAGGCCCCGGTGAGGGGGAGGAGTCAAGATGGCGGCTCGAGCTGGAGACTCCGCGGTCAGCATGAGCTGAAACTCTGTTTGTTCAACCTTATTTCGTTTCTCTATATGCCGCATACTAAGAGGAAGGGGGTGGTAAAGGGTTTACTACCGTCAGCCCGATTACCTGCCCCCGGTCAGCAAACGCTTCTGTGTTATGTCTCCAGCACTCCAGCGAGAACCGGTGAGAGGGACCCCGCATTTGGATTTGTGGAAGGAGCGACATCTCCATTAGGGGTAGAGACATCGCTATCCCCACCGGACTTTAACCCACCGCTTTGTCCTGCAATCCAGCGGTCGAGTATTGAGGACACGAAGGAACCAGAAGTCGGTGACCGAAGGCCCTCAGACGGAGGTACTCTGCCCCAGGAAGCAGACGTTACAACCATGGAACATGCGGTTCCCCAAGCGGTAACTCTACAATCCATTTGGTCAGCTATCCAACAACTAACGACTCTGGCTACAAAAACATCTCAGGATATGGCTTTGCTGGTAAATAAATAGATGCTTTAACGTTAGCTCATGAGGATGTTAAAACAGATTTGTCTATTCAAAAAACTGAAATCTCATCTCTGAAAGCAGTAACAGATACTCTGATAAAAGATAAAATCAAGGTTTCCTTAAAATTAGAAACTCTTGAAAACTATAATAGACGTCTGAATCGACGGATTTTAAATTTTCCTGTTTCACCTGGAATCGCCCCGATTGATTTCTTGAAAAAATATTTGATGGAAGTTTTGGCTTATCCTCAATCTGCAATTCCACCGATAAATAACATTTATTATTTACCTGAATCTAAACAATCTAAGGCGAATCCAACAGAAAAGATACAGACACCTGAACTGAATTTACAAGATTTATCAGCATTCCTAGAGGAATCTATATCAGAAGGACGCTTTTGGTATCATTCGTTTTTGAGCAGGATATGAATGCCTTATTTAGACTTTACTTTAAGAACTCAAATAAAGAATTTTGTGGTCATAAAATCTGGATCTTTCCAGATGTGGTTAGATCCACACAAGATCGTAGAAAAGCATTTCTTGCCTACAGAGATGAGGTTAAAGCATTGGGAGCTTCCTTTGTATTGGCTTATCCATGCAAATGTTGTATTAAATACCTGGGAAATAAGTACATCTTTTTTGAACCAGGTCAGCTTAAAACGTTCATAGATAGTAAGAAACTGTCCAGATAGTGATTGATGAGTATTAAGAAATAGTATATAAAGCTGGGGGTATACAAGCCAGGCCATTTACGTTAATGTATTCCTTTTATGTTTCTCCTTTAACTAGATGTCTCCTCTCCCTATACAATTGTGGTCTAAGAAAGCGATTTATCTCTTCTTTTTTGTTTACTTTGCCTATTTTTAGAGAAAGCATAATAGTTGTGGAGATTAACATTTTTTTCCTTTTTGGATATGGATGAATGATGCTACTTCTCTAATTACTTTGCTGTATTTCCGATTTATAAGTATTATCTTGTAAATTTTTGAAAACTTAATAAAGAAATTCAATAATAAAAATAGGCCCCGGTACCGTCGGAAGTCCGTTTGGAGGAGCAGCCACCTAGCTGTGTCTCTGGGGCTCTACCTCAGATAACATCTTTAGTAAAAGACCCCCCCCAAATTAGGACTGCCTTTTGTACAGTCCAGCTCGCCCAGTTAAGCATGCATGCATCAACTCTAAATATCACCGCTGTCTACATAACTCTATTACTACTACTTCTTATCACTTCTATAGCGCTACAAGGCATACGCAGCGCAGTGGCGTAGCCAAGGGTGGGCTTGGGTGGGCCCAGGCCCACTCACTTTGAGCTCAGGCCCACCAGTAGCAGCACACCTATGATGTGGCCGGCAGAGATTCCCAAGCTGAAAACTCCCAACAACTGTCCCTCCTGCATACCTTATAAATAGCAGATCTTCGCCTGCAGGAAGCAGCGACTGATATATACTGCTTACATCGTCCCCACAGCCTTCCCTCTGACGTATTCCCGCCTATGCGGAAACAGGAAGCTGCATCAGTGGGAAGGATGTGGGGCCTACATGAGTAGTGTGTATTGGTTGCTCCTCACTGAAAATCTGAAATTTAAAAGGTGTGCAGGAGAGGAGGGATATTTGAGAGACCATATGGCATGCAGGCGAGAGGAGAGACCAAATCACCTATGGGATGGGGTGAGGTTCTTCTGCCCACCCATCTTGGGCCCAGGCCCACCCAAAATTGGGTGTCTGGCTACGTCCCTGACGCAGCGCTGTACACCATACATGAAAAGACAGTCCCTGCTCACAGAGCTCACAATCTAAAAATGGAATGTTGTAAGTGGAATAGCAACATTCCATGTAGAATCTCAAATAGTAGCAACAGAATCTCCAATAGTAGCAACATTCCATGTAGAATCTCAAGTAATAGCAACATTCAAGAATCTCAAATAGTAACAACATCCCATGTTCCACTGCACTAACCACTAGGCTACTCCTCCACTAGCAACATTCCATCTAGAAGCCTGCCCTTGCAGATCAGCAACGCGGATCTGTAAGGGCAGGCTTCTACATTACTACTACTACTACTTATCACTTCTATAGCGCTACAAGGCATACGCAGCACTGTACATCATACATAAAAAGACAGTCCCTGCTCAAAGAGCTCACAATCTAAGTAGGACAGACAGATGGACAGACAGAACAACTAAGAGGTAAGGGAATTAAAGGAGGGGATAAATGGTACTGGCTCCACCCAGTCTCAAGCCCTGGCCCTCACCAGCACTGTCCAGAGAGCGCCATGGCAGTCAGAAACGATATTCAGCAGCACTGTCTCATTAAGTGTCTCTGAATATCGGCAGCAGGCCAGCTCAGCATGATTTAAGTGGACAGGAGGATTTTACCCCAAATTCTATATAGCGCAACTTAAGTTGTGTGTGCAGATCCGGTCGTATTCTGGATTTGCGCATGTAACTTAAATAGTTAACAAGCCAATCAGCGCTGATAATTGCCCATTAACAAGCAATCATTGATGCTAATTGGCATTACTTAGAGTTTATGAATGCAGCTGTCTAAGGGGCCCTTTTACTAAGCCGCATAGGCGTCTATGCACACCCAACATGCGCCAATTCGAAACTACTCCCTGGCTACCATGTGGCCCGGGTGGTAATTTCATTTTTTACATGCACCAGGAAATATATTTTATTTTCTGGCGCGCGGCGCTAACCGGGCTGTAATCGGCATTGCATGCGCGCTGATGATCACTGCTCGGTTAACACGTGAGACCTTACCACTAAGTGAATGGGTGGCAGTAAGACCTCAGGCCCAAAATGGACGTGTGCCAATTTTCATTTTGCCGCACGTCCATTTTCGGCAAAAAAAGAGGGCTTTTTTGCAGGTGCGTCAAAAAATGGACCTGTATGCATCCAATACACGCGTCTACACCAGCGTAGGCCACTTTTCGGCATAAATGCTAAGGCGTATAGCTAACAAGGGGGCGTGGCCATGGTCATGAAATGGGCGTCTCATGGGCGTTTCTAAAATCTTTACACCTAATTTAGACGTCTGCATTTATACCAAGTTTTACTTGGTGTAACTGCTCGTGACTAAATTTAGTCAAACTGACGGGCGCTCAGCATATTCTATAAACTGCAACAAAATTTTAGCCGTATTCTATAAAGTATGCCTAAACTTAGGTGTACTATGTAGTATAAGCCTATGTATATTTTTTTTCGGCGCCAATTTTTTAGGTGTGTTAAATAGAATCTAGGCCATAACAAGAACGTAAGAGCATAAGAGTAGCCATACTGGGTCAGACCAATGGTCCATCTAGCCCAGCATCCTGTTTTCCAAACAGTGGCCAAGCCAGGTCACAAGTACCTGGCAGAAACCCAAATCATGGCAACACTCCATGTAGAACCCCAAAGAATAGCAAGGTTCTGGAATCCCAAAGAGTAACAGGATTCCATGCAGAATCTCAAAGAGTATCAACATTCCATGTAGAACCCCAAAGGATAGCAAGATTCTATGCAGAATCTGAAAGAGTAACGATTCCATGAAGAATCTCAGAGTAGCAACATTCCATTTAGAACCCAAATCGTGGCAGTTGCTTCCCATGTCTGTCTCAATAGCAGACTATGGACTTTTCCTCCAGGAATTTGTCCAAACCTTTTTTAAACCCAGATATGTTAACTTCTGTTACCACCTCCTCCAGCAAAAAGTTCCAGAGTTTATCTATTCGTTACGTGAAAAAAATAATTCCTCCTATTTTGTTTTAAAAGTATTTCCATGTAACTTCCTCGAGTGTCCCCTAGTCTTTGTACTTTTGGAATGCGTAAAAAATGGATTTACTTCTACTCGTTCTACGCCTGGCCATTGATCCCTCTAAGATGTATGCAGTGCTGTACACTAAACATGAAGAGACAGTCCCTGCTCAACAGAGCTTACAATCTAATCAGGACAGACAAACAGGAAAAATAAGGGATAAGGACAAAGGGTAGCAAGATTCTGGAATCCCAAAGAGTAGTAAGATTCTGTGCAGAATCCTAAAGAGTAGCAACATTCCGGAACCCAAAGACTAGCAAGATTCTGGAATCCTAAAGATTACTACTACTATTACTTATCATTTCTAAAGCGCTACTAGACGTACGCAACGCTGTACACTTGAACATGAAGAGACAGTCCCTGCTCAACAGAGCTTACAATCTAATCCGGACAGACAAACAGGAAAAATAAGGGGTAAGGGAATTACTAAGGCGGGAATGATAAAGTGTTACTTTCTGAGACTATGCTTGGAAAATATCCTTCTTTTCTAAGCTTATCACTTTGAGCACTGAAAGGTGTTAAAAGTTGTATAAGATTTGGGGCTCTGGGACTTATGATTTAAACATTTCTAAAAGCAGTGACATTTGTACATCAAACCTTTATGAAGTCCTTCCTATTTCATTTTCAGAGAAAAGCTGAAATTCAGCCATGGGGTGATTTTCTGTTTTAATGATATGTTCCCTGCCAGTTCTTGCCCCCTGTCACACCACGATGCCGTGCACAGCGATGTGTACTTTCATGACCTGTGTGTTCTTTTGCAAACTGCAATGATGAATACCACTAGATGCTCTCCCTCCTCCCGTGGTATTGCTGTTTTCAGGCTGCAGTGATGTGTACCATCATACATCTCCCACGACACAGCTATACTCTTACAATAGCTGTTATTTAGGTTTTCCTCAGTATTTGTTCTCCAGAGGCCAAAATTACTTTTGTTTAATGGAGATCATACTATATTACACCTCTGTTCACTGGACATTATAGGCAGATTGAAAAATTAATATTACTCAGTCGGTAACCATTTTGTCAAGGCAGTAAGGACAAAAGATTTAGTGTTACTTGCTTGGATATGAACTTGTGAATCCCAGGTTACTCAAAATGTTTGACAATGCTGTCTTAGCTACCCGTGTATGTGCTTAAAAAGGGGGGAAAAAAGGAGCTCTGGGGTTTTTATTTGGCAATTTTACTTGTAAAGTTCATAGTCCAGGAAAGCAGACTGGGGGAAAAGACACACAAAAACAGAGACATTCAGCATTAAAATTTAGCCACTGAACATACAGGTTACGGTGGTGATTGTAGAGTAGCCCCATAAGTGGATTTGGTCAGTATGGAGGTGAATCTATCTCCCACCTTACCCTCCTCTCTCTATCACCTGTCTCCCTACCTACCCATCCATCCTTCTACTACTACTACTACTACTACTATTTAGCATTTCTATAGCGCTACAAGGCATACGCAGCGCTGCACAAACATAGAAGAAAGACAGTCCCTGCTCAAAGAGCTTACAATCTAATAGACAAAAAATAAATAAAGTAAGCAAATCAAATCAATTAATGTGAACGGGAAGGAAGAGAGGAGGGGTAGGTGGAGGCGAGTGGTTACAAGTGTTTACGAGTCAAAAGCAATGTTAAAGAGATGGGCTTTCAGTCTTCTATTATGTTATACTTAATTTCCTACTTTACATAACAAAATTCTGTGTTACCTATTACTATGTAAGCAGCATTGAGCCTGCTTTTAGTGGGGAAGGGCGGGATACAAATATAATAAATAAATAATTCTATAAACTGGGGACCTCCATTTAGGTGCCCTGAGGACGGGTGGTTAGAGGCTCGCTACAGTCTACACCCTGATTGTGACTGAATAGATAGGGATGGGCTGGAGTGTAAATTTTAAGTGGCTTCAACGTTAGCTTCAGAACTTTTAGTACAAGAACAGTGCTGGGCAGACTTCTACGGTCTGTGCCTTGAGAATGGCAAGGACAAATCAAACTCGGGTATAAGGTATCACATACCATGTAAAATGAGTTTATCCTGTTGGGCAGACTGGATGGACCATACAGGTCCTTTATCTGTCGTCATTTACTATATTACTATGTTACTCTTTGGGGTTCTACATGGAATGTTGCTACTAATTGGGATTCCGGAATCTTGTAACTCTTTAGGATTCCAGAATCTTCAGAACTTTTAGTACAAGAACAGTGCTGGGCAGACTTCTACGGTCTGTGCCCTGAGAAAGGCAAGGACAAATCTAACTCAGGTATACATATAAAGTATCACGTACCATGTAAAATGAGTTTATCTTGTTGGGCAGACTGGATGGACTGTACAGGTCTTTATCTGCCGTCATTTACTATGTTACTATGTAAAAGATCTTAGGTGCCCAGGTTCCATTATAGAATACCAATACACCTGGAACGCCCTTCAAGGAGAGATGGTAGGGTCAAAAATGATGACTGAATTCAAAAATGTGGGGAATAGACACAGGGAATGCCTAAATAGAAAGAGAATGGAAACACAATATGGCTGTTGAGATGTTATGTAGGGTGAGAGTAGTGGAAACTAAGGCCGAAGCCAAGTAGACTTCTACGGTCTGTGTCTCACAAATGGCAAAAGACTGAAGAAGATTCTGCAACTCCAGGCATTAAGTGTTCTGTTCTCTGACAGCCTTGGACTAGTTTATAATGTGATCCTAAAATGTGTTTAATGCTTTTAGTGTTATTCTCATTTCTAAGGACTATCATTGCTGCAGTTCTCACTGCAAAGATACGTGAGCAATGCATTGTGCGTAATGTAGTTCACAGGCAATGCGGCCACACTTGTCTGTCTGTATAAGAACTGTTACCACCTCTGTCTCTCTCTCTCAGCCAAGCTTGGCTCCTTTGTCTACCTGCTATCATTTCCTGGTCATTCTTACTATCTCTGTCCTGAGAGGTCAGGCAGGTACGACCTTTCCCTCCAATCGAGAGCTGTCCTCTAGGACCACCCCTTGCTACCCGTGGCAGGCTCTGTCCCCATTGATCTTTACCCCCTCCTCCCTGGACCTGTGTGAGCCCTTCTTAGCCTCTCCCTCCCCCTCGCCATGAGGCATTCTCCATATTGCTCAGACAGCACTTGTCCTGCTTCACTCCTTGGAACGAACTTGAATATATCTTCCTAATGAGATATTGCACCTTCCAGTCACCCACCTCTGAGATACTTCTACCTGATCAACTATTTTCTCACCTCTGCAATAAAGCTGCCTCTCCTCAGATTTCTACCTCCAACCACTGATACAGCTCTTAGAATTACGGAGTCTCTGTGCCCTGGGGCCACACTTCTGAACATCTGACTGTGAGTAAATTGTCTATATGTTTATGCAATAAAGGAAACTTCAGAAAATAATAGAGACTTCAGGTGTGTTCTGGTGTGCCAAGATTATACTTCAAGATATTAGGACTTTACAGCAACAAGTCTTAAGAGGCTTGACATTGAGGGAACTGAGGCTGATGCCAGTCAGACTTCTATAGGCTGTGTCCCGCAAATGGGAAAAGACTTGTAGATCACTTTATTGTCAAATGCTACAAGGAAGAGTGCCGTGCAGCTCGGGGGGGGGGGGGGGGGGGGGGGGAAGACATCTTGACTGGTAAGTTGGGGATGATATATGACTATAACCAAGACTCTATCATGTTTGGCTGCCTATATGGTTGGCATGGTGGAGACTTGACAGCCATTGTTTAAGCATGGGTGGCTGGTGCCCCACAGAGTGGAGGGCACGGCTCTGGCCACCTTGATGGGCAGACTGGATGGACCATAGTAACATACATAGTAACATAGTAGGTGATGACAGAAAAAGACCTGTACGGTTCATCCAGTCTGCCTAGCACTAGCCACGCCTCCCAATCACTAGCACCACCTCCTACCACCGGCTCTGCCACCCAATCTCTACTAAGATTCTGAGGATCCATTCCTTCTGAACAGGATTCCTTTATGTTTATCCCATGCATTTTTTAATTCCATTACCGTTTTCATCTCTACCACCTCCTGCAGGAGGGCATTCCAAGTATCTACCACTCTCTCTGTGAATGTGGGTCCTTGCGATCATTTATTGTGTTAAAGTGTCACCAGGTATCAGCACATCTAATATTTAGGCATATTCATATATACCTGCCATCTCCCTTATATGGTAGGGAAGCCCTGTTCAGTGCATCCCAGATGCACTGGGTAGGACAGGGTGCCGCCATTTTGGAGATGACGCAGGAAAAGGAGGGAGTACAATTACAGTTATTTTTCTTATATTCCACTAATTCCATTTGCATAGTTCAAAGTGGATTACAGAAAGACACTAGATCATAAAGTGTCTAAGATGTAACATTTTCAAAGAGAATATAACAGAATTAACACACACTATTTCATTTCCAAATATTGAGAAAGCAATAAGGTCTGTAAAGCCTTCTTAAATGTATCATAAGATAATAGAAATCATAACTTTGTAGGCAATAATTTCCAAAACTTAGCGGCCTGAGATGTAAACAAGCACACAGGAGGTACAAGGGGGAGGGGGCTGCTAGACCACCAGGGTGGGTAGGGGGGTGGGGTATGTAGCCCACTGGGCCGCCAGAGATTTTTTGGCTGGCAGGGGGCTGGAGTTCCATCGGTCCTCTACCCCCCGTGTCGCTGTCTGGAGGTGGGGCTTAGGGGGGGGGGCACTAAGCCACCAGGGCCTCAGCCATTGGGGTCTGTACATTTGCACCATGTTTCAGTTGGTGCAAATGACTGTGCCTAAAGTTAGGCACGATTCCCAGGCAAAGCACTATTCTATAAACCATGCCTAATTTTAAGGGGCCCTTTTACTAAGGCACACCGAAAAGTGGTGTAAGTCAGGGGCATAGCCAGACCTCAAGGTGGGAGGGGGCCAGAGCCCGAGGTTGGGGGCACATTTTGAGTGCCGCCCCTTCACTGCCTCGCCTCCTTGCCACTTCCCCTCACCGTTCCCCCCGCAAAACAAATACCTTTGCTAGCGGGGGGGGGGCAACCCCTGCTAGCCGAAGCCTTCTTCAGCGCCGGTCTCTGGCGCAGCCGTGTTTGCTGCCCTGCTCTTCTTTCTTCTTGTTCCTCCTGTGCACACTGGCACTCCTTGAAAATGAGAAGGTGCGTCAGCATGCACAGAAGAAGCAAGAAGAGCAGGGCAGCGAACGCGGCTGCGCTGGAGACCGGCGCTGAAGAAAGCTTTGGCTGGTGGGCATTGTGGACCCTCGCCAGCCAAACCAGGGGCCCGGATGAAATTTGTGGGGGCCCAGGCCCCCGTGGCCCCCCGTAGCTACGCCCCTGGTGTAGGTACGTGTTTCATACATGCGCAGGTCATTTTTTCAGCACACGGGAAAAAAAGCTTTTTTGGGGGGGTGACCAAAAATGGACATGCGGCAAAATTAAAACCAGCGCGCATCCATTTTTGACCTGAGACCTTACTGCCACCCATTGACTTAGCGGTAAGGTCTCACGCGTTAACCGGGCAGTAAGCAGCCAGTGAGCGTAAACTGCTGACTACCACCAGGTAAGCGTCACGTGGTAGAAAAAATAGAAGTACAAAATGGAATTAACCACCCAGGATACGTGGTAGGTGGGTGGTAGTTCCGATTTGGCACGTGTTGAACGCACATAAGCGCCTGCGCGTCAGGGGCCTTTTTACTAAGATGCTTATGCGGCATATGGAATAGTGATTTTTTTCAGCGCTGATTTTTTTTTGTGTCTTATATAGAATCCAGCCCTATATGTTCAAAGTTGAATGGCGGCTTGAACTGCTGAAAGTTGACTTGCTCATTATGGGATTCACAAACGTTCACAGTGCTGAATATTTATATACACACATGCATTTATTAGATGCATTAATTCCCAGAATGCCCCAAGATTCATTTTGGCTATGAATTTTTAATGCAGCCTCCATGTGCCCCGTTGAATTTTTATGGATTAAAAAGTTAATTCTCACCATCTGTCACAAAAACCATCATAAAGATTTTTTAACTATTGGAACTGTTTATGCTGGCAGAAGACATTGCAAATCAATCTAATCTTCCCATTTTCCTCCCTATTGCGATATTGCAAACCCATCTTGATCTGGTTTAATCTTCCCTTTCTTTCAGCTGAAATTCCTTTGTGCTTTCCCATTCTTCCATGAATTCCAGTTCTCCCTTTGTTTCCTTTGTCTCCACTGTTCCATGAATCCACCATATTTGCTGTGAATAATACTCCCATTTTCTTCCAGCCTCATGGAGAGGATGATGATATCTGTATTGGACATGCACAGAGGATTTCTAAGGACAGTGTTCTTCATTGCATGGCCGCAGGGCCGCAGAGAGACTGGGCCAGGCCCGGGACAAGGCCGCCCCCGGGGCCCCCCCACCCACCCGAGGTCACCGGGGCCCCCCTCCACCCGCTACGGGCCCTCTCTCCACCCCCGGGCCCTCTGCACTGACCTTAAGTGCCTCACTTTAGAAAGTGCAGCAAGCAGCAGCAGACCACGCCTTCCTTCTGTGTCAGGCGAGGGTGGGACACGGAAGGAAGGAGTGGTCTGCCACTGCTTGCTGCGCCTTCGAAGGTGAGGCGCTTAAATTCAATGCCAGGGAGCAACGGAGGGCAGGCGGGCCAGACTGCGGCGGCGGCGCCGGGCCCCCCCCTCGGAGGCCCGGGCCCGGGGAATTTTGTCCCCCCCTCTCGGCATCCCTGCATGGCTGGGGGCCAATGGCGGTGCCCGGTGATCTGTGGCGTGGCCTTCATTGTCTTTCTGTTTTTTTTTCCCTGCTACTCTGCCTCTCTACCCAGGCTCAGGATAGAAAGGGGAAAACCGGATAGGGGAAGATCCACATGCTTGAAGGACAAGGCATTTCTCAGTAGACAAAAGAGAATGCATTTGGACATGTTTACAACCTTGAGGACGCTCCCCAGTGAAATTTGAAGGTGGTCTGGTGGGGATGAACGTCATTGACACACCCTGGTCATCAGTGTTGTGGTCTCACATGGAAAGATATTTGACAACTCATTAGAATCCCAAAGTAGCTCCAGCTTCACAAATAATGAAGACTATTGTCTTAGGGAGATGAAGGGATTTTAGAAGATAATTGGCAGTGGTCCTCAATCCAGTCCTCAGGACACACCTAGCCAGTCAGGATTTCAAGATGCAAGTTTCAAGATTAATAGTATTTGATATACCACTCAATAGAAAACTTTGTGAGTGGTATATGTGTCTCAAAATAATAGAAAAAAGAAAGGAAAAGGAAATGACAAAATTCCAAAAGAGCGGAGAAATGTAGATAGCAACACTCCTTGAAATCCCTGTCAATTGACTCAACCGTACTTCTCTCCAGGACTGTGAAAGGGAGACAACACACAGTTGGAGGAGAGATTAAGAATCAAGTGCATCCTGAAATAGGGGCATCTTCAGCTCAGCCCTGAATTTCTAAAATAAATGCTCCAAATGGAGGTAATGGGGAAGGTAATTACTTAGAATAGGTGCTGTGATGCTAAATATTGGGTCCATTTGGATAAGTACATAAGTATTGCCATACTGGGAAAGACCAAAGGTCCATCGAGCCCAGCATCCTGTTTCCAACAGTGGCCAATCCAGGTCACAAATACCCGGCAAGATCTCAAATATGTACAAAACATTTTATACTGCTTATCCCAGAAATAGTGGATTTTCCCCAAGTCCATTTAATAACGTTCTATGAACTTTTCCTTTAGGAAGCCGTCCAAACCTTTTTTTAAACTCCGCTAAGCTAACCACCTTTACCACATTCTCTGGCAATGAATTCCAGAGTTTAATTACACGTTGAGTGAAGAAAAATTTTCTCTGATTCGTTTCAAATTGACTACATTGTAGCTTCATCGCATGCCCCCTAGCCCTAGCATTTTTGGAAAGCGTGAACAGACGCTTCACATCTACCCGTTCAACACCACTCATTATTTTATAGACCTCTATCATATCTCCCCTCAGCCGCCTTTTCTAAATGAAGGCAATACAAGACAGTTATGCTGTGAGGACCTAAGGTGTCTAGAAGGAGCATAAAGGGATAAGTTGATGTTCCATATTTTTATGAGGAATTAATAATTTTAGATTGATGTAAATTCTGCTTAAAAGGCATTGGTTGAAATTTTTATGCTTTGTATATTTAGGGTTGGGTCTTTTAAGGATTGAGTGGTGTGGAAGTTTCAGAACCTTCTGTCATTCCCATTATCTGTAGTGGTACCAGACAAGTTAAAAGTAACCGTATAATAAGCCAGAGTTATAATTATAATGTTGTATGTTGTAATTCGCTACCACAATGGGTGCCAGAGACTATTATTAACAATAAGAAAACTAAGCTGAGGAACAGAAGTAGAAACTTAGATAATTTGATACAGGTTAAAATGGATTATATGCCGGGAGAAAATTATACAGTCAAAGAATATATTTATATTAACGCCCGATCAGTCTGTAATAAAAAAAAGATCTAATTAGAGATTTAATTAGACAAAGACAACCTGGATTGGCGTTGATCACAAAAACCTGGCTCCCAGAAAAGAATTATCCGCTATTATTAACAATCTGTCCTACAGGCTATAAGATTATTCATGGAGTAAGATCAGGAATAAAAGGAGGAGGCTGGCATTAATATATAGGGAATTTTATCATTTTAAACTTATAGTAAAATTAAAAGGCCTACTGAATATATGGTCTGTCAATTTTTAAGCAGTTGCCGCATGGCCATTTCGGGGGAGCCCCTTAATACCACCCATTGAGATGACGGTAATGGCTCCCGTGCTAACTTGGTGGTAACCGATTACTGCCGGGTATACACCGGCACTACAAAAATAAATATATTTTTGTAGCACCAGATATGGCGGTGCGCTGGGGGTGGGAAGTACGGCCAAGCTTTACCACTGCTTTGTAAAAGAGGTCCTTACTGCGAAGTAAAGTGATGGAAATAATCAGGAAGTTTATTGTTAGGTTTGATAGGCTAGTATTATTGGGAGATTTAATCCTCCGTTTAGAAAATGATATGGATCCATCAGCCTCACAATTTAAGGAGTTCATGCAATCAATAGATTTAGAGCTATGTCCAATAAGCGTGACTCATAACAAGGGTCATATGTTAGACCTAATAGCATACACTAAAAACAATGGAGTGGAATCTTTAATTGGAAATATATCGTGGGAGCCAACGATTTGGACAGATCATTATCTTGCTACATGGTATATGAGAATTGCAGAAAATATAAATAAAGCGAAGAGTAATAAGGATTCAGAGAAGCAAATGGAGTCTCGTAGGTATCCAAAAAATAATACTTTCTGGAGGGAAATGACAGTTTTGAATTTATTTCAGATGGCATACAATATATACTAGGAAATTGAGACAGAGATATTAGATAGGTTAGCCCTTATTCATATGAAGGAAATAGTAAAAAAGGTCAGGAAATGTATGGTTTACAGAATCCTTGAAAAAAAATCTGCAGGAAATATGAATGAAAATGGAAGAAAACTAGAGCATAAGCTGACTATAAAAATTAGAGAGATTATATATGGGAGTACAAGAAAGCAATACAGAAAGCAGAAATTTCAGAGTTTTGATTAGAAAAATAGAAGTCAAAAAATTCAACTAATTATTTAAGGGCCCTTTTACTAGGCTGTGTAGTCGCCTATGCATGACCAACGCAAGTCAGTTTTGAGTTACTGCCCAGCTACCATGTGGCCCTTGTGGTAATTTCATTTTTGACGCACGTCAGCCGAAAAATATTTTTATTTTCTGGCGTGTGGGCGGTAATTGGGCGGTAATCAGCATTTTACATGGGTAGACCATTACTGCCCAGTTACCACATGAGACCTTACCACTAGGTCAACGGCTGGCGGTAAGGTCTCAGACCCAAAATGGACACGTGGCAATTTTCAGTTTGCCGCACGTCCATTTTCGGCAACAGTTTAAAAAGGCATTTTTACAGGTGCGCTGAAAAATGATTCTGCGTGCACCCAAAACACACGTCTACACTACCGCAGGCCATTTTTCAGTGCGGCTTAGTAAAAGCCTTAACTCTTAACAAATATATATAGAATCAAATGTGTTCCCGAATCATTACAACCTTCAGCTGAGCAATTAGCAAATTTTTTTAAAACAGAAAGTTAATGATATTAAACACACTTTTGTGTTAAAAACTAATACTTATAAACCAGAACTTAAAGTATGTTGAGTGGATATTGATAAGGGAATTCCGGCAGATAGAATTTGGAATAACTTTGAAGACTATCTAAAAAGAATTGCTCACTTGATGTTTGTTCATTGTTCTATCAACTATTCCATTTTCCACAATACTTTGGCTCAATTACAGTAATTAACAATATTTTGACAAATGGGCAGTAATCGGCATTTTATGCACATAGACCATTACTACTACTACTTATCATTTCTAAAGCGCTACTAGACATGCACAGCACTATACACTTGAACATGAAGAGACAGTCCCTGCTCGACAGAGCTTACAATCTAATTAGGACAGACAAACAGGACAAATAAGGGATAAGGACAAAGGGTAGCAAGATTCCGGAATCCCAAAGAGTAGCAAGATTCTGTGCGGAATCCTAAAGAGTAGCAACATTCCGGAACCCAAAGAATAGCAAGATTCCGGAATCCTAAAGACTACTACTACTTATCATTTCTAAAGCGCTACTAGACGTACGCAGCGCTGTACACTTGAACATGAAGAGACAGTCCCTGCTCGACAGAGCTTACAATCTAATTAGGACAGACAAACAGGACAAATAAGGGATAAGGACAAAGGGTAGCAAGATTCCGGAATCCCAATGAGTAGCAAGATTCCATGCAGAATCCCAAAGAGTAGAAAGATTCCAGAATCCCAAACACTACTACTACTTATCATTTCTAAAGCGCTACTAGACGTACGCAGCGCTGTACACTTGAACATGAAGAGACAGTCCCTGCTTGACAGAGCTTACAATCTAATTAGGACAGACAAACAGGACAAACAAGAGATAAGGACAAAGAGTAGCAAGATTCCGGAATCCCAAAGAGTAGCAACATTCTGTGCGGAATCCTAAAGAGTAGCAACATTCTGGAACCCAAGGAATAGCAAGATTCTGGAATCCTAAAGACTACTACTACTATTACTTATCATTTCTATAGTGCTACTAGACGTACGCAGCGCTGTACACTTGAACATGAAGAGACAGTCCCTGCTCAACAGAGCTTACAATCTAATTAGGACAGACAGACAGAACAAACAAGAGATAAGGGAATATTAAAGTGAGGATGATAAAATAAGGGTTCTGAACAAAGTGAATAAGGGTTAGGAGTTAAAAGCAGCATCAAAAAGGTGGGCTTTTAGCTTAGATTTGAAGACGGCCAGAGATGGAGCTTGACGTACCAGCTCAGGAAGTCTATTCCAGGCATATGGTGCAGCAAGATAAAATGAACGGAGTCTGGAGTTAGCGGTGGAGGAGAAGGGTGCAGAAAAGAGAGATTTACCAAGTGAACGGAGTTCCCGGGGAGGAACGTAGGGAGAGATGAGAGTGGAGAGGTACTGAGGAGCTGCAGAGTGAATACACTTATCTCTCTATATAAAAGGCAACACCAATCTCTCTATATAAAAGGCAACACCATGAAGCCTCCAGCCGGAAGTGTGAAGGGGGAGAGATATCCGGTTTCCCCATGAGTGTCTGCCCCGCCCTCTCTGTAACACAAACAGTCAGTGAAGGAAAACAGCAAAGCACGAAATCAAATCGCTCGCTCTGTAACAGTGAAGGACTCAGAGGGGGGAGGGGAGAGAGGCCAGAGGGCAGGGACACACACACTCCCACATGCACACAGAAGAAAACCTTGCTAGCCCCCATTTCATTTGCATCAGAAACGGGGCTTTTTTACTAGTAGGTCAATAAGAGGAGTTTGAACTGTATGCGGAAACCGCGTGAGACCAGTGCCTTAGCGAGGGCGGCTGACAGCCGGGGCGAGTCGCTGCTGCGCACCCCCCCCCCCCGGGTGCAGCACGGCGTGCCCCCACCTCGGCACGCACCCTCCCCCCTCCAGAGTGCACCCTCCCCCCCCGGAGCGCATTCTTCAATTAGGAAGCGAGGGGCGGACGAGAGAGCCGATCCACCCCCCGAGTGCACGTCGCTGGGAGCTGCGTCGGCTCCGCTGGTTCCTTGCTCTCTCTGCCCCGGAACAGGAAGTAACCTGTTCCGGGGCAGAGGGAGCAGAGAACCAGCGGAGCTGACACCCCCCCCCAGTGGCGTGCACCCGGGGCGGAACGCCCCACCGCCCCCCTTCCTACGCCACTGCGTGAGACCTTATCACTAGGTTGATGGCTGGCGGTAAGGTCTCAGACCCAAAATGGACACGCGACAATTCTCTTTTCGCCGCGTGTCCATTTTCGGCAAAAATTTTAAAAAGGCATTTTTTACAGGTGCGCTGAAAAATGATTCTGTGTGCGGCCAAATCACGCGTCTACACTGGCGCAGCTCATTTTTCAGCGCACCTTAGTAAAAGGATCCCTTACTGTTTAAGAATGGTGAAACCTCTACTAGTTGGAGGCCAGGCTGTGGTGTGCCCCAGGATTCGCTTCTGTCGCCTCAACTTTTTAATATATTACGAGTAATCTTGGAGGGTACCTTCAATATCTAAACATTTTCTCTCTTCTTCCCCCTTTTCCTCTCTAAGTTCCCCCAACTGTACCTACCTTACATGTGCCTCATTCTACCACTATAGCACTTTGTATTCATTCATACCATGTATTTGTTCAGACCGTAATCGGCTAACGCCGTTAACGGTGATACGTAAGCCACATTGAGCCTGCAAAAGGTGGGAAAATGTGGGATACAAATGTAACAAATAAATAAAATAAATAAATAAATTTATCATATGCGAATGACATATGGAGGGGGATAATCGAACGGGAACACCCATCTCCGAGGACGTGGGGTGCGAAGGGGCGGGACAGACCGTATTATTGAAAAAGGTGGACGGCCATCTTTTCTTTCGATAATACGGTTGGTGCCGGCCAAATGCCTAGGATTTGGGCGGATTTGAGATCGTCGGCAACGGTTTTCAGCGATAATGGAAACCGAAGCCGGCCATCTCAAAAACAACCAAATCCAAGCCCTTTGGTCGTGGGAGGGGCCAGGATTCATAGTGCACTGGTCCCCCCCACATGCCAGGACACCAACCGGGCACCCTAGGGGAACTTTTAAAAAAACATTAAAATACCTCCCAGGTGCATAGCTCCTTTACCTTGGGTGCTGAGTCCCCCAAATCCCCCCCAAAACCCACTCCTCACAACTCCACACCATTACCATAGCATTTATGGGTGAAGGGGGGCACCAAGATGTGGGTGCAGTGGGTTTGAGGGGGGGGGTTGGAGGGCTCCCATTTACCAGCACAAGTGGAACAGGTAGGGGGATGGGCGTGGGTCCACCTGCCTGAAGTGCACTGCACCCACTAAAAACTACTCCAGGAACTTGCATACTGCTGTCATGGAGCTGGGTATGACATTTCAGGCTGGCATAGAGGCTGGCAAAAAAATGTTTTTAAAGTTCGGGGGGGTTTTTGGTGGGAGGGGGGCTGTGACCACTGGGGGAGTCAGGGGAGGTCATCCCCGATTCCCTCCAGTGGTTGGGACTTGGATCTAAAAAAAAAAGGGTCCAAAAAAAGCGGATCAAATTCTCGCTAGGGCCGCTCTCCTTTTTTCCATTATCGGCCGAGGGCACCCGTCTCTTAAGCACGCCCCATCACGCCCCTGTCCCGCCTTCACAACCCTTCCGACACGCCCCCGGGAACTTTGTTCGTCCCCGTGACAGATTGCAGTTGGGGGCGCCCAAAGTCGGCTTTCGATTAAACCAATATATAGCATTGATAGAGGAATGGAGGTTTGCAAATCACCTCAAACTTAATACTCGGAAAACTAAACTAGTATGGTTTGGGGAGTATTCAAATGTTGCTTCTGAAAAGATACCTCTTTACAAACTGATTCAGTGTCTAAAGTACTAGGGCATTATACTAGATTCCGAACTTATGTATAAACAGCAGGTAAGGGCTTTAGCAAAAACGTTTTCCTTCCACTTAGATAAGCTTTGAGTTATAAAATCATCATTGAGCTCGTTGGGATTCCAGATTATTACACAGACAATTTTGATGCCTTTCCTCGACTGCTGTAACTCATTGTATTCAAATGTGATTAAGCAGCAAATGCATCAATTACAGAACTGTTATGATTGGGGTCAGAACCCCTCTCAAACTTACCTCTTTCCTGGGAGTCAGCTTCTTAGCTGGCTTCTGTTTCTTTTCTCTGTCCTTTCTGAGCTGGCTCTGTCCCTCTGTGCTGGCAGCTTCCAGCAGCATGGGGTTAATGGTTTTACTTTACTACAGCTGTGTGGGTGGAGTGAGTTAGCTCTACCTCTCTTTGGGTGTACTGGCTTCAAGTGCTTCTCGGTGTTGCATTGGTGTGGGTTGGGCCTCTCTGGGTCAGTGTGCTTTTGCCTAGGTCTAGGGAGTGTGATATCATCAGGGTGGGCCTTGATAAGGAAGTGGTCTTGTTTCCTTCAGGGCCTTGGCAACAGTGGTGTTTGCTTTAGGTAGGGTGGTGCAGTGTACACTTCTGACTTTGTGTCTAGTTTCCCTGCTTGCTTTTGCTAAGGGCCAGGTTAGTGTTAGTGCAGTGTGCACTGGTGACTGTGTGTTTAGCTTTCCTGCTTTTCCCTTTTGGTTCCCCTGCTTTTCCCTCTTGGTTTTGGAAGCATTGCTATGTGTAGGGCTTTGGAAGCTCTGTTGCTGATAGAAGTACTTCAGGGTTTGGTGTTGTTAGGAACACTGCAGAGTTTGCTGTTAGAAGTACTTCTGGGTTTGTGCTATTGGGAGCATTGCAGTCTTTGCTGTTGATGTTTGGTGATTTAGAATCACTTTTGGCTTATGTGTTAGCTTCCCTGCTTTTTCCTTGTGGCTCCCCTGTCTTCCCTTTTAGTGCTAGGAGCTCTTCTGATTGCTTGCCAGAGTAGTGCTTAGGAAGCACCTTGTTAGTTGTATCTAGCTTGCTAGAGCAGTGCTTAGGTAGCTTGTTAGTTTTGTGTTTAGCTTATTAGTGTAGAGCTCTGCTTGTAGCTTGGTGCTTAGAAGCACCTGTGTTAGCTTTGTGTTTAGTTCCCTGCTCTGTTAGTTTAGGGCTTAGGAAGTCCCTTTCTTGAGCAGGGCTTAGGAGCTCCTGTTTAGTATAGGGCTTAGGAAGTCCTTTTATCAGTTTACTGTTAGGAACACTCCTGCTGGTTTACGGCTTGGGAGCACGTAGATCAGTTTAGGTTTAGGAGCACTTCTGTTTCCAGTCCTGGTCCCTGTGTCATCCGGTATCCAGTAAGTCCTGCCGGCTACTCGAACTCAGGAGCTCAACACCTGGGGGGCTTAGTAGCTAAGCGCAGGTGAAGCTGTGCGGACCAGTCCAGTGTGCTCCAGTCCAGTGTGTTCCGGTCCGGTGTGTGTTCCAGTCCTGTGTCCTCCAGTCCGGGGGATTGCAGTCCAGTGTTCCAGTCCTGTGTCCTCCAGTCCGGGGGATTCCAGTCCATGTGTTCCGGTTCGCTGGGCAGTGCCTGCAGTCCCTGCCGGTGTGCTTGCCCAGCGTTGGTTGGTGGGTTTTGCCTGCTGCTGTCGCTCCTCGGCAGCAGCCCAAGGTCTCACGTTTGCTCCCGAGCCCGGCCCCGCGGGCTCTGAACCTGAGAACCTGACAAGAACACTGTGGCTCGGTTGATTTGTGGGTTGGGAAAATACTGTGAAATAAGTCCTCTTTAAAAAAAACTACACTGTTTAACATTAGAGGAACAAATCCAATTTAAGGGGTCCTTTTACTAAGGTGCCCTGAAAAATGGCCTGCGGTAGTGTAGATTGAAGACGCACCTGTTCGAAGAGACTTACAATAAAAATCCTCCGTAATTACTTGATTCCATTCTACATCTAAACCAACTAATACTGATCCCTTCTAATTTGATTATGTTAATCACATTATCACTATTGGTCAATATAGCTTACCTGTTTTATTTTGTGTTATGTAAATAATTCTACTGACCTATCTACCTAATTTCTTACACAGTAATATGTCAAATTAGACCATACCTCTTACTCTGTTTATAATTATACCTTTTGCAACATAGTGTAAGCCACATTGAGCCTGCAAAGAGGTGGAAAAATGTGGGGTACAAATGCAGCAAATAAATAAATAAATAAATAGATGCGTGTTTTGGGCATGTACAGAATTATTTTTTAGCGCAACTACAAAAAATGCCTTTTTTTTAATGAAACCTTACCGCAAGCCATTGACCTAGCGGTAAGGTCTCACATAATGGTCTATTATTATTATCATTTGTATAGCGCTACCAGACGCACGCAGCGCTGAACAACTGACACAGAGAGACAGTCCCTGCTCAAAAGACAGACAGACAAGACAGTTAAGGGCGAGAGAAGTACTGGGTGAGAAGGAACAAGGGGAGGGCAATTGAGTAGTGGCTAACAGCCAAAACCAGTGGTGAAAATGCCACTTGACACGTGTAGCTGCCGCTCGCCAGAAAATAAAAAATAGTTTTCAGACACGCATAGTGGATGCGTGCCAAAATTGAAATTACCACAAGGGCCACGTGGTAACTGGACGGTAACTCCAATTTGGCGAGCGTTGGGCACGTGTAGGCACCCACGCAGCTTAGTAAAAGGGTCCCTAGAATAGTTTGTCACATTTATACATGTATTTATGGAATGAATTCGAATATGACGATAAAATTGTTGCTATCTCCAGGATTGAGGAAAAAATTTAGGGTCCCTTTTACTAAGCCACGTAAGCGTCTACGCGCGCCCAACATGTGGCCAAAATGGAGTTACCACCGGGATACCGAGTGGCTCTTGTGGTAATTTCATTTTTGGTGTGCATCCGATACGCGCGTCCGAAAAATAATTTTTATTTTCAGACGCACGTATCGGACAGACGCCAAGTGGCACTTTACACGCGTAGGTCATTGCCGCCTGGTTACCGCATGAGACTTTACCACTAGGTCAATAGCTGGCAGTAAGATCTCAGACCCAAACTGGACGTGTGGCAATTTTCATTTTGCCGCACATCCATTTTTGGCAAAAACTTTTAAAAAGGCATTTTTTACAGGGGCACTGAAAAATGATTCTGTGCGTGCCCAAAACACTCATCTACACTACCGCCAGTGTGTTTTTTCTAGCAAAAAAGGTGCTGGTACTCAAATGCCTGGCCACCCTTCAGGGGTGGGGTAATCACTGAGGGACCCACCCCACAATAGCCAGGCCCCCTGCAACCAGTCACAGAATCTTTGACAAGGCAGAATTGTTGTGTAGACGTTGAGATCTTTCATTAAAACTTGGGGACCATGAGTCAATTTTAACAGACAATGGAAAAGATGCCGGTACTCAGTACCCCCAAGTACCCCCTCAAAAAAAGCCCTGACTACCGCAGACCATTTTTTCAGTACGCCTTTGTAAAAGGGCCCCTTAAGAAGTAATAATAACAATTTAACATTGGATCAATGAAGGTGATGAAATCCAAGTCGATTTTATTTATTTATTTATTTGTTGCATTTGTATCCCGCATTTTCCCACCTATTTGCAGGCTCAATGTGGCTTACATAGTTCTGTCATGGCGAACGCCATTACAGAGTAAAAGAAACAATTGGTATTACATAAAGAACATGGGTGATAAAGTGGAATTAAACAATCAGGTATAAAGAGATCACATTCGGGTTAACAGATAAGGCGGTAATGCGTTAAAGTTCAAATGATGGACCGTTGTGGTATGCTTTGTTGAAGAGGCAAGTCTTCAGAGATTTCCGAAAGTTGATTAGGTCGCGCATTCTTTTCACATCAGGTGGTAATGCATTCCATAACTGCGTACTCATGTAGGAAAAACTGGATGCATGTGTTAATTTGTATTTAAGTCCTTTGCAGCTGGGGATGTGGAGATTTAGGAATGCGCGTGCTGATCTTTTAGTGTTCCTGGGCGGCAGGTCTATGAGGTCTATGAGCTTTTGGAATGAATTGTCTCTTTTCATGGTCCAAAAATTTGGAATAACATACCATTTTTCCGTACGGAAAATATCCAATTAACTTTTGTTTCAGAAAGACTTGAAAAACTCATTTGTTTGTTTTGTAAGAACTATGGGTCCCTTTTACAGAGGTGTGGTAGGCTCTATCAGTGGCGTAGCTAGGTGGGGCCAGGGGAGCCTGGGCCCCCGTAGATTTGGCCCTGGACCCCCCCTGACGACGACCCTCTCGACCACCCCTCCCGCCGCCAACCCGCTGTCGCCTACCTTTGCTGGCGGGGGACCCCAACCCCCGCCAGCCAAGGTCCTCTTCTTCCTTCGTTCTGTTTCTGAGTCTGACGTCCTGCATGTACGACGGCGACGGCAGGGGAGGGTTGGCGGAGGGAGGGGGGTCGAGAGGGTCGTCGGCATGGGGGGGTTAAAGTTGTTGTTGGTGGTGGTGGAGGCGGCGGGGGGGGGCTAAAATGTGCCCCCTCACTTCGTGCTCTGGACCCCCTCCCACTGAAGTCTGGCTACGCCCCTGGGCTCTATATGCATGCAGCGTGTGCCAACATGAGACTACCACCAGGCTACAGCGCTCCCCTGGCGGTAATTTTGGATTTGGCATTCGCCCATACTTCTGGGACAAATTTCTTTGATTTTCTGCCCACTGCAAAGAACAACCTTCCATCAGCCACATCTGGAAGAAAGGAAGGGGCTGAGCATTATCTGGAATGTTCAGACACGTCCGCAAACAGCTCGTTTGTACTTTCAGAAGTGGCAAAAGCTTTTATCAAGTTGAAAGCTGCATTTCCCAGCAGTGCAACTGTAGAACAGTTATTTAGTTGCTCAGGATTTTACTGCCACGATGATGCTCTCTTAGTAACAATAACTTTGAGCAACTGATTTTTCTATGGTATAAACCAAAGTGACGTATTGAAAATTCTGAGATTTTAAACCTAAAGCAGAGCAGTGATTTGCTGAGAATTTATATTAAACACACTTCTTCCTAAGTGCAATGTGCAATTAAAATGCCATTGAAGTAGTTTATTAGCTAACCACGCGGATGATGTAATGCCGTTGTATCGCTCCACGGTGAGACCGCACCTCGAGTATTGTGTTCAGTTCTGGTCACCGCACCTCAAAAAAGATATAAAGGAATTGGTGAAGGTGCAGAGAAGGGCAACGAAAATGGTAAAAGGGATGGGAGGACTTCCCTATGAGGAAAGGCTAAGACGGTTAGGGCTCTTCAGCTTGGAGAAAAGGCGGCTGAGGGGTGATATGATAGAAGTCTACAAGATAATGAGCGGAGTAGAGCGGACAGATGTGAAGCATTTGTTTACACTTTCAAACAACAATAGAACCAGGGGACCCAAGACGAAGCTAGAATAGGGTAGATTTAAAACAAATAGGAGAAAGTTTTTCTTTACTCAGCGTGTAGTTAGACTCTGGAACTCGTTGCTGGAAAATGTAGTGACAGCAGTTGACCTTGCTGAGTTTAAAGGGGGTTTGGACAGATGCCTGAAGGAAAAGTCCATTGAACATTATTAATTTACATTTTTGTTTTGTTTTTGGGTTTTTGCCGGGTTCTTGAGGCCTGGATTGGCCTCTGTCGGAGACAGGCAGTAGCGTACCAAGGGGGGGGGGGGGTGGTGGGGGCGGTCCGCCCCGGGTGCAAGCCGCTGGGGAGGTGCCGCGTGCCTGTCGGCTCCGCTCGTTCCGTGCTCCCTCTGCCCCGGAACAGGTTACTTCCTGTTCCGGGGCAGAGCGAGCATGGAACGAGCAAAGCCGACAGGCGCACGGCACCCCCCCCCTCCCAGCAGGTAAAAATGCACCCCGAGGGGGGTCCTTTCACCAGGGGGGGGGAGGAAGTGTCCTTTCGCCAGGGGTGGGGGGGGGCGCATTGGCGATCCGCCCCGGGTGTCAGCCACCCTAGGAACGCCACTGGAGACAGGATACTAGGCTTGATGGACCCTTGGTCTTTTCCCAGTATGGCGGTGCTTATGTTCTTAACCAGGTAGTTAAACTACTATTTTAGTAAAGTTAAACTACTTTTTAAGTACTTGGCGCCAGGGCCGCTGAGAGCCAGAGCCGGGCCCGGTACAAGGCTTCCCCCGGGCCCCCCCACCACCCGAGGTCGTCGTCGTCGTCACCGCCGGCCCCCCTCCACCCGCTACCAGGCCGGGCCCTACACTAACCATAAACGACTCCTTTCAGCATGTTTGCAGCAAGCAGCAGCAGGGCAGACCTCTCCTTCCTTTTATGCCCCGCCCTCACGGACATTACGTCAGGCGAGGGCAGGACACAGAAGGAAGGAGTGGCCTGCCCTGCTGCTGCTTGCTGCGACTGTGGTGAAAGGAGACAGTTAAGGTTAGCGCTGGGAGTGGCGGAGGGAGGGCGGGTCGGACTGCGGTGTCGCTGGGCCCCCTCCGGAGGCCCGGGCCCGTGGACTTTTGTCCTCCTTGTCCCCCCCTCTCGGCGGCCCTGGTTGGCGCCCAGCACTAGAATTAGGGGACAATCTTTGAGGTTGCAGGGAGGTAGACTTAGGTGTAATGTCTGAAAATACGTTTTTCTCAGAAAGGGTAGTGGACACCTAGAACGACCTTCCAGGAGAGATGGTAGAGTCCAAAATGGTGAGCTAAAAGAGGGTGGAAACACAGCATGGCTTTTGAGGTGTTACGTTGGGCAAGAGTAGTGGGAGCTAAGGCCGAAGCTGGACAGACTTCTACAGTCCGTGTCCCGTAAATGGCAAAAGATTGGTGAAGCTTCAACAACTCCAGTACTGCAGATCACTTTATTGTCATGTTCTTCGAGTGAGGGTACTGTGCAGTTCAGGGGGAGGGGAAGACATTTTTTTTTATTTATCTTTTAATTTATTACATTCACAATAACCATCATAAATGTACAGAAAAGGAAATTTCCATAAAAAAAGCAATAAATTTTACCCCCGCATATACTATTTTAAAATAATTGACCTCAAGCATGGGGATCCAAGAAAGAAAATAACTAAGAAAAGAAAAATCACATGAATAGAACTAACTATTCTTTCAGAGGGAGGAGGGTCAATCAGAAGTTACAGCCGGTAGCTGTTGAAGAGGCTTCTTCATAAGTACATAAGTACATAAGTAGTGCCATACTGGGAAAGACCAAAGGTCCATCTAGCCCAGCATCCTGTCACCGACAGTGGCCAATCCAGGTCAAGGGCACCTGGCACGCTCCCTAAACATAAAAACATTCCAGACAAGTTATACCTAAAAATGCGGAATTATTTCCAAGTCCATTTAATAGCGGTCTATGGACTTGTCCTTTAGGAATCTATCTAACCCCTTTTTAAACTCCGTCAAGCTAACCGCCCGTACCACGTTCTCCGGCAACGAATTCCAGAGTCTAATTACACGTTGGGTGAAGAAAAATTTTCTCCGATTCGTTTTAAATTTACCACACTGTAGCTTCAACTCATGCCCTCTAGTCCTAGTATTTTTGGATAGCGTGAACAGTCGCTTCACATCCACCTGATCCATTCCACTCATTATTTTATACACTTCTATCATATCTTCCCTCAGCCGTCTCTTCTCCAAGCTGAAAAGCCCTAGCCTTCTCAGCCTCTCTTCATAGGAAAGTCGTCCCATCCCCACTATCATTTTCGTCGCCCTTCGCTGTACCTTTTCCAATTCTACTATATCTTTTTTGAGATACGGAGACCAGTACTGAACACAATACTCCAGGTGCGGTCGCACCATGGAGCGATACAACGGCATTATAACATCCGCACACCTGGACTCCATACCCTTCCTAATAACACCCAACATTCTATTCGCTTTCCTAGCCGCAGCAGCACACTGAGCAGAAGGTTTCAGCGTATCATCGACGACGACACCCAGATCCCTTTCTTGATCCGTAACTCCTAACGTGGAACCTTGCAAGACGTAGCTATAATTCGGGTTCCTCTTACCCACATGCATCACTTTGCACTTGTCAACATTGAACTTCATCTGCCACTTGCACGCCCATTCTCCCAGTCTCGCAAGGTCCTCCTGTAATCGTTCACATTCCTCCTGCGACTTGACGACCGTGAATAATTTTGTGTCATCGGCGAATTTAATTACCTCACTAGTTATTCCCATCTCTAGGTCATTTATAAATACATTAAAAAGCAACGGACCCAGCACAGACCCCTGCGGGACCCCACTAACTACCCTCCTCCACTGAGAATACTGGCCACGCAATCCTACTCTCTGCTTCCTATCTTTCAACCAGTTCTTAATCCATAATAGTACCCTACCTCCGATTCCATGACTCTGCAATTTCTTCAGGAGTCTTTCGTGCGGCACTTTGTCAAACGCCTTCTGAAAATCCAGATATACAATATCAACCGGCTCCCCATTGTCCACATGTTTGCTTACCCCCTCAAAAAAATGCATTAGATTGGTGAGGCAAGACTTCCCTTCACTAAATCCGTGCTGACTTTGTCTCATCAGTCCATGTTTTTGTATATGCTCTGCAATTTTATTCTTAATAATAGCCTCCACCATCTTGCCCGGCACCGACGTCAGACTCACCGGTCTATAATTTCCCGGATCTCCTCTGGAACCCTTCTTAAAAATCGGAGTAACATTGGCTACCCTCCAGTCTTCCGGTATTACACTCGATTTTAGGGACAGATTGCATATTTCTAACAGTAGCTCCGCAAGTTCATTTTTTAGTTCTATTAATACTCTGGGATGAATACCATCAGGTCCCGGTGATTTACTACTCTTCAGCTTGCTGAACTGACCCATTACATCCTCCAAGGTTACAGAGAATTTGTTTAGTTTCTCCGACTCCCCCGCTTCAAATATTCTTTCCGGCACCGGTGTCCCCCCCAAATCCTCCTCGGTGAAGACCGAAGCAAAGAATTCATTTAATTTCTCCGCTACGGCTTTGTCCTCCTTGATCGCCCCTTTAACACCATTTTCGTCCAGCGGCCCAACCGACTCTTTGGCCGGTTTCCTGCTTTTAATGTATCTAAAAAAAATTTTACTATGTATTTTTGCTTCCAACGCTAATTTCTTCTCAAAGTCCTTTTTTGCCCTTCTTATCTCCGCTTTGCATTTGGCTTGGCATTCCTTATGATCTATCCTGTTACTTTCAGTTGGTTCTCTTCTCCACTTTCTGAAGGATTGTTTTTTGGCTCTAATGATTTCCTTTATCTTACTGTTTAGCCATGCCGGCTGACGTTTAGTCTTTTTTCCCTTTTTTCTAATACGTGGAATATATTTGTCCTGAACCTCCAGGATGGTGTTTTTAAACAGCATCCAAGCCTGATGCAAGTTTTTTACTCTGCGAGCTGCTCCTTTCAGTCTTTTTTTTCACCATTTTTCTCATTTTGTCGTAATCACCTTTTCTATAGTTAAACGCTAGCGTACTTGATTTCCTAGTTTCACTTCCTTCAATGCCAATATCAAAACCGATCATATTATGATCACTGTTATCAAGCGGCCCTCGTATCGTTACCCCCTGCACTAGATCATGAGCACCACTAAGGACTAAGTCTAGTATTTTTCCTTCTCTTGTCGGCTCCTGAACTAGCTGTTCCATGAAGCTGTCCTTGATTTCATCAAGAAATCTTATGTCCCTTGCGTGTACAGATGTTACATTAACCCAGTCTATATGCGGGTAATTGAAATCCCCCATTATTATTGTGTTGCCCAGTTTGTTTGCGTCCCTGATTTCCTTTAACATTTCCGCATCCGTCTGTTCGTCCTGGCCAGGCGGACGGTAGTACACTCCTATCACTATCCTTTTCCCCTTTGCACATGGAATTTCAATCCACAGTGATTCCAAGGAGTGTTTTGTTTCCTGCAGAATTTTCAATCTATTTGATTCAAGGCTCTCGTTAATACCCCTCCACCAATCCGATTCACCCTATCACTACGATATAATTTGTACCCCGGTATGACAGTGTCCCACTGGTTATCCTCCTTCCACCAGGTCTCAGAGATGCCTATTATATCTAATTTTTCATTTAGTGCAATATATTCTAACTCCCCCATCTTATTTCTTAGGCTCCTGGCATTCGCATATAGACATTTCAAACTATGTTTGTTGTTCCTAAGTACATCATGCTTAGTACTTGACAGTATTAATTGGCAATCTTTTGTCTGATTTTTATTGTTATTTAAAGATACCCGATCTACTACAATCTCTTTTGCAACCTCACTATCAGGATACTCTATCTTCCCTGTTATGGTGATATCTTTGAAAGATACCTTATCCCGAACCATGCTCTTTTGAGCGACTGTCGGCCTTCCCCCCATTTCTAGTTTAAAAGCTGCTCTATCTCCTTCTTAAACGCCGATGCCAGCAGCCTGGTCCCACTCTGGTTAAGATGGAGCCCATCCTTTCGGAATAGGCTCCCCCTTCCCCAGAATGTTGTTCTCTTAATTCCAAAAAATTCTTGTAATTTCTTGGGTTCAAGAAAAAGGTAATTATTTGAATCTAGAGAGAGAAAACATTTACAGGGGAAACGGACCAAAAAGGTCCCACCAAGGGCTACCACTCTCGGTTTAAAAGCCAAGAGCTCACGGCGCCTGGCTTGTGTTTCCCTCGCAATGTCAGGAAATATTTTTATCCTAGAACCCAAGAAATTATCAGACATATGACGAAAATACAGCTTCAAAATATTATTCCTATCTAGATCAAAAGTGAAAGTCACTATCCAGCTTATAATTGAAATAGAAAAACGCCTATATTGCGACCCAAATCGGGAGACAGACGTTTATCTCAGAAAAACGAATAAAGCGGTATAATCGCAAGCCGAATTTGGACGTTTTCAACTGCACTCCGTCGCGGATGCGGACAAAGTTGATGGGGGCGTGTCGAAGGCGTGGTGAAGGCGGAACTGGGGCGTGGTTATCGGGCGATCAGAGATGGGTGCGTTTCGCTGATAATGGAAGAAAAATATGCGTTTTTAGCGAGAATTTAGGGCACTTTTCCTGGACCCTGTTTTTCCACGAATAAGGCCCCAAAAAGTGCCCTAAATGACCAGATGACCACTGGAGGGAATCGGGGATGACCTCCCCTGACTCCCCCAGTGGTCACAAACCCCCTCCCACCACAAAATATGCCGTTTCACAACTTTTTATTTTCACCCTCAAATGTCATACCCACCTCCCTGGCAGCAGTATGCAGGTCACTGGAGCAGTTATTAGGGGGTGCAGTGGACGTCAGGCAGGTAGACCCAGTCCCATCCCCCCCCCCCACCTGTTACACTTGTGCTGGTAAATGGGAGCCCTCCACACCGCCCCCCAAACCCACTGTACCCACATGTAGGTGCCCCCCTTCACCCCTTAGGGCTATAATAATGGTGTAGACTTGTGGGCAGTGGGTTTTGAGGGGGATTTGGGGGGCTCAACACCCAAGGGAAGGGTGCTATGCACCTGGGAGCTCTTTTACCTTTTTTTTTGTTTTTGTAAAAGTGCCCCCTAGGGTGCCCGGTTGATGTCCTGGCATGTGAGGGGGACCAGTGCACTACGACTCCTGGCCCCTCCCACGAACAAATGCCTTGGATTTATTCGTTTTTGAGCTGGGCACTTTCATTTTCCATTATCGCTGAAAAACAAAAACGCCCAGCTCACAAATTGTCGAATAAACCATGGACGTCTATTTTTTTCGAAAATACGGTTCGGTCCGCCCCTTCACGGACCCGTTCTCGGAGATAAACGCCCACGGAGATAGACATTTTTGTTCAATTATGCCCCTCCACGAGAGTGGCCCTATCTGCTATCTCTGACTTCTCCAAAATATCAGTCAAATTCATATCCACATTCTCAGTCATAGAAGTCTTTTTAGAAATATAAGTGGCTTTTGATACCAGCGGGTGGTTATCAGCAGGAATTTGCAAAATGTCTGAGAAATATCTCTTGAGGAGTTCAGCTGCAGATATATATGGTGTTTTTGGAAAATTAATCAGTCATAAGTTATTTTTTTTCATTTGGTTCTTCAAGGAAACAAAATTATCCTTGATTACTAAATTTACTGATTTTTTCAGAGAAACCATATCTGTGTTTAATGTTTCAAAGTTTTTCCCCTGAGCTTCCACCTTCGTAGACAGGCTTTGATAAAGATTTTTAAACTCACTTGTTTGCTCCTGAAAAGTTTTAGACATCTGAAGAAGTGAGTTGTTCACACTCTGCAAAGCCTCCCATAAGGCATCCATTGTAATGACTGTAGGCTTCACCAACCTCAACTCCTCGACGGAAACCGCTCCGGGAATCTTCGGGGAGGGGAGCTCACTCTCCAAGCCGATAGCTGATATTTCAACCGGAGTCGATGTTGCACCGAGCCCTCCCTGCATTCCGCGGGTTCTTTGACCCACTTCGGGCGATTCCAGCCGTGTCAGCAACGGCGAAACATGATCATTTCCGGGTCTTGGAGGGGTGGCGCCGGCAGGAGGACTTAGCGTCACTCCTTCTCCGCCAGGGGCGTAGCCACGGGTGGGCCTGGACGGGCCCGGGCCCACCCACTTTTCCTCCAGGCCCACCCATCCGTGATCCCACATCTCCACCTTCGTTCCGGAGCGCTGAAATTTGAAGCAGCGCTGCGCTCAGTTTGCCTCGCTCGACGACGATGGTCATAGTCGCGCCGCTCCTGAGCCGCGGCAGGAACAAAAACAGGCGCTTCACCGAGCCACTACTTCAGTTCAGCTTCAGCCGGCATAAGAAGAAAAACAAGCGCGGGGCCGCGCCGCTGCAGGCATGCGCTGTCGGCTCTGTCTGTCCTCTGCCCTCGGAATGGGAAATTGACGTCAGCGGGGGCAGAGGATGGGAGAGCCGACAGCGCATGACTGAAGGCTGCTACGGGCGGCCCCACGCTTGTTTTTCTTTTTGTGTTGATGACGCTGCTGCTGCTCCTGTTTCAGAGGGCCAGAGAGTGAGAGAGGAAACGTGGTTGGTAGGGGAAGGGTGTCCGAGAGAGCAGAGGGGAGAGAAAAAAAGAAGATGACGCTGGAGAGTACAGAGAAAGATGGGGAGAGAGGGGGACATGGAAACAACAGGGGAGAACCAGAGAAAGAGGGAACATGGAAAAGAGCAGGGGAGAGCCAAAGAGAGATGGGGAGAGAAAGAGGGGACATGGAAAAGAGCAGGGGAGAGACAGGCTGCTGGGGAGAAGGAAGGGGAACAAGGGGGATACCCTGGCTGATCAGATGGAGAGACAAAGAGGAGAAATGCTGGATGAAAGGAGGGTGAAAGAGGAAAAATGCTAGAAGGAGGGGCAGAAAGAGGGAAGATGCTAGATGGAAGAGGGGTACAGAGAGAGAGACAGATGAGTAGCAAGATGGGGGAGAGAAGGAGGGGACATGGAAAATGGCAGGAGAAAGAGAGAGAAGCTGCTGGAGAGAAACTGGGGGAGACCTTAGCTGGTGAAATGGAGAAATGCTGGATGAAAGGAAGGAGAAAGAGGGAAAATGGAAAGCCACTGGTAGGATGGGGGGGAGAAAGAGGGCATGCTGAATGGAAAAGGGTAGAGAGATAACTGTCTAGAAGGAAGGGGAGATAGAGGGAGACAATGGATGGAAGGATTGGGAGAGGGTAATGGGTGGAAGGATGGAGAGAGAAAGAGGGATGACACTGGATGGAAGGGTAGGAGAGAAAGAGGGAAGGGCACCCCGCTCAGCTGCCAGTCCAGGACCCCAGTCCAGCCCACCACCATCATGTGCACGCCATGCAGTGCACGTTTTACAGGAGGGTTGCGGAGCGGAGGTGAGGAGCACGAGCCTGGCCCTGGAAGATTCTTCTTCATGATTCGACATTATTTCGAGGCAAGCCCAGCCCAGCAGCAATAGGAGCCGGTAATAAAAATTTAAATACTTTTTTTAAATCATAATTTTTAACATTGTGTGACATGTGCTGTGTAATTTTTTTTTAAATTGAGCTAGCTGGGGCCTGCTGCCTGCCTGGGGCTGGTGGTCACTATTAAAATTTATTGCTGGGGAATTTCTGGGTGGGGATGGGCTCCTCATTGCCTTGGGTAATATTAGCTCTGGGCCCAGCCAAAATATCAGGTCTGGCTACGCCACTGTTCTCCGCCAGTATCCGGCGAAAACGCCTTGCTGTTCCCCGAAGTAGCCGCTGATGTCGCCGACGTTGTGACCCCGTAATGCTCCAAGGTAGGCTGAGACGTGGTGGGATTTCCAGCGGTGCTCAGGGAGGGATAAGCAACTGTTTTTCCTTTCCTCTTGCCCATTTTCCACTGGTAGCGCGCCAATAGTCTCAGGAAACTTGGAGGCAAGCACGAGCCAGACTAGCGTGCGTCCTCCCTCATCGCCATCGTGGATCACCGGGAGGGGAAGACATTTTGACTGTTAACTTGAATACTGTCAGCAGTACTTGGGGAGGATTATATGGTTATCGGCTGCCTATATGTGGTTGGCAAGGTGGAGACTTGGCAACAGTGGCGTTCCGTGGTTGCCTGATCGCCCCTGCTCACTCCCACCCAGCCACCCACGACACAGTCCCCACCTGCCTTCCAGGTTCCAGCTCCGTCCACCCCAGCGTGGCGCCTCGCATCTGCAGCGCTGCTGTAAAAAGAAGAAAATCGCCTCGTCGTCAGCCCTTCCCTCACTGTGTCCCGCCCTCGAGGAAATAGGAAGTTATGTCAGAGGGCGGGACACAGTGAGGGAAGGGCCGACGACGAGGCGATTTTCTTCTTTTTACAGCAGCACTGCAGATGCGAGGCGCCACGCTGGGGTGGACGGAGCTGGAACCTGGTTGGCAGGTGGGGACTGCGTCGGGGGGGGGGGGGGGGGGAGCGGTTCCATGCCAAGGGGGGGGGTGTGGATGGACGGAGCGGAGCACCCCCCCCCACCCGTTGACACCCGGGGCGGACCGCCCCCACCGCCCCGCCCTTGCTACGCCACTGCTTGCCAACCATTGTTGGAGCGTGGGTGGCTGTGGTCTGCACAGACTGGCGGGTGCATCTCTAGCTACCTTCTTGGACAGACTGGATGGTCCGTGTGGGTTTTTATCTGTCCATCATTTACTGTGTCACTGTTTTACTGTGCATTTTTTTTTTCTGTTTCTGTATTTCTTTCTATTGTCTCTTCTCCAATATTTTTACCTCTGGGGTATTAGAAGGTCTCTGTCCTATTGCCAATCTTCTCCTGTCCTCTCTGGTGTGTCTAGGTTTATCCTTATTATATTATGACATTTTGACCTTCTGTGCCAATATATGGATTTTTAATTGGTTTGGATCAGATTTGGTGATTAAAGTTAGCTGTGGCTCACCTGACCTCCAGATAACAAACTGTACGCTTCCAAAAAAAGGTTCTCATAATTTGAGATTAAAAGTTTAAAAAGATTAAAAAGTCAGAGCTATGTGGGTCTGCGAAATAATGAAGCCTTTCAAATCTAGGCCACCAGCTCTACTTTATTTCACATAATTATTAACTGAAGGTCATTAATGTCTAATAGCCATAGCTAACATGAGTTGGTGGTGTCAGTACAGTTCCTACTTGGCAGCTATTGTAATCAGAAACTGCCGCTACCATTTCTATTAATTGGCACCCGAGGGAACAGTGTCAAAAGTACGACCCAAGACTGATGAACCCACACCCCCTTAATTATGGTCCCTGCCGAGTCAGGACAGAAGTATCTTACACAACAGGTTCCAAGAAAGTAACTTTTACTATAATGAATATATTTCATATGGTCTATGGTGGATGAGGAAATAAGTAGATTATATATCTCTTCTTCGAATCCATCCTTTGAGATGGCATATCATCATTTTCAGAAATATCCCTGCTTTCCTTGTATTACTAACTATACACTTTCCTAGGATTACATAGTAACATAGTAGATGACGGCAGAAAAAGACCTGCACGGTCCATCCAGTCTGCCCAACAAGATAACTCATATTTGCTGCTTTTTGTGTATACCCTACTTTGATTTGTACCTATGCTCTTCAGGGCACAGACCGTATAAGTCTGCCCCGCACTATCCCCGCCTCCCAACCTCCAGCCCCACTTCCCAACCACCGGCTCTGGCACAGGCACAGACCGTATAAGTCTGCCCAGCACTATCCTCACCTCCCCAGCCCTGCCTCCCAACCCCGGCTCTGGCACAGACTGTACAAGTCTGTCCAGCACTATCCCCGCCTCCCAACCACCAGTCCCGCTTCCCACCACCGGCTCTGGCACAGACCATATAAGTCTGCCCAGCCCTATCCCCGCCTCCCAACCTCCAGCCCCGCCTCCCGATCTTGACTAAGCTCCTGAGGATCCATTCCTTCAGCACAGGATTCCTTTATGCTTATCCCACGCATGTTTGAATTCCATTACCGTTTTCATTTCCACCACCTCCCGCGGGAGGGCATTCCAAGCATCCACTACTCTCTCCGTGAAAAAATACTTCCTGACATTTTTCTTGAGTCTGCCCCCCTTCAATCTCATTTCATGTCCTCTCGTTCTATCACCTTCCCATCTCCGGAAAAGATTCGTTTGCGGATTAATACCTTTCAAATATTTGAACGTCTGTATCATATCACCCCTGTTTCTCCTTTCCTCCAGAGTATACATGTTTAGTTCAGCAAGTCTCTCCTCATATGTCTTGTAACGCAAATCCCATACCATTCTCGTAGCTTTTCTTTGCACCGCTTCAATTCTTTTTACAACCTTAACAAGATACGGCCTCCAAAACTGAACACAATACTCCAGGTGGGGTCTCACCAACGACTTATACAGGGGCATCAACACCCCCTTTCTTCTGCTGGTCACACCTCTCTTTATACAGCCTAACAACCTTCTAGCTACTGCCACCACCTTGTCACACTGTTTCGTCGCCTTCAAATCCTCAGATACTATCACCCCAAGATCCCTCTCTCCGCCCGTACCTATCAGACTCTCCCCACCTAACACATACGTCTCCCGTGGATTTCTACTTCCTAAGTGCATTTGCATTTAGGAAGTAGAAATCCACGGGAGACGTATGTGTTAGGTGGGGAGAGTCTGATAGGTACGGGCGGAGAGAGGGATCTTGGGGTGATAATATCTGAGGATTTGAAGGCGACGAAACAGTATGACAAGGCGGTGGCAGTAGCTAGAAGGTTGTTAGGCTGTATAAAGAGAGGTGTGACCAGCAGAAGAAAGGGGGTGTTGATGCCCCTGTATAAGTCGTTGGATTAATTTTTATAATTAGTATTATTGGAAATAATACCATTTTATATTTATAGCATATTGGTCTGTGTTTCCTCAACTATGTACCCTACAGCCAGTGGGGTTTTTAGAATATTCAAGATGTATGTGCATATTTTTGCATACATTGGGGACACAGCGTATGCAAGTTTATCTCATACATAAGCAGTGTGGATAGCCTGAAAACTGGACTGGTTGCGGGGTCACTGGAATAAGTTGGGCAAGCACTTGTGTGAGGCAGAATTGTACCAAGATAGGCGTTACGTGGAGGGGCATAATCGAAAGGGACGTCCAAGTTTTGTTGAGGACGTCCTCGCAAAACCTCCCGATGGAGGGGCGGGGAAACCCGTATTATCTTGAAAATTAGGTCGTCCCTAGAGATGGCCGTCCCTAGAGGAAGCTGTAAGAGATGGCTTCTTCCGGTCCTGAAAATGATAGTGTTGACGCTCCAATCTGGTAGGAGGAATACAAGGATACTGATCTATCTATGAAAACGGTAACGGAGTTCAAACATGCGTGGGATATGCATAGAGGAATCCTGTGCAGAAGGAATGGATCCTCAGAAGCTTAGCTGAAATTGGGTGGCGGAGCAGGTGGGGGGAAGAGGGGGTAGTGGTTGGGAGGCGAGGATAGGGGAGGGCAGACTTATACGGTCTGTGCCAGAACCGGTGGTGGGAGGTGGGGCTGGTGGTTGGGAGGCGGGGATAGTGCTGGGCAGACTTATACGGGGTCTGTGCCAGAGCCGGTGATGGGAGGCGGGACTGGTGGTTGGGAGGCGGGAAATACTGCTGGGCAGACTTATATGGTCTGTGCCCTGAAAAGGACAGGTACAAATTCAAGGTAAGGTATACACATATGAGTTTGTCTTGGGCAGACTGGATGGACCGTTCAGGTCTTTATCTGCCATCATTTACTGTGTTACTATGTTACTCTTTGGGGTTCTACATGGAATGTTGCTACTAATTGGGATTCCGGAATCTTGTAACTCTTTAGGATTCCAGAATCTTCAGAACTTTTAGCACAAGAGTGCTGGGCAGACTTCTACGGTCTGTGCCCTGAGAATGGCAAGGACAAATCAAACTCGGGTATAAAGTATCACATACCATGTAAAATGAGTTTATCTTGTTGGGCAGACTGGATGGACCATGCAGGTCTTTTTCTGCCGTCATCTACTATGTTACTATTCAATGCTGACTCTAGAGGACGCCAAGGACAAAGAGAGCTGGAAGAGAGTCACACTGAGGTGTTAGGTACTAAAGGGAAAGGGAATTTGATACACTGTCTTTCTGTGGTTACAACCAAAGCAGTTTACTATATCTCTCTATATAAAAAGCAACACCAACGTTCTATGAAGCCTCCAGCCGGAAGTGTGAAGGGGGCGAGATATCCGGTTTCCCTATGAGTGTCTACCCCGCCCTCTCTGTAACACAGTCAGTGAAGGAAAACAGCAGAGCACGAAATCAAATCGCTGGCTCTGTAACAGTGAAGGACTCAGAGGGGGGAGGGGAGAGAGGGCAGAGGGCAGGGACACACACACTCCCACATGCACACAGAAGAAAACATTGCTAGCCCCCGTTTCATTTGCATCAGAAACGGGGCTTTTTTACTAGTTATTATATACAGGTACTTATTTTGTAGCTGGGGTAAGTGACTTGGCCCAGAGTCACAAGGAGCTGCACTGGGAACTGAACCCACATCTGCTGGCTCTCAGGTCACTGCGCTAATCACTAGAGGGTCCTTTTACCGAGGTGCGCCGAAAAATGACCTGCGCTGTTGTAGGCGCGTATATTGGACGCGCGCAAGGTCCATTTTTCAGCGTGCCTGCAAAAAAGGCTTTTTTTTCTGGGGCCAAAAATGGACGTGCGGCAAAATGAAAATTGGTGTGCGTCCATTTTGGGCCTGAGACCTTAATGCCACCCATTGACTTAGCTGCAAAGTCTCACGTGTTAACCAGGCGGTAATCATCAGTGCACGTACAATACCGATTACCACCCGGTTAGTGCCGCGGACCCTTCTTAAAAAAACAGGACATCAGAACTGTACCAGAATTAGTTAACATTGAATTATTCTTATTTTGGTTACTTTATCACATTGTCATTATTGAACACTTTTCACTACCCTTGATTTCAGCACCTGAAATGTATTGATTACCGATTTTATTCTGATTTACTGTGTACTCTATATACTCTGATTGGAACATTCTTCTGTATTTCTTATTCCGGAAATGGCGATCGCCACTACGGTATTTGTAAGCCACATTGAGCCTGCAAAGAGGTGGGAAAATGTGGGATATTAATGCAGAAAATAAATCAATAAAATAAAATATATTTTTCCAGCGCATGTACTGGATGCACGTAAAAAATGAAATTATCGCCCAGGCCACGCGATAGCCGGGCGGTAGTTCCGAATTGGCGCGTGTTGGGCACATGTAAGCGCCTACGTGGCTTAGTAAAAGGGCTCCAAGGTTACTCCTCCACTAGAAGTCTGGGAAGCTCAGAGAGGAAAGGGAACCTCTTTACCAAGAGGAGGGCAAGAGGGTTTACCCAGAGAAAAGAGAGAGGTAGAAGAAAAACGTATCTAGCCCCTATTCCACTCTACTGCACAACTTCCAGTTTTGCTGTGTTATCTGTAACAGACTGTTTTTGGATTTCAGTAATTTTTCCTGTGAAGACTTAGAGAAGTTTATTAAAACATCCAGTGACTCGATATGAGTCATGTTTCGGCCACAAAGGCCTGCTTCAGGAGTCTTCTGTTGGATAAACACGCTAGATTCCAAATATACCCATGGATGATATCACACCTTATGCAACCACAAAACTCTTGACCCACTGTACTTGTTGAAGTGCTTTTGCACTTGGTCAAGAGTCCTGCAGTTACACACTAGAACAATTAAGCAACTACCTTATAAAATAGCACCCAGTGCACGTGGAGGGGCATTTTCGATATGACGTCTAAGTCCGACTTTGGACGTTTTACAAAATAGGAAAGGTCATTTTCAAAAAAGAAAAACATCAAAAATACAAGGTTTTGTGATTTGGACTTTTTGTTTTTTGGTCCATTTTCAAACAAAAAAACGCCCAAGTGCAAAACGCACAAAATCAAGCCATTGGGATGTAGGCGGAGCCAGCATTTTTAGTACACGGGTCCCCCTGACATCCCAGGAAACCAATAGGGCACCCTAGGAGGCACTGCAGTGGACTTCATAAAATGCATCCAGGCACACATCTCACCATCGCTCCCTTATCTTGTCTGCTGAGCCTCCCAAATCCCACTACCCCCAACTGTACACCACTACCATAGGCCTTATGGGTGAAGGGGGCACCAATATATGGGTACAGTGGGTTTCTGGTGAGTTTTGGAGGACTCACATTTTCCACAAGTGTAACAGGTGGGGAGAGGTATGGGCCTGGGTCCATCTGTCTGCAATGCACTGCACCCACCACTAGACTATTCCAGGGACCTGCATCCTGTTCTAATGGACCTGAGTTTAACATCTGAGGTTGGCAGAGGCTGGCAAGTAATGTTTTAAATCACATATTTTGGGGGTGGGAGGGAGTTAGTGACCACTGGGGAGTAAGGGGAAGTCATCCCTGATTCCCTCCAGTGGTCATCTGGTCATTTAGGGCACCTTTTTGTGCCTTATTCATTATAAATGAAAATTAAAAAGGTGGGAAAATAAGCCAGGCTATCCAAAGACTGGATCCAAACTAGAATTTTAAAATACACCGTTTTTAATCATTTCCAAACAAATGATAATAAAATAACTTCACATGAACAATGACTCGACACAACGTTGTGTTTCGGCCAGACGGCCTACATCAGGAGTCTATAAACAGAATCAATAATAAAAAACATGAATAAAATATACATAAAATACAATATATGAAGAAGAGAATAATTTAACATGCATAGCAAGAATAATAGATGAAAAAATATATTCTTTTTTGAAAAAATATATTACACATTTAGTGGCCTGTAACAGAAATTATTATAAAAACAGGTCACCTCAAAATGTCTTAGTGTTAGTCTTGGACTGTTTTGTTTTGTTCTGTTCCATTATGGCTGAAAAAGTCTAAGTGCTAGGAACGCCCAAATCCCATGCCCCTGACACGCCCCCTTGTGATTTGGATGCACTTCTAGTAACATAGTAGATGACGGCAGAAAAAGACCTGCACGGTCCATCCAGTCTGCCCAAGAAGATAAATTCATATGTGCTACTTTTTTATTTGTACTGTCCTCTTTAGGGCACAGACTGTATAAGTCTGGCCAGCCCTATCCCCGCCTCCCAACCACCAACCCCGCCCCCCACCACCAGCTCTGGCACAGACTGTATAAGTCTGCCCAGCACTATCCTCACCTCCCAACTACCAGTCCCGCCTCCCAACTACCAGTCCCGCCTCCCACCACCAGCTCTGGTACAGACCGTATAAGTCTGCCCAGCAGTATCTTTTTTTTTTTTGTTACATTTGTACCCCGCGCTTTCCCACTCATGGCAGGCTCAATACGGCTTACATGGGGCAATGGAGGGTTAAGTGACTTGCCCAGAGTCACAAGGAGCTGCCTGTGCCTGAGGTGGGAATCAAACTCAGTTCCTCAGTTCCCCAGGACCAAAGTCCACCACCCTAGCCCGCCGCCCAACCACTAGCCCCGGCACAGACCGTATAAACTTCTAATGGACTTCATAGAAAAACGTCTAAAAATTGGTTTTTGAAAATATCAATGTGGACGTTTTTGTGAGAAAGATTTTGTGGCAGATTTATGCCACTTTTTGGACATTTTTCTCTTTTGAAAATGAGCCCAGTAGGCACCTACCTGTCAATTGATGATGCCTTTGATGCACAGAAGTGGTGTTTACCTCTAGACCAAGCAAAACAAAGTAGGGCAGGACCAGTGGACTTCCACAAAAGAGCTCACGTCAAAGGAGATAAAGTGTATATGCCAAATTTATTGACCAAGAAAATTGTAAAAGAGCACACAAACTTCTATCAGACTCGACGCGGAACTGTGTTTCGGCAATTCAGTGCCTGTCTCAGGAGTCAATGTGTCTGAGTGATAATGAAATGAGAATGTTCAGAACAACTGAAGCTCCACAGTGGAGCTTCAGAAATACAAAATCGAGTTTCTCCAGAGGCAGGCACTGAATTGCCGAAACACGGTTCTGTGTGGAGTCTGATAGAAGTTTGTGTGTACACTTTTAGAATTTTGTTGGAAAATAAATTTGTTGGTTTAAAGGTTCTGCCAGCCACTGGCTTCCCTTAATTCCAATCACTGTTTAGCAACAGTAGCCGTGGGTGGGTCCTGGTGGACACAGGCTTACCCAGTTTGAACTCACTTCTAAGCAGCAGTGGTCCAGCTGTGATGTGCCTGGCGAGGATTCCCAAGCACTGCCAGCTGAAGACTCCTGGCATCTCTCCCTGCCTTCTTCCTCCCAGGCAATTTGGAGTCTTTTAACTGCGCTCACCCAATTCCCCCCCCCCCCCCCCGTAACTTTTAAATCCTTCAGTTCTTTAATTTGTAATACCTGCAGCTCGCACTGGCCTCAAGCCTTCCTTCTGATGCAACTTCCTGTTCACGCCGGGATCAGGAAGTTGCGTCAGAGGGAAGGCTTGGTGCCGGCATGAGCAGCAGGTATGAGCTGCTGCTGGTAAAACATTAAAGGATTTAAAAGGTACAGGTGGTGGTGATGGGGAGGGGCGGGGTTGGGGGAGTGGAGTTAAGAGATCTCCCCCAAATTGCCTGGGTGGGAGGGGGAGGGAGAGATACTGGGCGAGGGCAGAGTTCTCATGCCCACCCACTTTGGTCTCAGGCCTGCCCAAAATTGGGTGCCTGGTTCGCAGTGTTGCCAGATGGGTGGGTTTCCCACCCAATTGGGCTGGTTTTTAAGCCAGGATGCTGGACATTTTCGAAGGCTGCGGGAAATTGGGCTTCTTTTTCATTGCAGCTGTGCGGGGTTTGGGCTCTTTTCCGGGGCTTCTATTGGTCCAATTTGGTCCAATAGAAGCTTTTCCAGGGTAGGGTTGACATCAGGGACGGGATTAATGACATCAGAGGTGACGTCAGGGGCGGGGCTAACGGCATCAGAGGTGACATCAGGGGGCGGGGTCGGCGACGTTGGGGGCGGGGCAGTGACGTTGGAGGCGGGGTCGGTGATGTTGGAGGCGGGGTTTGACTATGGGTGGGTTTTGGGCTGCTTTAGGGCCGATTTTGGGTGGGGAAAACTTTTCCCATCTGCCCACACTGCTGGTTCGGCCCAAAGTTTCCCACATCTTTTAGGAGTTTACCATTCTCATGTGGGAGACTTGGCAGGTCTGTGGGCCCCCTCTTGACTTTGGACACTAGCCAGGCGCCTAGTTTGCCCGTCTTAATCCTGCCTGCAGTCACTTGAGTTTTCAGTTTCCGTATTGTTGTGGCTTACATTATGTCGCAAAGGCGGACATCATTAACAGAATACAAAATACTGTTGCAAATAAGGTACAAAGAAAAACAGGTAAATTAGAAGTAATAAGTAAGTAATTCGGAATATGATTCAGTTACCTCCTTTGTTTGTTTTGTTTTTTACAATTTGATTTTACAAAAAGGTCTTAGACTGTGTACTGGGAGTTTACTGACAATTACATAGACATCATATCAACAATACTGGTGCCAGCAGGGTTCCCACGCCTGTTGGTCAACATTTTACAGGACCAGGACACTGTACCAGTGACTTCACAGTGAGAATCCTGAAAGGTAACTTTAAAACCATACAAGAACGTAAGACCTTTGAAGTCAGAATGATTGAATATTTTAACACCCAACAGAAAGGACTTAACAAGGATCTGGGGTTCTTAGCCCATTATAAACCATAAAGCTGTATGTCTCTGTTGATCACCCTCCCCTCACCTATCCACACCCATCCTGTTAGAATATCAATGATATGCTTTGATGTCCCCATGCATACCTCCGACCCACCCCCATCCTCCCACCCTGTCAGACTGTCATAGTAATGCTTGAATGTTTTCACTTATATACACTGTCAGCTAGCACATTTGCTTATTTCCGATCTGAGGAAGAAGGGCAACCTTCGAAAGCTAATCAAGAAATGTATTAAGTTATGTCCAATAAAAAAGGTATCGTCTTATTTTCTTTTCCATGTTTTATTTTGTTTGATTTCTATCGATTCTACATGGAATGTTGCTAGCTACATGGAATGTTGCTATTCCACTAGCAACATTCCATGTAGAAGTCGGCCCTTGTAGATCACCAATGTGGCCGCGCAGGCTTCTGCTTCTGTGAGTCTGACGTCCTGCACGTACGTGCAGGACGTCAGACTCACAGAAACAGAAGCCTGCGCAGCCTTCTACATGGAATGTTGCTAGTGGAATAGCAACATTCCATGTAGAATCTCCAAGAGTAGCAACATTCCATGTAGAATCTCCAATGGTATCTATTTTACTGTCATAGTAATGCTTGAATGTTTTCACTTATATACACTGTCAGCTAGCACATTTGCTTATTTCTGATCTGAGGAAGAAGGGCAACCTTCGAAAGCTAATCAAGAAATGTATTAAGTTATGTCCAATAAAAAAGGTATCATCTTATTTTCTTTTCCATGTTTTATTTTGTTTGATTTCTATTGATAACCTTAAGAGTAGACTAACACGGCTACCACACTCCTCTACTGACAATTCTTAAAATGCACAGGATGAAGAAAAAGTGTAACAAAGTGGGGAGGTATGTCTGTGGCTTTGTGTATGTGAAAGAAAAAGTGTACTATTCAAAAAAAAAAAAATCGGAACAATCATTGCAAATGCCCCTGAATGGATTTCCCTTTCAGTAATAATTGTTGATTCTAGCTAATTTAGCTGGACCGTAAGGTATGAACAGGTGCCCTTCAAATTAAAGGGGGAGGGTCCTTTGCATTTTGGTCTCTCATTCATCACTCTGTCCCTTAATCACAGGTCACATTGGCAGCCCGGTATGTGTTAATAACTCCAAAGCTACCAATTCCGGGCCATATTTTACAGCAGACTAAAAGACAAAAAAAAGAAAAACTCTTTTGAAAACAGGGTCCCCTGAGGGAAACAAACAGGGTTTATGTTTAAGTTTAATTCCAGCCACAATTTGGCCTATTTTCTGAATAGCCCTGAGTTTCATTCCACCTAATAATAATCAGCATACAGCTTGATAACTGTCGTTTCATGAAGCCTAGCTGCACATTAGAACCGAAGCACTGGCAATAAAATTATAATGGAAAGGTTAATTGCGGTTTTAAAAGCTGTGAATTTTTACCTCCTAAGGAGCCTTCAAGCTGTTCAAACCTGCTAGAAAGCAGTGACAATTTTGGTTGGTTTACCAATTTCTTTTCTCTTTTGTGTGAACCTAATGAATAGAGGACTGCTATAGCTAGGAAAGTCACAAGTTAAAAGTCGCTCAAGGACTTGTGTGTAAGAGGTATAAAGACCTTAACATAGTAACATAGTAGATGACGGCAGAAAAAGACCTGCACGGTCCATCCAGTCTGCCCAACAAGACAACTCATGTGTGCTACTTTTGTGTATATAAGTCTGCCCAGCACTAGCCCCGCCTCCCAACCACCGGCTCTGGCACAGACTGTATAAGTCTGCCCAGCACTATCCCCGCCTCCCACCACCGGCTCTGGCACAGACCGTATAAGTCTGCCCAGCGCTATCCCTGCCTCCCAACCTCCAGTCCCGCCTCCCACTACCGGCTCTGCTATCCAATCTCGGTTAAGCTCCTGAGGATCCATTCCTTCTGAACAGGATTCCTTTATGTTTATCCCATGCTTGTTTGAATTCTGCTACAGTTTTCATCTCCACCACCTGCCGTGGGAGGGCATTCCAAGCATCCACCACTCTCTCCGTGAAGAAATACTTCCTGACATTTTTCTTGAGTCTGCCCCCCTTCAATCTCATTTCATGTCCTCTCGTTCTACCGCCTTCGTATCTCCGGAAAAGGTTCATTTGCGGATTAATACCTTTCAAATATTTGAACGTCTGTATCATATCACCCCTGTTTCTCCTTTCCTCCAGGGTATACATGTTCAGGTCAGCAAGTCTCTCCTCATACGTCTTGTTACGCAAATCCCATACCATTCTCGTAGCTTTTCTTTGCACCGCTTCGATTCTTTTTACATCCTTAGCAAGATACGGCCTCCAAAACTGAACACAATACTCTAGATGGGGCCTCACCAACGACTTATACAGAGGCATCAACACCCCCTTTCTTCTGCTGGTCACACCTCTCTCTATACAGCCCAACAACTTTCTAGATACAGCCACCGCCTTGTCACACTGTTTCGTCACCTTCAAATCCTCAGATACTATCACCCCAAGGTCCCTCTCCCCGTCTGAACCTATAGCCTGGGAGACTGTCTGTCTAAATGACAGAGGCAACTTAATGTACACAAGTGCAAAATGATGCACACAGGGCAAAATAATCACCAATTATAAGACTTACCACCCAGGAAAAGGATCTTGCAGTTACTGTAAGGAGTCACCTAGTTTCTGGTCACCACATCTCAAAAAAAGAGTGGAATTAGAAAAGGTACAGAGAAGGGCGACGAAAATGATAAAGGGGGTGGGATGATTTCCCTATGAGGAAAGGCTGAAGCGCCAAGGGCTGTTCCTAGGGAACGCAATGAAGCTACAACGTAGTAAATTTAAAACGAATTGGAGAACATTTTTCTTCATTCAACGTGTAATTAAACTCTGGAATTTGTTGCCAGAAGGCGGTTAACTTAGCGGGGTTTAAAAAAGGCTTGGACGGCTTCCTAAAGGAAAAGTCCATAGACCATTATTAAAATGGACTTGGGGAAAATCCACTGCTTAGTTCTGGGATAAGCAGTGTAAAATGTATTAAGCTGTCCTGCGATCTTGCCAGGTATTTGTGACCTGGATTGGGCACTGTTGGAAACAGGATGCTGGGCTTGATGGACCTTTGGTCTTTCCCAGTATGACAATACTTATGTACTTGGGATTCTGAATGGAATCTTGCTATTCTTTGGGGTTCCAAATGGAATGTTGCTACGATTTGAAATTCTGCATGGAATGTTGCTATTCTTTAGAATTCTAGAATCTTGCTACTCTTTGAGGTTCTACATGGAATGTTACTATTGTTTGGGTTTCTACCAGGTACTTGTGACCTGGATTGGGCACTGTTGGAAACAGGATGCTGGGCTTGATGGACCTTTGGTCTTTTCCAGTATGGCAATACTTATGTACTTGGGATTCTGAATGGAATCTTGCTATTCTTTGGGGTTCCAAATGGAATGTTGCTACGATTTGAAATTCTGCATGGAATGTTGCTATTCTTTAGAATTCTAGAATCTTGCTACTCTTTGGGGTTCTACATGGAATGTTACTATTGTTTGGGTTTCTACCAGGTACTTGTGACCTGGATTGGGCACTGTTGGAAACAGGATGCTGGGCTTGATGGACCATTGGTCTGTCCCAGTATGACAATACTTATGTACTTATGTAGATGGCAGAAAATGGACATATTCTAGCTACTTATGGGCCTGATATTGAGATCATGGGAGGTAGCCTGCTTAAGTGCCCTAATCGGCGTTGAGCCCAGATATTCAATACTGGAACTTTTTCACTGATTGGCATTGAATATCCATTTCTTTTTTCGTTGGCCGGCTCAAATGGAGTGGAGTGGAGTGGAGCGGGTAGATGTGAAGTGTTTGTTTACGCTTTCCAAAAATACTAGCACTAGGGGGCATGCGATGAACCTACAATGTAGTAAATTTAAAACGAATTGGAGAAAAGTTTTCTTCACTCAACGTGTAATTCAATTCTGGAATTTGTTACTAGAGAATGTGGTAAAGGCGGTTAGCTTAGCGGAGTTTAAAAAAAGGTTTGGACGGCTTCCTAAAGGAAAAGTCCATAGACTATTATTAAATTGGCTTGGGGAAGATTCACTACTTCTGGGATAAGCAGTATAAAATGTATGAAGCTGTTCTGGGATCTTGCCAGGTATTTGTGACCTGGATTGGCGACTGTTGGAAACAGGGTGCTGGGCTTGATGGACCTTTAGTCTTTCCCAGTATGGCAATACTTATGTACCTATGTACTTATCCTTGAGACCTAAATGTTGGTACCCTCTTTAATGGATTATTTCCTTAATGCTCTGTTTGTTCCATAAGTCTTCCAGTCAACAGTTGTTCTGTTGGTACCACTGTTCCCTGTAAGGTGTGTGAGAGTTCTCAGAGTAAACATAGTAAATGACGGCAGAAAAAGACCTGCACGGTCCATCCAGTCTGCCCAACAAGATAAACTCATATGTGCTACTTTTTGTGTATACCTTACCTTGGTTTGTACCTGTCCTTTTCAGGGCACAGACCGTGTAAGTCTGCCCAGCACTATCCCCGCCTCCAAACCACCAGTCCCGCCTCCCACCACCGGCTCTGGCACTGACCGTATAAGTCTGCCCAGCACTATCCCCGCCTCCCACCACCGGCTCTGGCACAGACCGTATAAGTCTGCCCAGCACTATCCCCGCCTCCCACCACCGGCTCTGGCACAGACCGTATAAGTCTGCCCAGCACTATCCCCACCTCCCGCCACCGGCTCTGCCACCCAATCTCGGCTAAGCTCCTTAGGATCCATTCCTTCTGAACAGGATTCCTTTATGTTTATCCCACGCGCGTTTGAATTCTGTTACTGTTTTCATTTCCACCACCTCCCGCGGGAGGGCATTCCAAGCATCCACTACTCTCTCCGTGAAAAAATACTTCCTGACATTTTTCTTGAGTCTGCCCCCCTTCAATCTCATTTCATGTCCTCTTGTTCTACCGTCTTCATACCTCCGAAGCACCAGTAGGGGGTGGTGCTTTAATTTTGTGTTTTCAGTCGCTAGGGAAAGGCAGGTTCCCTGGAGTCCTGCAGAGTTTGCCTGTCTCTCATTATTGGAAACTAGTAAAAAAGGCCCGTTTTGGTATGAAAGGAAACGGACGCTAGCAAGGTTTTCCTCCCCACCTCCCTCCCTCGCTCTCTCGCTCTGTCCCCTCCAAGTTCCACGGCCCCCTTTCTTCCCTTCCGATTTCCATGGGTTACCATATGGCTCCAGAAAAAGGAGGACGGATTGAGCCAGCCGGGTTTTACTTCCATTGCTTGAAAGCAGTGGAAGTAAAACCCGGCTGGCTCAATTACTTCCATTGAAAGCAATGGAAGTAAAACCCGGCTGGCTCAATCCGTCCTCCTTTTTCAGGAGCCATATGGTAACCCTATTCCTCCCTCCCTCTGTCACTCTCCTTCACTCTGTCCTACCTCCGAGTTCCAGTCCCCCCTCCCTCCCTCCCTCTGTCATTCTCCTTCGCTCTGTCCTCCCCCCGAGTGCCAGTCCCCCCATCCCCCAACGTGCACGTCGCCCCCCCTCCAAAATCGCCAATCCCCCTCTCTTACCGGGGTCCCGTCGGCAGCATTGAAGAGCGAGCAGGCTCAGCGAGTCTACTGCCTTTCCTTCTCTTCGCTCTGAGCTCTGACTCTGGTCCCGCCCTCATTTCCTGTTTCCGCAAGGGAGGGACCAGAGTCAGAGCTCAGAGAAGGGAAGGCAGCAGACTCGCTGAGCCTGCTCGCTCTTCAATGCTTCCGCCGGGACCCCGGTAAGAGGAGGAGGAGGAGGGGGTAGGGAGCCTCCTGCACACAGGGACACCGCTTCCAACAGTTTTTTTCCTCTTGTGTTTCAGCTGTTCCTGTGGTCCCCGGGACCACAGGAACAGCTGAATCAGGTCATGACGTCACTCTGATCTACCAACAGAAGCAGACCACATCCGAGGGAGCCACGGTCCCAGGCAGTGTTCGAACGTTGGAGGTGAGAATTATTATATAGGATGTGATAGTGAAACAGCACCCCCCACTGGCAGGACTGTAAGTACCGCTCAGCTTAGAGGGAAAAGTGGTTTGCACTCACTTTATCTTTAATGTTTTCCCACAACTCATGAAGGATTTGCCTTGTTTCACTTTGGTCAGCGTTTTAAAGGCATCTGGAATCTGCCGGAGTAGACCTCATTAAGAAAGGCAGTGGGCTGTGATCTACCGATGAACCTAGTGGATATTCTCCATTGCTTCCCAGAATCACTAGCAGTAACATAGTAACATAGTAGATGACGGCAGAAAAAGACCTGCATGGTCCATCCAGTCTGCCCAAGACAAACTCATATGTGTATACCTTACCTTGAATTTGTACCTGTCCTTTTCAGGGCACAGACCGTATAAGTCTGCCCAGCAGTATTTCGCGCCTCCCAACCACCAGTCCCGCCTCCCATCACCGGCTCTGGTACAGACCGTATAAGTCTGCCCTCCCCTATCCTCGCCTCCCAACCACCACCCCCTCTTCCCCCCACCTGCTCAGTAGATCTCAGCTGCCCACCCCATGCATATTTCTACAATGTATAAAGATAAGCAAAGCATCCATTAGCTTTTCAAAAGGATTTGCACTATGTGCACATTTTGTAAAAGATGAATTTCCTCAAAAGAGCCCCCATCTAGGGAAATATTAGTGAATAAAGGATCTAGACTAGCCATCACCGGTGAGCCCAAGTGATAGCTGTAAAAGTTAATTCAGAGCATTGGCAAAAGGATAATTCTGTCCCAGCTTAAGTACAGCCTGACATAAAAGAGCTGTCACTGATAGCAGGAAATTAGTTTGTCAGCCAAGGGGCTGTAAATTAGAAAGACGGTCAAGCAAGCCATTCTGTAGTTTTATGTTAGAGCTTGAAATTGGTTCTCAGCTTAAAACAAACTGGTTTAAAACAGATAGAGAGATATGGTTGCATTCTGGGCTACAATTGCTTGAAATGTGTATAGAGATGGGAATCTTTCTCCCATTGCGTAGGAGTTCTTGTTAGATCGCATTGAAGTCCCTGACAGATCATGTTGCACTGGTGCAGACTCACTTAGAGGGCTGATTCTTTTCCCAAAGAAACGTCTATGATATTAGGGGACTGACAAACACCTTGCATACCCATACCAGAGTGAAGATGAACAATGGCAGATATGTATTGGGGAACTGTCACGATTGAGCACCCCTGCAAACTGTCATGATGAATACCCTCTGCAATCCCTCAAGCGTCTGTTCACGCTTTCCAAAAATACTAGCACTAGGGGGCATGCGATGAAGCTACAATGTAGTAAATTTAAAACGAATCGGAGAAAAGTTTTCTTCACTCAACGTGTAATTAAACTCGGGAATGCGTTGCCAGAGAATGTGGTAAAGGCAGTTAGCTTAGTGGAGTTTTAAAAAGGCTTGGACGACTTCCTAAAGGAAAAGTCCATAGACCGTTATTAAATGGACTTGGGGAAAATCCACTATTCCTGGGATAAGCAGTATAAAATGTTTTGTACATTTTTGGGATCTTGCCGGGTATTTGTGACCTGGATTGGCCACTGTTGGAAACAGGATACTGGGCTTGATGGACCTTTGGTCTTTCCCAGTATGGCAATACTTATGTACTTATATCTGTCCTGATCATCTCATAGCTATCAGGGACAACCCTGCCCCCTTTTTCCTAAAGCTGTCGGTATCCCTCTGATTGTATACCTCTTCTAATCCCAGGATAAGCATCAGGTGCCCCGGGGTTCTGGGTCAGTATGAAAAACTTGCGTTATAAAAGAGGTTGATTAGTGAACGGAGGCCATGAAATGAAAACTTCCAGAGGGTAGCCATATTGGTTTGTAGCAGCAAAAACAACAGAACCTCTTTGTCATTTTTGAGTCTACCAAGAGCAACAAGTAGACCATTCAGTAAGATTTGTAGGCCCTACCCATCTCATGCGGAATGTAAGACTGGAACAAATATTCCCAGCTTACTACAATGATTAGGAAGCAGCCCCGGGGGTAAGAGTTCTAGTCCCAGAATTGGTCTGGGAGAACCAATAAAGAAGATGGCTGACGGACAGCGACTAGAAGTGGTAGAGCTGCTGGCCATCTCCTTTTCTCACTCAGGCGATGGGCATGATCACATGATAGGACATCATGTGATGAGAGTGGTGGATGCTTGGAATGCCCTCCCGCGGGAGGTGGTGGAGATGAAAACGGTAATGGAATTCAAACATGCGTGGGATAAACATAAAGGAATCCTGTTCAGAAGGAAAGGATCCTCAGGAGCTTAACCGAGATTGGATAGCAGAGCCGGTAGTGGGAGGAGGGGCTGGAGGTTGGGAGGCGGGGATAGTGCGGGGCAGACTTATACGGTCTGTGCCAGAGCCAGTGGTGGGAGGCAGGGATAGTGCGGGGCAGACTTATACGGTATGTGCCAGAGCCGGTGGTTGGGAGGTGGGGCTGGTGGTTGGGAGGCGGGGCTGGTGGTTGGGAGGCGGGGATAGTGCTGGGCAGACTTATACGGTATGTGCCAGAGCCGGTGGTTGGGAGGCGGGGCTGGTGGTTGGGAGGCGGGGATAGTGCTGGGCAGACTTATATGGTCTGTGCCAGAGCCGGTGGTGGGAGGCGGGGATAGTGCTGGGCAGACTTATACAGTCTGTGCCAGAGCCGGTGGTTGGGAGGCAGGGCTGGTGGTTGGGAGGCGGGGATAGAGCGGGGCAGACATACGGTCTGTGCCAGAGCCAGTGGTGGGAGGCGGGACTGGAGGTTGGGAGGCGGGGATAGTGCTGGGCAGACTTATACGGTCTGTGCCAGAGCCGGTGGTTGTGAAGGCGGGACTGGTGGTTGGGAGGTGGGGCTAGTGCTGGGCAGACTTATACGGTCTGTGCCAGAGCCAGTGGTGGGAGGCAGGGATAGTGCTGGGCAGACTTATACGGTATGTGCCAGAGCCGGTGGTTGGGAGGCGGGGCTGGTGGTTGGGAGGCGGGGATAGTGCTGGGCAGACTTATATGGTCTGTGCCAGAGCAGGTGGTGGGAGGCGGGGATAGTGCTGGGCAGACTTATACGGTCTGTGCCAGAGCCGGTGGTTGGGAGGCGGGGCTGGTGGTTGGGAGGCGGGGATAGTGCTGGGCAGACTTATACGGTCTGTGCCCTGAAGAGCATAGGTACAAATCAAAGTAGGGTATACAAAAAAGTAGCACACATGAGTTGTCTTGTTGGGCAGACTGGATGGACCATGCAGGTCTTTTTCTGACGTCATCTACTATGTTACTATGTTACTATCATGAGGTTGCTCAGTTAAAATCCCAGGGTGACTGAGTCATCCATTCAAGGTAACATGCCAACGCAATGTGCTACAGAGTACATCCCATTTTGTTGTGCTTCTGTAGTATCATTGGACTCCACTTCCAGAGCATTAGTTACAAATGCTGAAAAGTAATGTAATCCCCAATTAGGCTGAGGGTTACTAGAAGAGTAAGCCTTGTAAAGAGTCACTGAGGGGAGCGACAGGGAGGGAGCCCACCCTATGGAAGTGTTTATGAAACAAAATGCAGAGGAGAAGTGCCCTGGTACAGAAGAGTGACGGGGGTGGAGTTAAGGGATAATAAAAGAGGAGGTTTTGAGTGGGAAGATGACCTTGGTTTTGCCTCTAAGGGTGCCTAGTGAACTTTGATTGTCTGCAAGCCCCTGCCAAGTGACTAGCAGGAGAAGAGGAATCCTGGAATGCCAATTACAACTGGGCAGAAATTAAGGCGCAGTTATTGCCGTTATCACAATAACTGGAGAAGGAGTAAGAGCTCTGGTAGGATTGGGGAGTCCTATCCAGAAGTGGGACTTAGAGCAGAAAAGCGTCTGCCGAAGGCTGGGGTATGACCCAGCGAGGTGCATTCGCGGAAGGAGGACAGCCCAAAAAGGGATCTGTGCCTAATGGAAAAGGAGAGATTGAGAGCAGGAGAAATTTAGCTCTAGTAAACTGACACCTGGCTGCCAGGATAGACCTGGACTGTAGGATCTATCTATGTGTAAATAGCCCCGATTTGAGAGATTCCCTGTATATGTTCCCTTAGGAGGAAAGAAGACAAATGGGGGGGGGGGGGGGGGGCACCCTGACATAATAGACCATACAAAAAAAAAAATTGACAAAATACCCCAACAAAACAGACTAAAACAAAAACAGACCATGACAAAAAAAACCCACAACAAAACAACCCAAGACAAAATAGACTCTTAATCAAGCTGGATTATGTTTTCAAGCAGATTTATGATTCTCACTAGATACCAAGTGTGGATAGTGAAGTCAAGCCGTAGGCAGGTGCCAGGACTTTCAAGTGACAAGCCGTGGACTTTCTCAGTAATTTATGGCTCCTCCACTTCGTTGTACCCTTCAAATTCGTACCATTCAAAAATAAATCTATTTCATCAGGCCCTTTTGTCGGAAGTCTATTTTGTCAGGGACTTTTATGTCGGGAACTTTTTTTGTTTGGAACATTTTTGTCTGGTTTCTTTTGACCAGGTGCCGAAACTGTCTGAGAGATGAAACATTTGGATTGTGTTGAAAAGAAGTTCAAGTTGCTAACCGCCTGTTGCAGACAAGTTCAATAAAAGTTACGTTTGTTTATAAAACCTCCCGGAGTGCAGAGTGGTTCCTGGACTGAAGACCGGAGTGGAACCCTGTCTGGTAAAGTGTCTCCCAAACCACCAGATCGCCATTCTGGACCACTGACCCACTCCCAGCTCGCCTAGAGTTTGACTGAAGGCTTGAGTCTGGTAATCGTGGCCTGAATGAGCAGTGATTGTTTTATGGGCCTGGGACCAGAGCTAGATCCGGGTGAGACGTGGACTACAGAAAGAAGAGCAGAGCTTGTAGTCCTCAAAGCAAGAGTTCCCCACTCATAAACTAGGGGTTGATATTTAAAAAGATTTATCCATTCAAAAGGAGTGAAGCCTGTGAAACTGTGATTACCTTAATCAGTGGGAATTGGATTGTATTGTTAAATAATTTCTGGTTTTAAAAGAGAAAAAAAATGAAATCAGATGTATTATTTCCACTAATATTGGACAATAAGTATGTTTCCAACGAAATAAATTGACTTTACACCATTTTGGGTTTGAAGAAGCCGACCAGACGATCAATGTGGAATAATGATTCAGATAAATAATAACTGGGGATAATCAGGTTAATACCACGTTTTCTTTGTTTACTGTTGTTTAATTGATCTCCTTGTCTTGTTTCACTCTCCCTATTTTGTGGTCTAAGGAACAGTATAGAATTGCCTGATTGAAATAATTCTTGTGTGTTATTTTCTCTGTATTTCTGGCAAGTTATTTTAGTGCTTGTAAAATTAAGTTGTTATAAATACAATTAAAAAAAAAGATTTATCCAATCAAAATGGGTTTTAGTGGAGCCAATTTACCTGCTTGAAAAATTAGAGATAATTTACTAAGGGGCAATTCTATACCTTGGTGCCTCCAGTTAGGTGTGTGGATGCTACGCACTGAGGGTCAATTTTATAAAAGTATTGTTGGGGTAGAGAATAATGATCACACTGCCTCCTAGTGGTGTAGATAGAGACACGCAAACATTATTATGCACTCTGAATTTGTTTTGGTTATTATTACACCACATCTCCGGATAAGCGACTCTGAGTTCTACCCCTTAATGTATCTATATAAACTAACTACATGAACAATAACGAGGACTTTATTTATAGAAACAAATACGAAGTATGAATGAAGCAGAAATAGTAAAAGCAACTTTGAAACTTGTAGAACATCACAGAATAAAAGTAAAGAAACAGTTCTTCATAAATGCTCATCAAATATAAAATGGATCGAACATTCCTTCCCTAGATATAGACAATACGTGCTACCCATGAGCGATGGAAAAGTCCAACTGGCAACCAGAATCAGTCCTTGACCGGTATTCCAGTGCTGACTGCTGATGTGATGAGCTGAGATTGGTGTTTAGTTTCTATCAATTTGATATACAGTGGGGGAAATAAGTATTTGATCCCTTGCTGATTTTGTAAATTTGCCCACTGACAAAGACATGAGCAGCCCATAATTGAAGGGTAGGTTATTGGTAACAGTGAGAGATAGCACATCACAAATTAAATCCGGAAAATCACATTGTGGAAAGTATATGAATTTATTTGCATTCTGCAGAGGGAAATAAGTATTTGATCCCCCACCAACCAGTAAGAGATCTGGCCCCTACAGACCAGGTAGATGCTCCAAATCAACTCGTTACCTGCATGACAGACAGCTGTCGGCAATGGTCACCTGTATGAAAGACACCTGTCCACAGACTCAGTGAATCAGTCAGACTCTAACCTCTACAAAATGGCCAAGAGCAAGGAGCTGTCTAAGGATGTCAGGGACAAGATCATACACCTGCACAAGGCTGGAATGGGCTACA